>NC_090803.1:26287500-27487500 GCF_036512215.1 Solanum lycopersicum | reverse complement strand
AATCCAAATGTAAGACCCAAAAATGAGATACGGTGTCTAGATATTAACATGTTTTTATTAAGTATATAAGGTCCTAAAATGACTTAAAATATTGTATAGATGCAGTGGGTAAAGTTTGAAGTGACTTGGAAGTCGAACGTCAAGGGACGACCAAAACGTTTGATGACTAGTCGACTATTTTCCTCATGTTTGTATGCATAATTATATTTGTGTTTCATGATATTTTTAATCCTATAAATGATTTATAATGATTTTTAATTATGTTATATGGATTTTCGAGAAGTTTGGAGGTAAAACGACCAAGAACGTCGAAGGCGTTTGAAAGATAGCCCTTAAGACGCTCAACGTGTGTCTTGATGTGGCCTAGCCTCTTGAACGACTTGCAAGTTTTTTTGGGTGAAAATTATGTGTAAGGTATAAAACTTGTTAAGGGTTCTATTTAAGTTGGAAACGTCCAGGTACAACCTCTCAAGGGCCTCATAAAATGTCCCACATGAACGCCTGAAGGCTGGTCGAGACACTGCCTTGGCAGTGTCAATTGACCGACCAAACGAAGGCTCATTGTTCAACCAAAGCCCCATAGGTGATGTCTCATCTACTTCTAATTAGTTTGGGAAGGTCTCAAGCAAAAATTTTGCCAAGGACCAAACGGCGAGGCCAATGCACGGCCTGTCGACTGACCAACGGCCAATAGATGCCTCCGTTGATGGTGGCCTGTAGTTTACTGCCTGCGTCTGTTCTATTAAGGGGTGAATGGGAAATTTAATTCACGTCCTAAAATAAATTTAATAGGTTTATTTATCTACTTTTGGGTGTATCTAAGTCATCAAAAACGTCATCACCCTAATCTCAAATCAACTCACACGATTGATGCCTTTCCCTCCAATAATATTTCCCTAGTAACAACCATTGTTGTTGAACCTCAAGAAATAATTGGAGCTTGGATTTCCATGTATGAATCATCATGATTTAGTGTTTTTAAACTAAACAAAGGTATGGTGATCCTTCATATTAGTTATCCTTCCATTTAGAGATTTAATCGTAAAGGTTTCAAAGAGAAAAATATGATCAAGTGCTTCTTCTTCATTCTAGCCATGGGTTCTTTCTTAAATTTATTTCAAAAGAATAAGATTAATGTGTTGATTATTATATAATTATTTGGATTTTATTTTCAATCCTTTTGCATGATGAACCCATGCTCTTTAACAAACTCGATTTTAGTGTATGTATGACTTTATAATCTTGATCTTATGCTTGTAGATTTGTGATTCAATTAGGCTAATATGATAATGTCTATTATTTAGTATGTATATTTATGGTGAGACATTGATGAGTTACCCATGTGAATCAATGTATGAAGATTTGAACATTTTTGGTGTTGTTTTCCATGGTTCACTATAATGTTGACCTTTTAATGTATAAAAGTGTAATTCGATTATGTTGTGACTCATGTAGGTACTGCCTTCGGTTAATAAATTTTTTGAATTGTATTATGTAATTTATATTGATCAATGTTTGTTAGCCTATGATTCTTCTATTTTCCATTGATGTCTTAAATTTCATTTTCACCGTGAGATAAAGGTTATACCAATGGTAGTAGGATTTCGTGTAGAGCATGTTGTCGTTATCTACTGCCTTATATTGATAATATTAATGGATTTCGTGTAGAGCATGCTGTCGTTATCTAATTACTATAAACTATCTCTATACATGTCAGACACCCTTCCACAAAAACTCATCATTTTCTGACTCCTAAAACTTAGTCAAATAGGCTAAGGCACTGTAGCACCTCATTGAACTAGTTTCCGGAGTCATGGACGTTCCTTGAGATTTTGATTCTTAAAAACATCCTAAATGACTCAAATACATTATAATTGAATTATAAAAATTTTAACAACTCTTAGACTCTCATGTTAGGATCTAGATTAGCCTTTAAACTTCTGTAGTATGCCATTATTCCCCTGGTAGGAACATTCATCCCTGAATCACGCTAAAATTCATAAAAAGTAAGGAATAGACTCAATACTAGAATCCCAACCAACAAGAACATATGAAAACATTAGTTACACTTAAAATAATCAGAACCACATTGCCTTTTTCACAGTGAAACTCAAAACATCATTTTTCAAAATGAAACAAATAAACTCATAACAAGTAAAAAACAAAATATCATTTTTAGGCATAAAATTCAGTATAACATGCACTTTTTGCACAACTTCACCAGAAATAAAAGAAACTTGAAATAAACTCTTTATTTTCACTACAAGTAGGAATAATTAACCTTAGTTATAAAGTAGATGAGAGTAACGGGAAATCATGTCGGCCTCGACCTCCCATATTTCACCCTCAACTAGGTTATTATTTCATACAAACTTTTACAGAAGCCACCTCCTTGTTCCTTAACTCCTTTACTTGTCTATCAAGAATTTAAGTTGGGAACCTTCTCAAAGGAGAGGTTCTCCTGAACACCTAGACCTTCAATAGGAAGAATGGAATCGGGATCACCCATACACCCCTTAATCATGGAAACATGGACCACCCAATGAACCAAAGTCAATTCACTAGGCAACCTCAACTCATATGCAACCGTACCAATCTTTTGCAATTTTCGTAGGAACATGCATAACATGGACTCAGCTTCCCTTACTTGCCAAATCTCAACACCCCTTTCATTGGAAATATTTTTAGATAAACTTTATCGCATTCTTCGAACTCTAATTCCATTCTCTTATGGTAGTTATAAGACTTTTGCCGGCTATAGGCTATTTTAAAGTGATTCCTTATAATAAAAAAACTTCTCCAAAGTCTTATAAATAAAACAAGGACCCAAAAATGAAGACTCACCCACTTCAAACAATCCGATTAGAGATTTACATCTCCTACCATACAAGGCTACGTAAGGATCCATAAATATAGATAAATGGTGACTATTGTTGTAGGCAAAGTAAACCAAAGGCAATTGCTTATCTCAATTTCCCTTGAAATCAATTGTACAAGCTCTGGCGTATCCTCAAGGGTTTGAATAATATGCTCCAATAGGCCATCCGTTTGAGGATCAAAAGTGGTGCCTAACTTCACCTTTGTAGGCAACCCCTTTTTTGAATGATCTCCAAAACCTAGATGTGAATTGTGCACCCCTATCAGATATGATGGATAACAGAATACCATGGCGACACACAATCTAATAGATCAAGATATTTGCATAATCCTCCACCGAGTAAGTGGACTAGACATGAATAAGCGAATTTGATCAATCTATCCACAACTACTCATATGGAGTCATATTCCTTTTGTATTTGATGCAAACCTACAACTAAATCGATATTGATATCATTTCACTTCCTAGTAGGAACATGGATTTATCGAAGTAAACCACCCGGCTTTTGCTGTTCGGATTTCATTTTTTTGGCATTTCGGATACTTAACAACAAATTCTACTATGTCTTTGTTCAATATTCCCCACCAAAACAATTCCCTAAGGTCATGACACATATTCTAGAACTAGATGAATGGAGTAATGGGACCCATGAGCCTTCTCATGAATCTGGTTCCTCAAACCATGTATTTTGGGAACACACAACCTTCTTTGATACCCCAAAAGACCATTTTCCCAAAGGATAACTACTCATGAAGCTTACCAAGAACCGATTCATTTAACTCCATCAATTGTTGATTATGGTGTTTCTTGGACTTCATCTCAACCACCAAAGATGTTGCGGAGTTATGATGGACCATAAAAACACCATTCAGAGAACCTTCCAATCTAACACCCGATCTAGCCAACCTATGAACATATTTCACTAGCTCATTCTCTTTTTTCCTGTACATTAGACACACTACCCATGGTCATACGACTTAGAGCATCCACACCCATATTTGTATTGTCAGGGAGGTAGAGAACACTCATATCGTAATCTTTCAATAACCCGAACTACCTTTTTTGTCAGAGATTTACTCCTTTTACGTAAACATTTATTGTAGGTTCTTGCGGTCGGTATACACATCAACATGGATACCATAAAAATAATGCCTCCATATTTTCAAAGTAAATACAACGCCCTATAACTCAAGATCATGAGTTGGATAGATCTTGTCATGAACCTTATGTTGTCTCGAGGAAGGATTCTACATTCCCATGTTGCATAATTAAACACCCCAAACCCGCTAAGGATACATCATAATTAACAAGGAATGCCTTGGTACCCTCTAGTAAAGTCAATGCCGGAGCGGAAGTAAGACTATATTTAAAAATTTTGAAACTTCTTTCACGAGCCTCCGACCACTCAAATTTCATACTTTTTTGGGTTAAGGTAGTTAAGGGATATGCAATGGATGCAAAAACATCCACAAACCTCCAATAATTACCCACCAGCCCTAAGAAACTCATAATGTGGGTCGGAGTCAATAGTGTAGGCCAATTCTTGACCACCTCGATTTTCCTTGGATTAACCTCAAATCCCTCAATAAAGATGATCTGACCAAGATACTCTGCCTACTTCAACAAAAAATTACATTTGCTATACTTGGAAAATAATTTTTCTTCTAACCACTTGTAATACCACTTTCTAATGGTCCATGTGCTCACCCTCGATTTTTAATATACCAGGATTTCGTCGATGAAGACATTAATAAATGAATCTAGGTAACTTTGAAAGTTCCTTTTTATGAGATCTATAAATGTCGTCGGGGCATTATTTAGACCAAAGGATATAACTAATAACTAATAGTGACTATATCTAGTTCGAAATGCCATTTTTGGTATATCCTCACCTCTTACCCTACGTTGGTGATACCCTGATCTCATGAAAATTCTAGAAAAGTAGCTTGCCCCTTAGAGTTGATCAATCAAGTTGTCAATCTGAGGGAGAGGATACCTGTTCTTAAGAGTTACTTTATAGAGATTGTGATAATTGATGCACATTCTAAGGGATCCATCCTTTTTATTCACAAACAACACCGGAGAAACTCATGGAGAAATAATAGGTCTAATGAAGCTTTTGTCTAGTAGATCTTTTTGGCAAGACATCAAATTTTTCAATTTGGCCGTAGACATCTGATAAGGATGAATTGAAATGTGATTGCTATCCGATCGATAGTCAATACCGAAATCAATTTCCCATTTGGGAGGCATTCCGAGAAGATCATTAGGAAAGACCTCTTGAACTTTCCATACTACGTGGACTAACTTAATGGGAAGATTTTTAGAGTCTAAATCTTTGACTCTTCAATGTGGAATAGACACCCTTTTAGTATCATTTTACAAGCGTTAAGACAAGAGATGATACGACCTCTAGGAATAGAATTTCCCCCCTTCAACACTAAAATGGGTTCATTTGGAATGTTGAAATTGACAAATCTAGTTCTACAGTCAATGGAAGTAAAACATTAAAGATACAAATCCATCTAAAAAATGACATCAAAATCTACCATATCAAGTTCTATTAATTCAACATGAGTAACCCTATTGGCCAACATTATAGGACAATATCTATAAACCCTCTTTGGAAACACTGGCTCACCTATCGGGGTAGTTAGCATTAAATGTTCTTTTAGAATATCGAGAAAAATCACAAACTTTCCAACAATCAAGGGAGTAACAAAAAAAGTGTAGCACCCGGATCAAGTAAAGCATATACATCAATAGAGAATACTTTTAACATACAGGTCACCAATCGGGAGAAATCTCTTGTTCACCCTTAGAGAGAAGTTCATAAAAGCAATTCTTCTTTGGAGGATCCATATTTGAACTTCTAGCTTGAGCTTACCCTCTACCTTTGTCTTTCCCCTTCATATTTGGGCAATCCCTAACCTTGTGGCCACTTGTGCCGCACCCAAAAAATTGTCCGTCCTAATAAGGAAATCACGACAATGTTTTTTGCCACACTTTCTACAAGTTGGTTTCATGTTTGGTGAGCCAGTACTCTTCTTTTTTGAGACTTAGGGTTAAACACTCTATCATCACGAGTCTTGGGAAATTTTGTATGAACTTGATTATATGATCCCTTTTTCAAACATGGCTTGTCTTGAATGTAAAACCTACCATTTGAAGAACCACCATCCAAAGACCTTGTTGATGCACCGTGGTTTCACTATACTTTTAATACTTTTCCCTTAAGATTTTTGTGTGTCTAGAACCTTTTTCTTAGTAGTTTTAACATATTTTTTATCTTTGTTTAGCAGGATATATGTCCAAATCCAAAATTCAGATTGAAGATGAGATTTAGTGTAGAGGTGACCTACAAAGGACATTGATGGTGTGTCTTTAAATCAATGCAACATAGATGTTGACCGTCAACTGATAGTTCAGGCATCTGGAGAACCTCGGGGAAATCTGACCAAGTGTGGGGCTACAAAAGGATCGACGGTCCGTTGATTAATCAATGGACCGTCCTGTTAAATCGTTGATAAGTTCAGAGATCATCCATGTACCCAAAGTTGAAGAAAGTGTAATTATGGAAAAATGAAAGTCATCGACAAACCCTAGACATGTTGATGGAATGTTTTATTGGTCCGTCAATTAATTTAGAGAGTACAACAACTGAAGGATGAAAAAGGTTCTCAGTCTGGACTGACGGAGGAAGCCAACTGTCCATCATTTTATCAATGGACCGTCTGTGGGGGTCGTCCATTATAGCCTAATTTTTGAACAAGATTCCTTATTTTAATCCCTTTTAATTTAGGAGTATGTTTTCTATAAATAGGGTGTAAAATCTCGTTTTTGGGGTTGGATTCTATTACTGTTGTTCTTAGTTTGTTTTTGGAGGTTAGTTTTGAAACTTTAAAATTAATTTAATTTCCGAATTTTGTTTTCTAGTGATTTCTTGTTATTTCAATTTGAATTTCTTGATTTTGTTTAAATTGTCAAAGTAAGTTTATGTTTTATTGTTTAACAACTATGAATTATCTTGTTATATGCATGGTTAACTAATTCCACAATTAGGGTTTTGGTAACCATGGTGATTAACAAAGTATACCTATATTGATAACAATTCTCGAATAGGTTATTACATATAATGATAATTTTTTCGCTTAGAAGTCTTTTTAACGAGTGCACGCGTTAGAACTAGCCTTTTTGCTACTTGCCGAACCAAGGATGTAGTTAAGAAGAAAACAATTATCAACATAGATTTAGATAAATACCATCTAATAGTTTAGTCTTTATTGGTGCAAAGTAATAACTAAGTCATACATCAAATATTATCCTTAATATGAAGTAAAGGTAATGGTTAATAGCTTATACACACGTAGCCGGAGCAAGGTATGGGGTGAAATTCTCTAAATATCAGACCAAGGATTTAGAGAAACCTAACTTATCAGTTTGCATGCAAAACACTAGGGAAGAATTGTAATAGCTAGGAATACAACATTATGAACCTATGGGGAACACTTACACCCTAATATCTCTCACAACTTGGTAAGAACCAAAGATTTCATCCTGTTTTTTGTTTACATAGAGATATTAAAGAATTTTGTCTCACAACCCCCATCTCCTCTCCTTTAATTACCTGTTTTCCTAAAGAACTTGACTAAATAACAGTAATTGTATATTGAGGTAAAGTCTAAATCATTTTCCTTGTGGGATCTACCCCAATCTCATAGTTGGGTTCTCCACTTGATACGACCAATTACACTTCTTTCAGGAGGTCTAATTTGAGTGTAGCACTTCCCCTCTTGGCATCTCTACTCTTTCTCTTAACCCTTGTCTCTTCCACTTGCTGAGCATAAACCATGAGACAAGAAATGTTCATATTATCATGTAGAATAGCCAAACAACATTCTTCTTTCAAGTCATCCTACACCCCCGTCAAAAAGTGAATCATTTTATCCCGAGGATCGGAAACCAAAGAAGGAACATACTTTTATAGTTTAGTTAATTTCAAAGTGTAGTCAGGTACACTTGTCTCTCCTTGATGAAGGTTAATGAATTCCTCTAGTTTTGCTTCCTTTTTCTCCCTGGGAAAGAACCTATCAAGAAATGACTTCTTGAAATTCTTCCAATTCACCGGTCCACCTCTTAAAGACCTATTGTCTATCCATTGGACGTACCCAGTTTGGGCCACATCTTTAAGTTGGTATGTGGATAACCTTGCCTTCTCACTAGTAGTTCAACCTCTTATCATAAAGAATCTTGTAGGTTTTATCAATGAGCTCGTGGGGGTCTTCCTCAATTTGAACCCATAGAAAGTAAGGGGATTGATCATTGTGAAATCCCTCAAATAGGAGGCCATGGTACCAACATGTTGGTTTGCTAGGGTACAACTTCCCGATTATCTTAGGATGTCATGTCTTGGGCTTGAGTAGTGACATCTTGTGCTTGAGTGGTGATGGATTGGGTCATTTGGAGAAAGACAACTCTTTTGTCCCCTTGCGTCAAAGGTGGAGGATTGACCGGAGCTTGGTGATCATTAGCAACTGCTTGAAGAGGAGGGACTTGATTGCCTCGGCAAGGAACTCTTGCATTGGCAATCTATTCATCAAGTCTTGGAGTGGTTGTTCTTCGAGTATTCATTGTCAATAATAACAATAAATGAATTAGATACTAAGGGAACATAGAGTCAAGATTCTAGAGGAATGATTTTTGATATCCAAGAAAAGGAGAATTTCCTAAGATTCCTATACTTTCCTAGACATAAGTATTGCGCGCTTCACAATTCTCAATAGCAATCTACATACTAATGGTTATGAAGATACATCGCCTCTAAACATATTCAACCTGATGCTCTGATACCAAGTTTAACACATCCTGGGATCACCCCCAAGATTTAACCGTCATTGTCGTCCTCATCGAGGACTAAGACTATCCTCTTAGCTTACATCATTACATTGATAGGTTAAAATGCAGAAAAATTAGAACTTTTCTTATATGTATGATGAGGTTTACATAGACCTCTCTCATACACTTAATATATATTGACATCGAGTATGCATAGACCCTTCGTATAAGAAGATTTAAGATATAACATAGTCGTAAAACCGGATGTCTCATCTCATAACTATATAAACAAGAGTATAACAATTGAGCATAACTCGTACATCAATACCATCAAAGCCACATATAGGCTATACAATCATTAGTACTCAAATGAAAGAAAATGTACATATTGTCTTTAAGACTAATCAATATTCGAAGCAAGAAAATGACATAGTCCATGAAGTAGTCACGACCTACCAAACTTGGAAAATGAGAATCCAAGTCTTCCATCAAAAGTTATTACAAGACTAACGAACGGAACTTTAAATGTTGGGTAAAAGGGAGAAGATGTGGTTAGCACATCACTTGTACTAAGTATGAGACCATATGCACACACAACATAAAATCATGCTACTAAAGGACAATTCATTAAAGCATCAATTTTACTTTGAAAAGCCTTATGCACGTTAAAGAATCCATACCAGCCAATAAAGTACTCATTATGTCAAGATCATGTAAATAACAAGACCAACAATACTAAGTGTACTCAAGTCAACATCCATATCAACATAATTGAGTACATAATCAAGAAAACTCTATAATCAAGTTATAACATCAACAAGTATGTATAAGAGTTCCTAACAACATAACCAAAGCTAGACCATTACTGATGAACCCTCATTAAGTCAACTACTACAATGACTAAGCCAACCCCCATAACCTTACTCCATTAAGTAAACCATACAAGAACCATAACCAATGTCAAACTTCACATAGCATATCATTAAGAGTACATGTCATCATACTTTAGCGTTAGAGACCAAACACATGTTCATAAGTAAAATCAATCATCAGATAGCATCATCCACATACAATATCATCATATACATACCATTTACATTTATAAGCATATACACAAATAAGAACATTCTCTAAGACTTCACTCAAGGACAACTAGTGCAATGTTTAGGTAGAGTCCCATACTTTTATCCAGACTAAGCTAAACCCCTTATGTCCTCCTAGTTAGAGTTTATTCCTTTAGTTAATTTTATCTTTTAGGAACATCTTGCCTTAACCAACATAGACAACATAAGCTAAGGAATTTGGTGTCATGGAACCCTACACAAAAGGAAGGTGGACTACTTTCCAAGGTAGTATACATGCATTAATAGTCTCCAATCTCATGAGTACATTAGTGATCCTACCTTCCATATGTGGTTAAGACACTCCTCAATCCAGTTTACTCATTGCTAAGCTAGTGTTCGTTTTTGAAATTTCTTTAATGCCTTTATTAATTATCATAGCTTAATATATGTCATAGAGTCTATCCCTTGTATAAATATCATCATCATAGATAAATAAGAATTAAATGAGTTTTGTCCTTCGATTACAATTCATACATGTGATGTTAACACATTCACATAATTAGATCATGATAAGACACATTAGTAAGTTATCACCATCCATATAACATTAACATATTAGTCGGCAACTCACAATCCATAGTTCAAGGCATTCCAATTCAACATTATACTAACCCTATCAATCTTAACGTAAGGTATACTTTAACATAACATCATAATTTAACCACAAGTAATCATAATTGAAGGAAAGAATATAGATCATTAGACTTACTCTATCTCCTTAACAATGTCATCATCAAGGTATTACCATAAACCATCATATTCAACCCAATAATGGTATAATGTCATCACTCAATAGTAACCAACTTAATAATGAAGTCAATTGAATCACCATGCAACAGTTCATCACTAGTTCATAGCCTAGAATTAGAGACTTAGTTCAAGTTGGATTACTACATATTACAATCTACTCATAGTCAGCATGATAACAACATACGATAGTAATTTACAAACTAACCAAACAAATTGTATCAATACTATACAATTCAATTCAAGACCACAACCTAGGATTAAGGGGAAAATTTCATCTTCCATAGGAAAGGCTAATACATC
Organism: Solanum lycopersicum; assembly: GCF_036512215.1. Classification (NCBI taxonomy): domain Eukaryota; kingdom Viridiplantae; phylum Streptophyta; class Magnoliopsida; order Solanales; family Solanaceae; genus Solanum; species Solanum lycopersicum. The sequence continues at coordinate 27,476,613 of NC_090803.1, read as the reverse complement.
AATATAGTGTGACCATAATACATGTTAATCTAATCATAATAACAAAAATAAATCATAAACAAAAACAAGATCAATTTCGTATTGAAAGTAAACCAACTTGAATTTCATATTTTTGAAATCAATTTAAAGGAGCCATTTGGGGAAAGAGATCCCAAATGTTAAAGGAATCACATAACTTTCTATATGATGAAGTTTGATAAAGAATCTAGTTCCTTAGAATCCCTAGAACCCACCTTTTTGTTGGTCTTCAATGGGGTTTCTTAGGGAGAGAGAAAGAAGAGCGAAGGAAAAGTAATTGGGTTTTGGGAATTTTGAGGGTTAGGTTAGTTTAATTAGGTTAGGATTTTTATAAGGGTAATTAAACAACTTAATTAGACCTCCCTTAACCCTAAAATAATGAACAAACCACATAATTAATTAATATATCAACTCCTAAAATGTGCAGCAGAAACAGTGTCTTTGACAGACGAGACCACATCCACGCCCCATTTATCAATTGATTTTCAAGGGACCAACCCTCTTATTGGTCTGTCGTTTTGGTCATAGAGTTGTCAAAACAACCCCTTCACAATTCTAGTTAGGTCTTGATCGGTGGAGACATTGACGCCCCATTGAATCACCAATGGATCGTCGCCTGCACTCGTCGATGGACACTGCCCTTTTGGCAGCTCTTTACCAATTTGCAAGGGTCCTCCTCAAGGGACCTTGGTTGCTCCTTTGGGGGTCGTACCTTGACGTTTCGACTACAAACTAACTCTAATACGTATTATACACACTTCAACCTAAATTCATCATTTTGCGATTATTAAAACTTAGTCAAATAGGCTAAGGAACAGTATCACCTCATTAAACTAGTTATCAGATGGCATGGATGTCCTTGATGTTTTGATTCTAATACTTTATAAATGACTCAAATATGTTACAATTGACATATAAACAATATTACAACTCTAAGACTCATGTTAGGCTCTAGATTAGGCTATAGACTTCAAAAAATTTACAGTGGTATCGGGGTCTAACAATGCATAACCATCAATAGAGAAAACTTGTAATATAACGATCACAAAATCCGGGGAACTCTCTTGGTCACCTCGGGATTGAAAAGAATAAAAGCAGTTCTTATTTTGAGCATCGAAATTTTAACCAATTCAAAGGAATTTCATTCCTTATCTTCCTTCATATCTTATCATGGGACAATCTCTTTTCATATAACTGTTCTTCCCAAAAATAAAACAATGATCCTGCTCAACCAAGCACTTTCCATGATGCTTCTTACCAAACATTGCACAAGTAGGTCTCTAAACATAAGATCTAGGACCACTACCTCGTTTTGGCTTAGGGTTAGACATCCTATCCTTGTTGACTCTTGGAGAACTAAAAGAGTTTAACCATCGGAGAATACCGCCTGGACGCTAACGGTGTATTCAACCTCGACAAGGATTTATACAAGTCCTTAGTACAATCGGCAATATTTAATGAACTTGAAATAATGCGAAATTTAAAATTTTTTACAATCAAAGTTCAAACTTAATTTCCATAGAGTAAAATAATAGGAATCTACTACCATCGTCACACATACACCATTTTCTAATAGGAATACAACATAAAATCTTCACGTAGGGTCCTTACCCCTTTAGAAACAATAGTCCCATAGAACAAAAGTACATAGGATGGACTACTAAGTCTATTACATCAAAAGAGAAATCATATAGTGGCATCAAATGCGCTAGTACTCGGAAAACTGAGGACCTATCACAAGTCTCGGAGATATGAACTCCAAGCTTTCTTTACGAATGTAACGCAACTCACTTAAGTAGAACCTATAGTCATAGTAAAAAGGAGAAAGGGGTTTAGTACAATTAATGCATGAAGTATGAAAAAATACATACAAACCTTTAACACATGAAAGGGGATATTTATATGAATGTATTGATTTAGGAGGTCTTTTATAGCCATTTACATCATTAACAAAACACATATGACAAAAACCTCAACAATGTACAAACTAAAAAGAAGGTATGACTTTAGCAACTCTTAAGGTCACTTGTGCAATGTAAAGTTGGCATGCCATAATACTACACCTACCAAGCTTCCCTTAGAATCCACCTTGGCCACACACATTATCTTTACATTCTATCACATCCAAAAATCATAATGAAGAACATGTATCTTGAACCACATTTGAATATCGGGACATGTTCATTACAAATATTATCCATTCAATATAAATATTCTCATATCATTTTATAGCTACAAAGAACCTCTAAAGACACCATTTTAAGCCTACTAGTGCAATGTACAAGTGATGCCTCATACCCCCGCTTCTACTTAGTAATGATATTAGGATATCATAGACTAGTTCATACATCATTTGTTATTTCAATATTTAGCAAATAGAAACCATAACAGATATAGACCTTGAGATCTTACATGGTAGTCGGTGTCATAATGCCCCACACCTAAAAATGGTGTTCTACTTGATAAGGTAGAACCTACATACTAGCTATTATGTGGATGCACTAGCTAAGTCCTACGGAGGCACGAAGTTAAGGGATAAGGATATTTCTCGTAGAGACTCTACCTTTTGCATTAATGGAGCATTCTTCATCTGATGAGTATCTCTAGGATTACCCAACCTCTTTCATAAACGGGAGGATCTTTTCCTCATTGCCCATATCCTCTATGCATAGTATAATTTCCCAACTTACTACAATTATTCTTTTTAATTGTATCTACATGTGTGAATTAGTATACCCTATCCATTCAATAGAATTTTACATAAAGCTTGTAGATTAATTACGTGAGAATACACTTTCATCCTAGAATAAACATACATATGTAAGTAGCACTTCAACAATATCTAACATAGTGTTTTCATGAGAAATTCAATCAAAATAAGAGATTAACTTCATTACAGATATTTAATGCCACACAATGGTAAGGTTCAAGAGAGTGTAAACCAACCCACACTACCTTACTTGCATCCTTTCATGAGACATGTACCTTGCAAGCAAATTTAATGTCCATATACAACATTCTAAACCTATATACAAACCCTATAATTTACCTCCGTTTAAAGGTGAAAAATCAATTATCCTAATTACCCCCATAGACATAATCATAGGAATAAAAAACAATATTTTACTATTTGATGATGAACAATGTCAATACACAAAGTTCATATCGACTATATTCATTCAACAACATTAACGAAATTAGCTCATAGGGTGCACATGGGTTCTTGGAGGATTTTTACGGTAGAAATTATCAAGTAGTACAATATATTCATAATATAAGGCACATAACATAGGCAAAATTAATTTTGGAGTAAACCCATGGCGATATCACAAGCCCTAGTTTTTGGTCATAATATTAATTTCGAAAATAGATGTTTTTAAGGGCTTCATATAGAAACTAGTACATGAATAAGAATCCCCATACCTTTATTGATGTTATTAAATGAGTTTGATGCAAAGGAGAGTGAGTCTTGAGTGCCCTAGCCTGAGTTCTTCCTTGTTCTTCAATGTTGTGTTAGAGAGAATCTATGAGAGAGGCTAGGTGGCCTTTGATTTTTTATTGGTAGTTATAAGGTTGAAAACTTGTTGAAATGTTTTAATATAATTTAATATACTTAACTAATAAATGGAAGTCATAATTAAGTTAATTAAATGCCTAATTAATTTTACCTAACTAGCCTTCACTAAGCCATGGATGGAATAAAGACAATGACCAATGATAAGTCCTTGTTGATGGGGAGTCAATGCATTGATGGACCGTACTAGTCACTCATAAATTGGGATTTAGAATCATTTTGGGTGGAAAAGTTGGAGGATACTTAGTACGTACTCACGACTCCCATTGACGGGGGCGTGAGTCCATTGTAAAGGCGTCAATAGCTCTTGTGAACCCAGGCTATTTTTTACACCTTTTTTGACTCCTCCATGGGTCCTATAGGGTTGTCATGCCTTCAAGTTTTAGTATTAGAACCTTAGTTTAGAGTTAGTATGATTAGTTCGGGACCTTAACCTCACAGTTAAACCTCCTCGGCATATTAGGCTATGACATAGGCTCTAGAATTGGTCATTAGACATACATGTTGTTACAAAGATCCTTGATTGGATAACTTTTTCTTTAGCCTTGTTTTACCTTGAACCTCAAATATACCTGTTGAAGAATTTCCATTATTGGTGTTTTCCTCTTCACTACTCTACTCACTTTGATGAGATTTTGTTCTTCAAATTGTTCAGCATGAATAATAAGACGTGAGATATTTATGCTTGTGATGAACATTGTTGATAGAAATTCATCGACTACCAAGTCGGATACCCCCATAAAAAAATCATCTTGGCACTAGAGTCTGTCACTATGGTTGGAGAAAACTTGGATAATTGGATGAACTTAAGGCTATAGTCCTTTACACTCAAATACCCTTTCTTCAGGTTTATGAACTCCTGCTTCCTTCTTTCCCTAAACTCGAGCCACATCTTTTAGATGATAGGTGTATAGTTTGGCCTTTTCTTTTGGAGAAAAACCCATGGAATCATTGATACGCTCAAACTTACTTCTCAAATAAGAAGTAAAGCGGTTGTTTCAAGTAAATAACCCAACTAGTGAGATTGGGATCGTTCCCACTAGGAAAATAGTCTAGACTTAACTTCAATCTATTATTACTTTTGTTTAGTCAATTACTTCCTTGGAAAGTAAAAACAATAAAAGGGGGGGGGTTTCTTTTTTTAAATGAATGAAAATAACTACCTAAATTGAAAGAGACTCTTAACAGCTTTGAATGTTGGATTTTAATCAATTAATTAAAGTAACTAGGGTTTACATGTTCCCCACAGGTTCATAACTTGATAACTCTAACTATAAAGATTCTTTCCTAGTATCTTGCATGCAAAGTCATAAGTTATGTATTTCTAAATCCTTGGCCGCCATCTAGAAATCTCACTCCGCACCTTGGTCCGGCTACGTGTGTTGCTATCCTAACCCTTATCTATACCTCATATTAAGCATCGTATTCGATATTTGACTATGTTATTACCTCGTACCAATGAATACTAGCCAATAAGATAGTATACACTAAATCTATGTTGATAATTCTTTTCCTAATATCTACCTCCTTGGTCCAGCAAGTAGCATTAAGGCGAGTTCTAATGTTGTCCATCTGTTAAAAGGACTTCTAAGCGAAAGAATTATAGAATCGTTATTTTCGTTAGGTTTTATCTCATTATTTACCTATGGTTCCCACAACCCTAGTTATGGAGTTTAATTACTCATAATCATAATCACAATATTCAAATATATTAAATAAGAATTCATGTACTTACTTCAATGAGAAAGAGTAAAATCCTAAAATTTGTTTGATTAATAACCAATAATCACTTGCAAGAATCTAAAAGTAATCAACAATCTCACAAAAAGTCTAATGATTCTCAAAAGTCTAACAGTACAGTGTGTACTAATATGACGTCTAACAATACGGAGTCTTACAATACGGAGTCTAACCTCAAAAACGAGGTTTTTCAAACTATTTATAAAAATTAAAAACCTTATTAAACAAGGAATCTATTTACTGAAAATCTGCCAAAACGCGGCTGGGTCGACGGACCTCGCGACGGATCATCGTGGTCACGACGGACCGTCATGGACTCCGTCGTCCCATACTTATTCAATTTCTTCTGCTGCTCTCTTTATTACCCTCGACGGCATGTATGAAGAACCGTCATAGGCACAACGGTCTGTCGAAGTTCTTCGTTCCAAAACACTTCAACTCTTGGAATATGGGTACTGGGATTACTTCTCTGAACTTCATGATGAATCTGTAGGATGGACCGTCATAGACACGATGGACCGTCACAAGCTTCGTAACCCCACACTTGGTAAGCCTTCCCCATCTTCCTTCAGCAGCTGCACTATGCTGCCACCTACTGACCGTCACAAGCTCCGTAGGTGGTCTCTTCTCCATTTCTTCGCTCAAAATATCCGCATTCATTTTTTACAAATTTCCTGCAAAATAAAGATAAACTTATATAAACATTAGCACAAAAAGGCTTTTGGACACACTAAACTTAAGGAAAAAGTATTAATAATACTGTGAAACCACGGTATATCAACACCCTTAACATAAACTCGTTGTTTGTCCTCAAGCGATGCACTATGTCTCAATACATAATCTTTGTACAATAGTATTCATGTTTTATCCTTTGCAATGATTTGGCTATCAATCACGATTAATCTCATCAAATCTATGCGTACTATCACTATTTGGCTTAAATTATGTGGGATCAGAACATGACACAGACTCAGCATGCGCTAACACCTATCCTCTTCAATTTCTCACCGAGGTGCTAACAATTCCGGTATTGCAACTAGTGTCCTCACTTTAAAACAAAATCCTCATTTTTCACAAAATGATTTCAGTTTCAGCATAAGTATTGCTTTTCAACACTTGCTCTCAGGACAAATTCACACTCATTCATACCTATTTCCATAAGCTTGCCTTATTTTCACTGACTTAAGTTCGCTATACAACCCTTAGGATCATGATAGGACTTTCTTAGCTTGTAACATAGGCTCAGGGTCAGGTAGGGTATATTTAGGTATACTTTAGTGACTTTTTGCCCTCCTTGACATGTCCGCTTAACCTTCCACTTTCTATCATTTTATCTCTCCCAATTTCTCATATTCTTTCACCTTGCTATTTTCTCTTCTTTCTTCATTTGTATAAGTGACTCTCTTCTTTTCTTGCTTGTAATTCTTGTATATTTTTCTTTTTATTTACTTCTCTTTCAACTAAATCTTGAGTCGCTTTACTTTTGTTCTTTCTCTCTCTTTGTTCTTTCAACCCCACTTTCAAGAGCATTCCTCATAATAGCCACCCTCAACTCATGGCTTTGTCATGAGTCAAGGTAAACATTACCCAAAGTTGGGTCAGGCCCATAACCCTAGAGTGGTTGGTGAAGCAAACCCGTGGCGCAAAGCACCGTCGATCATCAAGTTGGTAGGTCCGGTTCCCCGGAACCCATATCCTCTGAAATCTGGACACCCTCAGTGGTGTCCTCATCAACAATCGCACTATCAGTAGTGCCTCCATCTATCTCCATAGTTATGGAGCTAGACGCCCCAGCCGCTAAATCTGATGCTCTCATCTGGTGCGCCTCCTCCTCAGCAAGTGAGGCTCTTATCGCTGCCTCCATCTCTCCGCGCATTTTTTTCCGTGCTGGCACCTCGTCCTCTGCTCGACCCTACGCCTATTGGCATGATCTCGAGGGGGAGGTGGTAGAATCTGTGAAGTGGGGAATAGAGCCGCCAACACTGTATCTTCAGCAGGCTCGAAAGAAGGGGCCTCAGACTCCGGCACCCTAGCCTCTAAGATCGTGCCAATATCTCCGCGAAGGCTGTCGACCTCATCCTGAAGAGTTGACACATCCATTGGAGGGGCTGGCTGGGATAACACCCTCAACTCAAAGGCATCCAAGCGCTGGTGAACCTCAGTGATCTTCCTTTCTATATACTAGACAATTCTCTATTCCAGGCGCTCTTGCGGGCCTGGGCTACCTTATTAGCAAGATCATCAGCAAGTGGGGGAAGCTCTGGATGGAGCCCTCTGCATAGAGCCAACTCATTGGCATCATCTCTGATAAGGCCAACATCAACAGTGCCCTGCGGGGTCTTGAGCTGATCTACGTGCCATATAGCCACACCTGCGGACCTGCAGAGAGAAAAGATCATGCACGGGAAAGGGTAAGTAGTTGTTACCTTAAAATCCCTCTCGTGCATGACTGCCTGTAGAAGCCGCGCGAAATCAACCTCGAACCCAGCTATCATCATTGCCATCAACACTGCTCGATCCCATGTAACAATGTTATCAGCGGTTGTGGGGGAAAGGCAGTTGCGGACAATCAGCCACAAGAACTTTGCCGTGAATGTTAGGTTGGCCTTCTTGATGGCCCCCTTTGTCTAAGTTAGCCAGTCGGCACCCTCTCCATCAACTGAAAGGTGCAGGGCCATCAACCTCTTGGTGGTCTCTCTCAGCGATGGCTTGCGCAGGAACTGGCCATCTTTAAGAAGCTGCAATCTGTAGTCAAACACGGCAGTGAGAGGGGTCCAAGTATCATCAACCCCCTCACCGTATAGAAACCGGAGGATGGCAGGCAGGGAAATGTCGACCTGCACGCCACGTACTCGGACTTGCTCCTGTGGGGCCTGTTTGGCAGGGGCAGCCCGCCTATCTATCTATGATTCGAGAGTCGCTACATAGGATGCGTATAAATCTAGGACCATTTCTTCACTGTAACGTCCCAACGGATGTGCTGTCCACTCCAGGTGATGCCTGGTGAAGAGATTGTGGATCTCAGGCATCGTCGGGAGACTGCCTGTAAGGACCCGCCTCTCTAAGGTGAGTGTCTGAGTCATCACTCCTTTGTTATTCAGGAACATGGCGTCGGAGTAGACTTGAAATTTCCCATAGACACACCACTGGTTGGGCTGGTCAGTAGCTACGGTGGTGGCCTGAGCTAGTGAACCTGATGTGGATTCCGAACTCTCGGCCTCATCAAACGAGGCCGATGCTGCAGCTGTGGCGGGTGTGGGAACCTCAGCAGAGCTGGAGGCTTCCTCCGACCAGAAAACTCCTAAGGAGCCAAACGATCCTTCTTCATTTGTGGCTGACCCAGAGGGTGTGCCGGTCAGTCAGCGCTCCTCATCAGACTGGGAGGCAGTGACCACGCCAGACGCCACCTTTTTGGGTGTGTCTCTAAGAGCACGTGCAGCACGGGAAGGGGTTGAAATGACTGGGGGCACATACTCAAGGTCACGCTCCTCATTAGAGCCAATGACCATGTTGGCAGACGGGGCGACAGACTTGGATCGCTAGCGTGCATAGATTCGATCTTGCTTGGGTGCTATAGTAGATAGTACATGTAAAGGATAAATATTAGTACGAGTAGTGACAAAAAAAACCAAAACCACACACAAAAAAATTAAATATAGTATGTCATTTCTTATAGTGAAAATGACACACGACGGGCCTGGTGACGGCACATCGTGACTATGACGGACCGTCATGGGGTCCGTCGTGTCTTACTTAGACCATGTGTATATGGAGAACCCTGAAGGAGAGTCTCTGACAAGTATAACAATTTGTGTAGGACGGACCATCACAGGTACGACGGTCCGTCGTAGGTTTCCGTCAGAGGACACTTGAATAAATATATGGAGACCCTTTTGAGAGGGGTCTCTGACCGTCATAACGGTCATGTAGGATGGATCATCGTGGGTATGATAGTCTGTCGTACTCTTCCATTTGAGAACACTTAGAGAAATGGAGAGAGAACCTGAGAAAAGGGGTCTCTGACAACCAGAACGGTTGTGCAGGACGATGGTCCGTCACATGTTTTCGTTGAAGGACACTTAGAAAAAGTGAGAGACCCTAAGGAAGAGGGTCTCTGACAACCAGAACGATTGTGCTGGACGGACCGTCATGGGTATGACAGTCTATCACATGTGTCCGTTGGAGGACACTTAGAAAAAGATGGACAGTGGGGTGTTAGAGCTTTTGGAATTGACCCTACGATGGTCTGTCGTGGGTACGACGATCCGTTGTAGGTATGACGGTTCGTTATCGGGGTCTCGTTCTGTAGATTAGTGACAGAACTGGGGTACCCCATGCATCCCCAATGACCCAAATCGAACTTGTAGTGTTTTGGAACTACATTTGTCTAACCGAAATACCTAGGAACAAGCAATGCAAAAGCACCTATCTCTAGGGTTGTAAACACGACAATTTCGAACATTTTTAGCCAAGGTTACACCGAATCCTATATAAAAGAGACGAACATATGACGAAGAACTAAGATAATACTAATTAATAAACAAAAATTCAAGATAAATGAGTAGAAATTAGAGACACACACCTTAGAATTGGAGAAAAAACAAGATTGGCAAGTACTCGGCGACCAAGAAGTCACCCACAGCAGCAACTTCGACTAGTAGATTATAACTTTTAAGGCTTTGGAGAATTTTAAGGGGACAATGATCGGTTGATAGATGGAGAGATTGTGGAATTTGAAAAGAGATGGAAATCGGGGGAGTATTGAAGGAATGGGGGTGAAATGAGGGGTTGGTGGGTTTAAACTGTCTGATTTTGAAAAAGACTCCAGCCGGGTTGGGTCGGATACGACTCATTAATGACATAACGACTTCCCAACGACGGTCCATATCAGTTTTGACAATCCGTCGTTGGGTCCGTCGTTTGTGCCCTAGTTTGAAAATAACATAAATATGTACCTGGTATGATGGAGGCATACGACGGTCCGTCGCAGGCGCAATAGTATGTCGATATATCCGTCAGTGACTGCTCCAGAGTAATTTTCTGCAGAATTTCCTGGTGATGTGCCTGCAAATTTAAAACCCATTAGTATAAAATGCTACCATTACTAAAAAGACACTAAGTATTGGGTTTCCTCCCAACAAGCGCCTTATTTAATGTCGCGGCATGACCAGGGACACTTGATTACTCAAATTTCATCAATATGGTATGCCTCTATCACTTCATTACCCAATGCTTTATGCCCAATATAGAGTTTTATTCGTTTTCTATTAATCTTAAACCGCACTCCCTCTTTGGCTTTTAACTCAACTGCTCCATGAGGGAATACTTGGGTAATCATGTAAGGGCCAGTCCATTTGGACATGAGCTTGTCCGGAAGACAAGGCACCCCAGAACTATCTACAAGCACCAAGTCCCCAACAATAAACTCTTGGTTTGGACTTTTTTCTTCAACCAAAATTTCATCTGCTCCTTTTCCATATCAACTAAGGCTCTACCTCTACCAAGGAATGGCCTCCCAAGAATAATAGGCACTTCAAAATCGACTTCACAATCAAGAATAACAAAATCAGCCGGAAAGATGAATGACTCAACTTTTACTAGCACATTATGGAGTATCCCTATAGGCCTTTTCACTGTCTGATCAGCCATTAGTAGCCGCATTGCCGTGTGTTTTTGATCCCCCAAACCAAACTTCTTGTAGATCGAGAGGGGCATGATATTTATGCTTGCCCCCAGATCACATAATGCTTTCGCAAAATATAATGACCCAACTGTACAAGGAAAAGCTAACGCACCCGGATCTTCTTTCTTTTGTACGAAGGATCTTGTAGCAATAGCACTACAATGCTATAGTCTATCATCATCTTTAAAAGTGACCGATCTTTTCTTTGTTACCAGATCTTTTATAAACTTGGCATAACCGGGCATTTGTTCTAGAGCTTCTACCAAATGGACATTGATAGAGAGCTGCTTCAGCATTGTTTTAAAACGCTGATATTTACCATCCTCAGTCTTTTTCACTAATCTCTAAAGGAAGGGTGGTGGTGGTCTAGGCATGGGAATTACCTTCATTGGAACTTCTGCATCTATTCCATTGCTCTCTTTTTCCTCAACACTACCCTTTACCACCTTATCATCATCATTTCTCAAATTTTCCTCATTAGATGGCATAGGTGGGTCAATGGTTTGCTTCCCACCCCGAGTGGTTATTGCCATACAATGCGCATCATTTTTTTGATTTTGTACAGTGTTGCGAGGAAGAATGCCCGGTTGCCGTGTGTTCACTGTTGCAGATAAATTGACCATTTGCAATTCGATCTGTTTAATCAAAATTGCATGTGTATCAACTTTTTGCCCAATACTAGCTAAATCACCCCTTAAATCTTTAATGTGCTCGTCACTAGCATCGAACCTCCTCATCATTTTGTGCAACATATCTTCAACTCGCGCTTTACTATCTCCACCATCCTTAGGAGTAACTTCACAATTTTGTGGAGGGACATAGGGCCCATTCCTATCATTTCTGTTACCGTAGTTACACCTGTTAAAGTTGTTGTCGCGGTTTTAGCTACCATCTCAGACATAATGACCCTCACGGTTGTAGTTACCATAGTTCCGACCTTGGCGCCAATTATCCTGATTTGAGCCTTGGGCGCTTGGTCGGAAACCCCCGTCTGCTCATTTACTTCTTAAGTGTCCTCCGCATAATAGCATTTATCATTAGGAGGTGGTGGTTTAGCCAAGTAGTTGACTGCATTTATCTTTTCTGCACCCCTAGTGACATGTTTTAGTACCAACGAAGCTCAGTTCTCATCTGAGCCATTTCTTCACGAATCTCATCTGTTGCTGGGTTGTGAGTGGACTGCACCGCGAAGGTATTTCTCCCTGTATCAGACTTCCTAGTACTCCAAGCTTTATTATTCCGGGAGATTTTCCCTAATTTTTCAACAATCTCAGCATAAGGGCATTCCCCATAAGATCCACCTGCTATAGTGTCCAATACCGATTTATTATTATCATCCTGTCCCCGATAGAAGTATTCCTTCAGTGAATCATCATCTATACGGTGATTTGGAACACTTCACAAGAATGAGGTGAATCGATTCCAAGAACTACAAATTGACTCTCTTGGTAGTGCCACAAAGTTATTCACTCTTTCTTTGTGGTTTAGTGTCTTGGAGACCGGATAGTAGCGTGCTAAGAAAATATCCCTTTGTTGGTTCCAAGTGAATGTATGGGAGCTCAGTGATACATATAGCAGCCTCTCACGTCAGTGAGAGAGGAAATACTCTGAGCCCTATTACATCTAAGTCCAAGTCAGGCCTCCTTACGCAGCTTTTACACACTGCCCTTACCTTAGCTATATGGGCATGTGGATCCTCAGAAGGTAGCCCTGAAAAAAAACCTCTGGCAGTGAGCATTTGCATGAGGCTACTAGTTACCACAAATGTGTGGCCTGTGGGTAGAGGAGGTAAGACAAGTGGCCCATCGGAGTCTTCTATGTTATCATAGCCTCTGTAGTATGCTTGGGGCCGTGGAACGGGATTTTGTCCCCTCTGTTGGGGTTCACCCAGAGCTTCGGGAAACAACTGACCATGAACATAAACCGGAGCTGGGATGTTCTGGTTTTGATAATCATCATTTGATCCCAAGTTTCAATTCATATTGCGTAATGTACGCTCTAATTCCTGATCGTAGGGAAATGAGGGTTCTCTTCCTCTCCGTGTATTTTGCATAGAAGGAGGATAGTTCTGAAGGAATCAAAAACATTTAAAAAAAGTTAAAAATCAGGAAAAAATATCAACTAAACTATAGTAATAAGTTCAAGTTAATCTAAAAGCTATATTCTCCGGCAGCGGCGCCAAAATTTGATACACTCAAACTTACTTATCAATTAAGATGTGAAGCGGTAGTGTCAAGTAAATAACCCAACTAGTGAGGTTGGGATTGTTCCCACGAGGAAAATAGTTCAGACTTAACTTAACCTGTTATTACTATTATTTGGTCAATTACTTCCTTGGAAAGTAAAAACAATAAAAGGGGGCTTTCTATTTCTAAATGAATGAAAATAACTACCTGAATTGAAAAAGACACTTAACAGCTTTGAATGTTGGATTTTAATCAATTAATCAAAGTAACTAGGGTTTACGTGTTCCCTACAGGTTCATAACTTGATAATTCTAACTATAACAATTCTTTCCTAGTATCTTGCATGCAAAGTGATATGTTATGTATATCTAAATCCTTGGTCCGGCATCTAGAAAATCTCACTCCGCACCTTGGTCCGGCTACGTGTGTTGCTATCCTAACCATTTTCTTTACTTCATATTAAGCATCGTATTCGATATTTGACTAAGTTATTACCTCGTACCAATCAATACTAGCCTATTAGATAGTATACATTAAATCTATGTTGATAATTCTTTTCCTATTATCTGCCTCCTTGGTCTGACAAGTAGCATTAAGGAGAGTTCTTACGTTGGCCATCCGTTAAAAAGACTTCTAAGAGAAAGAATTATTAATACATGCAAGACACTATTCTAGAATCGTTATTTTTGTTAGGTTTTATCTCATTATTTGGCTAAGTTTCCCACAACCCTAGTTATGGAGTTTAGTTACTCATAGTCATAATCACAATATTCAAATATATTAAATAAGAATTCATGTACTTAATTCAATGAAAAAGAGTAAAATCCGAAAGTTTGCTTGATTAATCAACCAACTCTAAAGAATAGTTTGCACAATCAACTAAAGAAATTGAATATAGTTTAAGGAATTCACAAACGGAACACGCTTTCACTCAAAATAGACATCATAATGCATTAATTTTTAACCATAAGCTTTTCCGTTATGTAGATCTTCACTAATTAAGTGTATACTATCCAAAATCAGACTTGACTTTACGGGTTGTTATGTAAGCTTCAGGTAACGATGGATACGTTTAGGTTAAATTAGTGAGTTATTCTCTATGAAACACCTGTTTCAATTTTATTGCTACATTCACTACTTTTTCCTTTCTTTGCCCCCTGTTTTTGTTTATTTTCCCTCTAGTACTTGAGACCTCGCCCTTCATTTTTACATTATTTTTGACCCATAAAAATATCAACCCTCAATATACGGAATTTTCTCAAGTTAAGTTACACATTGTCCTTGTAAGGACTACACCAATTATTAAGGTAATCTTAGAGTTAGGAACCTTCAACTTAGTTTTAACCTTCGACGAAGTTTACAATATCAAAAAGACAAGGGCCAATGCAAGATCCAGGAACATATAGTGAATAAGGGATTACTTTAGGATCGAATTGATAGTATCTATAAAAGGAATTCGGCAAAATAATGTAGGTTTGATCAAAATAAAGGAAAACACGCTCAATGGGGCTATACTAGTGATATTATTTCTAAAAAGGCTTACATTCACATAACAAAGAAAACAAAGCCTATTATAATTTTATAAGCAGAGCAATATTTTGATTTCGTTTCAATAATATGTTAGGGAAGTTCTAGACTTAGATGTATTACATGGATATTATAATACCTTATTGCTCATGGAACAAAGTTCTACCAAAGTTGGATGACTCAAAACAACATAGTCATTTCATACACAATGTTCTATTTAAGCTTAAGTTGCAGTCATAAAAGACAAATACACAAATTCAAATCCAATTACTCTTTTAAGAATGTTCATTCACTATTTTAAGCATTATCTCATACCAATAAAAGAATGTATAACACTCCAGAAATTTAATGACCTAAGCTAGAGCCTAAAACATTGTCTAATAGCCTAATAAAGTTAAAACGTAAGATAAGAGTCCTAAAATAATTTCCCTAACCTCGTACTGGGGTTTTAGTGCCTAATCGTCAAGGCATTACTCTCAAGGATCCCCCATTTCGTCCAAAGGTCCTAGAGGAGGATCTAGCAGAGCGTCCAAAAAGCTGTAAAAAATAGCATTTTACCACGAATAGGAACTCACAAGTTGTGGGTGGACCCATGCTTCGCGGATCAAAGGCGTGGGTCGAGACTTAGTCTCCAAAATGCATCCTCCAATTTTCTATCTGAATAAGAAGATCACACCTCTGAAGGATCGGTCTATGGACCCATCCATGGTCCATGAGTGGAGATCCATTGATGGGTCAGAGGAATTGATTTCATTTTAGGTCAAGGGTGAATTAAATTAGGTAAGTTCTATTTTTATAAGTAAAGGTTAGGAAATCTTATATTTATTTATTTTATATATATTTAAGTATTTTAAACTATAACCAACCTTTTAACCCCTCACAGCTCAGAAACTCAAAACTCTACCAACTACTCACTCAAAAATATTTCTCTCTCTAGACTCCACCATTTAAGAGCAAGATCAAGATAAAGATAGGGCTCCAATAATGACTCTTTCTTCCTTAATATCTTTTGGAATTATACCTTATGTATAGATAATATTCATTTTGTGAAGATATATCCCAAATAGCCCCTAAAATTTGAGTTATATGATTCTAGATTCCCCAAACCTAGGCTTTTTGAATTATCAACATGGATCCTCTTCTATAACGATTTCAATTGTTTAATTAAGGGTTATTATGGTTTATTATGATTATTTATGAATGGAATAGTGGTGTATTGTTTTATTTTCGTGAAATGCTGCCTTGGACCCATTTCCCCTTCTTTCGAAAGTATGAACTGGAGTATGGCTTAATTGGCTATGGAACCTTGATAACTGATTATGTTTAATTTGATTATGTTTTTGAATTATTATATCTTTCAGTTAATGTGGTAACCCTAGATTTTGTGGTTTATCTTGATTCTTAACCTTTCAGGGTAATTTGGTTGTTGATAACGATTGTATATTCATGATTTCCTTAAATGGTGATGATCCCAAGACTGTTGTGTATTGGTTGTCTTGATTTGTAATATCCTTCTTACACTACCCTTGATTGATTAAAAGACTAATTTAATAAAACACTATGAATAAGAGTTGAATAGTTTACTCACATGTTGATGATTCTATTGTTAAAAGGAAATTCTTACCTAATGAACCATTGAGATATTATGAGGATATGTTTGTGAGTGCCTAGTGCATTATTTGATAAACAAGAATTTTATAAAAGGATTTAAATATTACTTTTTAAAAAATGGAATTATATTTATCACCGAGTGGACATGAAAATGAGATGAGTTTCTTCACGCTAGTAGTTGGGCTCTCAATACGGTGTCTTCTGAGATGGAAGCCCCCACATTAGTAAGTAGAGTTTCTAAAAGCAATATGAATATTCAGTAACTATGTTCCAACATAGGTATTAGCTAGTGTTGACACCAAATTTTGACATTGAACGATATGAATTAATTTACGAGCCTCTTAATTCTTCACGATTTTTAAAAAAAATAATATAATAATAATTAGATTTTATAAAACTAAAATATTTAAATTACTTTTAATAATTTTAGATAATATATATGTTTTACATATATATATATATATATATATATATACATACATATATATATCAAATTCGATTAGTTTACGAGTAAATCAATTAATTTATTTTGTCATGTGTCAGAAGCTCCCTAATAAATTCATATGTCTTCATTTTTTATGACAATATCAATCTATTTCGATAAAATATTAGTAAGCAACTTATTTGAGTTTCAATTCAGAATCAGTTTTTAACCATTTACAGAAAGCCATTAGCTTAAGACGGCTTGAAACTCTAGGTGTATCATGTCCATTTAGTATAAAACCGCCGAAATAGTGTCTAAGGTCTTTGACCTCACGACACAATCATTTTATGTGACATTTGAATGATGTACGTGTTAAAACCAATTTTGGGTGGTGGGTAAACCTAACAAGCTTCTATTTTGTAGATATGGATCGTTTTCCAATGTTTGACATGGTCATAGCCGCTCCACCTCAACTCACAATGTGGTATAATAATCTGGACGACGATCATAGAAGAAACCTCAACAAATACGTGGGTGCTTTGACGAAATTAATCAACATGAACGGTTGGCCAGAGCTGGTTGAGGTCCTCACAGGATATTGGGATAGCCAAAGAATGGTGTTTCGATTCAGAACAGCAAAAATTTCCCCAACTTTGGAGGAAATCTGAGACAGCATAGACACGATAGTAACTGGGATAGAAAGGAAAGAAAGAAAATAAGAAGACATATTAATCCCCAATAAGCCTTCCATACAAGTTATTGCGGAATGATTCGGGTTGGGAAAAGAATTTGCCTATGTTTGCAAAGAATGCCATGTAGCATTTAGAGATATTTATATCTGATTTGGACATGGAAGTTTCTACGCCACTTACAATAAAGAGTTCAAGATCTCCTACAGAGAATGGAATGAAATTTTTCCTCTAGCATTTGCTGTAGCATTATTGGGAACATTGGTATTCCACATGGTCCAAGTCTGAGCATCAATACCCGAGTTATAATACTCGTGCATAATTTGTTCAAAGGGTATGAGAACCAAGAGACAACAAAATACTATCATATAGCTCCGATCATCCTGTCCAAGAGTCCTGGGAAAATGCAAAGAGGGTCATCAATATTTCCAAAGATGCATCATGATCCTTCAATAGTGGATCCTTAGTCATTTAGCAAAGTGTGCTGGGACTCGGGAGATGCATACTCTTGAAAAAAAAACACCCTTAAAGATTTGAATGACATATTGTACTGGGCAAATATGGACAATAGGAAAACGACGAGGATATAGGCTCAAATTTTCTCCGAATTAAGAGAGGAATATCTCGAATGGATGCTTGACCGTTTTGTCTCCAAAGAAGTCGTCATGGAGAGCCACAAACAGATTGTGCTTCCTTTACAAGGTATTTGGGGAATTAGCCCTTATGCACCCTTTCGATTCTTGCGACAGTTTAAGAGGACACAAATTGTACCCAAAGAGGAATACTATGGTGCTTATGTATACGATATCAGAGACGAGAGAGTGCACAACGCGTCTGAAAAGTTCAAAGAATGAAAAAGAGCCCAGCATATGGATAAAAGCACCATCTCCCCTATCCGATTCAATACTGGATATGACAAGGGTTACAAAGAATGGATAAAGAAGGACATAAAAATGTCTCCTCCCAAACCCTGCGCAACATTCGCAGCATAATGGAAAGAGAAGCCAAAGCAGTGGCCGGGCTACAAGAGTTAAAGAAAGAGTCCCAAGAAGTGAACTCTAAATTTTTTGAGAAACAAGATACTCTTGAGAAGGCAACTCAAAAGGTGGAAATACTAAGGTGTGGTTATGATGATTTTCGATACCTGGGTTGAGAAGAAAATCTAGAGGATGCGATACGAAAGCTTGGAAGACAGAGGATGCCTGGGAGAAGGATTCTTTCTGATGCTAAGATATATGTTTCAGCAGTAAAAGACTCAGGGGGATGACAACGGAGTAGGACCATCTGGAGCGGCATAGTGCCCCTGCGTGGGTTTTTAAATGTATTTATGTTGATTTTAGCCCCTGCGTGGGTCTGCTTTTATTGAACTTTAAAATGGCCCCTACGTGGGTTTTCTTTAATATTTTATCATTTATTTATCCCTTTGTGAGCATCATTATTCACTAGTTACATTTATTTTGGGGGGAATTGCTATTTGGTTCAAGTTCACACATTCACCACTCAAATGCGCTAGGCCTACCCTTGGCACAAAAGGGTCCCTCTGTATGTGTTAGGACATGATATATGTGTGTTTAACTGCTTTTTTGTTATGTTTCTTTGAATGATGATATCATAAACCCACTCCTATCCAGAAATTTTAAAAAGAATATACAGAAGTCACTATTACAAAAGGTCTGACCAAAATTTCCATGTCTTAAGTTTCTCACTAAAAAGACACCTGTTGTACCACAAATCGTAAAACACTATACTACAGTCTCAGGAAATGAAAATATCACTTATATGGACAAGCGTAAGAATATCTAGATGGAACTCACTGTAGAAGAACTACAAAGAAAGATCGAACTGATCACTCAGTAAATTTAAGAAGCCAAGGAGGAAGGGCTTAGAGTCGACATGGCCACTTCAATGTACAAAGCTTCAACCGTGACGCTGGATGAGGATTTGGCATAATAGATGAAGAGAAAGAAAGATATTAAGATGGAGACAGAGGACTTGCGAGAGAAGTTGGACATGTTTGAGTTTAAAGTACAAGAAAGAGAAGTGAGGATAGAATCGGAGACCGCCGTTCTGTTAGCTAAAAGCATGTCACTTGATGAAGAGCTGACATTGGAAATGGAATAATTCACGTCGATGAGAGAAAGGATGGCCGCACTGAGGAAGAAAAACAAAGCCTTCCATAGCAACATGATTGATAAACTTAAGAAAATGCACGAAAAACACAGCGTCTACGAGCAAAGAGATAATAGTGATGACAATAATGCTCACCCTGAAGCGACTTGGGAACACGATGACAACGAAATTGTGTACAAACCTCAATTCCATGGCCATCTGAAAGGAGGAGACTAATGCTGCAACAAGAAGGGAAATGACTAACGTGTCGTCAACATTGTTTCTTTTTTAAAAAATCTCCACTGTTTCCTTTCAATTTCCATGTAATCATAATGAACGACTGAATGAAAATGTTTTATCTTGTACTCGAACTACATTGGCCCTGAATTCTTATTGTGAGATATGTATGCAGGCTCTCTAGGCCCGGACACTACCTATAAAAAATTTCATTCTTCCCCCTTCATGTTACGAGAAGATAAGAAGTCTATATCAACGGATCTCAAAGAAAAATTGTAAGAGGACCTTAGATCAATGTGATTTAGCATTTCTATGACACTGTAAAAATTAAAACAAGCAAATTCGTGCTTTTTAATAAATGTGTTTCGTCCTTACTCGTGAGTTAAAGACGTCCTCAAACAAATCAACTTGTGTGTTTATCTGCTCTCTATATGATATTATGCATTTTGTATTCGGAATCTACACTGACAAATCTCCCTTTAAGTTGTTTTTCTTCTCAGGTACTTTGAAACTGATCTATGTCGATCAAAAGCTGGCAGATCATTCCTATTTCACCAGATCAAAAGGTCCTGGAGATCCTTCCCTAGACAAAGCTCAGACAAAGAAAAAATTGTTATGGGGGATAATAACAAAGAATTAAGTCTCATTGATATTGTGGTGGCTACACCCACCATAGAGGACTAAAATGAGTTTATTCTGCAACTGATGCATTAGATTGCAGTGATGAGGGTAGAAATGCAAAGGAGAGGATCTGCCTCCACTAGGATTTGCTGCTAACTTTTGTAACTAACTACGTCTAACCTGACTTCTCAGGAATGATATACGTAGGCAGCCTATGTCAGCCTCGGTCATCCCATTTTATCCTTTTTAATAGTTCTTTGTGTTTGAACTACGTTCGACTTGAATTCTAAAAAATGAGATACGTAGGCGTCCAGTGTCAACCTCGGTTGGATTTCTTTGTAAATTTCTTATTTTGTTAACCTTTGATGGTGAACTACGTTTGACATGATTCATGCCTCAACGAGATACGTAGGCACCACAAGGGTTCGGTCATATCTCTTGTATGATTTCTATTCCTCTTTACAATAAAAACTGGAACTTAATTTTTGAGAGGGACTCAAAATTTATCGAGAATAAGATTCTTTCGCAGTAAGTCAAGACTGAAGATACTTCGGGTTTTGCGACAGCGACAAAATTTTTAAGGAGATCCCAAAAATTTCACGATCTACTCGGCTTTAGTGGAAATATAAGCAAGACAATTAACTTGGATAAATATTTGATGAGGGACTCAATATTTCGGCATGGATCTAGAAGTACGGAGTGACTCCGGACCCCAACGAATAACCAGTAAACCTTGAAGCATCAGTCTAAAAGAAGTTTGTTAAGCCTTATATAACATGACTTAGCAGCGACCTTTTTCAGATATTATTTCTCAAAAATTATTTCTCTTAAATTTTCCATTTTATGTTTCATTTTTTTTGGAATAAAATATTTTGTCTTATCTATCAAGAGTCGAGAGATCGGAAAATCGACCTAAAATAGAAGGGCAAGGAGCAGACAACTGAAGAAGTCAACACAGATCAGTCCGTTTTAAAACTAACGATTTTTTCGGCTGATACAGGTCTATACATTTACTTTTATGCAAGAAAAATTCTTCCGATCAATGAACAGGGAGATGTCCAAGGATGAGAAAAGTCTCCCAAAATCAAAAGTTTTCCTAGATGCAGGAATCATATTATATCGCTTATGGCAGAGACTTGGGAATATGATTTGTTTATTTCACTCAATTTCCAACAACATAAAGTTTGTAAGGAATGTCCAACTGGATTTGAAGGTGAATCAAGCGAAAATGTAAAGGAAGACTTTACGGTTCCCTTAAAGGATATCATTTGCATCAAAATTTCAAATATGATACTATGCATTACCCGGAGAGTAAGATAGTTATGCCCTGCGGAATATCATGCATTGAAAGTCAATATCCATGCATCACGAAAGACCACAAATATCCATGAATCGCAAGTCAATGTGCATGCATCACGGAATATCATGCATCAATATCCCTACATCGCGAGTAAATATCCAATCATCGCGAGAAGATTTTACACTTCGTAGAAATTTATAAATCGCGAGAAAATTTCATACCTCGCAAAAATTTATGCACCATGAGAAGATTTATGCCTTGTTGAAATTTATGCATCGCGAGAAGATTTGATACCTCGCGATAAAATTTCATACCTCATAGAAATTTATGCATCGCGAGAAAATTTCGTACCTCACATAAATTTATGCTTGTTGAAATTTATGCATCAGGAGAGGATTTCATAACTCGTAGAAATTTATGCATCGCAAGAAGATTTCATACCTTGCGGAGTTTATGCATCACGGGAAGATATTCATACACCGCAAGAAATCATGCGCTAGCAGGGTAGAAGTTGTGCATCACAAGAGAAATATTTACTCACCGGCATCAGCTGCATTTATTTTATTAATGATAAAAGTAAACATCAAGAAGAGCATTGAAGACAACACCAAGAGATATATCAGTGTTGCATCATCTTGCACTTATGTCAACATCATATAAAGAATACATTGATAACAATATAAATGTTAGCATTGCATCAACTTTTATTTATATTGACAACCCATGAAGAGTACATTGAAGATTACATTGCAAACATAAGACATAAGTTTCATTTCTTTACGTCGAACTCGATTAGGGTGACGTAATTTGAAGAAGGAGAACAACTAAGTGTCAACACGGTAGAAGACACTTTATCCCATTAGAATTGAATTTTTACGTTACAAATTTTATCTCAGTCTTTCTTGAGATCATCCGTAAGGATGAATTCTCCAAAAAGCAACTGACATCAGAAAGAATGCAGCACAACGTGGAACTTTTTCTAAGCAGCGAAACGGGACATAGTCCAAAGAGGAGTGTCAATATCTTAGGACGCAAATAGAAGATAGACTTCCACCACAATCAAACAACACCCCTATCATAAGGTATGTTGATTTTTCTTTGGGTTTTGTCAGTTTTGTTGTCGCATTCGGGAATTTTGGTGTCTACCGGGGAAAAGTTTCCAATCAAAGTAACAATGCGCCAAGAGTTTTGCAAATTATGTCTGGCTAAGAGGTTACAAGCCTTTATTTCATACTCATTTAATTTGTTACTTATCAAAAACCAAAGGTTATCAAACATAATAGATTTCCTTTATAACCGATCGAGTCGAACTACAAACAGCCTGATTCCTGAGGTTTAAGGATATATAGGCGAGCTCAATGTTAAAAACTCGATTGTATCCCAACATTCATTCTATAATATTATTATCGAGCATTTTGTTACCTTCATAATTTGATATAGAGATGGCTTTAGATATTTTTCGAAATAATGTGTTAAATCAAGTATATCGAACTACAAGTGGCCTAAATTTTCATGTAGCCTGAGATATGTAGGAAATCCATTTCTAGGGTTTGGCTATAACTCCTAAAGTTATTACCAAAATCCCTTTCTAAAAGGTGAGTACAAGTTCGGTCTATATTGTCTTGGTCAATTTCATTCTTCTCATATTTCTTGCATCAATCCAACAAAAATTAGGGACAGCTAGAGGATCCATCTAAAAGATAAAAATATTACTTCTACCTTAGGCAAGAAGGAGACCTCTTTTTGGTGTGGAGGTAGATTACCAGATTCCATGTAGCTCAATTATCTGTGTTTGTTAAGGATATTTTCACTAAATGATAAGAATTTGGACTTTAACTATGAATTATTAAGAAGTGCTACTTAGTGTGGATTAGGGTATGAGACTCCATCTATGCATTGCACATGTTGGATCCAATATGGATTGTGGTGATTTTATTTTGATTTTATAAAGACTTATAAATAATTTATGCATAATATGTATGAACGTTAAGGTTGATTTCAATTGTTACAAGTTATGAACATATCACTCTTTCCTTATGCATTATTGTTATGTATGAGGTAAAAGTAAGATAGTAAGATTTTAGTGACTAAAGGTTATACTTAGAATTTGGTAGCGCTATAGAATTTTACCTTTGCATTGCCGTAGTGTGGCCTTGGGTTGCTTATATGATTATTTGACTAATGTTTCTTTTTATATTTTCGTAATTACTTTTAATCATGATAAAGAAATGATATCAACCATATTTTAAGGACTTTTGTGTATTCCAACCATATTTAGTACTTTGTTGTGCTAATCGATATTTTTTACTTTCTATGAGTGTACATTGCATTATTTGAGAAATTAGTTTTTTTTAAGTGAATCTTCAGTTGACTATTCTGTAGGCTGGGTGAATCCTTATGTTTGAGGACAAGATGTTATATTTGAAGGTTCTATTTTACTTTTTATTTTGTGACTTTATTGATGTAAAGGGATTTTTAACCTATTTGTACTGTCTACTGTATTATATGGTGAATTAGACAAGTCAAGACTACTATTTCTATTTATCATAAAAAATTGACTTTGATTGTAAAAGTTTTATACTTTCTGGATTATTTTATGTGTTGATGTTATGATTATGCTAAAAATAGTACGAGATCACTTCTGGCCAAGTATGACATGTTACTTATAAGGGATAGCCCCAGGTTGTGACAATACCTCTAGGGGTTAACCCCTGGTTGTGACAAACTTGGTAATCAAAGCTCAAGATTTAGAATGATTCTAGAATGATGTCTCATGAACCACATCTAGTTGAGTCATGTTGATGAGATTGAAGCACGCCACATTTAGGAGACTATAAGATGTCTACGAATTTTAACTTCTTTCATTACCCTTTAGTCGTGCCGTAAAAGCTTTAACTCTACTAAGTGCTTTTATTAACCCCATTATTGTGTATAAAGGATATGAATGCAAAAAGGGATGCTGCTTAAAGGATGGAAGAGTAGATTGTAAATAGGGAGTTCCTCCCCAAGATCCTCAACGTCCATAAGAGCCTCAAATTCCACAACTTCTTATTGATGCGGGGGATATGTTTAATGTGGAGATAAGAAAGGTCTTCAAACATTGTCTCGTGCTTTAACGGCTTAAGTAACTAGGGATGCTAGATTTCAAGTGAATCCTAATGCCATAACAATCGATCAAGGATAAGATAATTCACAAGATTGACTACCCCTACATCGTTGGCTCTAAATTAGAGGAAGACCCACAAGGGTTCATTGATGATGTGTTTAAGGTTCATGGTTGATATACCGTGGTTTCACGGTATTATTAATACTTTTTTCTTAAGTTTAGTGTGTCCAAAAGCTTTTTGTGCTAATGTTTATATAAGTTTCTCTTTATTTGCAGGAAATCTTTCCAAAGATTAATGTAGAGAATTTGAGCGAAGAAATGCAGAAGAGACCACCTACGGAGCTTGTGACGGTCCATCGTGCTTGTGACGGTCCGTAGGTGGCCGCGTAGTTCAGCTGCTGAAGGAAGATGGGGAAGTCTGACCAAGTGTGGGGTTACGAAGTTTGTGGTCATGTCTATGACGGTCCGTCCTGCAGGTTCGTCATGAAGTTCAGAGAAGTAATCCCAGTAACCATATTCCAAGGGCTGAAGTGTTTTGGAACGAAGACCCTCGACGGACCGTTGTGCCTATGATAGTCCGTCATACTTGCCGTCGAGGTTAATAAAGAGAGCAGTAGAAGAAATCGCATAAGTATGGGACGACGGAGTCCATGACGGTACGTGGTGACCACGACGTTCTGTCGCGAGGTCCGTCAACCCAGCCGCATTCTGGCATATTTCCAAAAGATAGAGTCCCTGTTTAATTAGGTTTTCATTCTTTTATAAATAGTTCGAAAAACTTTGTTTTTGAGGTTAGACTCCGTATTGTTAGATATCATATTAGTCGACACTGTATTGTTAGACTTTTGAGAATCATTAGACTTTTTGTGAAATTGTTGATTACTTTGAGATTCTTGCAAAAGATTATTGAACTCACTTGATTACATAACTTTTTAAGATTTGATTGTGTTCTATATCAAATAAAGATATATTTTTCACATGTGATAAAATCTTTTAACAATACCATTGATTCTAATCTTGAAGAAAATTAGATGATAAAGACTTTTTTTTCATAAACTAGGCACAACTTTTCATGAAAATATTTTTCATAGATTCAAACTTCTTTATGAATTCTTGTCGATAATCAAGAATAATACATCAGTTCATGTGAAATTAATAGTAATACAATGAAAACAATCATTATAAGATTAAAATATAAATTGAATCAATCCAATTTGTACATGTGAATTATTGAATGAAAACCTAATCAATTTTGGTGAAACTCAAGTTGGAGAATTGATAAGTTCATGGGGGCACCATGGATTAATTAAACCTATTGAAGAAGACCTACGTTCCTTGAGGATCAAAACCCGAAATAAATTGAGGATTAGAGACTTGAAGCTTGAAACCCTAGTTTTTCTTCACTGATCTTAAGAGAAAACAGAGAGGATAATTGTGGATAAGATTGTTTATTTGAGTGAATGTGAGAGTTAGGTACTTATAGTGGTAGTATGATATTTATATAAATTAAAATTAGGTTTAAAATGATATTTTATTGGCATTAAATTCGAAAATAAATAGACAAATACCCTTACAAAGTATACATGCTAGAACCATACGATTTGGACTAACAAACAGTAGAAATTCCTATCGGCCATAGTAGAAAACTATAGGTCAAGTGATGTGATTGAAATTAGAGAGATTTCTACGACACCCATCTATGGAACGTCTGAATTCCTACAGTCTATATACCTCATTGATAGATACTAACTTTAAACTCAAAATCATACTAAGTCTGGAACTTTTCTGCGGACCCATCTACAATCCACCTAAAATTATACGACCCATCTTATCCATTCATATGTCACAGAAATATGAATTTTCAGAATTTCAACCTCAATCCTAGAAGTTCCATCTACAATCTGTAGAAACTTATAAGAACTGTAGACTGGTCTCGTAGGATTCAACAGTAACCAAAAATAAGAGATTTTGCTTTCCTTTTGACTATACAATTTTTGAGTTGTTATACCATCAACTATGCTCTCCAGTAGTATGACTTACAATATTATTTTTAAAATAAATAATTATTTACGGTTGAACCAAAGATATTCATAAATACATATTATATTCGAGATGAACGACCATTTTCTTCTAGGTTGGACCCTAGGGCATTGTATTGTGTTTTCATAGATTATTCTCGTCTTCAAGAGGTGTAACGATGCTACTCTACTCAAATTTGAAAATATATGGTGTCAAATGATGTGATATTTTCAGAGATTTCACCAATTTTCTGTATTCCACTCAAAACCACAAGTTGGGAGAGGAAGATGAGATGTTGTTTAACAAATTACTCGTGTCATGGAATCAAGTGATGTTATTCTTCAACCTCCTTGTGATTCTATACACATTTTCACCAAGACAACAAAATTTTCAGTTTTATTCGATGAATGAGACAGTGATGATACATTCCCTGCACCAATTCATCCTCTAGAAAATCTTAATCTCCCTACAGACATTTATAAATCCACTAGGACTTGCAGATCCGCATATAGAATTACTATATGTGTTTCAAATGATTGGTTGTCTCATATCTCTAGATCCTTTATTGTTTCTCTAGACAGTTTTTGTGTACCAAAATACTGAAGGAGAATTAGCATCATCCTAGATGGTCAAGTGCGATGCTTAAGAAAATATATGCATGAGATTGAAATCCCACATGAATTTGGTTGATTTATCCAATGTAACGAAACCAGTATAATGTGACTGGGTGTTCAAAATCAAAATTAAGGCTAGACTTGTAGCTAAAGAATATGCTTAGGCTTAAAGGGTGGATTATTCATACGCTTTTCTCCGGTTGCCAAACTCACTTACGTGCTTTTTATCATTTCTCATGTTGCTATTCGGAATTGGCCTTCACATAAGTTGGATATAAGGAATGCATTTCTTCATATTGATCTTCAAGAGAAAGTGTATATTGATCAACCAACCGTTTATTTTGCTTTAGAAGAGTATAGGAAAGTGTTACATTTGGTAATGTCCGGGTTTGAATTGACAATATGTCGACAAGCTTGGTTTTGCAAGTTCACCAAGGTATTTTAAGAGTATGGACTGGAAATGAGTTAATGCCATCATTATGTCTTCTACCTACAATATGAAGTTGACGCTTTCCATCTTGTTGTATATGTTGATAACATTGTCATCAGAGGAGGTAATTCTTAGGGGATCTCTTCCCTTGAGTCTTTCTTCATTCAAATGACTTTATCGACCACTTGAAATATGTTTGGGAGTTGAAGAAAATAAATTAAAGAAGGGAATTCTTCTTCCATCGTATATAAATTATAATCCTGACCTACTTGCAAAAACTACAAAAATTGTAGCCAAACCTTGCAGTACTCTAGTGGTTCCCAATATGCATCTTATGAGAGATAATGGCAAACAATGTGCATTTATTGAGCTCGATTTTTTAGGAGACACTGTGCATTTAGTGGACTCGATTTTCGTCTAAAAACTATCTTTTGCATTGTTTCCAATATGTTTCTTAATCTATGTTCTCTGCTAGTTTCAATTTTCTAGTTTTGAGAATGCTCTTTAAACTTCTTGATTTCTTATCAAGTTCTTCAAAGTTTTTGTTCTAAGTATCTTAAGAATACTAGATTAACAACAAGTATCAAGTGTAATTGCCTCAGTATCCACTTAATTTAGTTAGTCTCCATTCAGTGTGCTAATCATCCCGCAATCACACATGTCAAGGGGTGTGACATAGAAAAACTATGCTAACAAAAGTTCATAGGCCATGTATGTCATAATTTCTCCATTATTGTAATTGAATGTGCTAGATTAAACTGTGAATTGTCTTTTAAGGTAGGGGAATGATAAAAGAAAATATTGGACTTGGCCAGAGAACATGAAAGCGTTGAGAAATGTGCTGATAATAGACTAGAACAATGAACATAAGTTAGTGTTGAGACTTCTACAACAATGGTTGTTTCTTCTATGTATCCTGATGAAACTGATCGTTCCTACTACCCTAGACTTCTCCATAAAGCCAAACATGAAAAAATAACATCCTCATGGTCTTATCTTTATTCCACTTGTTCAAACTCCTAATGTATCCCATAGTGTTTCTTTTGTTAGTGACTCTGCCTTTTAAGTTTGTCAAAATCCATAAAGGAATATATGATAGGGAATGTCCATTCTGTTGCTCCATTTCTGGCTATCACGTGACATGCTTATCTCTTTGTATAGGTTGATTTCTCTGATAATCATTGAAGAGTTCATAACTTTAATGGTCACTCAGTGATCAACTTTGATGGTCACTAAAATTTTTTACTTGAAAATATTATCCCTTCAGAGGCCAAACTGCTAATTATGAATGTTGGAAATCTCATAATCTCTTTGAGAATAAAGAGTTATCTGATGGCCTTTTCATTTTTTAAAAGGTAATGGATATGCAGATGTTCATGCTGATAGCAGTTGATGAAATTATTCATAGTAGCTTGTGTTATCATCTGCTTTGTGTCTTAATTGTTAAATTTGGAGTCCTTTTTGTGCTTCTGCTTTATCTTTCATGGTTTCTCGATCATGTAATTTTACCTTTAGGTGTTTGAAGTTTTATTTAAAACTCTACCGGTTAATCTTTCACTAGAGAATGATGAACTATTTTATCCTCAGAAGTTCATCGCCCCATGTATTGCAAATATATTTAAATTCCCAACTTTTGTAAGTTCGTAATTATATGTGAAATGAGATTATATAAAATATCTTTATTTTCTATATGGTGATTTATTCAATTACACTTATAACGTAATGAGGCTAGTAAATACATGATTGTAAATGAACTAATATGTCGGTTTTACATTTGATTATAATATCTCCAACCTTCACATTCCTAACCTTGTGTATAATTTTTGTTGTCTTTTTTCATGTAACATCACTTTCCTAATTAATGAAACTGAAATACAGAGCAGATGGTAATGGATGGGGCAAGGTGGGTTTCAGGATATGCAAGGTGTGGTGGGCTAAGGCTGTGCAGGGTAGGAAGGATTCGAGGCGGGTCGAAGTGGATTTTTTTAGAACTAATGCAGAATGGGGAGGATTGCATGTTTATATGATTTATGTTGCTGCAAATTAAATTTTAACTTTTACAGGTTATAAGAGTGGTAAAGAATTATATATTAAGATCATTTGTTTGAAGCTAATAAAACTTTCAAGATAGTAAATGCATATGGTTAAATAAAACACTAACACAATTTATTAAATGTTTTCTAGTTGACCTCTAAAAAAAGCTAAAGTCATTATCTATCAAACTAATAAAAGCTAATGAAACAATGAAATATCTTTATGAATTTTATTTTTAGTATAACTTTAACTAAAAAATAGAAAATATTTAAAAAATCTATGCGGCACAGGTTTCATGCAGGGCGGAATGAAGTTGGTTGAATATTAAAATAAGTTTTTTTGTTTTTTTTGGGAGGGGTGGGGTGGGATGGGGCGGTTTGAAATTGAAAAGGAATGTGTTAGGCGGGGCTGGGAGGAGTGGATTAATAAAATTCTTTAAGGTCTAAAGAGAGATTAAAATTTAGTCAAAATGCATATAATTTAATTTCACCATAAAAATGGAAGTATGACAAGTAAAAAGGAAACAAGAAATAAAAATAGAAATATTGCCATAAGAACGGGTCTAAAATAGTAAATTATTAAATTATAACGATATGCATAGATAGATACATACAAATTCGTAGTTGATTAATGGAATTGGTTTAGTTTGAGAGCATTAAATCTATCCTGAATCGTATCCATCAAGAATGAAGGAAAACATTAACATAGCCACTACTAGTTTTTATTTTTTTTGTTATGCAATTTGTATTCTAAACAATACGATTGATAACAAAAGATTCGCAAAACAATAACTTTGCAAATTTTAAATCATGCTGTGAAAAACAAAAATTAAAACACAAAAATAATTACTATAAAACGTACCAGAATCTGTAACAAAAGTATGAAACAGACGGGAAAGAAAATCGAGTTCACCAAATGCATAGCGTTCTCTTAAATAAATTATTCTCCTCTAGTATCAGAAGATTAAGTTGGAATATATACTTTCATGATGAAACAATTATATTCACCAAGATATTGATACCCAATAGAGTATTGTTAGTGAGCAACTGAAAGAAAGTAAGCAGAAAAAGAAGTAAGAAATTTCGTAATTGAAATTAAAGATTTTGAGGTATTTAAAGCCAAAAAGCAATAGTTCAGAAAGGTTGCAGCCTTTCAGAAACTACATGAACATTGATGAAAGTTTTGAACCATTTAAACGGTCTTTGCTATTCAGGAAAGTTACAACCTTTTAGAGGAGTAATCTCAAAAAGTGAGAACTTCAAATAAAATAGGAATGACCTTTTAAATTAGATTCTCGATTGATCATCTTCAAAAGCTGAATTCGAAGCCGAGCGAGTGACGACGATTATGGAGACAGCGCGAATGTTCCCTCTTTCAAACCCTTATACCAACTAATAAAAGTGTTTCTTTATTTAAATTATTTAATGAGGGAGAAATGCATTTTCTCTAAAGCATAATATAACCTTTGAAATTCCTCTTTTTATCATTCCTCCAACTCACATTAAATCTTGTTATATACACAACTTTAATGTCTCGTAACTTGAAATAACTAACAGTATGCTAAGAAACCAAGAATAATCATTTTTTGAAACAAATAGGAAAATTTGGAAATTTTTCTAAGTTTAAAAAGTGAGCTTTTGTCATTTTCAAATGACCATAACTCCAGCTCAGGAGGAATTAGTGTGAGTTCTTTATATGATTGGAAAGCCCTTGGTAATATCTTTCCAATGATGCCGAGTAATTCCGATGTAGTATGAGGTAGATATGCCTTTTGAAAGTTTGCTTGTTGGACTGCGGAAAGTCCAATACGGATTTTAGTAAGGGTAAAATAGTTTTTCACCCTATAGTATTTCCTAATTCGTTTTATGGGTTTATTAGGTGTAAAACCAAGTAAACAAAGTAAGGAATGCTTAGGCTTGAGAGAGAAAGAGAAGAGAACAGGAAGATAAGGAATTCTTCAAGGACGCCAAGAATCGTTGCGTGATTTCATCTAGTTGATCCCTTTAAGGTATGTGAGATCTTTTTGTGTGGGTTCATTCATCTACACACCAGTATATTTAATTCAGAAAGTTTTCTATTGATTGAGTGATGAATATTGATGTTCTTGATGAACAATTGTTGAAATCTTATTGGTAGAAATGTAGTGTACCTTCAGTGGTTTGTGATTAGTGTTTCTAGGTTGTTTTACAAGTCTAAACTATTGGGTTATTGAGGACATTAGTGATTCTATGTGTTTTGGGGAAGATCCATGGATGTCTGAAAGGTTTAGAGTTGAAAATCGGAGAAGAAATGTCGGAGACCCCGTCTGACACGCCCTCGGGCGCCGCGCCTTCCAAATCCCCTTAATACAGACACTGTCCGTCAGGCTAAGGCCCGCCACGGCAGACAAAGAGCCTGAGGACAGTGTCTGTCTGTTAAGCTCTGGCTCCCCGCGCCTCTCGAAGTGTTAGGGCCACTTGGAGTTCCCATTTATCCCCATCTTTTTGAACTAATTCCTATTACTCGGAGTTGATTCCAACACTCTAAAGTATATCTAAACATCATGAAATCATCCATAAACATGAGTTCATAATTCTTGAATACATAATCAAATTCAAGGAAAGTTAAGATCAAAGTCAAAGAAGTTAATAGTAAAGTCTAAAAATTAAAAAGCAAGTCAAAGTAAGTTCCTAAAGTATTCTAAGAGTCTTAAAAAAATATTTTAACTTTGTTTTGAGGTTCAAGCAATAAGTTGAGAAAGAGTAAAGAGTTGAATTAAATTCTCAAAAGTTATAAGAGAACTAAGTAGTCACTAATAGTTTAAACAATATATTTTAAAACTTTTGAGAAAGAAAGGAAGCTAGACATCCAAAGAGCGTATGGCTAGTTTTAGAAAAAAGGAAACGATGAGTTCCAAGATAGCTTTTAAATCTAAGTTTGAGCAAATTACCTCAAACCAGAGAAAAAGTGTTTTAAAAATATATGAGCTTATATCTTTGGCAGTAGTATTGAGCATGAATATGGTGATGCGAGTTTATATTATCTCAAGTTTCCATAAACATTGTAGTCAACATGGAGAGGTAATTGATCATACTTTTTAAATGACTTCTTAGTTCTTTTTAGCATAAACTAGTGTATCCACTTAATATTACAGGTTCTATACCGATGACCAGGTATAGAGTGGTCCTCTTGCAATGTAATGTAATACGTTGTACACTCACTCATGCTCATTGTGATGGTTGTTGGTTAGAGAATATCCCACAGAAATTACATTACTTTCATATATGATTAAAGTTGATTTTATTATTATTTTATCTTTATTGAACTAACTATTTACACTGTTTTTCAAGATTTTCGTACATCGTATATGTCCTTACTACTTTATATTGAGTCGTTATTTCATGAGTTTAGTAGAGCTAAGGTAAGTTCATTCTTACTCCTTTCAATCATCGTACATTCAATGTATTGATACCAGTTGACCTGCATTTTCTTATGATGCAGACGCAGGTAACTAGGATCAGCAGGCAGGGCTTTATTAATCTAGTTTGAGCTTTAGAGTCAGCAGTGAGCCTCTTCATATTCCGAGGACTCTTTATTATCACGCCCCGAGCTGCCCCCGAGATATGAACATGGAACGTAGGACAACAAGTGATCCCAAAATAACCTTTCTTGCATAATCATGAGCATACTAAAAAAATATAAACTGATGCGAAAGTTAAATCATAAATTATAATGAAAATATGAAGAATACTCATATGCTAAAATTGATATATATGAAAAATGACGAGTTTGATACAATGAAATTACTAACGGAAGCTTACTATGTTTGAAATAAGCCTCTAAACTGGACTAGAAATACTGGGACAAGACCTAACTAAATCTAGCAAAAAGTGAAACTAAATAACTAAGTACTAGAAAAGAAAATCATTATTGTTGTCCTCAGAGGAGGAGGACTCACCACTGCATCTACTGAACTGGAGATCGGATAATAGATCTATGGGTGATCTGGATGCTGAAAATTTGAACCTACATCATGAGAAGATGTAGCACACGTACGTGTCAGTACTTGAAAGGTATTGAGCATGTAGGTAAAGTAAAGATAAAATAAAACATAATTGAACAAGCATAAAAGCCAGTATAATAATTTGACATGATAAGTTGAATTCTGAGTTAACTGGATGCAATGACCAATTTATAACATGTTGAAACGCAATACTAAATATACCTCTAAATGGTCAATGGAGAGAGTTCGACTAATCTGTGGGATCTACTAATAACTGATAATAAAACCACATGAGCTAAATATGGAGTCCGATGTATACGCCCCATCGAGAGGACCTAATATACCCTGCAAATGGTATAAAGGCATGTTGGGGTGATCAGTAAACTTATTACCCACAAAGGGGACGTACAACCTACTTGGCTAGTAGTTCTTCGACTTTTGGGTACGCTAAACCCTATCCCAACTAGGTATTATGCTACTCCTAATGAATTTTGTAAATTTATTGATTATGTCTGAGTTTCTGTAAATACTGGATAGCTCAAAACTGAATATGCAAATTGAGAATGCAACAATTAATCTGGTAATTATGCATTTATAACTGATGCATGTATATCTGAAGTGTCTAAAGTATTTGGCTTAGCATGTGTAATTCAATAAATAAAGAAATACAACGCTAGGGTTTTGAAATATGTGGAATAATCTGAGTAATAACATGATAATCTAATTTGGAACATATATTTAATAAATTCATGAAGTTCTATCAAAGTTCTAGAAACCCTAGGATTAATCATGACAAGAGAATCAAGAATCTGACTGAAAACTAGGGACCTGATGGGTAAAAGGAACCCACTAGTGAAATCCCACATACCTGGTGATGAAATTCACGGAGAAACACTTAGATTTCGGAATTTGAACTTCTGGAAACTTGTTTCGTTCTTGAACTAGGGTTCTTGAGTTTTTTCTCCTTTATTACTTCTAATTATGTAACATTTGATTTATGATTTTGACTTTGATAAGTTTTAATTATGTTGCTAGGGCTTAAAGTAACTAAAATAAGATGATTTAGGGTCAAAACAACGGAACTTAGGGTTTAAAAGAAGTGGAAAATATTCAAAAGACCCCTGGATAAATTTTTGTCGGACCAATCGATGGCACGGACTAACGGTCTGTCAATTGACCGACGCTCAGTCAGTTGGACCTGCTCGGAAAACCTTTACTAAAATGGGCATAACTTCTTTCTCAGAGGTTTGATATTAGCAAGGTATGTGGTTATGGAAAGATAATTTAATTATCTATCTATGGGCAGGTAATGAGACACCTAATTCATTTTGGGCTAAGAGTTATGACCATTTGAAGTTTACCAAACTGTATTTCCCTCTTAACTGTCTGCTAATTCCCACCTACGGACCGTGCTGGTCATCTGTAGGTCTCTTCAGAGAGTGGATGAATGGGGTATCGATTGACGATCACGTACGACAAACCATCATCTAAATCTACAGACCATAGGTCCGCCCGTCCATAAAGACTTAGCCAATTTTTCTTAGCTGAGATTTTTGGGAGTTTCTGATGGCATCAACGGTTGTGCAGGACGACCGTGGGTCAGACTACAGTCAGTCAATTGTCTCATCTATTTCACCTGCAATCTTTTGTAAATAACTAATTTTTTGTCTGAATACGGGGTGTTACATTTATTGCTTTTCGTATTTCCTTATAAAATATTAAGGGGTTTGTCCCAACATTTATCTCAGTATTAGTAAAGGTTCCATAGATAGTTTGTTAGTATTACAGTTTAGTTTTTAGTATCTCTTTATTTCCAAATACAAATATTGTTTTATGACTAAATTATCATTTTGGACAACATGGTTATATTTAAGTATTTCCTATGACAATCCTTAAGTTTTATTTAGTAAGTTAAGTTTTCCGCTGAATTAAGTATGTCAAGTCAAGGGTTCACTCAAGGCTAGCAATGACCATTGTGTGCCGGCCATGTTAAGAGTCTAGGCTCCGGGCATGACACCAACAATACCCCACATGAATGGGGAATGGTTATATGATAAGGTAATGCACGGAGGAGTGTGTACCCTACGAGAATGGATCAAATGCATTTGGATAAGCTTTCACATCTAAATTTTTGTAGTGAACATATGTCAGATATACTAGGTCAATAGGTAGATGCAATATCTTTGAACCATCGTAAAAGAAGCTTTAATATATTCCTAAAAATCATATGTCACACAATTAAACTTTTACGGAATATGGTTCTTAACGTTGTGATCGTTTAAGCCATGAACAACACCTGGTTTAATGAGTATATAGACAATAAGATTTTTACAGTAATTCTATTTGAAGCGGCCTAGACTTTACTCTCACATGTGTCATTTCTAAACGTGTCATCGCATAGATACACTATATGGTAAAGTCTGCCAAACCTAGCAAATCATTAAAGACATTAAGCTTTATTAACTCATTAACAAGCCTTAATTGTTTAACCTCGCTCCACAACATTGTCTTCATCATGAGAATTGATTGAGCAGAGTGGAATATTTTGTACATGTGGAGTGCAGTGTAACAAATTTTTTATTATAAAAGAGAGAGATTGGTATACACACCATAAAGAGAATATAATAAAAGAAAGGGGCGCATTTCTTAAAATTATAAATGATAGTTTATGGATAAAACTCACAATCTCAATAGTTTGAGTATGAAACTCAAAAAAATGAGATAGTTTAGGTGAGTTTTGATACTTATCTTAAAGAAAAGCAAAGAAAAAAATTAAGAACAAGTAAAGATGAATTTAAACTCATTATTTATTAATCTAATTTTTGTCACTTTTGCTCAATAAAAACAACTTAAGCAGAAGTTGCCTATTTCTCTAGCGTAATAAAAGAAATTTGTGGGATAAATATGATGTGCTAGTCCCTAGTTGTGGTCTTATGGATGAGTATCATCTTTAAACTTCTCCTTTTTTTACTATAAAGGTACTTCTAAATGAAACTATTAAGAAATTTATTTTTATTCAATTTTACATATTAAGGATATTTTTTACCCTCAAATGAAATCATAAGTAATTTCAACAAATATTCTTGAATGCTTGCACTAGATCAATTACTAACTATATAGTCTCACGAGTTCGAAAATTAATCCCGTGAAAGATTATTTTTATTATATTATTGTTGTCAGTATAATATCCTAAATAAAACCATGATAAACACTACACGGAAAGTGTTGATTACTTAACAAACACTACAAGGAAAGTGTTGATTACCTGGGGATTTTCATAGATAAAATACATTAAAATTCCCAAGTTATTTGATTTTCTTAAAAAAAATTGTCCAATTAAAATTCGATAGGAAAACTCCATGGGTAATTACTACTGCGGATTTAGAAAATTTGTAGGTTATTTAGTTGAGAAATTTGTGTGGAGTTAGAAAGAAAATTCAAATACCTTTAATTGGATAGGTTACGGATCATGTAACCTTTATATACCAAGAGATATGTTCTTTTAAAGTTGACCCAAAAAACTCTTACATCAAAACATAATCATTAAGGAAACATTCAAATAAAATTTATGCTAAGAGTTTTTAGTGACCTTAATTGGCATCCAAAAATCATCCCATATTAAAGAACTTCCCTTTAAACATATATAAGCAACTTAAGAATCACCTAATATGACCTTACATGTAAATCAAAAGTAGTTTGGGTCTTAACTAAGAAGTTTTGGGGTGTTACACATACATCCTAGATTTTATTGGTTTTGTTGAAGTAGAGTTGAATTTTATTCAGTTGCTTATAACGAATACGATATGTTAATGTTTGATCAGTGCCGGTCCACTCATTTGTGAATACTACTAGTATGTTTACTTATATTTTTGAAACGCTTGGACATAAATAATGCCCCCGTCTTGAAGTATGCAATATTTTCAATATTGTACTCGTATAAGATTTTTATGCATGTTGAGATGATTTTCCGAGAATATGTATTCTTAACTCCAACATTGATTAATTTGGGAAATTATTTCAATAAGTTGAATTCAACTTTAACCTTGACACAACAAGGTCGAGATTCTTTTATCGTTGCTATGTCAACATTTCACGGTTTTCGCACTACTTTGGCCATCGTAAACAAGAATTATTGAATGAAAAAAAATTAGGTTATAGGGGCATAAAACAGAACCACGAAAAGACAATAGAAGTTTCCGCCTCTATGTTGAACAAGGTTTCCCAGTTTAGAGTGTATTTGATAGTAAACACGTCTTTAACCTTCAAAAATATGATTGTTTTGACATGAAATATATGTAATCTTACAGAGTCTAAGGAGAATTACGATGTGTCTATCAGTCAAGAATCCTAACATACACTCCACCTAAAATGTCAAACCGTAAATGAATAATTTTATGAATCTCTTCTAGTTTTAACCAACAGTAAGTAAATTTTCAAACTTTGGAAAATTGTAAAACCTGTGTAATGATCACAATCTAAAAAAAATACATTTTATCATACTCAGATTAATTTTTGTCTATATATAAATAATTTATGGATTAGTTATACACCCTACATGGTATAAAATGTCTAACTAGTACCTTACATTAGGAGATATTATGAAAACATAGAAGTTAATACCATGTTGCTAATATGTGTAAAGATTTTAACGGTCAGGTTCCGTCGTTATAAAAAATCTAATGGGGAAAATTTTTGTTCCGGAAAATTTTTTCGTTGTATTTGAAAGTTTCCCAACCTAGTCAAAATTTGAAACGAAATTTGAGTCATTAAGGAGTAAGGGAATATAGTAAATATCAAGTGAATAATTATGATTTTGATTGCATGGGTAATTATATAAAGGCATCCATATGACTTTACATAGTTGAATTTGGACGTGGAGAACTCCGGGAGTTGATCTTAGCATGGAAAATATTTTCTGAGTGTCGTGGGTAAGAGGTGTTTTGTAAAATGGATTTGGAGATTCATTAAATGGCTCAACAGTTCAGAAATCCCTCCTTGTTAGTGGTTTGTACCTATCTGGTGGTGCGATGGTCGTTATAGTAGGCAGGACATTAACTTAAGTCGTTAATAAACCTTAAAACGATCTCATTATGAAATTTTCAACTTTTTGAGATAAGTAACAATCCCGAGGCGACTCCTACTCATTATTCACCATTAGTGATTCTAAAGGCAAGATTTTTACTCCACTTACTCATTTTTCGATCCGTACAACCTAATAGAACTTGTTAATAATGATGGGAAATGGTTTTGATATAGATTCAAGGGTGGGAACAACCCTAAATTTTATAATAAGGATCATGGGAATGATCTAGTGTTCACATAATTGTAATAGTTTTGGGTAATTAGTGATTGATTTGTTGATTGTCATGTTATTATGATTGTTTATAGACTAAGTCCAAGTGGAAAGAATTCGTAAAGGGAGGAATCATGTTTGTTAGGGTTTCAAGCTTGTTTTGAGGTAGGTGATGGTTGTGATTCTAAGATTGTGCGGTATATTCTTGTGATTGCTTCATTATGAGGCATATATGTATGTGAATAATACATTGTTGATTCATATTTGTTAAAAATGAGATAGATGAATGATTATATGCCATTAATACCTTGAATGTACGATTTGAAAATATACTTGTGTTTGTGATTGGGGTGTGCTGGATTGGATTGCCACGTTCTAGGATAACTAACATGGACTGGATTGGCACGTTACATCATAAATTGGATAGAATTTTCACGTTATGGTATAATAATGGTTTCATGTACCACATTCTGGTGAACTAATTTCTTTAGGTTTGGGTTCCGTGAGGAGGACCAACCACTTGTGATAAATGTGAAATTGTTGAAGCATGTGATATTCAATATTGTATACATTCGATATATTAAATGATTATATTGTTGTATTTAATTTTTTATTGTTGCACTTAGTGGGATATCTGTGTGATCCTACTACTACATTGTGGTTACATACTCATACCACAGCTGCTTTTATTTTTTTTTATTATAGGGCATCTTCCGGTGACTATTGACAGGCTTTGGAAAGAAGATATGTGAGAGTTTCTTCCGAATTCAAGGGTGAGCTAGCATCTTCCGACCTTCCATGAACTTCTCTTTAGTCTATGTCCACCATTTTCAGACTTATACATTTTGCTTTAGATAGTTGTTTAGTTCATTAACATGGGATGACATCCCTACTTGTTTTAGATTTTTTTTATCACTTAGTAGTTTTGGTACATTGACTTCTAAGATCTAGGTTGTTTACTTCCGCATTTGTTTAGTTAGTTCTTTAGAATCCTTGTTGAAGTTTATGGATACTTCTTACGTTGATTCTTTAACTTAGTTCTCTAATTTAAATGTCTAAATGATAACATCAGTTACTTGTTTTTTAGTTGTAGTGGTTATCCCACAAGAGTTCTTGTGTGAGCATTTTGCGATAGTCCGGATCGTGACAAAGATAAACACTTCATATCCTTTTAGTGATTTTTTTTTTCATTTTCTATGTTTTATGTTATATATTTGTACTTGTAAATTTATTTGAATAAATTAGCTGACAAATTTTATTATTTAGATAGAGTTGTCATTTGTTAAATAAATACATACAAATTAATATAATATTTTAAATGTCAGTTGTTTAACATCTACTAATTAAAAAGACAAATATATTACTACGTGACGTTTGTGGTCTTGATTCGATGGCATAGTGTTGATATATATATATATATATATATATATATATATATATTGCTCAATTATTAAACTGTATACATATTAAAAGAAATAATTCATAAGTACCCATGAACTATGACCAAGATCTCAATGACACACATTTACTCATGTATATAACATTTTTGGTCATTAAATGAAGTAAAGGTATAAAATAAATATGATTATCATGAAAAGTCAATATGAAATAAATTTATTGTATCATAGTGATATGATAATAAATATTCTTAAGAAGAGGTATATTTTTAACTTGTGAAATTATGAATGCTGTCATTTTAGTCATATGTGTATTTTCTTCTTCGAATAATTCTTTGGTGTAATAACACCATGTGAACCGTTAGTTAATTTAATTATCAAAGATCTTATTAATTCCAAATATTTCACTTCATTCAAATGCATATCTTAACAAAAAAGTTATTTTATTCATAAAATAAAAGACAAGGATGAGCAATAAAAAGATTTTTTTAAAATAATTAAAATGATATATGAATTAAAGCATAAATAAAATTTTATTTTCTAATGAAATTTTATTTTCTTAGCCTCTCCTAAATATACTTGTACAATAATTTGTAATGTTAAGATTGCTTCTTCTTTTTTTAAGGTTGCTGATAACTAACTTTACTAGTGAATTTTTATCAATTTCAATTTTAAGCTGTACAAAATTTATCCGTTAGATATATATATATATATATATATATATATATATATATATATATATATATATATATATATATATATATATATATGTATGTATGTATGTATGTATGTATGTATATATATGTATGTATATAACTTATTGTTATCCTTATTAATATCTTACTCAGCATAGAAATATTAGATAAACTGACAAGATATTAAAAACATACATATATTAATGTAAGGATTCTAATTTATGAATAGTACAATAACTATTAAATAGGACAAACCTACGAAACAATTTATAAATTATAATGTAAGAAAGTTGAAGGGATTTTATATGAGCAAATATTTTCCAATTATAACGAGAAAAGACATAAAATCTTTATATCATATAACTAAAATCTTAATAAATAATGACAAATTAAAATATACAATTTAAATAACAAATTTAAGCTTAGTATTCTATACACTGAAATAAAAAAAAACTCAATTGCTTATGACGTGTAACATAAAAGTTCCACCCAACTTAGATTAGCAAAGAGTAATAAAATACAGTAAAAACATAAGCGGAAAGACGATGGGGAATGTGATATTCCAATGACATTCAGAACCCATATGGTCATTATGATTTTTTGATCATGACGTTTGGTTGAGTAATGCACCAACAGGGTTCATATACCATATTAATAGGGTCTACATACCTTATTTAGTTATATTTTTTATCATCTTCATTGATAACATACTAATCTATTAAAGGAATAAAGAGGATCATGCGACTCATCTTAGAATATTTCTTTAGACTTTGAAAGATAAGGAGTTATATGATAAGTTCTCTAAATGTGAGTTTTGGCTTGAGTCTGTCACATTCTTAGGCCACATAGTGTCTAGAGAGCAAATAAAAGTTGATAATCAGAAAAATTGAGATGCAGAATTGTCCTAGACCGACATCTCTAAGTGATGAGGAGATTCTTGGGTTTTGCTGGCTATTATAGATGTTTCGTGAGGGGTTCTTATATATTTCATTCCCTTTGACAAAGTTGACTCAGAACATAGTTAAGTTTCAACGATCTGAAGTTTCAAAGAAAAGATTTCAGGAATTGAAAAATGATGTTGACTACTACCCCAGTTTTGACCTTACTGAAAGGTACACAAGGTTTTATGGTGTATTATGATGCATCTAGAATTGACATGACTTATTTTTGAATATAAAGGTAAAGTTATTGCTTAGGCTGCCAAACAGTTAAATTCATGAGAAGAATTACAAAACCCATGACTTGAAGTTGGCTGAAGTAGTATTCGCCATGAATATATGGCGTCACTATTTATATGGTGTTCATGTTTATGTATTCATTGATCACAAAAGCCTTCAGTATAAGTTCACTCAAAAATAATTTAATCTCAGTTAAAGGAGGTGGTTAGAATTATTCAAGGATTATGACATGAGTATTCTTTACCACCCAGATAAGGCTAATGTTATTGCAGATGCCTTGAGAAAACTATTTATGGGTAGAACAGCCCACCTTAAGGAAGAGAAAAAAGAACTAGCCAAACATGTGCAAAGACTTGCTTGATTGGGAGTCCGATGAATGGATTCTACAGAAGGAGGAGTAGTGGTGATGAATGGGGTTGAATAATCCTTAGTGCCAAAAGTGAACGAAAAGCAAGACAATGACCCAATTTTTATTTAATTGAAGGCAAATAATAATAAGCAAAATGTATTACCTTTTGAACAAGGGGGAGATTGAGTTTTGAGATATCAAGGTAGATTTTGTGTACCAATAGTGGATGGACTCCAAGAGAGGATCATGGAGGAAACTCATAGATCTAGATATTCCATTCATTAGGGTTCCACAAAGATTTATCACAATTTAAGAGAGGAGTATAGGTGGAGTAACATATATAAGGGCATTTCAAAATTTGTTGCTAAGTACAAATTTCCAACAAGTTAAAGCATAACATCAAAGCCCCGATGGTTTGGCTTAAAATATAGAACTTCAGGTATGGAAGTGGATGCTTATTAATATTGATTTCCTCATATGTTTACCAAGGTCTCGCAAGAATCATGAATTTATTTGTGTCATTGACGATAGGATGAACAAATATACCCACTTTTTGCCGGTAAAGACTACCCATTTGGCTAGAGAGTATGCTAAATATCTTCAAGAGGTGGTAAGACTTCATCGAGCTCTGTTCTCCATTATTTCTCATAGAGGTGCATAATTTACTGCACAGTTCTTGAAATCTTTTTAGAAAGGCTTGGGTTCAAAGGTGAACTTAAATACTGTCTTTCATCCTCAAGAAGATGGGAAAGAAGAGTGCACTACTTAGACCTTAGGGGATATGTCAAGGGCATGTGCGATTTATTTCAAAGGTAATTGGGATGATATCCTACCTCTAATTCTGTTTTTTTACAATAATAGTACCATTATAGCATCCAAATGGCTCAACAACTAAACTCATAGTTTTTTACTCCTTTAGCTCTCCTCTGCTACCATTGGTTGTACAAAATACTAGAAACACCCTTGAGGTTTTATGCATCCAACCCGACTTAGTTAACATCAAAAAAATGCATAACCTCAAAAAACTTCTACAAGTCCTCCATAAAAATCTTCGTATTCACGATGAACTCCTTAATTCTTGATGTGTGAGTCATATCCTATTGAGCTGCTCTTTGTTGACCAGCTTGGTTGGTCACCACATCACTCAACATCAGGATAGCATCCCACAACTCAACATAAGTGACCTCTCCCTGGGGTTGCAATTATGTTGCATTAGGTACCCTTTCATCCCGGGGGATCAACATTTTGCCTAGAAGACGACATCAAACAACTCTTCACCGACCCATTATATGTAATATACGTAGTAGTACAAATTATTAAAAAAAATTATACAGTTGAACTAAGTCGCATGAAAAGAGTAAGAAATAAGTGAAAATATTTCTAAATGTTGCAGCCTCTTAACCGTAGATGTGGCAAGCTTCACATAGATAATAAAGAATCTACATAAATGACTTTATATACACCCTTGGAATCTTTAACTCTATGTTTTAATACAATGTTTTGCACACCCCTAGCCTACATCCTGGATGTGGCCGTTAATTCAGAACAATTTCTAGTTCCCAAGACAACCCTTGGTCTGGCTCAGTATCGAACGGAAGACATACTGACAAATTTATGACCTAAAGTTTTGATAATTCACTCACGTGTCTCAAAATAAATATCTTAGAATACTTACAGTATTTAAGAAGTCATAAATGACAATTTAAATCTTAAACATAAGCAATTGAAA
Source organism: Solanum lycopersicum (assembly GCF_036512215.1). NCBI lineage: Eukaryota > Viridiplantae > Streptophyta > Magnoliopsida > Solanales > Solanaceae > Solanum > Solanum lycopersicum. The sequence continues at coordinate 27,432,068 of NC_090803.1, read as the reverse complement.
TGGAAATGACTCCGCAGATACTACTATTTATGAAGCCTCTAATAACTATGTAAGACGTCGATACAAGACCAAAAACATCTTACACTAAAACATTTTAGGATTTTATACACACCAATAAATTGTAGCCTAAACTAGCAAAAAGTGTGGCCTTCGATAAAAAGGCTACAGTTGGACTTTAAGCAACACTTTTTATGGAGTGACCAATAGAAGTTTAACCATTGACATTAGGCCACACTTTAAAAATGTCTCCATAGAAGCTACACTTAAAAAACATGGCCAAGGAGTGGGCCAATGGTGTAGTGTTAATAATACAAAATATAAAAGTGGAACCCTCAAGAAGATAAGAAGCTCACAAAAGCTAACTCGGCCGGTAAGGGATATCAACAGAGAGCATGTTGACTAACCTGAAAACCCTTATATGCATCATTAGAAGATGTAGGCCAAATACAGTCAGTAAATTTAATGTACGAGCGTGTAAGGGGAGTTCTAAAGTGTAATGATAGGTTTAATCTGATAGAACAGAAAAAAATACTCAACTTGTCTCAATTCATCTCAAGGATATTCAACTCAACTCAATATGAAAGAAACAATAAAGATTCAATTTACATAAATCATTTAAAATAGTAGATAATAACTCAATGTTTATAAAAAAAACAATAATAAACTACCAATAATTTTCAACGTCATGATACAATGTCTTGAAACATTAATAGACCTTTCCTATACTTTAATGGAGCGCAGTACATCCTCAACTATGTGGGTCCACTAACCTGTGTTTAAAAGGAATAAAAACTCATCTAAAAAGTATGGTTATTTACCCATGTTTGCATAAATCATTTATGATGATTTTGTGTTTCCTATACTCGTCCCCATATCAGCGCTCAATGATACTCCCAATAATGTATGTGTGTGTGTATATATATATATATAGACACACACACACACCCTCATTCTCATATGTTGTAATGAAAATGTAACTCCTCCTCAATTTGAGATAATTGGTCAAAGGATTTATGTTATAAATATGTTTCTTAAAATATCTCATAAACTCATTTAGAGAGCATAGTTTCTCTCATTTTAGATGCAAACTATTACATTCCTTGGATACCTTAGACCACTCATACTCGATTTGAAAAATGAACTCAACTCTACTCATACTCAATTACTCATGTTTTAAAACAAGATATAAATAAATATAGAAGACATCTCAAAAGGATTCAAAAGACATTCTCCAACTTTACTCTTAATATGTACTTTAATAGGAAAAGTGAAATTAAGAGACATGAGAAGAATATATGTAGGATCTCTTAGTGATTTATAAAGGTTTAGATAGTTAGGACAAAGAAGGGAATGAAAGTGCAAACTCAAGGGAACAAGTATGGGTCGAATAATAGAAGGGAAGGTAGACAAACATACATAGCGCATCCTTGGCCCGTGTTGCAAGCCCTCCATTCACTAGGGATGGTGTTTGACGCAAAGCACGTATAGTGTATTAGCCCTCCTATTGCATCAAGGGCATGCCGCCCTAGCCTTTTCAAGAACATTATGACAATTTTTTCTTCTCGATTTTTGGTCCTCATTCACCTTAAATTGATCGATTTCATTCAAAATCGCTTAGATTCATGAAACCAAAACAAGAAAATTAAAATCGAATCAAATCCCTCAAGGAAAAATACTCAATCACAAGATCCTCACCTTAAGAACTCCAAAATACATCATTATCAATGAATGAAGTACAAAACCTCATAGAATTCAATCAAGAAGTGAATGTACTTGATCTCATGGATAAATTCTATATTTTAAATGCATGGTTGGCGTGAGCATGATCAAGCCTTTTTTATGGAAACTCAGATACCTCTAAAGAACAAGGTTCTTGAAACAATCCAAAAAACATGATTAATTTTTTAAGATTTTTCCCTTTTTATATTCTTCAACATTTTCCTAACCTATTAAACGGTTTCATCTTGGGTGAAAATTTATTTTAGTAAGATTTGTCACCTAATTCGGTAAAAAAATATGTAGGTCCAGTGGGATAAGTTAGTCCAATATACGCCTCCTTTAAAGGGATGAAATACAAAATTAGGCAGGTTATATTCAGACAAACCATATCATCTTCATTTGAACTCGGACTTTAGCAAACTCAGTGAAGTTGGAAAGAGGACTTAAGAACCTTCAATTGATACCTTATGGATTTTTGAAGTTGATCCAAGAAAATGACAATTAGGAGTAACTTGTACCAATCTGAGTTTAGCTCTTTGTAAATTTAGCTCTTCGTAGGAGCGAGTGTTACATCTATTTATTAAATTATTCAAATAAATTTACCATGGCCGACTGATCTGGTAGATATACCAACTTCATTAATATTGAGGAAAGTTGCATATGTAGATCATATAAAACTTAGTCAGAAAATTTTTTATCACATAACTCTCTTTCAATTTGAAATAAATTGAAATGACGGTAAGTTTTTCTATTAACCAATATATTCCATTTCATTTGGTAAAATCATGTAAATGGCCCTCATAACCTCACCACTTCAACATTATAGATTTATTTGTACATGCAGTATTATGTAAACTAATTCCTCTTTGCAAAAGTTGAAGTGTAAATATTAAGTATAACAACCCTAAAAATGGATATGCTAAGTAATGCTTAATGTTTCTAGAATGCCAACAATTAGATTGGGTTCACACGAATTGATGCGCGTAGAACGAGACCTCGGACCCCTTGTTAAATCCAAGCCAACTAACTTGCGGAGTTAGTTGAGCTAGGAAAGGTTGGGTCCAACAATGTAGGTCTCTCGAATATGAAGATTTACTTGAAGAAGTCTTTACCGGAATTAAAAAGGGAAAATCTTAGGTTTGGAGGGTCTATGGGTAAAATGTTCTTTTTCCAGGCTAAGGGTAGTATTGTAATTACTCTAAATATATAATTAATTATTTAATTAAAAAGGTGGAGGGGTATTTTGCGGAGAGAGTGCCGAAATTGTGCTAATGAAGTGAAGTCTTGCTCAACCCGAGTTCGAACCTAGGTGGAAGCAATGAATTAACTTGTTTTCAATTTAAGTTGGTAAATTAATGTAAATTTATATTTATTAGTTATTCGATGATTTAAAATAAAAGGAAATCAGATTTCTAATAATTTAATTAAACCTTATTTGACTAAGTCCCAAACTAGACTCCTATGCCTAAGAAAACTCTTCTCTCCCATGCTCATCTCTCTCTCTCACATCTCTATCACTCTCATTCACGTTTTATCTGCCAAAACAATTCCAAAAATAATAGGTAAACAAAAGTTCTTATCACTTGAAGAACTCACACAAAAATATATGAAAAACAAACGTTAATCAATCATGTAGTCAAAGAAAAGGTTTTCCGTTGAGTTTGGTATAGAACTTTTGGTGATGGACATGTGTTTGGAGGAGTTCTTTGGGCAGAAAGTCGAGGTTTGAACATCAAAAAGGTATGGGTTCTCTTCCCACTTGGTCCCTTTCCCAAGATACCCCCCAAGGTTCGGACGAATCTATTCATAAAACTAGGATTGTTCCCCGTTGCATGTCCCTGTAACTAACTCCCATTGAATCATAGGTTGGTTGTGTTTGCTGATAGAGAGCTAGGGATGAAACGTGTTTTCGTGATGATTATGTGTTTATATATATGTTTGAAATTGTGTGACTTATGTTGATATTTCAAAAAAATATAACTACGTGTGTATGTATGTGTTGTCATGGCTATTTTTCATGGTTTAGGACTTGAAATGCCATGATAGTTTTTATATTTCATGTATACATGTTGATGTAATGTGATGTTCAAATATATTGACATGTGGATGATCTGAGGGATACTATCTTGTCTGAAAGAATCCATGAAAATGCACCTAAAACGTTCTAAATGCACTAGAAAATTCCCCTAAAAACTAAGATGTTACTTGATGAAAAGATGCTGTAAAATTAAAAGAAAATTTCTAGCTTCTACTGATAAATTTCGGTTAGATAAGAGGGTTCAAAATTTTAAAAATAATGAATGAAAACAAGTGAGATCATGAAGGATTGAACCGGTGATCTCACCAAGTCAAAAATCATGAAAACAAAGAAGTAAAAAGAAATGTGGTGAAGGGGATTCGAACCATGGTATTGGCTGGAAAATGTAACTTAAAAGAAAAAAAAGAAGCAATGAGAGGAGTGGGGTTCAAACCCACCAGCTCAAAATCAGATTTAAGGAGGTACTTAAAAGAAAAATAAAGGGTGAGGCGTGTAGGAATCGAACCCACGACCTCTTAGGTAGATTAAGGAGGAGAATAAAAGAAAACTAAAGGGAAAGGCGTGTGGAAATCGAACCCACGACCTCTTAGGCAGATTAAGGAGGTTAGTAAAAGAAAAATAAAGGGGGAGGAGTGTGGGAATCGAAGACTTCTTAGACAGATTTAAGGAGGAGAATAAAAGATAAATAAAGAGAGTATGTGGGGGTTTGATCCATACAATCTCATAGTCAACTCGATATAGACAAGGAGAAATAGATAAAAAAAAATTAAATAAAAGGGGATGTGGGGGTTTGATCCCACAACCCCTCGGCCAAGTAAGAGGTAGTTGAAAGGAGAAAAATAAAGAGGAAACGTTGATGTTTGGGCTCGATCTAGGGTCCTAATGTCATGTGGACCAAAATAAAATAAATGAAAAAAAAATGTAAGTGTTGTCTAAGGGATTCGAAATTGGGTTCCCTTTTCCAAATTCCGTATAGATGCATAAGTCATACGAGAATTAAATCTTCAAGAATAATGTTGCCAATTTATATAGTAATTGAGATCTTGACATACATATTAGATGCATAAGTCTTTTACTACATAATCTTAGGAAGATATGAATCACTAAAACGAACTATGAATGAAGCCTCATGGCTTGTATGTATAGACCCATAAGTCTAGCATAAGTTTAAAATAAGTGAACCTAAGATGTATGTAATGAAATGATTTAACCCTAGAAGGGTTAAGTATGAGTATAAAACACACTAAATGCCCATGTTCATTGGCGTACAATGAAATGATTATTATGTAATGAAATGATGAAACCCTAGAAGGTTTGAGTAAGAGTGTGAAACACACAAATGTCCAAGTGGATTGACATATCATGAAATGAACATTCACGTAAAAAGGGGTGAGTAATTATGATGAGCAAATGTGCTAATGTTTATGAATGTGGTGACAACATGATATGAGACTAATGTAAAATATGAGAGCAATCTCAAAGGAGCCTAAGTAAGTGTTACCAAAATGTACTCACTTATGAGAGTGTAAAGTTAATAAAGAGACCAGTCTTTATGAACACTCTAATGAAAGTATTGAGATTAACAAACTTAATACTAATAATGAGATGATAAATCATCTATTGAGCTATGATGTCCTCATACTATAAGCCAGCTTCCATGACGTATGAGTTGAATGTACTGGAACTTTATAATGAGCACCAATAGACTAGCTATGAGCGGTGATGCCTTCTTTCAGGAAGGGCAGAGGTTCACGTAACTCTCATGAGATATGACTTTCCGACATGCTGGGTTTTGGTCTCCTTATGTCTCTTAGTCTTCGAACATATATTGCCAATGTAAGGATCTAGCGGGGTTCAATTCCCATGTACGATAGTATGTTTTGGGTCACTTCGACCGGTGATTCCTCCTCTTTTCTGTGTGGGGTTTCATGACACTTCATTTCATGATGCTCACATGATCTATGTCGGTTAAAGTGAAAGTACCCAATGAATGAATGAGGTCAGCCTCAAATGATGCACATAATGAAACAAATGATACCAAAGGTGTTAGGATATGATAATGAAGAGGTGAGTTAAATTCAAGTAATGAAATTAGGTCATTCTTTTTCATTGCACAACGTCCCCGATGAAAGTCTTAAACTACATCCTAAGTATAACTGGTGTTTGCACAGGCCCATGAATAAAACGAAATTAAGTACGTATGAACGAATGAAGCAGACTTTGTGTTTGTTAAATGAGACTCCCTAGTTCAGGTCCCATATGTTAAGCCCTCTTTTTTGAGAAGTCTTAATGTCAAGTACAAGATTCGAAGGTCTCATGACATGCGAATGAACGGTATGAACAACGTTATTTGTTATATGAATTATGATATGTGTTATGTGCACGCTGTTGTGTGTTGTGTGCAAAATGTTAAGTATGATGATGCATGTTACTCCCATGGCATAACTTTCCTAAACAAAATTTGGAAAGATCATAAACTTTATTAATTCAAATTTGGAAAGCTCACTTACTTTCCTAATATAAATTTGGCAAGTCCACTTACTTGACCTTCTACAATCATGTTGTTAGGAAACAACTATTCTTAATCATGCATGTCATTGGTGTATGCTTGCATATACTCATACTTAGTACAAGTGTGTACTAACCCTATACAACTCAACAATATTAGATGTAGGCACTGGTTGACGCTAAAACTATCCGAACGTGGAACATTCATCTTTACTTGGTAGACCTAATGCTTTCGACGATGCTTTCCCATTATATTCTATATTATTTATGGGATTGAGATAGTGGAGTATGTTCCACTAGCGCTTTTTCCGATTTTTGTAAGACATTGTATTGGTCCCAATTTGGCAAGTATACATTTAATACTATATTAAACTATTTCTTTCATTTGATGATCTTAATGTTAGATGGTTAATGGTGAACAATTATGTAACTAATAAAATGATTAGTATGTATGTTAAGAAATAAAATGTTTCAAATTTTCCACTAAAATTAACCTAGATGAAATAAGAATGACGTAAGTAGGCTTGTCTACAACCTTTGACAGGTCAATGACGTCGGTCTCGCCTGGGGGCTAGATTCCGGTCTTGACATTAACGTTTAATATTCAACACTGTCTTAGAATTTTGGGACAATGACCGCACACTTATTTCAAAAACATAAGGTGAATTCCATTAATTACAAATTTATTAATAAACTAAAAGTTTAGCAGAAAAGACTAAGAAGTTGTGGAATTCTCATATTTGTCGTTTATTTTAATCTAGACCGCTGTGGAATAATTTAGCAGAATTTGAAAATGTGGATACTTTTTACATATTTGAAACTCATTTAAACATTTAAACTTTTCTGAATATTCACCAAATTCTATTAATACGATATATAGATGTGCATGAAACAACTATATTTTTATGCAATTAATTTTCTTGCCTCACTTCTTTATCATTTACCTACTTATTTCTCAAACTTGTGTGTGTTTTAGTTCTTCTGAGTCAAAGAGGATGGAGAAAGGAAAATCGTAGAGACAAATAAAATGAAAATATTTTTTTTAATATTATCTCATCTAAATAATTGACTCAACTCTATTTTATATATATCTTTAGAGACATTTGATTTTACATACTTATTTTAAAAGGTGAGTTCATTTTAAAAATGGAGCATCTCTTGTTTGTTTATTTTGTAACGTAGAACATATTTTTGTTGTTCGAATTTTGCAGAATGAAAAAAATTAAGAGATGACTCTCAATTTTATTTTTCCCACAGTATTCGCAACATGTTGTCCTCCTGTTAATTTTTTCTTGGTTTATTTTGTATGTACATAAATAGTTTTGTTGATTTGGTGACAAATTCGTTATCTTTAATTCCTATGATGTATTGTTTGTTCATCTTAGTGATCAAGACACATTAAATGCAATTTTTCTCCATAAATTTAATAATTTTGAGTATTTAAATTCCATTTTTTATATTCTTGTATGAATTATCAGTCAAAACTAAAGATAGAGAGTGAATCTTTGCATATGCTGCACATGTTAGGGTCGGTGTAGAATATTTATTTTTCTGATAATTCTTTGTTAAATTAAAGGCTCAAACATATCCACAATACCACTATTTCTTTGATTCTACCATATTGAAGGATTTGTATATTTTGAATGAGCTATATCAAATAATTCTTTTATAGCAATATAAGCATAGATTTTATATGGATGATATTATAACATAACTCTATAACAATATTTTGGAATATATTTTAGTGCTAGTTTTTAGCTCTGGTTCTATGTATCACTGTCAATCACAAGTTTCTCTAAGTGGTCCGGGTAATATAAATGGTGATAGCGGTGTTCAGAGAGCTGGTGCTAGTAGCCACAATTTAGGATTGACGAGGCATTCTCTTATTTTAACTTAAGGATAAGTTTCCAAATAAAAGGGACAAGTATATCACATTCCTTGTTGTTATGATGGAATTTAAGAGGAAAAGTTTTTTTTACCACAATTTTCCTATTTTCAATCTTCATTAATTTCTATTATGATTGAATGGTTTATGTAGAATTACGTCTTTGGTTTTTTTCACATAATTTGTTATAGAAATAGTGAAAGATTTGTTTAAAGGACATCCGAGTTTACTCCTTTGTTTCAATCCTTTTTTCCCAGGAGCTATGAAATAATCTTGAATGGTGAAGACCAGAAAACATACTTCACGGAACAAGCACTCAACTTTCCAAAAAAATCTAAGGTTATCATTATGTTACCTTATAATTTTAATAATAATAAGACTAACTTTTCACTCATTAGATTTTCCTCTCACTTAATGATAGCATCCCTACTGAAGTCAGGATGGGGAATGAAGCCTTAGTTGATGCAAAAATCAAGGGTACCATTTCGATATACATAAAAGGAATCGGTATGCAAATTCATGATGTTCTTTATGTTCTTGTCTTGGAAGAAAATTTACTTAATTTTGGTCACTTCATGGAAAATGGTTATTTTCTTGTGTTTAGAGATAAGTATTACAGAATTTACGATAAAATTCAGCCAAATCAAGTCATTATTGAGGTAAAGATGATAAAAGGAAACTTTCCTTTGCAATTTCATTACAATGCATTAAAAATGAAGTTGTAGATGATTCAGTGCTTTGACACAAAAGTTTTTGTCACTTGAAGTTTCATTGTTTGAAGCTTCTCAAGCAAAAAGACATGGTGTAACACCTTCGTGAGAGACATACTAAGGTGGATCCATGTCAAAGTTATATAATGGGAAAGCAACATAGGAAGTCTTTCCCAAAAGCGGTGTCTTCGAGAGCAAGTGTACTTTTGGAACTAATGCATACCGACATTTGTTGACCAATGAAGACTCCATCTCTTGGAAGTCAAAAATAATTTATAAACTTTATTGATGATTTTTCAAGAATAACTTGGTTTATTTTTTGAAAAAAAAGTCGGAAGCATTTGCTACATTCAAGAAATTTAAAGCCCTTGTTGAGAAGCAAAAAGGTTGCAACATCAAAAACATTCGTAATAATAGAAGAAGTTAATACACAAGTCAAGAATTTGAAGAATATTGCATAAATGATGGCATTTAGAAGCAACCTACACCATGGTACACTCATCAACAAAATAGTGAATTTGAAAGAAGAAAAAGAACAATTGTTGAAATGGCTAGAACTATCATCAATTAGAAAGGGCTCCCAAAAATTTTTTGGGCAGAAGCAGTGCATACAGTAGTGTTCATTCTTAACAGATGTCTGACAAAGGCACTAAAGGACGAGACACCAATTGAAGCTTGGTGTGGAATGAAATCTTCTATAAGTCATTTTAAAATTTTTGGGTGTATTTGTTATGCTCATGTACCTGCTAAGAAAAGAACAAAATCGGATGAAAAAAAGTCAAATATATATATTTCTTGGTTATACTAATGTGACAAAAGGATATATACTTCTCGATGTTAAGACTAATAAAACTGTTGTTAGTAGAGATGTCATTTTTAATGAGAAAATAACATGGACTTTGAAGGATTAACAGATAGAGAATAACACTATCATATCTTCAAATAAAGAAGAGAATGAGAAAGAGGAAGATGTCCCTCAAGGGAGAGAAATCCCAAATTCAGATGATCAAGAACCACCTCCAAGAGAAACAAAAATGTTGACTGACATTTATCAGAGATGTAACTTTCCCAGTGTTGAGCCAGAAAATTATGAAGAAGCAATAAAGCATGATGTTTGGAAGAATGTCATGGAAGAAGAAATTTGGATGATTGAAAAAAATAATAGTTGAAAGCTTTTGGCTATACCTAGAGAAAGAGAAGTTATAAGTCTAAAATGGATGTAAAAAATTAAACTCAATCAGGAAGGAGATATTCAAAAGCACAAAGCAAATTTGGATGCTAGATGCTTCACGCAAAAATCAAGTATTGATTTTTATGAAGCATGCTCTCCATTTGCTGGTCTTGAGACAGTTAGAACCGTAATGTTGTTGTTGCTCAAAAGAAATAGAATATATTTCAATATGATGTTAAATCTGCATTTGTTAATGGAAAACTTGACGAAAAAACTTATGTTGAGAAACCTCAAGGATTTTTTGTTCGGGGGGGGGGGTACCTTCTAAAAAATCTCTTTATGGGCTGAAGCAAGCTCTAAGATCCTGGTCAAATGATATTGATACATACTTTATGAAAAATAATTTTCAGAAAAGTAAAAGTGAAGCCACTTTGTATGTGAACAAAGAACATGGTAGCATTATCATTGTTTGTCTCTATGTGGATGATCTGCTTTTTACAGGAAATGATGCAAAAATTCAAGCAAGATACGATGCAAGCCTATGAAATGAGTGATCATGGGTTTCTAAATTATATATTAGGCATGAAAGTTTCTCAAGTAAAATAAGGAACTTTCATTTCTAAAAATAAGTATACTAAAAGTATTCTTCAAAAATTCAAAATGATGGATCCTAGGTATGTGTCCATACCATTAGCAGCAAATCGGATTATCATTTTATTACTTTGTTTCTTTCATGAGTTTAAGACGCCTTAGCTATCAAGTTATTTAGTTCTTGAATCACACATTCTAGGCGAGATATTTCAATTATTTTAGATATACATGTCTCAGTTTTTGAATGTGTAATTATCAATATAAAAATGTTACAGCCTCAATTTGCATGTCAATTTTAAGCTATCCAATATTACAATAATCCAATATTAATTTGTTAATTATTTAATCTATTGGTGGTAGAACAATAGCCAGTTGGATTTGGGTGAGTCACCCATATAGTCCCAAAACTATGAACCACATAGGTTGTAAGGCCGCTCTATGGACCTTAGTTTAGTGATGACACCACTCTGTGTCATACCATTGGCGGTGTATAACGAATCCTCTAAATGTGGAGTATGAATCAGATCCATATATATCTCATGTAGTTTTATGTCGGTTATTAGTAGCTCCCAGAGTTCAATCAGACTCTGTTTCATTGACTAGGCTTTAGTATTCAGTTTCAGCATATTATTACTTGGTTGTTGCATTAAATTTAGTTATGTTTCATATATAAGTTGCCTTATCATACTCATATTATTTTATTTCTTTAATGCATTATTAAATTTTATGTTATTTGAGCTTTGTTCTATCCCTTGTACTTAGAACCTTTTAAGTACTGACACATACTCTGTGCTACATCTTCCCAACATGTAGGTTCAGGTCCTCAGCAGTCAAATCACGCATAGAATGGTTCTTAATAACCAACTCTGCAACATCAGTGGCGAGTCCTCATTCTTCGAGGACTAGTTTTGTCTTTAGTTTCATGTTTTTGCAAGATTTATCAGGGGAATGTCCCATCACTTCTAGTCTTTTTAGAGGCCTATTTCAAACATAGTTAGATTTTCAGCTTAGTATTTTAGTTTGATATTTCAATTGTTATTGAACTCTTCTCATATTATTTTTGTTCATTCACTTTTAGGATTGATATTCCCCCATCACTTTCGTTTCATGATTAGCTTCCGCATAGTTTTATTGCTCATCTTATGCAAGCAGGGTTATCTTGGGGTCACCTTTGACCCTAGGTCCCATTTTCACATCTCTCGAGGTAGCTTGGGAGTGACATATTCTACATGTTAGCAATGATTTCATGCAAGTCTCTTTTCTTGCTAATTTTTTTATTTTTCCCCCAATTTCCATCATATTCCAACAATCATGGACGATATTGAATTTCAACGAGAAAGTGAACTCATTTTCAAATATTGCTAGGAGACAACATTTGTTCATTTACTTCTTTTCATAAATATTTAAAACCAAGATTATAGGGAAAAATCACATATCTTAACATTTTTGTACAAAATAACTTTTCTTACTGAAAAGAAAAATGAAAGAGTACTATGCTTCAATGTACTTGAAAAGAAAAAAAATCATACCCATCCAAGGAAAACATCCTACAAAAATATATCCGAGCGTATAAAAGTAGTACTAATTCATCTGAGACCTATTTTATCATATCACATAATAATTCCATATTTCTTTTTTTTCAATCAAAAGAACAAGAAAATTAATTAAATGAAATTTCTTAAGCTTGTTTTCTCTTGTATTCAAGTTAGGAAATAAAAACTAATAAAAGATGAAACGAAAATAAAAGAATTGTCCAATTCAACAAAATCCACTATGAGTCCTTAAGATATTTGATCCCCTTAAGAACCTAACGTTGTAGATTAATTCCTTCCAGGATAAAACAGATTAACCATTAAAGATATAGTGGTACCTTAAACATTAATTATTTCAACAAAATTAAAATAACAGCAACGAATGACAAACAAGGACATAATCAGTTGACTTTATATTATAAGAAATGTATAATTGAGAAAGGAAGAATTCAATGAACAAAACTGAAAGAAAATATCTCTATTAATAGACAACAAATATTAAATTTCACGCCCTGAGCTAGCCCAAGATGCGGAACGGAACATGTGATTACAAGTGACCCCAAGCTAACCTTTTGGGCATAATCTAAAGAATACTAGAGGTAAATTGAAAATGCTATGCGGAAGATAAATCATGATAAAACTTAAATGATGGGTAATACCCATATACTAAATTTCAATATAGATAACTTAGAGTTTGAACACACAGCAGAAGTCAAATTAAAAGACTAATGTTGGAACAAACTATGTCTAAAATAGGTCTCTCAATATAATAGAACTTTTGGGACATGCCCTAACTAAACAGAGAAAAAATGGAATACTAAAGACGAAAAGCGATAAAGATAAAAATGTCACTAGTCCTCGAATAAAGAGGACTCACCACGAATGCTTCTGAACTGAAGATTGGGAACCTATCTATGTGTGATACGACTATTGAGGACCTGGACCTACATAATGAGAAGATGTAGCATATAGTATGTGTTAGTACTTGAAAGGTACAGAGCATGAGGGATAGAGTAAAACTGAAATAACATATAACTCTAACAAGCAATAAAGCAAGTATATTGTATAAACATGAAGTAGATACTAAATACTGATCTAAATATATGCAATGACCAATTTTATAAAATGCTAAGACTGAATGCTATCACAACCTAAGAGAATCCCCAAGTTTTAACATAGTGTACTCGACCTCGAAGGGTTATTATACAAGCCTTTAACATATCATCCTTACATTAGAAATTGAATATTGCAGAAAGTTTAAAACTTAAGCAATCAATGTCAAACTCTTTCATTTACAAAAATGCAGTATTAAGACTTGTCTCGTTAACGATCTAGGTTAAACATATGAATCTCAAATTAGGGACCTTAGTCCATTACAATATAATATATCATAATATGAATTAAAATAATAGTCTATTACAAGGTACAAAGAAAACTTAGAATGTAATGTTGTCCTCAGAACTTGAAGACATACCAAATGGCCTAGGGGAATGCAATCCAAGAATTTCTTCACTCTAACAAGAACCTACTTGCTCGAACCTACACTTGGTAGAACACTAAGAGAAATATGGGTTAGTACATTTCACTTGTACTAGGTATGCTTACAAGGCATTAAATCCATTACACCATGCACAAAGGGAACTTTTGTTCAAAACATGTTATTTCAAGTTTCAAGGTGATAATGCACATTAAAGGAATAAACAATCAATCCATACCATAAGATAAAGAGACATTCATGCTCATAAGTAACATTACACACATTTCTTAAATGCTTGAGTTCAATCAACATTACATAATAATACATTAATAACATCCTCGTTTCAAGCTCACTTGTGCAATGTACATGTGGAGTCCCATACACCCATATATACTAAGCCAATCATCAAGAAATCATAAGCATAGTCACATACTTCATTAATCATCTTAATAAGTAAACTATGCATAAAAAACTCATACATAAACCTCTCTTAAGAGCCACTTATGTTATTCATAGGTAATGTCACATACTATCACCTACACTAAGTAGTATCCCTTAAGAAGCCCTAGCTAGAATTCATGTTCTAATATACATTAATATTTTAAGAATTTGGGAAACTTTTCTATAACTTAAATAGACCATGTGAGCTACATGGAATCTGGTGTCTACCTCTCTCACTTTAAAGAGACTATCCTACTTGCCAACAAGGGCAACATTCATGATATCGTCGAGATCGATGCACTAGTTAAAATCTATGTGGGCTTATAGTTAAGGGATATAAAGACTTTTACTAGAAATCATATAGATATTAAATGTGTGTTTCCATACCATGAGTCCATTGGGGGAACCTTCCTTCATATGGGAAGGAACCGCTCTCATGCATATCCTTTTCGTGCTAAGCACAATTCCCCCTTTTAGTTAATATTTTGTCTTTACTTAAGAATTAGTTCATCTAGAATGACTAAGTGACTTAATATATCATATATAATATATCTCAAGGATTAGAAGATGATAATGACATTTCGTCATACAACCAACATCATGTGAGAATGTATCTTCATACCATAGTCATATAGTGTTCATGAGAATTACATTTAATTCAACATAACCACACATCCATTATCATCTCATAAGATTCATGATCGCATACCTCTGTAGATCATGGTGTCATTTGAAAACTTTTTGGGTCAATAGTTTGGTCCTCCACAAGGACCTAGGGTGGTCCTTGAGGGATCGTACCCAAACACTTGGACTCTAAACATGTATTTTTGCCTACTTAATACATTCTTACAATATTTAATCATCATACGACACTTTAAAACCCCTTACAAGGACTAAGGATAAACTTGTTCAGTTTTATTAGTTTCTGAGTGTCATGGTCGTTTCTGAACGTTTATGCACTAAGACATCCAAGATAAGTTAATTAAATTCAGTTAGGTCTATAAACATTGCTTTACACATTTTAAATTCAACTCTACATTAATTAAGGGTCTAGCATAAGTCATTCGATTTCCAAGGTATTACCAATACTTATTGTAGTACAAATGTGGTTAATGCAAAAGAATCTTACTAAATTGTGGGAGCTACTGATAATTGACAATAAAATCACATGATCTTCATGTGGAGTTTGATGTATACACCCTATAAACATGACATAATACACCTGGACTAAAGTGTAGAGGCATGATGCAATGATCACTAAACTTATTCCCACATAGGGGATTTACAACCTACATAGCTCGTAGTTTTAGGACTATATGGGTGACTGACCCTTGTCCAACTCAGCATAGTGCTACTCCTAATATATTAAATGATTAACACATTATGACTGAATTTCGTTATGGAAAAGGCCCAAAATACCCTCAAAGTATTGAAAATGGTACAAAATTACCCTCCATCCACCTATTGGATCCAAAATACCCTTTCCACCCACCTATTGGGTCCAAAATACCCTTGTCATCCACCTTTTGGTTCAAAATTGACCACTTATTTAACGGTTTTATATTTAAACTATTAAAATATTTTTTTAAATACGTGGCGCTCATCTATTTGTTATAATTTAACTTTTTAATATGATTTATAAATCAATCCACCACACCCGCCCTTTACTAATTAAGCCTCTCTAAATTTATAAATTCGTAACATTATTAATGCAACAACATATTAGCTACTACCTATTGAGTGTTTATAAAAATTTGAAGCAAAAATATCTATAAAAGTAAATTATTATACATTTTAGTATCTAAATAAAATTACCGATAAACATAAAAGTTTGACTATGTTTATCTTAATTATTCTTACATCTCAATTACGTGATGTTACTTCATAGGTAACTTTTTTTTAAAAATAATATATTAAAGGTTTTAAAATGAATAATAAATATTTATAAAATAATATTTTTAAAAAAAAGCATGAATTAATTCGGGATGTATTACTTCTTTACCTTTAATCATAAATTTCTCATTCAATCTTGAAAGAAAGTGTCCCTAAATAAGCGTCTCAACCTAAATTTAATTTGGGCTTCGATTTGGACTCGAATAATTTTGAATGTTATTTTCAGAAATCTATAATTCATCGTGTTTTAGTAGTGTTTATGATGATTTTGATATTATAAATGTTGGGTGAGGTTTAGTTAGTAATTAGTGGGTAGTGAGTTGATTTATAAATTATATTAATAAATTAAATTATAACCAATAGTTGAACGTCAAGTATTTTAAAAAATATTTAAAGAGTTTAATTTTAAAATAATTAAAAAAGTGGTCAATTTTGAATCCAAAGATGGATGACAAGGATATTTGGAACCAATAGGTGGATGAAAAGGGCATTCTGGAGCCAATAGGTGGATGAATGGTAATTTTGTAGCATTTTCAATACTTCTAGGGTATTTTAGGACCTTTTCCGATTTCTTTATTATACTTAAAAGCTCAAAATTGACAAACAAACTGAGAATGCAACATTATTAAACTGATAATGACACATAAAAAACAGAATCATGTATAGTTGAATAACTGAAATATCTGACTAGCATGTGTAATTTAAAAATGAAAAGGGCCTAAAATACCCTCGAAGTATTGGAAATGGTACAAAATTACCCTTCATCCACCTATTGGCTCCAAAATGCCCTTCTCATTTACATATTGGCTCCAGAACACCCTTTTCATCCACCTTTGGGTTTAAAATTGACCACTTATTTAACGGTTTAAAAATTAAATTGTTTAAATATTTTTAACATACTTGACGCTCAACTATTGGTTATAATTTAATTTAGTAAATATTTTCTAAACCAATCCAGTACCCACTCATTATTAACTAAACCCCACCCAATTAATAAACCAATTATAATATCAAAATCGTCATAAACACTACTGAAATACGATGAGATTATAGATTCCTTAAAATGACAAAAAATTATTCAAGTCCAAATCGAAGAGCCAGTTAAATTTAAGTTAAGTTGCTTATTTAGGAGGACACTTTCAATAGGATTCTCTTTCAACATTGAATTCAAAATTTATGAGTATAGGTAAAGAAGTAGTACATCCAGAATTAAATCATGCACTTTTTTAAATATAATTTTAGGAATATTTATGAATTTTTCTAAAACCTTTAATATATTATTTTTAAAAAAGTTATCTATGAATTAATATCATATAATTGAGATAAAAGAATAATTAAGATTAACACAATTCCACTTTTATGTTTATCGGTAATTTTTATTTGGACACTTGAATGTATGATAATTTCCTCCTATATATATTTTCTCCTCAAATTTTTAATAACACTCATTGGCAGTAGCTTTTCTGTTCTTGCATTAATAATTTGACGGGTTTATTCATTTGGCGAGATTTAATTAGTAATGAGTGGGTAGTGGATTGATTTATAAGTTATACTAAGAAGTTAAATTATAAACAATAGTAGACTGTCATATATTTAAAAATAAATATATAAATAGTTTTAATTTAAAACCGTTAAATAATATGTCAATTTTGAACTCAAACGTCGATGACAAGGGCATTTTGGACCCAATAGGTGGGTGGGAAGGGTATTTTGGAGCCTATAGGTGGATGGATGGTAATTTTGTACCATTTCCAATAATTCTAGGGTATTTTAGGCCCTTTTCTAATTAAATAATTAAAAATAATACATATCTAGGTTCTGAGTTCATGCGAGAAATGAAGTAATAACACAATCATTTAATTTGGAACATTTAAATAACTAATTCATGATAAGCTCCAAAATATCTAAAAACCTTACGCCTAAATATGATAAGGAAATCAAGAACCCGACAAAATTATATGGACCTAATGGGAAAAATAAACCCACTAGTGAAATCCCACCTACCTAGTGGTGAATTCCAGAGGGAATCAAGAATTCGACAAAATTATGTGGCCTGATAGAATCTTGCTATGTTTGTGAACTAGGGTATGGTTCCCTCTCACTTCTCTCTAGGGTTCTATTTTTCTATTTTTTGATGAAAGATATGACTTAGGTAAGTTGTAGTTATGTTTCTAGGCTCAAACTAACCAAAACCACATAGCTAGGAGTTATATGACGTAGTTTAGAAATACAACAAAATAGGAAAAGATCAAAGGACCCATGTCGTAAGTTGTATGTAGGGAAGACCATGTCCACTTCCATAGACCGTGAAGGCCCCCATGATCTTTACTTGGACCTATGGTTCTGAAGGTCTGGACCATGATCTATTACCACTAACCTCAAGGTCCCCATGGTCTTCACTTGGATTGAGGTCTGGAATTGTGGGAGTCTACTGGCTAGACTTCACAGATGCCCCCACGACCTGTGTGATGGACAACGAACCATGAAGGTTCCCATGATTTGCACTTAGGCATGGGGTTTTGAGGGGCTGGCTTGTTTTAGCTATTAGTTAGCCTTTTACGGATTACACCATGACCTGTAATGAGGACAACAAAAAGTGAAGGTCCTCGTGGTATTAATTTGACTGTGGGGTCTTGGAAACTGGTTAAAGGGATACTGCTTCAACTCAATGGGTGTCACCATGGCTCGTTATCATGACCACGAACCTAGATGGAGCCCGTTGTCTACTAGTGAATTCGAAGTCATAACCATGGATCATTGTCCATAAACCCTACCAAGGTTCACTATTTGAAGTAGTTTTCTGTAATTTTTTATAGGTTTGGTTTTTGAGGTGTTACAATATCTCCCCCTTTGGGATAATTCATCTTCGAATGAAGACTAAACTAGATAAAATGGAGGGAAATGATCTACGATCCTACCACTATATGTTGATTTCTAACTAAAGTGAGTTCCAAGAACATACAAATATGCTAAAATGCAAGTACAAACTAAAGAAATATGATTCTAAGAATGATTTCGCACATGAATAACTGGAAGAATACATAGTAACTATTACGTCACATTGGAGTAGAATCAGAAGGCAAGGTGTAAAGATTCTTGGCCTTCATGGCTTCTTCCACATCCCAAGTAGCACTACTGCTAATTTTTCATGACACTCAAACACATAAGACACTTTACCAATCCATTTCAAGATCTAATAAGGGCCTACATGTATGGGAATCCTTTCATCACTAACCTCATCACTTCTTTTATACCTATTCACTTTCAATATAACTCAATAATCCACTTGGAACTCTAGTTCCCTTAACCTTACATCTGTATAAGACTTCTTGTGACTCTAGGCTATCTTAAGTCTTCTTGAATGAGTTTTACTTTAGCCATAACATCATAAACGAAATTTGTACCCATCAATACTGCTTCACCTACTTCAAACCAACCAAATGGATATCTACAATGATGGAATGGTATCTATCATTGTAGGCAAACTCTATAAGAGGAATGTTATCATACTAACTATTTTGAATCTATCACATAACCTCTAAACATTTCCTTTAAGGTATGAATTGTAAATTTTTCCTAACCATCCGTCTATAGATGAAATGTGGTGCTAGGATTCACCCCAGTACCAAGAACTTTCTTAAATAACTTCCAGAAAGGAGAGGTAAACTGAGGACCCCTATTTGAGAACAGAGACATAGAACTCCCCTGCAACCTTACAATATTATTAATATACATACTAATTCACCAAATTTTTTGTCTTGACTGCCATAAATCGAGAATACTTAGCAACTCTATAAACTATCACCTAAATAGAGTTATGTTGTGTTCGAGTAACGGTTGGTGTAGTCCTTCACAAAATTTGTTGTATGGACCACCAAAAAGTTAAAAGAGTTAGCAATTCTATAAACTATCACCCAAATAGAGTTACGTTGTATTGACTACTAGGTAAACCTGTGATGAAATCCATGTTGATCAGTTCTCACTTCCAAGTAGGAATGTCGATCTTTTGAGTCGTTCCTTCTGGTTTATGATGTTATACCATCACTTGCTGACAATTGGAGCACTTAGGCACAAATTATGTTGTATATATTTTTATACCATTCCACCAATAGACTTCCCGCAGATCGTGGTACATCTATATAGCGCTTGGATGAATAGAATATCTGGAGCTATTGGCATCTTTAAGAATCCACTGTGTCAACTCGTCCTCATCAAGAAAATATAATCGACCCTAATAGTGGATGAAACAATATCCCCCTTGGGAGAAAACCTTAACAATTTGTTGATGGAGTACACCCTAGAGTTTGAGAAATACCATATCACTCTCTTACTTTTCCTTCACCTTCGCTGCCAATGAATATTTTGATTCATTTTTAACTGTCACACCACCATATGATATGCTCATAGCACAAATTTCTGAACGAGCAAGAATGTGACCATCCTTTGCTAGAAATTTTCTTTCTTTCTCAACATGTGTTACGCTACCCATAGAGAGTCAACTAATGGCATCTAATACTACATTTTCCTTACGTAGATGGTAATGAAAACACTCATGTCATAGTCCTTGAGGAACTCAAAGATTTCTTCTCTACCGAAGATTCAACTCATTCTAGGTCACATATATCGAATGATCTAATGGTCTGTGAATACCTCTTAATGAACACCATACAAGTAGTGTCTCCATATCTTAGGTGCAAAGACCACTAATGCAAACTTGAAAACATGAGTTGGATAATTATTATCATGCACCATAAGTTTTGTAGAAGCATAAGCTACCTCTTTGCATAAACACAGAACCTAAGACGATTTTGGAAGAATCACTATAGATCACATAACCGTCTGAACCCTCTAGTAGAGTAAAAATAGGAGTTCTAGTGAACCTAGGTTTCAATTCTTCAAAGATTTTCTCCTATTCATCTAACTATTGAAATTTGACTTTCTTCTGAGTCAACATAGTCAATGGAGAGGTTATAGATTAAAACCTTCCACGAACCTTCAGTAATAACCCGCTAGACCCAAGAAACTTCTGTCATTTGTCTTATCCAGTATTTGACTGAGTCTATTTTCTGAGAATCTACTTGAATCCCTTCACTAGACACCATATGACCAAGGACTCAATAACTGCAACCGAAAATCACACTACTAAACTTAGCAAATAATTTACAATCTTTGAGATGTTGTTGGACAACTCTAAAATGACTCGCGTGTTCTTTCTTATGACTAGAGTAAATGATGATATCATCAATAAAGACAATAATCTAAATACTACTTGAACATTTTTGTCATCAAGTCCATAAAAGTTGCAAGAGCATTTGTTATTCCAAATGCATTAACTTCAAATCCGTAATGACCATACTGAGTTCTTAAGGCTATATTTAAGGATATCAGTATCTATAAATGTAATGAATTAGAACAATGATATATTGAAAAAGATCATAATGACCTTATTTTATGTTTATAATGATAGTTCCCTTTGTATGATGGCACCCTCAGCCTAAGAGATGATTGAGTCAACATAACGACACATGTGAGTTTCCATGTTAAAAGGCCTTTGGTATGTTTGTTATGGGTGCAAAGAATTGTGCCAAGCAAAGGAAGAAGGGCCTAATCAAACTGACAGGGCTTCCTACCTTCTCTAAGCACTTCCCAAGGCTTCAGGGACCACTTCACAGTTAGTTTCCTTGACAACTGTTCATAGAAGTTGTCGTGGAAGTTACTTGGTCATAAGGAAACCAAGTCCTTGAGGCCAAAGTTCTTCCGGAAACTCCATGAGCCACTCCACGAGTTAATTTAGGGTTGGCAACATCAACAAGAGCTACTTCCTAATGACCATGGGTACCTTCACGAGCCTGCTCCATCTTTATTTGAAATGTAAATAGTTTTATGTATTAAATCCCCCGTTCAAATAATTATTTTCAAAACCCCAAATCAAAACATGATGTTTCTTTCTCTCTATATTTCTATGTACCTTAAGGAAGAAGAACAAGTGGGAGCTAGGGTCTTGGAGTCAAGATTTATTCATCAAATTTCTTTGGAAATCTTGAGTAAAATGTATGGTGACCCTTCATCTAGAGTTTTCTTTCACCCATTAGTCATTTTCAAAAGAGATTTCGAAGACATTAAGTTTGTGAAAAATCAAAGGTTTTACTCAATCTCACGTGTTCTTTCGCCAAATGGTTTTAAAAGGTTCATAATGGCATTTTATGGTTATACTGATGTCTAATAGGTTATATAAAGTGAAAATACTCCATAAACCCATGAATTCTTTCTATTCCTTGTTTATGAATTTATTAAGTAGGTTGTTTGATAATGAAGGCATATGTATATAACTTGTTTAAATTGCTTTAGATTGTTGAAGTATGTCATTATATATGTTTATTATTGTTTGTGTATTGGTATAGGAAAATTATATGCCTTGAAGGCAAGATATGAGAGGTTACTTGTTAATTTAGAATCTTTATCTTGATGTCTATCCTTTTGAAAGGTGGAGGTGTCTATTTGTTATGTACATTTTGAGCATGGCCTTGAAGTAATTGTATGGGAAATTGAAGAGTTATGATGATATTTTATAATTGAGAATTCAATGAGTCTAATGATAGTGTTTGAATGCATGCCTTTTATTATTGAAGGGCTATTTTCTTAATTTGGAATTTATTAATGTTAATGATAGAATATGAAGGATTGTTCAATTAAAAGTATATCTTTAATTAGTAAGGCTTATGCATCCTCTTCTTGTATAAATGATTATATTGTTGATTGTGGAATTCTTGGATCTCTAGGCTAGTAGCACCCTTGTATACATGCTTATGAATGAATCTTGGATCGGTAGGCTTTAGCAACCCTTCCAATGATAACTGTATTGAACCTTTGATCGGTAGGCTTAAGGTAACCTTACATAAAATATGGTAATTAACCTTAGAGTGTGGGCCTATGGAACCCTTTCATGAAGGTTAATGATGAATCTTGAATCAGTAGTCTCATGTCAACCTTTGAAGATGAGTTAATGACCTATCCTAAATGAGCCATGAATCGGTATGGGAATGTATGTTAAGAACTAAGTATATTTTTTTAGATGGAAACTCCCACATAGTTAGGCATGAGTTTCAATGATCTTCTAACTTATACCATAAAAAATGCGCCCTCATCGGTCTAGCTAGTTGCTCAACCTAAGTTATATGAACTGGTCTACCTCAAGCAAGTAGAACACCTCTTTACGGTGTGCAGATTTTTTGACACCGGATTACATGACAAGATCTCACTGTCTATGTCGGTTAAATTCTGACATCCTATAACGTGAGATGTCATTATGGTTCTTTATAGGTTCTAAAAAGTGCAGGTAGTAGTAAGAGATGTGACTTATACATTGCCCGAGTAGGCTTTGAGAGGGTGATAGTGAGTATCTCTAAAGGTTGATAGGTTCGACATTGTAGTACAATAAACTTCCCTAGTTTTACAAATAGAGGACAAAAAAAATCTATTTTAGAATGATTTTTTGGTAAAATTCAAACTGTCATTTAGACTTAAGAATGACTTTCTATAAGGTGGAGATTTGTATAGCTGACATAATCAGCAACATACAATAGCCGAGTGCTTGATACAATTTGTGTTCTATTTTCATTATTTGGAAGTATTCTTTGCATTTCATCTCACGCCTCAGTACTCCATACATTATATCTGAAAATTCTAAATCTCCCACCCTTTAGACCTCTTTACACAATCTTCATTAGTTGATCGTCGCTAATTTCTTGATTACGTCTTGTAATTTTAGAGATAACTTCAAGAATCATTTGTCTCTCATTGTATTCACTGAAGATAGTTATCCACGAATGTTTATCAAATTGAGAATAAATATAATCATCATAAAAAAATTTGGCAAGAGCTTTTTTACCTATATTCCACATATAAAAAGTTGGTACGACAACTAAATTGTTTATCTGGTCATTAAGTTGTTAAAATATGCATTGAAGTCGTCCTCCATCACAACCATAGTATTTTCCTTTTTTTTATAATGAGGACTTGTTATACAAATTTACTTCCGTCCATATTAAACTCAATTTATGGCACTTTTAACCTAGGAGGATTAACATCTTTTTCCACTCTGAACAAATTTTCCTCAAAGTATTTACAATCCCCTTTGTCATTACCTGAAACTTTGTCATACCACTTGGGCATAAAATTAATGACTAAGTGAGCTAGTATTAGAGGAAATAGAATAGAGACTCGGAGAGGTTTGAAGAAGAGTGTGGAATTGTAACGCCCCAAAATGAACTAAGGTGAACTAGATCCTGGAGATTGTTTGTTGAGTTAATTTTTATTTAAAATGAGTTATATTAGTGTTCATAGTCAGTGTGTGATGTTTGGTTAAGTTTTGAGGTCTAACACCCATGACGTTCTAAGGTGTTCCTTAGGTAGCGCTTGTGTGTCTTAAGGTGTTTGAGTGAGCTTTATGTGTTCATTTTTCTTGAAACTTGCATGATATGTTCCTAAGACCTATAAGATTTAGTTTAGTTGCTTAAAGTTCGGGCACGACCCTACATAGGACCCACAAGGGGCTCTAGATGAAGGGGCCAAGGCTTTGACCAAACTGCCAAAGCAGTGACCAAACGACGACCCTAAGGACGGTCTGTTCGTCCCCCAACGGTCCATCGACCTAGGGAATCGATAAGAACTGCAATTTAGGATTTCCAGCCTCCATTTGGAGCTAAGTGTCAAACCACTAGACCCTACAAACGGTTCATTGATGCACAGACGATCCTTTGGTTAGGCTTAGTCTGTGAGGTCTGCCAAAAGATATAAGTTGTTGCCTTGGCTTGTGTTTGGTAAATTCACCCCAAGTATTTTATTACCCTAGTACGTTACTTTTATTTTTATTAGCTATATTAAAGGTTTCTAAACCTTAAGACCTCATTTTAGACCTCTCTTCCTAAAACCCAAAACAGCTCTCTCTTAGAAGACTCTCTCATGTCTCCATGGAAGCTAGAAGTCAAGAAATGCTAGGAGGGTTGTTGATGGTTATTTATTCATAAAATATCATTGGTATTTATTCAATGTGAGATATGGTATCAATCCTTGACCTCTCTTCCATTCAAGGAGTCCCTTCTGATGAATTTTCAAAATGGGTTCTCAACCCTAGTTTCTACTATCTTCAAATCAAAATGTTGGTCATGCATGAAAACACTTCTAATGAATTAATAATGGTATTTCTAATGTATTTTATTATTTTAAGGTTAAAACCTCAATGAAATCATTTCAAATCTTTTCATCAAATGTTGTCTTAATAAATGGGTTATATGAGCATGAATTAATAATCTTTGAGTTTGGATTTGTTAAGTTTATTATTGTTGTTTAGATACTTCCCAACGGGTTAATTTATGATGAACTATTTGATAAAATGTTATAAGTGATGAAAGCATGGATTAAAGGGTAAGTTGGTTATGTTGTTTAGTTTCAATTTTGAAATTCTCTTGAGTGTTATGGTCCAACTTCTTGGTGGCGGTATTTATTTTAATTGTATGAATATAAAGTTAATAGTTAATTGTGAATGAGGCTATTAAGGCTTCTTATGTGAGGTAATATTATAAATATGCTATTCTTGTTAAATGTGCCTTATGAAGTGATTATGTGAAATAGGCTAGAGAATATGCTTAAATAAAGATACTCTTGTTAAGTGTTTCATGAAGCTTATTATGAGAAGTATGTTAAGGTTTATATATGAAGAACTTATATGATTATATGAAGCATCTAAGATGTGTGATGTGATGAATGAAGTTCTAAGCATGTATAGAAGTTAAATAAGAATGAAGTGAAGCTTATGTGCAAGGTGTGCTCACATGTACACACAATCACACTTGAATGAATCAATGAAGCTAACTTAAGTCCTTAGGGGATGTTTTGGGGTTAACACTCTTTGTGAGTTGAGATTAAGTGTTAAGTAGAAACCTTACTACATCCCATGAGCATTCTAAGATAGGTTGGAGGGTGAATGATCTTCGTGAGTTGAGATATTGTGTTCACTAGTTATCCTTAACATATACTTCATAATGTTGAGAATCTGTGGGAAGTTATGCCTAGCACCGAGAGGATATGAAGAAGAGGTGGATAACAACCATGAGTTGAGATGTTGTATTCCAATGTACCTCTTGAGATGAGTACTCCTCCTTAGTAGAGAATGAATTACTTAATATTAATCTTCTTATCCCTTAACCATGCGCCCACATTGGTGTGGCTATTGGGAAAGCCAAGTAAATTTTAAGAGAATTACCTCATTCTAGGTATGTGAGGATCCCTCATTCGATAGGGGTTAATATCAGGATTCCATGTCTAGCTCTCATGGTCAATGTCGGTTATGCTAACTCCCAAAAAATAAATGATTGTTCTAAGTCTTCTAAAGGAGTGTTCTACTTAGGGTAGGTAGAAGAATGGGAGGCTATTTATCTATTGCATTATGTAGGCAATCCGAAAGCGGAGTCTTGGTGAGACTTATTTAAATTAAATAAACTAAGTCTTATAAAAGAACGTACTACTTAGGGTAGGTGTTGGTATGGGACGTTATCTATCCATTGAATAAGTAGGACGTTCCAAAAGGGAAGACTTGGTGTCAAACCTTCTAAAAGAATGTGATACTTAGGGTAGGTGGTGGTATGGGATGCTATCTACTCATTCCACTAAGTAGGCATTCTGAAAGGGAATTGGTGGTTTGTTGGGTGTCTTTTAATATCTTGCCATTGATTGAGGGGATGGTTTCTCCCAATTTGAGTAAGATAAAAGGGGTAGTCTTGAGGATTGCTTTGGTGTGTTGACGAAGGCATATGCATACATTCTCAATGTCTTACCTTAGTGAGTCTTAGAATAATCCTGAGGTAGGAAAATTCTTACGAAAAATGAATTCACTTTCTGTTTTGTCTGGCCTTGGTAGTCACTCATTTAGAATAGGATAGTTCATTGTAATGGCTTAATTTGAAATACATTGTGAATGTTTTAAATTATTTATTGTAAGTGTTCAAATGGTTTCATTGTAAATGCTTAATTTGTTCACTCTAATGTTAGTTGGAGTTTACTGTTAAATTTTGGCAAGTTACTGTCAAGTGTTCCTTTAGTTTAACAATTTTGGAAATACTCCTTTAAGTGTTAAATGATGTTCCTTATGTTGTTTTTTCTAAATTCACGAATATTTTACTTAAATTGCGTGAAATGTTATTTTACTAAAATGTCCCTTTTTGCATGTTTTTGCATATGTCATACTTAGTCATCATTTGTACTAACTCCATACTTTTCTATACTATAAGTATAGGTTGATAGAATTTTAAAGGTTGAAGTCTAGAAGGTGAAGGTTAGGAAAGTTCCTCTCAACATAAAGTATGTCCTCATTTATTCGAGGGCATAATTCCTGTCTTTTTAGTTTCTTTATGTTAAGACTTACTAAGTATTTTATTTGAATGTAAAGGGTCGTGTACCTAAGTTATTTATGTTGTGTCTTTTTGTTTGGCTTGTGAAGAAAGGATTTCTTAAAGTATTTATGAAAGACATCCTTTTTATTAAATTATTCATGAAAAGTTTTAATACCTCACTACTTTTGACGTCTTATGTAATGAATGGTGTTAAAGGGCTTGTACAAGACCCCAAAGAATCAAGTACGCCCGGCCACGAAACGATGGTTCATCCTAACTTCTAGGGGGTACATTTGGGTCGTGACAAACTTCGTATCAGAGAATAAGGTTTTGGAAAATAATTTAAGGTTTAAAATTTTCACAATCCACGTCTAGTAGTATCTTGGTCATTGGTGTGAATCGCGACACATTCATGGATAAGAGGCTATAGGATGATAGAGTTTCACTTTCTTCATTACTCTTAAATCTTTCCATAGAACTTAACTCCATAAGGTCTCTCTCTCTTATGTCCATTTTTCGGTGGTCTTCTAGGTGTGGTTACTTGGAAGGGAAGATGTTTCTAAGTATGAGGGAGAGAAAAGGTTAGTTTTGATATTATGATGGTTTTGTGGATAAATGAGTAGATGTGAAGATAAGTTTTGAAATTTGGGATGTGATGCCATTTATGGCTACGTGTGAATTATGAGGTTGAGATTGTTGTGATGAGAAACTTTGTGGTGATTTATTTTTAAGCATGGTAAGAGTTATAAGGATGAATAAAATTCTTTTGAGAATAAATGAGTTATATTGTTATTATTTTCAATGATGGTAGATATTCTTTAAGGTGTAAATTTGAGAAATGTTGAGAGACTATGGAGATTTTGTAGAAATTGAAGCAAACTCCCTTGTGTGACTAATGTTTCATACTGTTCTTGTGATTTTGTGGATGTTGTAGTATAGGCTTACACTAAGATGGAAATGTGGTATGAATATCTTGTGAGGAAGTTTTGTTCCACGAAATTGAGTTAACTGATGCTAAAGAGTTGAATGAAGTGATGTTTAAGAGAGTTTGTTTAGGTTTGAATCCAAAAAGGGAAGTGTTATGCTTAACTTGTAAGGTTGATGTTTAATCTTGATGTGTATGAGTTGAGGGTAGTGTGAGTTATTACCTTGTGAGAGGCATAATGGTGCTTTGAATTATGAGGCCTTTAAGGTGGATTTACCCTAAGTGGAGGGGGGGATGAATGTTGAGTAAAATGGCATGCAATGTACTTACTCAAAGAGAATCCTAAAGAGTCACAAACAGTGACAGGTAGTATGGGATGCTACACTCACATTGCACTTAGTGAAACTTACCAAGTCTGTTTGGCGTAAGTTAGTGTGGTCTTTTCCCTCTTATTGTCATGTCATCTTGATAAAGTTGCATGGAAGGTTCATTACAGAATTTTTAAGCATGTGACATAGTGATGTTTTGAATTCACTATAATCAAGTCCAATTTTTTGTGAAAATTGCATTTTTTATGAATTACGGTTACAATGTGTTATGATATGAGTTGTATATGGTGTTATACTTCAAGTGATCATGTCGTCTAGATAAATTTCTCAAAGAATGAAAATTTGAAGTTTTAAGCATGTTTAATGATGTTGCAGTAATGTTCACTGTAAGTTTTATGGATTTTCAGAAAATTTGTTTTGCCTTGAATTGAAGTTTCAATGTATGAAAAAGTGTTGTATATGAACATGTTTAATATTGGAGAAGGTAGTTCCTCCATAAAAGAAGGTTAAGGGTGAGTTTCGAAAATTTTAAGTTTACAAGAGTCGCCTACGTTGCTAGGTGTTTGAAAATGTGAAATGATGCTCCTCTCTTGTTGATGCTTTGATTTTGAGTGTTTGAGCCTTGATTATAATGTGTTTTGTTATGCTAAGTGACTGTTCATTGTTCTTGAAGTTTTAGTGTCATTCGAGGACGAATGTTATTCTAAATGGGGGAGAATGTAACGCCCCAAAACGAACTAAGGTTAACTAGAGACTTGTGGTTGTTTATTGCGTTAACTTTAATTGAAAATTAGTTATATTAGTGTTCTTAGTCAGTGTGTGATGTTTGGAGGTCAAACGCTCAGGAACGTCCATGACGTTCGAAGGTGTACCTTAGGTAGTAGCGCTTGTGTGTCTTGATGTGTTTAAGAGAGTTTTATGTGTTATTTTTGCTTGAAACTTGCATGATATATTCCTAATACCTATAAGACTTATTTTAGTGGTGTAACGTCCGAGCAATACCACACATAGGACCCACAAGGGACCCTAAATGATGGGCCCAAGACTTGGACCAAACTACAAAAGTAGTGACCATACGACGACCCTAAGGATGGGTCGTTAGTCCGCCGACGGTCCATCAAACTAGGGCGTTGATTAGACCTTCAATTCAGGATGTAAATGTCCATTTGGAGCTATGTGTCAAACAACGAGATCCTACCAACGGTCCATTGATGATCAGACGGTCCGTTGGTTAGGTCTCGTTTGTGAGGTCTACCAAAAGCAATAAGGTTGCTGCCTTAGCTTAGTGTGTTTGATAAATTCACCGCATGTATTTTATGACCCTAGGCAGTTAGTTTTAATGTTTATTAGGTATATTAAAGTGTTATAACCCCTAAGACCTCATTTTAGACCCCCTTCCTAAAACCCAAAATCTCTCTCTTTGAAGAATCTCTCAAATCTCCATGGAAGCTAGAAGTCAAGAAATGGTAGGAGGGATTTTTATGCTTGTTTATTCATCAAAATTAATTTGTATAACTTCAACGTGAGGTATGGTATCCATCCTTGAACTCTTTTACATTCAAAGAGTCCCTTCTAATAAATTTTCAAAATGGGTTCTCAACCCTTGTTTCTACTATCTTCAAATCTAAATATGGATCTTGCATGAAAACGTTTCTATTGAATTAATAACGGTATTTATAATTTTAGTTGATGATTTTAATATTTAAACCTCAATGAAATAATTTTAAAGCTTTTCATCTAATGTTGGCTTAAGAAAATGGTTATATGAGCTTGAATTTATTGTCTTTGACCTTTTATTTCTTATGGTTGTTATTGTTTTTGAGATACTTACCAAAGGGATAATGTATGATGAATTATGAAATAAAATTTTGTTATTTATGAAATCATGGATTAAAGGGTATGTTGGTTATGTTGTTTACTTGCAATTTCGAAATACTCTTGAGTGATATGGTCCACCTTCTTTGTGGCGGTGTTTATTTCAATTGTATGAATGTTAAGTTACTAGTTTATTGTGAATGAGGCTATTAAGGCTTGTTATGTGAAGTAAGATAATGAATATATTATTATTGTTAAATGTGCCTTATGAAGTGATTATGTGAAATAGGCTAAGTGTGCCTAATGAAGATATTCTTGTTAACTGTTTTATGAAGATTGTTATGAGAAGTATGTTATAGATTATGTATAAAGGACTTATATAATTATGTGAAGCATGCAATATGTGTGGTGTGAAGAATGAAGGTCTAAGCATGTATAGAAGTTAAATAAGAATGAAGTGAATCTTATGTGCAAGGTGTGATCACATGTACACATACACTCACACTTGAATGAATGAATGAAGCTAAGTTAAGTCCTAAAGGGTAGTTTTGGGGTCAACACTCTTCGTGAGTTGAGATTAAGTGTTAAATAGAAACCCCGCTATATACCATGAGCTTTCTAAGATAGGTTGGAGGATTAATTCCCTTTGTGAGTTAGATGTGGTGTTCACTAGTTATTCTTAACCTATAGTCTATAATGTTGAGAATCTGTATGAAGTTATGCCTAGCACAAGAGGGTATGAAGGAGAGGTGGATTACACTTCGTGAGTTGAGATGTTTTATGTCAATGTACCTCTTGAGATGAGTACTCCTCGTTAGTAGTGAATGAGTTATTTGGTATTAATCTTCTTATCCCTTAACTATGCGCCCGCATAGTTGTAGCTATTTGGAAAGCCATATAATGCTAAGAAAATGACCTCATTAATGGAATGTGAGGATCCATCATCCGGTAGGGTTAATATCGGGATTCCATGTCTATCTCTCACGATCTATGTCTCTTAAGCTAACTCCCACAAAACAAAAATATGTGCTAAGTCTTCTAAAGGAGTATTCTATTTAGGTTAGGTAGTGGAATGGGACGCTATTTATCCATTGCACTAGGTAGGCAATTTGAAAGGGGAGTCTTGCTTAAACTTACTTTAATTGAATGAACTAAGTCTTCTAAAAGAAAATGAACTAAGTCTTCTAAAAGAACATACTACTTAGTGCAGGTTGTGGTATGGGACGCTATCTATCCATTTCACCAAGTAGGGCCTTCTGAAAAGAAAGACTTGGTGCCAAACCTTCTAAAAGAATGTACTACTTAGGATGGGTGGTGGTATGGGACGTCATCTACTCATTGCACAAAGTAGACATTTTGAAATGGAAGACTTTGGTGGTTTGTTCGGTTTCTTTAAATGTCTTGCCATTGATTGAGGTGCTTGTTTCTCCTGAGTTGAGTAAGACAAAAGGGGTAGTCTTGAGTATTTATTTGGTGTGTCTTGAAGGAGGCATGTGCATACTTCCTTCATGTCTTACCTTAGTGAGTCTTACGATAATCGTGAGGTAGGGAAACTCTTACGGAAAATGAGTTCACTTTCTCTTTCGCCTGGCCTTGGAAGTCACTCCTTTAGAATAGGACAGTTCATTGAAATTTCACAAGTTAAAATACATTACAAATGCTTTAAATTATTTATTGTAAACGTTCAAATGGTTTCACTGTAAATGCTTTATTTGTTCACTTTAATGTTAGTTGGAATTTACTGGGAAATTTCGGGAAGTTATTGTAAAGTGTTCCTTTAGTTTAAAAATTATGGAAATACTCCTTTTAAGTGTTAAATAATGTTCCTTCTGTTGTTTTTTTCTAAATTCACGAATATTTTATTTAGATTGCGTGAAACATTATTTTACTAAAATATCATTTTTCGCATGTTTTTGCATATACCATAGTTAGTACATTATTTTTCCTAACCCCATACTTTTCTATACTATAAGTATAGGTAGGAATCATTTTGAAGGTTGAAGTCAGGAAGGTGAAGCTTGGGAAAGTTCCTCTCAAGATAAAGTGTGTCATCATTTTATCAAGGACATAATTCCTATCTTCTTAGTTTCTTTATGTTAAAACTTATTATTTATTTCATTTCAATGTAAAGGGTTGTGTCCCTAAGTTATTTATGTCTTATCTTTAAGTTTTGCTTGTGATGATAAGATTTCTTAAGTATTTATGAAAGATTTCCTTTTTATTAAATTATTCGTTAAAGGTTTTAATCCCGCACTACTTTTCATGTCTTATGTGATGAATGCTAGTTTAAGGGATGCTACAAGACCCCAAAGGGTTAAGTACGCCCTGCCACAAAACAAGGGTTCCTCCTAACTTCTAAGGGGTACTTTTGGGTCGTGACAAGAATATTATAGAAGATTACTATGAAGGACTAGACTCGTAGAGAACTCTAGAAGAGTGGTGTATTTGTGAATATATAGATACTTGTATAGCAATTTTTTTGCACATTATCCCTTAATGTTTGAACTAAGAATATGAGGGAATTCATTTATAACTCAATCATGAAAAATCCACAAATATTTAAAGATCTTATATATGTAAATATTTAGATCAGCTTGAGCTTAAAAGATCGTGAAAATATTGTAGGTTGTTAAGTGTTTTACAGAGAGTTTAGTTGAAGTTTAAGTCTGTGACATCCTTCTCAGTATCCGTGAAAACAATGCTTCTTAGGCTTAAATTTTGTATATTACATCTTTGATCCTCTCTTCTATGTTTTCCTTTGTCGTATAGTAGAGAAGAAAGATTTTGATAGACATCCAACATGTTATGGTTGGGATCTAAAGGTGTGAACAGGAAATGAAGGGTTATGACATTACTAAATGGTGTGACCATTTGAAAGGTTGTGCCTTTTCTTAAGGGTTGTGACCTTTTCAATATGTTGTCTTTTTAAAAGAGTTTTTACCTTCACTGGAACACCTCGAAAACAAAACCTAGATCAACGTTTGAAGAAAACAACCTGAAGAATTGAACCACAGTAGGATTCACGGACCGTGATTGTATCCATGGTCCCATGTCTTGCCTGTGATAATGGCTTGGAAGTCACCAGACCCAAAAATCAAACAACGAGAACCTTCACGGTCCGTGGTTCTCAAAACGGATCGTGGTGGCATACGTAGAAGGTTTAAAAGTAGCCTCCTCAAGACAGCCCCTCAAACCCCCAGGTCCAAGTGCAGACCACGAGCACTTCCATGGTCCGTAGTCCCTCACACGGGTCATAGGGGTGTCCATGAAGTCTAACTAGTAGACTCCTAATACGCTCAAATTACACTTCCCTAAAGAAGTATAAGCGGTCGCAGTCAAGTAGAGAACCAAATTAGTAGGTTGGGGTCGATCCGACAAGGAAAATTGTGTAGATTAACTTTCATTCACGATTAGGTCTACATAGACAATGTCTTTCCGAAAATAAGTAATTAAAGGAGGGGTTTTTATGAAAAAAATTCCTTAAAAAGTCTAAGTTAACTAATACATGAAAGTAAATGTTGAGTTTTTATTAAGTTGTTAGAATAACAAGGGCTTATGTGTTCCTCATAGGTTCATAACGTTATATTCCTAGCAATAGTAATACTTTCCTAATGTTTTGCATGTAAATAGTAAGTTATGTATCTCTAAATCCTTTGTTCGGCATCTAGAGAATTGCACCGCGTACCTTGGTCCAGCTACGTGTGTATAGGCTACTAACACTTATCTTTACCTCATATTATACATCATAATTGACGTATGACTTAGATATTACTTCACACCAATCAACACTAGCCTATTAGATAGTATTCCACTAAATCTATGCTGATAATTATTTTCTTATTATCTACCTCCTTGGTCCAGCAAGTAGCAACAAGGCGAGTTCTAACATTGGCTACCGTTAAAAGAATTCTAAATGAAAGAATTATCAATACATGCAAAAAATATTTGAGAATTGCTTAATTGCTAGGTTTATTTTGTTAATTATCCATAGTTCCCACAACCCTAGTTGTGGATTTAGTTACATTTGCTAGGAAGATCATAATTCATGGTTTTTAAGGAAGAATTCAAGAACTTACATAACAATAAGAAGAAACTCAGAAATTCAACTTGAAATTGCAAGAAAAACCTTCAAACCAAATCTGGAAATTGATAAATTGCCTAAAGTTGGCAACCAATAATCTCCAACACAAAATAGAACAATAATAACCCCAAAAATGAGGTTTTAATGCCCTATTTATAAAAATCATAATCCTAAGATAAAAGTAATTAAAACAAGGAAAGTTTATTTAGTTGGCGCGTCTTCAATCTACGGACCAACTGATGGACCATAGATCAATCGATGGTCCGTAGACTCCTTAAATAGATCAAGACTTAGTTATTTTTTCTCTCTTTGGATTGAACTTTCTCTGAATCAATCGACATACCAACAGTAATATACATTGATTCACCTACGGTTCGTCGATGCCCTCTGTAGCTCCATCTTTAGAATTTCTCCAACTTCAAGTATTGGAACCTTCTCTGATCAAAACAATGATCCAACAATAGGGTCTGTTGATCAATCAACAAACTGTCATTCACTCTAGTAGTTCCACACTTGGTCAGATTTCCTCGAGTATTCTCCAATGTCCTAAGTTGCTCATCTACGGTCCCCAACAACAGTCCGTCGATCAAACAACGGACCGTCGAATGACCTCCGTGAGTTGTGTTCTACACTTTCTCATATGTTTACTCATCTTTCAACCTGAACATTTTTTGTGCAAAAGAAACACCAAAACTTGTTTAAACTACAACAAAAAGGCTCTAGACACATACAACTATTGAGTAAAATGCATTGAAAATACTATGAATCCATGGTATATCAACACCCTCAACTTAAATTTGTTTGTTGTTCTCAAGAGATACACTGTGACTCAAAAGTACATTTGTACAGAAGTATACTATTTTAAACTTTCACGATCACATGACTATAATCCCGAATCTTTCTTTGATTTAAAGCAGGCTTATCCTCTAATGTTGAACAATCCAACTCATAAGGATCACATAATGAGACAAACTCACCATGCAATAGACACCTCTACTATTTTGCCTCTCACAAAGGTATCAACTTTCCGATACCGCAACTAGTGCCCTCACTTCTAATGAAATCCTCATTTTTACACAATGATTATATGTTTGGGTACAAGGATCTTTGTTCATTAATCACACTTAAAACAAGTTCAAATACAATTAGTATTCTTCTCCATAAACATGCCCTTATTTTCACTGCTAAGGTTCACCACACTAGACTATAGGATCATGGTAGGACTTTCTTAACTTGTAACGTAGGTTCAGGGTCACATATGGTACATTTGGGTACATTTTTAGTGATTTTTCCCTCCTTGACATTATTGCTAAGCTTTCTACCTCTTTTCATTACTTTTGACACCTTATTTTTCTTCTCTTTTCTTCTTTTCTTTGCTTCCTTTTTATGTGACTTTTACTTTTTTGCATATTTTTCTCTTTAAAACTCTTTTCCTTCTTTTGTTTTAGTTTTGTTTTAATTTTCAATCAATTGATAATTTCACAAAATCGCATCTTTTGCTCACCTAAGCTTTTATTTTCAACATCCAACTTTTTCCATACCCATCTTCACTCATAATAGTCACCTTCAACTTATGGCTTTTCCATGAGTTAAGGTACACAATACCCAAAGTCGGGTCAGGAACATGATAAGGTTACTTACTGAATTAGCCAGCCTCAACTTAGGATTTTTGCCTAAGTCCGGATGCACATGTCCAAAGAGTACTAGGGCCAAAATATTCGACCTTGGCAAGGTGAGTTGGTGAATAAAAAAATAGTCTATTAGATTCTCAACATATTTGGAACAACAAGGAAAATTCTTTCAGTTGGTTATCTTGTTTTAGGCTAGATATGGATATTTAGAATAAGGGCCTATGATCACTTCCTAGCTTATAATACAGATTCCCTTTGTAGGACTAATCGAGCAAGTTCTAGTTAGGTGTCAACAGTGGAACACTCAAATCTCCTCACACTTTCTTGGAATCTCATTACATTATGTGATTATCACCTTTCGGAGTTTAGGTGTTAGTTAAAGGTCATGTAGTGGGTGCCTATCTATGTAATTCTTAGAGACATCACATTGAAATAATTTTCACCTATACATCCAAACACTATGAAGGATGGGGTATTATTTTGACAACCACAATGATTCAAATTTAATGATTTTATACTCTGTCAAATAATAACACATCAATTCAATAGAAAATTATTCAGTCTCTTGGAGAAAAAAAACAGAGGAAAGAACACCCCACGAGAGGATTGTGAGTTGCTCTACTTAGGATTCACCCTAACACTCACATTCCATTCACCCCACCCCAAAAAAAATAACATTCCATTGTCCCTTATGCATAAGAAATCATAAGTACATGGTGGTAAGTGAAGCAAACCTGAGGCGCATAACACCGACAAACTATCAACATGTGGGTGGGTCCGATTACTTAAAACACACAATGTCATAACTTGGTCACCCTCAGTAGTGACCACATCAATCTCTGCACCATTAGTGGTTCTCCTCTCACCGGTCGCCGATACAGAACTGGATGCTGCAGTAGCTATCTCTCGTTCCCTTATCTGACGGGCCACTTCATCAAAAAAAGAGGCTCTCCTAGCCAACTCCAATTCCTTCCTCTCTAACTTTTTTGCATGGGCCTCATTACCATCCTCAGTAGTGCGGCTGGAGCGGTGCATCTTGGCACGACCAGGTGTCTCAAATGGTGACTCAGTAGGGACATGGTATCCTCCGCTAGCTCAATGGGAGCACTCTCTGAATCACTGCTTCTCATTTCTAGGATGGCATATACATCTTCTCGCAATACAACAATCTTAGCCTTGATAGTAGTGATATCAGCACTAGGGGGAAGATTGAGTGAGAACACAAAGATCGGAAGCATCAAGGCGTTTATGGACTGCGTGAATTTGCTGCTCAGCCTGCTTGGTCACCCGATCTCTATACAGTCCTCACTATAGGCAATGGATTTCCACATACAAGGTTGAATGTGGTGGAGTATGGTGGACATATGCGCCTCTAACCTCTGGACTCTAGCTAGAGGGACCTATGCAGGAAGTGGTGGGGTGGACCGGGACGAACTAGGGGCACTTCTTGCAGAATGGGTGGTATCAATAGGCTTAGATGCAGTAGGTTCAGCCACTTGTGATAGCTCCACAGTGTCTGCCAAACTCTCGACCATTGGAGGAACCTAGATCCTGGGCCCTCTGAGTGGAGCCGCTACATTGGCCTCTTCCCTATATCTACTATCCCTGTCGCCCTGCGTAGTGTGTCACAGTGCCAATTTGTCACTTCGGCATCCCTGCATACCTAGAAGATAACACAAGCAAATGGTTAAGTGTTAGAGGTCTTGAAGGCTATGGACTCCGGCGTCCCAAGTGAAGTCTATTTCCAGTTCTGCTACAAACACCGACCTATCAAGAATTTGGCCACAAAGGTAAGGCTGTCCTTCTTGATCAACTCTCGACGATCTATCACTCAATATTCCCTCTAAGCATCAGTTGCAATATATTGAGCTTGCCATTTCATAGTTACCGCACGATGCTCAAAACTTTTACCAAACTCGATGCTTTGTACAACCTGCCACCTGTAGTCAACTTCTGCACTATTGTGTGTCGTGTGTGGGCCAATGATGGGGCTGTCAAAGAAACGGAAGATTGTGACCTCAAAGATATCAACACGGCAACCACAGACTAGTGTAGATTTAAGAGGATCCTGTTTGGCAGGTCTCGGCCGCCTATCTAGGGACCCTAAGAGAGTATCTACGTAGGAAGCATAGAACTCCCTGGCTATATCCTCACTATAGGCGCCCAAACTCTGAGCCATCCAGTCGAACTTGTGCAGGGTGAGCAATATGTGCATCTCGAGGACCATGTGCAAACTCACCGTGAGGACTCGACTTTCCAATATAACCAGTCAGGTCATCACCCCCTTGTAGTTTAACATCTATTCATCTCTGTACACCTTATATTTAACCTTGACGCACTACCTGTTTTGTTCATCGGCAATAGATGTGGGGTCATGAGCTCAGGGTGCAGGAAAAACTCTGAGCTTGTAGCCTCATCAGACGAGGATTGGTGGTATTGTCCTTCCAACCTACTGGCTCCATGTGATATGGAACAGGAGGGAGTTTTTGCATTTGACCAAGAAGATTGGGATGACCCTAAGGCGGAAGCACACTCGAAGTCAGATGTTGAGCCCCCTTAAGAATTGGAAACAACCCAGATTGGTAAAATGATTAGTGTGCTCTCCTCATCATACTGGGAGGCAGTGACTACATCCCAAGTCACCTTCCGAGGGGTTCCCCTTGTGTCCCATCTAGATATAGTTAGGGTTTTTTCACCCAAAGAGATGTAGTCTGGGTCTTTCTCATTATTGGAGTCTATGATCATCCGATGAGATGGGGCAATCGACTTGGATTTGCCCCTATTTGCGTAGACGATATCCTTCTTGGGAGCCATTGTTACTTGTACAGTGATTTTTAGTCTCAAGTCAACATTACTACAGACTCGAAACACATAGGGTGAAGAAAATTAAACAACACAGATTTGTTCTTAAAAGTTGATCGACGAGAAATATCGATGATCCTTTGATCCATCGACGGGCCATCGATGGTGTCCCATAGTTTCACATCTAGAATTATTTCATTATAGTATGGAAAGCATACTTTTCTAATGGAAATGACAGACGTGCAGAGCGTCCTATCGATCCATCGACGGGTCGTACTCTAACTCCATCGTCTGACACTTGGCTTTATTTAAGGATGTAGTGAAATCATGATCTCTAATGGAAACGAAGGGCGTGCAAAACGGTTCGTCAATCAATCTACGGATCATAGTGCACTTCCATCGATTTCAGACTTTGGCATTTTGAGAGGGATCCAGTCGATGGACCCAATCGACAGCCTGTAGATTAATTGACGGTTCGTAAACAGGGTCTCTTACTGTTGGCCTAAGACAACTTTCAGACCTTTTTGCAAGGTCCAATTTTTGGATACCTTTTTAACACAATCAAGTTTAAGACATGCAATTATAACACATTAAAGACGAGATCATCATTTCTAGGGTTTCGATTTCATACAATTTTAGTTCCAATCAGTAACCATAAGAAACCCTAAGTTAGAATTCTCAGAAGTACATAGATATCCACATTTTGTATATACTACAAAGCTACACAACCACACCGTATCAGTCTGAGGGACTTCACTACACAAGTTTTAGCATGAAATTACACCAAATGTGGTTCCAAGGTCAAGACCCATTTCAAGATTCCTAAATTCATTTTTGAATGACAATTAAATTTTTTAGAGAAATGAAAATACCTTTCTTAGTAGTGGAGTGGTTGTGTTCACTTGCAAACATTGTAGGAGTAGCCCACGTGCCAGAACTCGATCATCGGTCAAGAACCAATGGGGAAATAGAGAATTTGGGGAAGAAACTATTTGGGAATAGAAGGTTTCTTATTTGGGGAGTTATTTGGGATTTGGAGAGGTTGAATTTTGGTAAAATACGAAGGAAATAAAGGAAGAAAAAAGGTGATGGAAGGGAATTTGAATGAAATTGAATGAGGGAATGAATTAGAAACGTTAAGTCCTTTAATATTAACGCTCGGGTCGGGTTGGGTCGTTGGCAGTTTGGACTACGAAACCTCATTGATTGTCCGTAGGTCAATCGATTGGAGAGGTCGATTACTTCGAGACATAGAAAAATAAAAAATATACCTAGGATCTACAGACACCATCAACAGTCCGTCATTGGAATGGCGAACAGTCGATGGGGTCCATAGACCTCTGCACCACACCATTTTCTACAGATTTTTGCTTTTGGTCCCGGCACATGAAACACCCATTAGGCCGTTCATTGTGTTTTTCTGGAAATTTTTTAGACACGAACCCTATACTAATCTCTATCTAACACAACCACCCAAAAAAACCAAAATAATTGAGAAAAACGAAACACAACTACGACTATTGCTACAAGAAAAACAAAACCTATTGTTTGATAGAGGATACACGTTGGATTGCCTCCGAAGAAGAGCTTGATTTCACTTTGCGGCATGACACAGGCCCTTGATTACTCTTAATTCATCATGATGATAGTCCTCAACAACTTCATGAACGTTCTTCGCCTGCCCCACATAGATCTTTATCATTTGCCTGTTGACTGTTACCTTTTAGCCTTCCTTATTCTCCAAGTCAACTGTTGTATGTGGGAATACTTTAGTGATAAGGAATGGCCCAGTCCACTTGGACTTAAGTTTTCCCAGAAACAAGCATAGACTAGTGTTGAATAGAAGCACCAAATCACCCACGGAAAATTCTCGCTTTTGATTCCTTTGGTCATGGTACTTCTTCATCTTATCTTTGTAGATGGATGAACTTTCATCAGTTTTTTTAAAAAACTCATCAATTTCATTCAACCCATTTAGTCTTTGTTCTGCCTATTTAGCCCAATCGAATTTCAGTTTCTCTATATCCCACATCGCTTTATGTTCTAGTTCGACTGCAAGTGACACACCTTTCCATATGCATGTTGTTATTGAGACATACTTATGGGAGCCTTTTATGTAATGTGGTAGGCCCAAAGAGAATCATAAGGCCTCCTTGACCAATACTTTCTATTAGTATTCAACATTTTCATTAAAATTTTCTTGATCTCACGATTGGACACCTCCACTTGCCTGCTTGTCTGTTGATAGTGAGGAGTGGCCACATTATGGTGAACACCATATTTCTTTAAAATCCCTTTGAAGAATTTATTACAAAAGTGAGAGCCACTATAACAAATAATGACTCTAGGTGTGCCAAATCTGGAGAAGATGTTCTTTTTTCAAGAATGTGGTGACACTTTTTCATTCATTATTAGCAAGCGCAATTGTTTCCACCCATTTCAACACGTAATAAACTTCCACAAGAACATACCTCATCCCATGAGAACTCACAAACACTCTCATAAATTCAATACCCCAAAAATCAAATATCTCAATCACCAGAATAGGATTCAAGGTGAGTTCTTGCCTTTTTGAAATTTCACCATCTCATTGGCACCGATCACGTGATTTGGCAAAATTATGAGCATCTGAGTGAATGTTTAGACAATAATACCCATACTGTAAAATTTTACACGCAGTTTGGATACCACTATGGTGACCACCCCCAGTCGAGGAATGACGTGCCTCAAAAACGCTCAACATCTCGACCTCCAGTACACAACAAAGAATCATCCCATCAGCACAACTCTGGTATAAGTAAGGCTAATCCCAAAATAACTTTTTCACATCATGATGAACTTTTTTCTTTGGTGGATGGACAAGTCCGACAGAACTACATAACTTTCCATATAGTTCGCAAAGGATGTGAAGCATGGGACCAAATCATGAGAGATGGTCAATACGTGTTCATCTGGGAATGCATCATCAATGTCAACCTTTTCTACCAATTCATGCATAGATTCATCCTAAAATCTAGACAGGTGATTGACAACTTGATTCTGAATCCCCTTTCTATCTTTTAACTCAATCTAAAAAGTTTGCGGCAATAGTACCCATCAGATTAACCTTGGCTTCGCATCATTTGATGCCATCAAGTAACTCAAAGCGAAATGGTCCGTATGCACTATGACGCTCGTGTTAAGCAAATAGGAGAGAAACTTTTTTAATGTAAACACCACCATAAAAAGTTTTTATTTAGTTAGCGTATATTTCTTCTGAGATTCATTTAGGGCTTTACTGACATAGCAAAAGCGGTGAAGGATTTTATCCATTCCTTGTCCCAATACCACACCAAGTGCAACCCCACATGCATCACACATCACCTCAGATGGCTCACTCCAATCCGGTG
Source organism: Solanum lycopersicum (assembly GCF_036512215.1). NCBI lineage: Eukaryota > Viridiplantae > Streptophyta > Magnoliopsida > Solanales > Solanaceae > Solanum > Solanum lycopersicum. The sequence goes on along the minus strand of NC_090803.1, from coordinate 27,389,744 downwards.
AATTGATTATGGGTGAGGACACTAACTTCTCCTTCAACTCTCCAAATGCTTTCACACAGGATTCATAGAAATAGAACTTACATTCCTTCTCGAGTAGTTTGCACAAAGGATGTTGAATTTTTCAAATGTCATTAATAAACTTCCGGTAAAAGCCAACATGCCCAAGAAAAATTTTCCCATTTACAGAGATGGATGGAGGAAGCCTCTCTATCACTTGAACAGTAGCTCGATCAACCTCTATCCCCTTCTCTAAATGCGATTGCCCAACACGGTGCCTTCTTTCACCATAAAATAGCATTTCTCCTAATTAAGCAACAAATTACAAGCTTCACCTCTTTTTAGCACCTCAACCAAATTACTCAAACGACGATCAAATGAGTCGCCAACCACAGAAAAATTATCCATGAATACCTCAATAGTGTCATCCACCATATCAGAGAATATTGACATCATACAATGCTGGAAGGTCGTCGATTCATTATAGAACCCAATCAACATCCTTTTGAAGGAAAATGTCCCATAAAGGCAAGTGAAAGTTCTGATTTCTTGATCCTAAGGAAAAATATAGATTTTATTGTAGCCCAAATAGCCATCAAGAAAACATAGAGATTTGATTGTAGACCTAATAGCCATCAAGAAAACAATACCACCCTTTTCTTGCGAGTCTATCTGACAACTGATCTATAAAGGGCATGAGGAAATGTTCCTTCTTAGTCCAACCATTCAACTTTCGATAGTCCATGCAAACTCTTTATCTGATTATTGGTCGTATCTCGTTCCTATAGTTAAGTACCACTGTCATCCCACCTCTTTTAGGCACACACTTAACCAAACACACCTTGCTACTGTCCGCTGATAAATGACTCTTGCATCCAACCACTTGAGGATCTTCTTTTTCACTACCTTTTGAAAGCGTTTATTAAACCTTCTTTGGTGCTCAATACTTGGGTTGTGATCGGGCATGAGTTGGATTTTATGGGAACAAATACTGGGGGGATCCAAATAATATCCTTAATAATCCAACCAATGGCTCTTTTAAACCTCTTCAATACGGCCACTAATCCCTCTACTTGTCGTTCATTGAAACATTCTGCAATTATCACTGGCAAAGTGTTATCTCTACCCAAGTACACATAACTTAGATAAGGTGGTAGAGTCTTAAGCTCTTGTTTAAGGGCCTCATTAATAGATGGTTTCGGGGGTGGAGACTCGCTATGCTTTAATTCCAACTCCATTTTCTCAAGCATTGACCTATATTAGTTTCATTCAAGTGCAACCACTAGAGACCCATACTCTTCAATACTATCATTGCCAAAATTCATGATAACTGCTGCTAGTGCCTCGATACCTAGTCGTTCATTGATTTGCACCTCAGATACACTCTCAACCATATAGGATATAACATATACTGTTTGGGGCACACCACTCTGTTTCATGGACCTATATATAATGAAAGTTGCTTCTGTATTTCATCTGCCCCTTTGCCATATAGACTAATGTGTGCCCAGTGGCAAGCAAATGGTGTTCCTGTAATAATAGGGACCTCAAAGTCAACCTTACAATCAATAATCACAAAATTATCCGTGAATATGAATGACTCCACTTCAGAAGAACATCATGGAGTAAACCAATTGGGCCTCTTTACAATTCGATTGACCATCAATAATCGCATCGTAATAGGATTTGGGTCACCCAATCCTAACTTCTTATAAATGGACAGAGGCATGATATTTATGCTCGCACAAAGATCAAATAGTGACATAGCAAAGTTTAGCAAGCCTATAGTACATAGGACAATAAAGGCACCCGAATCTTTCTTCTTCTGAGCAAGAGACCTTGAAGCAATAGCACTGCAATGTTGCATTCTGTCATCATCCTCAAAACTCACCAATCTCTTCTTAGTCACAATACCCTTGATAAACTTAGCATAACCAGGCATTTATTTCAGAGCTTTTATCAAAGGCACATTAATGGAAAGTTGTTTCAACATAGTGATAAATAATGGCATTTACCATGTTCAGTCTTCTTCACTAATATGTAAGGGAATGGGGGAGGAGGTCTAGGAATAGGTACCACTTTCTGAGATACCTCTGCTTCTTTTGTTGTTTTGTCCACCAACTCTCCACTAGCTTCTACTACTTCTTTGTCTTTTCTCATATTATCTTCTACTACATATGACATAGGTGGATCAATGTTTTTTTACACCCTTGAATAGTGATTGCTATGCAATACCCGTCATTAGTAGAATTATGGATAGTGTTTCTTGGAAGAGTGCCAGATTGGCATGGGTTGACAGTATAGGACAATAATACATTATGTAATTTAAGATGCTTAATGAAGTTCACATGTGCATCCACCTTGTGTCTATTGTTATGTAGGTCACCTCTCATCTACCTGACATTATCATCACTAGCATGAAACCTCCTCATCATCATCTGCAGCATATCCTCAACACACACCATACTACCTCCACCGTCCATAAGAGCATTTTCCTAATTTTGTAGCGCAATATAGATCCCATCCGATCATTCATGTTACCATAGTTATTTTTGTTGAAGTTTTTGTCATGGTTGTAGTTCCCATCTCGTACATATTGACCCTTTCTATTATAGTTACAGCACTTTTGACCTTGGTTCCAATTCTCCTAATTGGTCGGAAACCTTCGTCGGATCGTTCACTACATATGTATCCTCTTCATAATAGTACCCATCTACAAGCGGTGGTGGTTTAGTCAAGTAGTTCACTTCATTTATTTTCTCTGCACCTCCACTCACATGTTTCAATACCAACCCTAGCTCAGTTTTCATATGCACTATCTCTTCACGAATTTCATCTGCAGCTTGATTGTTTGTAGATTGAACCGCAAAGGTGTTTCTCCAGTGTCTGATTTTGAAGTGCTTGAAGCCTTGTTGTTATGAGATAACTTCTCCAATTTCTTTGAAATCTCAGAATATGTGCATTCTCCATAAGAACAACCCAAAGTAGTATTGAGCACAGCCTTGTTGTTATCTATTAACCTCTGTAGTAGTACTCCCTTAGCGACTCGTCATCAATGGGGTGGTTTGTGATGCCTCTCACAAATGCAGTAAACCTGACCCAAAAGCTACTCACAGACTGTCTACGTAATGCTACGAAGTTGTTCACCTTATCCTTGTGGTTAGCTTTGGGGATACTGGTAGTACCTTGCTAAGAACACATCTCTCAACTGATCCCAAGTGTAGATGGAGTTGTAGGGTAGCTCAGTAAACTATATGGTGACATCTCATGTCATTGATAGAGGAAATACTTTCAAACAAATCACATTCATATCCAAATCTTGTCTACCATACAACTTTTGCATACTTACCTTAGTTTAGATATATAGGCATATGGGTCGTCTAATGGAAGTCCTGAGAATAAATCCCTCGCGGTGAGCATCTGCATTAAGCTACTCGTTACTATGAATATATTCCCATGTGGCAGAGGGGGTAAGATAAGAGGTCCATAGGATTTTGCAATGGTCACGTTGCTCCTAAAGTAATCATTAAATTGTGGGGCTGCTGGAGGTTCCATTCTCACAACATCACTCATTCGTTTCTCAGCTCGTGCTTGATTGTTATCTCAACTAGTAATTAAGGTTGTAAGTCCGCTCCATCAACCCGATTAGCTAGGATCTATTGATTTTCCATCCTTCTTAATATGCGGTTAATTTCTGGATCAAATGGAGTGAGTAGTTCTTCTTGGGTCCATGTACTTGGCCTACACAAGTGTTAAACCTGAAAGAAACAAAAAACAAAAAATAAAATAAAATCAGAAAATCGTTGACTAAATTTCAGTAATGTAATTAAAGTTAATCTAAAATTCAAATTCCCCGACAACGGCACAAAAAATTTAATACGCTCAAATTACACTTTCCTAAAAAAATATAGCGGTCGTAATCAAGTAAAGCACATAACTAGTAGGTTGGGATAAATCCCAAGAGGAAAATAGTTTAGATATAAATTTAATTCACGATTACGTCTATTTAGCCAATGTCTTTTCAAAAACAAGTAATTAAAGGGGGGGTTTATGGAACAAATTCCTTAAATAGTCTAAGTTAATAAGTAAAAGAAAATAAATTTTGATTTTTTATCATGTTCTGAGAAAAACAAGGTTATATGTGTTCCCCATAGGTTCATAATGTCGTTTTCCTACCAATAGCAATCCTTTCCTAGTGTTTTTCATGTAAAGTGGCAATTTATGTGTCTATAAATCCTTTCTCCGGCATCCAGAGAATTTCACCCCATACCTTTGTCCAGTTACGTATGTATAATCTACTAACCCTTACCTCTACCTCATATTAGACATCATAATCGATGTATGGTTTAATTATTACTTTGCACCAATCAACACTAGCCTATTGATAGTATCCAACTAAATCTACGTTGATAATTCTTTTCTAATTATCTACCTCCTTGGTCCGTAAAGTAGCAACAACGTTAGTTTTAATGTTTACCACCTTTAAAAAGTATTCTAATCGAAAGAATTATCAATACATGCAAAAACTATTTGAGAATTGCTTAATTGCTAGGTTTACTTTGTTAATTATCCATGGTTCACACACCCCTAGTTGTGAATTTAGTTTCCCATGCTAGCAAGATCGCAATTCATGTTTTATAAGAAATAATTCATGAACTTACTTAACAATAAGAAGAAACCTAGATATTCAAATTAAAATTTCAAGAAAAACCTTCTAACCAAATATGGAATTATTAATTGCCTAAAGTTTGCAACCAACAATCTTCAACACAAAATAAAACAATAATAATAGTAGCCAACCCCAATAATGAGGTTTTAATGCCCTATGTATAGAAATCATAATCATAAAGAAATAGGAATTAAAATAAGGAAATTTTATTTATTTTAAAGGGATTCAGTCTATGGAACAACTTACAAACCTTCAACCATTCAACGGTAGACTCTTTTCGTCGATTAGGACTTAGTATAATTTTTCTCTCTTTGGGTGGCACATTCTACGAATCAATCGATGGACTAACACTATGGTCCGTCGATGCACCTACGGTCTATTGATGCCCTCCAATCTCCATCCTTAGAATTAATCCAACTTTGGGACTAGAACCCGGTTAAATCAAAAGAACGATCTAACAGTATGGTCTATCAATCAATCTATGGACCGTGATTCACTCTCGTAGTTCAACACTTGGTTAGATTTCCCCGAGTGTTTTGCAATGTCTTGACGTGCTCATCTACGGTCCCCAACTACGATCCATCAATCAAACTAAAAACCGTAAATGGCCTCCATGCGTCCTGTTCTGCACTTTCTTAGTTGTTTACTCATCTTGCCGCCTGTATATCTTTACTGCAAAACAACACAAAAACATGTTAAAATTACTACAAAAAGGCTCTAGACTTGCACAAATCTTAAGTAAAATGCATTTAAAATACTGTGAAGCCACGATATATCAACTCATGAGACTCCAGACCTTAGCCTAAGAAAGGACCATGGGGACCTTCGTGGTCCGTGGTCCTCCACACCGGTCGTGGTAATGGCTTCTGGGCTAGACCTTCATAACCACAGGACCTAGTGAAGATCACAATGTCCTTCATTGTCTGAGGTCCCTTTTATAGTCCATGGAATTGGTCGCGGTCAGCCCTTTTTTCAACTTATGTTAGTGGTCTTTTGCTTTTTTTCTATTTTGTTAGACCCTAAACTTCATCATTTCAACCCTAAACTATGTGGTGTTTGTTAGGTTTAACCTAGTAACGAAACTATAATTTACCTAAGTTACATCTTTCAATAAAACATAGAATATTAGAACCTAGAGAGAATAAAGAGGCGACCAAAACCCTATTCAATAACGTAGAAATATTCCATCAATGTCACCATGTGGGATTTCATTAGTTGGTTCCTTTCACCATTAGGTTCCTAAAATGTAGTCAGAATCATGATTCCCTTATCATAACTAGACCTAGGGTTTTCTAGAACTTTATCAGATTATCATTAATTAGTTATTTACATGTTCGAAATTAGATTATTATGTTAGTACTTTGTTTTGCGCATGAATTTTATAACTCTAGATATGGTCTTTTTTAGCTCTTCAATTACACATGCTAAGTTAGATATCTCATCTATTCATATATATATATATGCCTTAATTTTGAATATGTCATTATAAGTTTAATGATGTTGTATTGTCAGTTTGCATGTATGTTTTGAGATATCAAATGTAATAGAGAAATTAAGTAAAAATGTGCTAATCATTTAATCTATTGGGAGTAGCAAAATACGGAGTTTTAGTAGGGCCAGTCACTCATGTAGTCCCAAACATACTAGTCACGTAGGTTGTACGTACCCTCTATGGGGATCGGTTGAGTGATCACCCCAGTATGTCTTTACACCTTTGGTTGGGTGTATTGGGTCCTCTCGATGGGGCGCATATATCGGACTCCATGGCAATCTTAAACACAAACTTAAAATGTACTAGGGACATAGCCATTTATAATTGAAACAACTACTAAAATGTCTATAACATGAACAAAAGGGAACATAAAGTCTTGCCCTCGAATAATAAGGACATACCATGTCTTACAGGAATGTAATCCAACACTTCAAACTAGCTAAAAGGAATTAGTAGCCGGAACCTATACTTGTAATAAAAACATGAAGAATGTGGGTTTGTGCACAGAAATGTACGAAGTATGATGAACATCCAAAAATATGTTTTAAAAGGGTCAATTTTGTAAGAAACCATGCATTAGGCCACTTTTTAAAATATCATGAACAATAGCATAAAAGACATCATATACAAGCATTAATATCATATAAGTCATAACATCACATTTTGATAATATCATACTAAAACCTTTACCTTTACCTTGGATATTCACCTCAAGCAGTCCTTATTCTATACCTTGTGCAATGTATGAATAGCGTCTCATATCGCACCCACACTAAGGCACCACATATAGGTTTCTTTAAGTAAACTTACCATTCATTTCATTTCACCTTTACATCATATTCATACATAAGGAATAAGAATTTTAGAATTCATGATCTTCTTCGCCAACTATGCCTAAGTAAATCGATATATGATCAACACTGCGTGATACTTCTTTATACACTTGTATAGAAATATGATTATCATATGCGATATACCAATGATATAATCCGCACCTTTATTTCAATTCAAGTAGATATTTCAAACAAATGTTTTAAAGTTGAAGTTGCTTAAGGTATTGGATGTATTTTCATTTGAATATGTTGTCTCTTGTTTAATCACTCAACTTGTACATATGAGATAGGTTTTCTGCTAGAATTGATAAATCTACATACCATAATTCTTCAAAGATATATATATATATATATATATATATATATATATATATATACCTCTCTGGGGGGCATAAAATCATTGTATATATTGAATGAAAACCTCTGCTTCTCTATAACTTGAACATACTTTATCTTCATTAATCTCCTTTTTCTTCAGAAATCATTAGAAGATCTCCAAATCTATAAGAGCTTAAGATTTTACAATCCATTGAAGGTATATTTTCCTTAAAAGGTACTTATATACCATGGGGAGTCATGACTCTTTCGGACAATTTACCCAATCTCGAACTATTTTATGTAGTTGCTAGAACAGGTTGGACACTAAATGAAGATGTTATATTTCCCAAATGAAAATAGCTACGAAATGTAGAAGCAAATCTGCAAAGATGGGAAACATGTAATGATTATTTTCCGATGCTTGAGTAACTAATATTGCAGGGTTGGGTAATTTGGAGGAGATTCTTGATAGTACAGGAGAATTGAATTCTAGCGTGATATATGATAATACATGCATATTATTTTTTTTCTAGATGTTTGTAATATCTTGATATATATTGATAGAGAATAGATTGTATGTTATGCAATTCAAAGGATAAAATCAACATGACAATGAACTCATAACATAATATATATAATACTACCTTTGATTAAATCAAAACTCATAAGCACAACACTTAGTATTAACTTCAACTAAACAATACTGCATGAATATTTGATGATAAAGACCTCAAATGAACCATAAACCTAGACACTTAATATAATATTTGAGTTTGTAATTTTACTTGTGAAACTTCCATACACAAACACTAGCAATTGGGAACTATGGAGAAGTAGATCCACTAACTCTACTAGCAAAGGGTTCACCAACTTTGAGTCCATATGAAGGAGCCTAAGAACTTCCCGATGTCTTAAATGGGAATGCATTATTATTCAACAGTCGTGCCTCCTTTTCAACCTTATGCTTTAGAACTTCTAATTCGTTCTTCAAATGTTGAAGTTGAAATTAGTTATGTTCTTCCATAGGAGATTGCCACCATAGACCATAAGCTCTCTCCCTAATTTCTCAAAGGGATTCTCCGCGATTTTTCTCCAGCTGGAAAACCCTCCGATGTTCATGAACTTTACATTAAGCTCATGAATATCATCTTCTATATGAGCCAGAATTCGTTACCAATAGATTCTCGCTCTGGTGACCGAAGTAGAAAACTCCTTTATTGCCCGGGGAAAATACCACAATGACAATTTAAGCCCCACATAGCCTACACAATTCTCTAGCCTTTTTGAATTGACTAGCACGACGCTTAGAAAACGTATCTTGTAAGTTCCCCGCAATCTTCATTTTCCCCATGTCAACCCTTGTGATGACACTTGTTGATCCGTGTTGTCATGTCTAGACTATCACTTAGAAATTGACTCTTTTGTCTTAACACCAACAACTTTATTTATACAAGAAATTGTATTTTTAAGTAACTTGGGGAGCTGCAAAAATTGTATTCTTTCCTTTTTTTGGAATTGAATAGATGTATTGAAAATAAAAAACATTTGATTCACTTGTCCTTCATTCTTTGTCTCAGTAGATATAGACCTTATTATCATGGATTCACTTTCCCTTCATTCCTTTTTTAGGTAGACATATATCTCATTTTTTTAATTAGACCATTAATATTTTTCCTAATTAGAATTATATAATTGGATTGAACTTGACCACTATTTCTTTGGGAATTTTTTTTTAAAAAATATGATTCATAAAACCTTTAGGGGTCGTTTGGTTTGAAGAAAAGATATGTTGGGATTAATAATGATTGGATTAGTTATATTATGATTATTTTTTATTGGTTGTTTGGTTTGTCAAATATGTATGACATCATTTCTAAGAGTAAGTTGTTTCTTTACAAGAATACCCTCTAAGAATAAATTGTTTGTTTATAAAAGAGGGCTTAAGGGGGTAATTTTTTTATTTTCCATTTTTATCCGGGAATACTAATTATGGGACTAGTATACCACCGACAAGTAGGGATAACTTAACCCAGTCATAATTATTAATCTTGGAAAAAGTTTTCCCATAATTTGTAACCAAATAAAGATTTGATGAGTAGTAAAAAATAATATCAGGATTATTTTTCTTTTTCCACTCACACCAAACGACCCCTTAATTTTTTAAATGTAATAAGAATTTTGCATTTACCATTGCATTTTCCTAGTCAATCATCATTTACAGACCTACAATGTCACATGAATCAAACATATTTGGGTGTTCAGATTTATAAATATATCAACAATACTACGGTCAATAGAGATCACAAACTCCATGTGGTGATATATTTGCCTTTTTAATCAACAAACAACTCTCTCTAAATAATAAAATTTAAATACATTTATTAGTACAAATATAAAAAATAAAATAAAAAAATTATTAAAAGAAATTGAGGGATATTTTTTTGCTTTACTTGGATTTACACCGTGGTATTAAATTCGATATATTTCTAATATCAAAAGATGTAAGGTATTAGTTATTCTAATCATCCTAATAATAAATCTCTCTCTCTTCAGACGCTCCTGCCTACTGTTACAACGGCTACAGAAATATCTGAAACGCGCGCTGCTGCGCTGGCGCGTGCGCCGCCGGTGGACCTCCAAAAACCACCGGAACAAAGCCAAATGGGGCGCCATGAAGATGGAAACAAAACCCAGTATGGCACGCACCATGATTCATCTCTCAATTCCTCGAATTTAATAGATACAGATGTGAAGAATGCTGCGTTTTCAGAGGAGTTTGATCGAGAACGAGAAAATATTTCCCAAATGATTTCTGCGTGGAATCGAGGAAAATTGATAGTGGAACTGGATAATACTACTCACGATCTACATAATACTCAAAAATCAATCGATTCCACTTTACCAATTGACAGCAATGAAATGAATTTGGTGAGAATCGCGAGGGAATCACCTGGGCTGCGCACTGAAATTCGAGCAACTTCGAGCCAATCTTGTAACGTATTGAGTACTGGGGTTTACACCCCTGTTGATAAGGAGCATCCCACTGAAATTTCAAGCAAAAGAGACGGGGGAATTGCCGGCGGTGAGAAGTCCAACGTACGAGAAGCTCAATACACCGGAAACCATGGAAAATGGGGACTAACTTTCAGTCTATTCACGTTCAATTAGCAGATTATTCTAACAATACTGAAGGAAGAAACAACTTCAACAACAATTCTTTATCCCACTATGATTCTACACTCAAACTGCAACAGGGGACAAGATAATGAAGAACATGAATTTGTCTCTAGTCAAAATGCAGAACAACACAATGTGTGGGAGGTTCAAGCAATTCGAACACCAACAATGGGAGAACGAAGCAAGACACAACCTAGGGGAAATTTGATTGAGAAACAGAATACTACCAGCAACAACATGAAGTTGCATACAGCGGCCTATTCGAATGCTGAACAATCCTCAAACTTTTCCTTTGGAATTACAGGTAACTCATCCTATCTAACTCCTCACATTATTGTTGATGCTTCACAGGTCAGGCCAAATGAAGATGACAAGGGATAAGAGAAAGGACAAACACAGCCTCAAAGGCAGGAACAAGAAAGTCACAAAACACAACCTGCAGGCATGGAAATGCAGCAAAGAACAAATGATCAAAGGAATGCTACAAATGGTAAGGCAAGCCAACAAATTTACAAACAAAACTCAACTCAGGCTCAAAGACAGGAAAACAGTCAACAAGGAGAAACAAATTCAGCAAATCAAAGCAACAGGACAACCATGGATTTCCAAAGAAATTTCCCAAAGATCTCCAACAACTTCACTAGGTATGACCCTAACTCTCAAATAGATAGAAATAAACAGATGAACAATGCTGCGCAAGGAAATGCTAGACCTCCTAACATCAAACAGCAAGAGCAAAACATTAGTAACAATGTTAAACAGGGTAAAATTTCAGAACCTGCTCCATACACTGTTGTTCAATCCTTTGCAGCCCGCTTGAGGTATAATCAGTCTAAGAATGAGATCCCAATTGTGTTGAATGACCCCATACATACTACTAGACAAGGGTATCCTGTTGTGCTCTTAGATGAAAATGACTATTATGTGAAATGTTGTAAGTATACACTTGTGGGCAAATTCACCAATAAAATGCCTAAAATGCAGTTGGTTAGAAAGAGCTTTACCCTTCAAACTCAACTTACTGGAGGGGTGAAGATTACTCACTTTAACTCTAGGCATGTGTATATTGATCTTGATAATGAATTCGATTATCAAACTGTGTGGACAAAATTGAGGATGACTGTTGAAGGGCAGTTGATAAGAATTCAAGCTTGGACCCCTGATTTTACCACCGAGGAAGAGACTCCTAGTGTTCCTATTTGGGTTGCTGTGCCAGGCGTACCATGTCATTGTTATAAAAAAGTTCTATTGACTACTATCTTGGAATCTGTCGGGAAGGTCTTATATCTAGATTCTCCGACTTCTCAAAAGACTAGAGGTAGCACTACTAGGGTGAAAGTTCAAGTTGATCTCACTAAGAAAAGGCCTGAACATGTATGGTTGGCATTCAAAAATTCAGACCCCAACAAGGGGAGATGGTTGAAGGTTCAATACGAAGGTATCCCCGACTATTGTATGTATTGTAAACATCAAGGGCATATGGATTATGATTGCACTATAAAGAGAAGACATGAAGAGGTGAACAAGAGGAAAGAAATGGAGTATGAAAAAATAGATAAATCAAGAGGAGATCAGCATCAAGGTGGAGATGTAATCGAGGAAAATGTTAAGCAAAATCAAAAAGGAAACCACCAAGAAGGAAAAAAACAAGAGACCAAAAATCAGGGTGAAAGAAATGATGTTCAAGAAGTTTCAGAAAAAGAGGAGCAGTTGCAGACACAAAGAAGAAAACAATCAAAAAACTTGGAGCAAGTTCAACCGAAAACAGCATGGAGAGCATGCTCACCACAACACAAGAAAGTCATTGATGACAGCCAGTAGGCAGCAGGTATACCTCCTTCCATTACTACTCATAATGTTTATAGTGACTTAGAAGTGCAGGAGCAGGCTGTTTAGGAGCTGCAGGTGGACACATCAGGAAAGAAAGGTGCTGCAGACAGCAATATCTAAAAAATCCAAGAGCCAGTTACTGCATCACCAACAACAACACAAACAACAAATGTCCAAAACCTGCACATGGACAATTCATAAAGGAAAGGGGATGCGGACAGTGATACACAGCAAAATGAAGAAACAAATATAGTTTCACCATCAACAAATCAATAAAAAAACCTGCAGAAACATCAAACACAACTCACACAAGCCAATAATAACGAGGGAACAGGTTTTGACTTATCTCTCCCCACACCCCATCAATCCCCTATAAATGCTGCTGATAATATTGTGAATGTTGGGTTGGCTGTTGAAGTTGATAGAGGTATGGATGGAGGGTGTCAGGAGAAGCCCACTAATCTGCAGGAAAGGGTATCCAAAGGGGGGAAAGGAACTCTGGTTTTTCATCACTCGGACCATAGGAGAGACCTTAGAGCCTCAGAAAATAAGTCTCCAAATTCCAGCAATCAGGGGCAGGAGAAAAATTCCAGTCAATGGAAAAATTATGAGGTTGATCAGAGTTTGAAAAGAGCTGAAAATCAAGAAGCTAGGGTATAAATGCTGCTGGAAATCAACAATATACTGTTAATTCTGAGCATCAGCAGCAGGAAGATAAAACTCCTGTCGAAAAACAAAACAATAGATCACAAGGCAGGCCTAGCAAAAAGAAAAGAGAAGCAATTAAAAGAAGAATCCAAAGAGAGGCAGGTCTGCAGTGTCATAATGAGCAGATTCAAAGAGAATATAAATCTCCAAAACAGTCCCATGACAACTCAGATTATGAAGTTATACATGCAGAAGATGGATTTGACGAAGATACTCAATCTCTCAATGAAAAGGAGGGAGAAGAGGAAGAGGATGAAACTAGTGCACAGTTGATCAATGCTTTTGGTTCTACTTTCCAAGGTGAGTTTAAGTCTAAAACCCATGAAGTCACTACTCAACAAGGTTTATCTCCAAGGGGTAGAAAGGAAGTCAGACTATATAACAACACCGTCACAACAAGCACATCTGCTAATACTAGCAGAGCCAACACCAGGTCACGAAGTAAAGGTTTTTAATGATCAGTACAATATGTTGGAATGCTAGGAGCATCAACACCCAAGGCTCTTTGGAAAGACTCCAAAATCTCAAGAAAATGCATAATTTGTTTATGATTGCTATTCTTGAACCTTGTGCAGATAACTCTCAAATCAACAAATACAAGCTTCTTTTGTCTATGGATAACGCTCTTTGTAATAATAATGGCAAAATTTGGCTCTTTCGGACCAATGATATGGAATGTGATATTTTGGAAATTCATGATCAACATATCACTTTTTGGGACAAACATGTTGAACACAATGAGAAATTTATTTTTTCTCTTATTTATGCTAAGTGTAAGGAACACTTAAGAAGACCTCTTTGGGAAAGACTTTATCATATCTCCAATGTGGATAGCCCATGGTGTACGATTGGAGACTTTAATGTTATTACGTCAACTGATAAAAAACATGGTGGCATACCCTATAATATGAACAAAAGTCTGGAATTTATTGATATCATTGAGGCTTGTGGTATTATGGACATAGGCTACAGTGGTCAACATTACACTTGGTGTAATCAAAGATCCGGTGAAGCAAGAGTGTGGAAAAGATTGGATCGAGCCATGGTCAACGATAAATGGTTGGAATGTATGCCACAAACTACTATCTCTAATCTTCCTGCTGTTGGCTCAGACCACTGCCCTTTATTAATGGAAATGTAGGTGAGAATAGCCCAAAAAGTAAAATATTTTATGTTTTTGCACTGTTGGACTGAAAATGAAAATTTCAAGGATATTGTGCAATGCTCTTGGCAAGAGGAAGTAAGTGGTGATCCTATGTGGAAACTTCATCAGAAAATGAAAGAAATTGGCTTCTACCTTGAGTACATGGTCTAAGAGTGAATATGGCAACAACTTTTCAATGGTTATAGATTTTGAAGAACAGGTTAAAAAGGCGGAGGAGAATGTCATACAAAATAATTTAGAGGAGAACAGAGCCAGACTTCATCTTATTAATGCTCAATACATAAAATACATGAAGTTGGAAACTTTCATACTCCAGCAAAAAACTAAGCTCCAATGGTTCAAAGAAGGGGACACCAATTCCAAATACTTTCATTCTATGATGAGGGGAAGGAGAAGGAAGTTGTTTATCCACAGAATTTGCACAGATGAGGATACTTGGATACAGGGAGATGAGAACATTGCCAAAAAAGCTTGTATGTACTACAAAATATTTTCACTGGGAAATCAGACAGAATCACTGAGGAGGTTCTTAATTGTATTCCCCGGATGGTTACAGATGAGCAGAACCAACTTCTTCAACAAATGCCTAATATGCAGGAATTAAAAAAGGTTGTTTTCTCCATGAATCCTAACTCGGCTCCAGGTCCGGATGGGTTTGGAGGAAAATTTTATCAATCATGTTGGGATATTATTAAGGAAGATGTTCTAAAGGCTGTGCAACATTTCTTTTGTGGATATATTTTGCCTAAATATTTTTCACATGCTTGTCTTTTTCTTCTTCCTAAAATTGATCATCAGAATAAATTTTCAGAGTTCAGACCCATCAGCTTGAGTAATTTCTCCAACAAAATTATTTCCAAGATATTTTGTTTCAGATTAGAAGATATTTTACCTCAGTTTATTTCTGAGAATCAGTCGGGATTTGTTAAGGGAAGAAGTATCTCGGAAAACATTATGTTGGCTCAAGAGATCACTCATCGTATCAAACAATCCAATGAAGGTTACAATGTGGTAATCAAACTCGATATGGCCAAGGCATACGATAGAGTGTCATGGTCGTATACTTGTTTGGTTTTGCGAAAAATGGGTTTTGGTGAGAATTTTATTGACCTTGTGTGGAGAATAATGAGCAACAACTTGTAGTCTGTTATTATTAATTGGTACAGGCATGGTTTTTTAAAGTCAACAAGGGGTCTCAAAAAAGGTGATCCATTATCGCCGTCCTTATTTATTTTAGGGGTAGAGGTGTTGTCTCAGATGCTTAATATGCTTCATCAACAACAGCATTACAAGAACTTTCAAATGGAAAGTAGAGGCCCACAGATTAATCATCTCAGCTTTGCGGATGATATCATTATCTTCTCTTCCACCACTAGAGATACTCTCCATATGATTATGAAAACTCTTGCCACATATGAGTCTGTCTCAGATCAACTCATAAACAAAGACAAGAGTCATTTCATGGTCCCATCGAACGCTCCCATAGAGGTCATCAATGTAATTGTAGAAATCACAGGCTTCACTCAGAAAAACAGTCCCATTACCTACCTGGGGTGCCCCCTTTACATTGGTGGTCAAAAAATCATTTACTATTCAGATTTAGTCGCAAAGATCACCAAAAGGATCACGGATGGCAATCAAGGATTCTTAGTTTTTGTGGGAACCGCTACTATGATCAAACATATTCTACAATCCATTCCTATCCACACAATGTCAACTACCTCTCCTCCTAAAACAACTATCTGTTATATCGAGAAAGCCATGGCAGATTTCTTTTGGGGTTGGGACAAGGAAAAAATAAAGTATCATTGGGCCTCTTGGGATACGTTGTGCCTTCCTTTGGATGAGGGAGGTATTGGTATAAGACGTCTTGAAGATGTGTTTGTGTTTCATTACAACATAAACAGTGGTGGATTCTCAGAAGCATGCAGACATTATGGGGTCGATTCTTGAGAGAAAAATACTGTCAAAGGGCTCATCCAATAGCAAAAAAACTACACACGGGGCAATCTTTGGTTTGGA
Organism: Solanum lycopersicum; assembly: GCF_036512215.1. Taxonomy (NCBI): domain Eukaryota; kingdom Viridiplantae; phylum Streptophyta; class Magnoliopsida; order Solanales; family Solanaceae; genus Solanum; species Solanum lycopersicum. The sequence goes on along the minus strand of NC_090803.1, from coordinate 27,373,533 downwards.
ATTTTATGATGAAAAATAAAGCCATTGTCGAATCCCAAATTCAATGGAGAATCAACTCTGGCAGCAGCTCATTTTGGTGGGATGATTGGTTAGGAGACGACCCTCTTGCTCCTCAATGCAATCATATCACGAGCCTAAACAACACCACTATTTCTCATTTTTCTAATTAATGGAAGATGGAACGAAAAATTTCTTCGACAATGGGTTCCTCCATTACTGATTTCAAAAGTTTTGAATACTGACATTAAGTTTCAGGAACACATGCTGGACGAGGCAGTCTGGAAAACTTCTGAGAAAGGGCAGTTCTCCTGTGCTACTGTCTGGGAACACATTCGTCACAGGAAGGAGAAAAATAATTGTAGTAAGAACATCTGGCATAAGTTAATCCCGTTTAAAATTTATTTTTAAGTGTGGAGGGCATTGTGTGGTAAGCTCCCCACTAACGAAAGAATTATTAAATTTGGGAGGGAGGCAGCCCAATGTTCCTGCTGTTACAGCCCTGGGGAAGACACCATAGATCATATATTTGCAACTGGTCATTTTGCTAACAATATTTGGAGGTTCTTTTCTGCAGCTACAGGGCTGCAACATGAGCACTCCACAATTCACACACTGCTGCAGAAATGGAGGAACCGGGCGCAGGCAACTGAAGTGCAGAAGCTGGCAACCAGGCTGCTGCCAGTCATCATTCTCTGGAATCTCTGGAAAAATCGCTGCGCAGCAAAATACAAAGCAAAGCAATCCAACACAGCTCGAGTAAAATTCCTCATAGTCAAAGACTTCAACAATCTCCTCAATACAGCCTATCCATACATCGAATGGATGGAACTCTCTTATCGAAATGGTGGCAAGTTACAAACATGCTATTATGGTTAAAGAAGTAACGTGGGAGAAACCTCAGCAACCATTCCTCAAGCTCAACATTGATGGGAATTCCCTTAGCAACCCCGGGAAAATTGGAGGAGGAGGAATAGTAAGAGATTATCAAGGTAATATGATATATGCATTTACTATTCCTTTGGGTATTGGTACAAACAACCAAGCGGAAATTCAAGCAGTTAGCCATGGTTTAGATTGGTGCATTCATCATGGATATAGAAAAATACACTTGGAAGTTGATTCAGAATTGGTCATTCATTGGCTTTTGAATCAAACCAACTACCCATGGAACCTACAACCATACATCCTGGAAATCCACAGAATAGTGCATCAGTTTGAAAGATTCAAGTTTACTTATGTCTACAGGGAGGCAAACAACACGGCTGATCGGCTATGCAAATATAGTCACAACACAGACATTGTTCAACACTTTTAAATCAAGGATCAATTACCTACTCTTGCGAGAGGAAGCTTCATTCTTGAAAAACTTGGCATGGATAATTTCAGGAGAAAGAAATTGAAAAGAATCAAGAAACCTCCATGATCGTCTCTGTTATGGTATAGTTTTTATACCGTTTTTGGTTAGGAGCCTATTCACTTAGACTATGCTATTTGGTATAGTCTCGTTGAATAGGATACACCTTTATTCTCGTCTTATTTTTATAAGGGGAGAGTCTCCCTTATTTACGTTTCCTAGATACTTTGTATTGAGAGGAGTCCTCTGTTCTAGGTGCTTAGTATTTTGTTTTCTCTTTTATTGTAAGGGGATGAGTAGAACTTCCTTTTTAGGAAAGTTGACTTCTGAACCATCTTAGGATCGGAGGTAAGGTTTATGCCCCTTCTTGTATTTTTTACTTTTATTAATGTTAAGGCATGGGGGTGTTGCTCAGCCCCTTACCCCCCCAAGGGTTCTTAAAAAACAAAAAATACCATGAGGGGTGTATAAATAATCGAGGAATTAGTTTTACATAGTCCTTAAATTCCTACCAAATAATACCATACAAATACATACACTATTTCTCCTAACATTCTCTTCTACTACTCAATAGTAATTTTCAGTTATTTGATGTTTCTACAACGTAAATAGACTTTGTCGTGATTAAACTTTTTTCTGCTTGTCTTTGCCAAACCTATGTTTTACCCTAATCTGGTATTCCAACAGTTATGATCTACCAATGGAATTCGTAACAAAATCCTAAATTTTCATCAGATTAACTTTGCCGATAAGTGTCATTGTCAACGCCAGTGATAGATAACCTACGCTCCATGCTGGTGAACCACCACTAAAACAAGCATTGAACTATGCAACGCCTTTTCATAAAGTAGAAAACAAAATAACAATGCCTATATATCTATATCAAATGTATTACTTACGTCCATGGAGATCCAACTATATTATGGGAGGAACAAGAGGTTCGGATAATGATCATTTAAGAAGGTTTATAGTATGTCCGAAATATTTTATTATGGCTAGTAAAACCTAGACAAGATTGGTAAATTGATACTTTATAGTGTGAGATTCGAGCCTGAATGTAAGTAAGGATTCCTTAGTGATAGTCATATAGTAATTCGGCTTACCAATATGAAATATTACGTAAATTTCATGTCAAAACAAACATATTTTTGAAGGTTAAAACTGATATAGCATTATATGTGACCTCTAAAGTGGTAACCCTAGTTCAACCCATAGGAGGAAACTACCATTGCCTTAGCATGGATCTTTTTTTCATCCCTATCACCCAATGTTGTCGTTAGAGATTCCTTGTTTACAATGGCCAATGCAGTGTCAAAACTGTTACATGTTGGCATGGCTATGATTTGAAAATCTAGACCGAGTTATATCAAGGTAATAGTTGAAGTCAACTTATTCAAAAAAATTCTCAAACTGATCAATGTTGGAGTTAACAAGAAATATTATTTTGAAATCATCTCAACATGGATAAAATTCTTCTACAATTTCATTTCAAAGTGTTGAAATATTGCGAAAATCAAGGCAGAGGAATTATTTTCGTCGGGGGGGTTCAAAAAGATAAGTAAACCCACTAATAGTGTTCACAAATGTTAAATCTTGTATTTAGATTAGCGAACCATAAAATATAAACGATGAAAAGAAAAACACAAAGAACTATCCTAGTCCACAAAACTCACTATGTGTCTTTAAAAAATTTAATCCCCTCAATTACCTGAGGTCGCAGATTAATTCCTCTCATGATCAGATTAACCATTAAAGAAGCAGCGGTACCTCAAACTTTAATAATTTCAACGAACTCAAAATGAAAAAAATGAATCACACACCGACATGATTGATTGATTTAATTTTTAAAAAATGTATGCACAAGAAGGGAAGAATTTGATGTAGAAATTGAGAAAAATCCTCTCTATTTGTAGCCAACTTAGGGTAAAGACCAAGCTCTGTGGAAAGAACACAACCTTTCTGAAAGGTCACAACAATTCTTAAAAGGCACAACGTTTCAAACGATCATAAAACTTTAGAAAGGATACAACCTTTCAAAAAGGTCACAACCCTTTGACATAGCCACAATTTTTTATTTCTTTATCACACCTTTAAAATCCAACGTCATCCACATCAATAGGAAATAACCATTATTAAAATACATTCAATAAAAAACTATGTGATTCGTAAGTAAGAATTGATCCCATTTGGACAAGTAGGTTTCCCTATGAACTTTATATAGTGAACATATATCAGATTTACTCGGTCAATCAATATATTTGATATCTTTGAACCGTTGAGCTTTGGTGTATACCTATACAACATAAGTCACGCAATCAACCCTTGAACTATTTTAGGTTCTCATTGTTTTATTCATTTCAGAAATGAACACGTCGTGGTTTTTAAGTGCGTAGGGCACTCACCTTATCGGATTCCCCGTGAAGAGGATTACACTTCACACTTAGATAGGTGATTTCTAAATTTTTTTATCTCATAGACACACTATTTGATATACCATGAATCAAACATAGAAAACATTAAAAAGTCCTAATGTATTTAGCATTGTTAATGAACATTGTCTTATTATGAGAATGAACCATGAAAAGATTGACACTTTTGAACCGTCATTATTGACATTGTTTAATCTCCTTGAATAGAGATCTTGGGACCTCCTGTCTTCTCGGTAGAGTTACCACCACAATGACTTGTCCTCGGCCATAGTCTCATTTTCTTTGATAATCTTGCAACTCGCTCTCTAGTAAGACCTTTTATGAGTGGATCTGACACTTTATCCTTTGACATTAGATAGTTAATTATGGTTATTCTACTAGAGAGTAGTTATCTAACGATATATGTCTATGTCGTATGATGAGAGTTTCTGTTATCCATCATGCTCTATGCCCTATCTATTGCAAATTAACTCTCAAAGTATATGCATACTCGAGCTAAATGGTTTGGGAAAAAATGTTTCAAGAATTTTTGGAGCATTCAACTATTTCACCGGCCTTATTGAGAATGATAAACTCGGATTTCATAGTAGAGAGAGCGATACATTTCTGTTTGGATGTGTTCCAAGAAACTACTCCTCCACCAAGAGTAAATATATATCCGCTCATAGATTTTTCTTCATTTCACCTATTGATTCAATTTGCATAACTGAATTCTTCCAATACTATTGTGTACTCATTATAATGCAAAGAAATAGTTTTTAAGTATGTTTTAAATACTCCAATGCTCTTTTTATTGTCATCTAATGAGTTTGATTGAGATTACTCGTGAACCGAGTAAATTTACTAATAGCACATTCGATCTCTGATCGCGAACACTTCATGTTATATATCATACTTCTCAATACTCTAGAATAATCAAATTGTGAGTAAATATTGAAATCCAACTACTTGAACTTGTCAAGTACCTTTTCAATCCCATAAGTAACTTCAATTTCTTTCATATCGAAGTTACTTTCTAGCATATGCTTAGTAACATTTATGTCAAATATCTCTCTTTTGATGATCAACATCTCATCAACCAAAAAGCAAACAATGATCTTGTAATTTGGAATGTCTTTAATGTAAAATATTTATCATATTTATTATTCTAGAATTCATCAGCCAATAAAGTTTGGTATAACATCGCATGTCATTAGTTGATCACTACTTTTTTGTCCATAAATTTGTTTGACAATTGACATTTTTTCAGCTTATTATTATTTTTAATGTTTTAAACTTATTTCAATTTAGTGCTTCCTATTTTCTAGCTAGACTTAGTCAACTATAGTTGCTTAATTTTCTAAAGTTAGTGGCCCCATTATGGCTGTTAGTGGCCCCCTTTTATGATAGTTAGTGGCACATGTTCTTATTTTAGTTTTAGTTTTATGTTTTTTCTTTGTATAAATTAAGACTATCTGCAGATTAATATACACAAAGAATTTCAAAAGTTCACTCTATTTTTATTTTTTCAAATCAGTTATTTGAATATTTTGTTCTAACGGTGGCATCAGAGCCTCTAGTTGATCTTACAGGACTAAAAAAAAGTTTTAACCCTACAACACACAAATGGCATCCAACAACCTACCTTTAAATCCACCATTCACTTTCACTGGTGAAAATTACAAAATCTGGTCTGTGAAGATGCAAGCTTAGCCTATGAATTTTGGGAAACTGTGACGGAAGATAAACCACTTGCTGCTCTACCAGCAAATCCTACCTTGGCTCAGATCAAATCCAACAACGAAAAGAAGGCAAAGAAATCTAAAGCCATGTCGCTTATGCATAATGCTGTGGAAGATACTGTGTTTTACAGAATCATGACTTGCAAAACTGCAAAATAGGCTTGGGATAGGTCTAAAGAAAAATATCAAGGCAGTGATAGAACACGTCAAATTCAAGTGTTGAACCTAAAAAGAGAGGTTTAGTCCTTGAATATGAAAGAGTATGAAACTATCACTAAGTATGCTGATCGAATATCCTTAATTGATAATAACATTACACTTCTTGGTGAAGAATTTTCAGATAAACGAATTGTGGAGAAAGTTCTTGTGACTCTTCCTGAGAGATTTGAATCTAATATTTCCTCTCTTGAAGAATCCAATGACATGAGCAAACTTTCATTAGGTGAACTAATGAGTGCTCTTCATTCACAAGAGTAAAGGAGGACTATGAGTTGGGAAAAGTTCATTGAAGGAGCTTTCTCTATACAAAAGCAAAAAAGAAAAGCAACAATTCTACCAAAAGAAAAAGGGCAAGCATGATGGAGGAAACAATAGTGGAGATGTGAAGCAGAAGTTCCCTCCTTGCAAACATTGTAAAAGAAATACACATATGGAGAAGTATTGTTGGTGGAGAGTCGATTCTATATGTGGCAACTGTAAGAAGACGGGACATGTATCCAAGTCCTGCAAATCAAAAGCAAAGGCCTCTAGTGCTTTTCAAGCACAAGTAGGAGAAGCTGACGATGCACATAAAGACCAACTATTTGAAGTTTCATACTTTTCAATCAATGAATCCTCTGATTCATGGCTTCTTGATATAGGTTGCTCATATCACTTGTGCAATAATGTTGAACTGTTCAAATTCCTATATGATACTTACAAATCTAAAGTAAAAGTGGGAAACAGTGAGGCAGTAGAATTCAAAGGCAGAGGTACAATGTCTATCTCAACAATATCATGTATCAAAACTATTTCTGATGTTTTGTACACACCTGATATCAGTCAAAACTTGTTGAGTGTTGGACAAATTCTTGAAAATAATTATTCTCTACATTTTAAGAATCGTGATTGTGTTGTTTCTGACCATTTTGGAGCAGAGTTATTTTAGGTCAAGATGAGCAACAGAATGTTTTCAGTTGATTGGGAAAAAATAACTGAGTAGGCTTACACTATTACTTCACAATCATGTACAAACCTATGGAACAAAAGGTTTGGTCACTTCAATCTGAGAAGCATCACCGATATGATAAAAAAACGAGCTAGTGGAAAATATGCCTGAATTTCTTTCTAATGCTCAAGTTTGTGAAACTTTCCAACAGGGAAAGCAAACGAAATTGCCATTTCTAGAAAATAAAGTATAAAGATCTAACCAAAAACTTCAGCTCATTCATACGGATGTTTGCGGCCCAATGAAAACAGATTCGCTGACTGGTAACAGGTACTTCTTCTCTTTATTAATGACTACACCAGAATGTGTTGGGTTTATTTCATAAGACTGAAGAGTGAAGTATGTAATGTTTTTCAACAATTTAAAGCTTTAGTAGAAAATCAATGTGATCTTAGTATTAAGTCATTGAAGTCTTAAAATGAAGGAGAATACACTTCTTCTCAATTTGTGGAGTTTTGTAATAGCAAAGGTACTGAAAGCCAATTGACATTACCATACACTCCTTAACAAAATGGCGTGTCTTAAAGGAAGAACAGGACAGTAATGGAGATGTCCAGATGTCTTTTGCTCAATAGAAAGATCCCAAATCAGTTTTGGTCTGAGGTAGTCAATACCTCGGTATATTTGCTGAACTGATTGCCTATTAAGGCCTTGCAGGACATGACTCTATATGAAGCTTGGTTTGGGAACAAACCATCAATACACCATCTCAGAATCTTTGGGTGTATATGTTATTATCGAGTTCCTTATATAAAAAGGAGTAAGCTGGATAACAACGCTCATAAAGGCATATTTATGGGCTATAGCTCATCCAAAGGTTACAGAATTTTCTGTTTGAAATCAGACAAACTAATTCTCAGCCGAGAAGTGAAGTTTGATGAAGCAGCTACTTTGGATTGGAAAAATCAGAAGACCTCTTATTCTGATTCATTTTCAATAGAGCAGCCTCAACTTTCATAAGATGAACTAGTGGATGATGTACCAGTGATGGGAACTCGATCCTTAAAGATGTTTATCGCGTTGTAACTTGGTTAGATATTAACCAAGAAGCTATGCTGAAGCACAAGACTCTCAGGCATGAAGGAGATTTATGTAAGAAGAACTAAATATGATTGATAAGAATGGAACCTGGAAGCTTGTTGACAGACCTAGAAATCGCAAGGTAATTGGTATAAAATGGATTTTCAAGAAAAAACTCAATCCTAATAGAACAATTTGCAAACATAAGGCTAGAGTAGTGGTGAAGGGTTACGCACGACAATATGGTGTGGATTACCAGGAAACATTTGCTCTTGTAGCAAGGTATGACACAATCAAGCTTATTCTTGCATTTGTATCTCATAGTTCTTGGCAGATTCATCAACTTGATGTCAAATCGGCTTTCTTGAATAGTTTGCTTGCCGAAGAGATCTATGTAGAGAAACCTGATGGTTTCTCAACTCATGGAAAAGAGGATCAAGTTTATCTCATAACAAAGGCCTTGTATGGCCTAAAACAAGCCCCAAGGGCATGGTATGAGAGGATGGACAATCATCTCATCCAACTTGGCTTTAGTAGAAGTCAAACTAAAGCTACTTTGTATGTGAAAGTCAATGCTGCAGGTGAGTCCTTAATTGTCTAAATTTATTTGGACGACATGCTTGTGACAGGAAGCAAAATTGAACTAATCCAAATTTTCAAGGATGAAATGGAGAAAATCTTTGAAATGACTGATCTTGGAGTCATGAAGTACTTTCTCGGCATGGAAGTGTTGCAGTCCAGTGATGGAATTTTCATATGTCAGAAAAAATACATTTTGGATATTTTTAATAGGTTCAAAATGCAAGACTGCAAACCTTTGAGTACTCTAATATCTATTGGTGTGAAGCTTGGCAAGGATGAGGATTTCGAAAAAAATGGATGATAGTATGTGTAGAAGCGCATTGGCAGTCTTCTATATCTAACCGCAAGCAGGCCTGACATTCTTTTTGTAGTTAGTTTGCTCTCTAGGTCAATGCATTCGCCTAGAGAAACACACCTCACAGATGGTAAAAGAGTGTTAAGGTATATTAAAGGAACTAGCAAGTTTGGAATTTTTTTCCAACATCTGCCGAAGTAACTATGAACCTGATCGGGTACTCTTATAGTGATTGGGGTGGTGGAGTTGATGATTCCAGAAGCACATATGGATATCTTTTCTGTTTGGGGAAAAGTTGTTTTAGTTGGAGCTCTAGAAAACAAGAAACTACAGCTCAATCAACAGCAAAAGCTGAGTACATAGTTGCTGCATCTGTTATGAATCAAGTTAACTGGCTAGTTAAGATGATGAAAGACTTAGGCCATGAACAAACAGAAGCTACCAAGATCATGTGTGACAACAGTTCGGCAGTTTCAATCTTAAAAAATCATGTGCTTCATGGTTGAACTAAACATATCAAGATCAAGTTTCATTTTATTAGAGAAGTCCAACAATCTAATGAAGTGTTTCTTGTTCATTGTTCATCTTAGAACCAGCTAGCTGATATGTTCACCAAGTCATTGCCAAAGGAAAGGTTTGAAGATCTAAGGCAAGAATTGGTGTTTGCCACAAAAATGCCAAGGAGGAGTGTTAGACAATTGGCATTTTTTCAGCTTATTATTATTTTTACTGTTTTTTACATATTTCAATTTAGTTCTTCCTATTTTCTAGCTAGACTTAGTCAACTTTAGTTGCTCAACTTTCTGAAGTTAGTGATCCCATTATGGCTATTAATGTTCCCCTTTTATGGTAGTTAGTGGCACATGTTCTTATTTTAGTTTTAATGTTTATGTTTTTCTTTGTATATTTAGACTTTCTGCAGATTAATATACACAAGGAATTTCATAAGTTCAATTTATTTTTATTTTTTCAAATCAGTTTCTTGAGTATTTTTGTTCTAACAAAATTGACTTAAGCAGTTGCCACTTTTTTTTTTTACAAAGAACCACAAAGCCCTTGGGTTGTTCCATTTAATTTTTTTTCCTCCAAAAAAATATTTTCACGTTCATTTTGATAAATTTTCAACTAGCATAATTAACGTTTGAATTGATATAATCCTAGTTAGTTATTGTCTAAAGCCTATGACAACAAGTCTTGCTTTGTATTTGTCAATAGTTTCATCTACTCTCGTTTCCTTTTGTAGATCCACTTTGAATTCAAAAGTTTATTTCATGGAAGAAGATTAGCCAACTCTCAAGTATGGTTACTCAAGATTGAATCTATCTTACTATTGATAGCCTCTTTCTAAAGGATGAATCCACAAAAGATATATATTCTTCGACTCTATGGACTTATATTCAAGAAGAAATATTACATAATTACACCCGGAGGAAGTAATTATTAACATTTACTACGCCTCTGAATATATTTGTTGAGAACATTCTCCTTTGGTTCTTTCTAAGAAGACCCTTTACTTTACTGTCCGATGGTTCAGACTTATGAACCATAAATCGACGTGCTTTACTATTTGTAGCATATCCAATGAATGTATATACAATCAATCTTAGGTCCTATTTTGACCCGTTTGGGAATAGTTCCCTTATTTCTATTTTTCATTTGGAATAGACTGTATTGAAAATTGTTAGACCACTATCTTTCAAGAGTTATTTCTTGTATATATACTTTAAGGGACTACAAAAAATTTTGTATCAGTATACAACAAAGTCCGAACAACCCAAAACTATTTGTTGCTTCCTTTCTTAAAAAACAAAAGTTTTTTTATTGGTTGCTCCCTTGATCAAAAAATAAAATATTTTGTTTCTCTCTTTCTAAACATACAAATTTTTTTGTTTTTGTCTTTTTCTAAAATGATAGAATCCCTCTCACAATTTTTGTGCTAAATCCGAACTTATAAGTAGGACATTCAACATTCACTTCAAATTTTGGTTTTTTTTTTGGATCAGCAATTTCATTAGATTGAGATATGTGCAGTAATTTAATGGATGATTTCATTTTTCAGGTATGCTTCTACAAAAGAATGTTCATATTATCCACATCTACCACTTCTATTCATGACAATCTCTTTGTCAACCTATTTTCATTTTCAGATTCATATTTCCTATATGTTTCTATTAATTCATCATTATCATTAAGAAAATACACATAACGATATATAAAGCAATTATCAATAGAATCTATAAAATATTTTTTTCACCACGAGATGGTGTTAACTTCATATCATAAATGTCATTGTAAATCAATCTTAATGAATTAGAATTTCTTTTAGCAACATATACTTGACATTTTGATTCTATGCACTAGAAGTTAGGCAAAATTCTAAGTTGATCCGTTGTTACAAGGTTTTTAATTGATACATATATCAAGCTTTTGATGTGGGGCAAAAATACACATTTTTAACACTATTTATATCACATTTATTATTTATATTTGTCCGTTTTGAGCAAAAATTTTATGGATCGTGCTAAATTGTGTATTTTATTTGTAGGACTAATTTGATGAAAAATAAAGAAGTTTGGAGCTAAAACAAATTTAAGATGAAAGGTTAACAAAGGAATCAAGCAAGCAACTTAATAGATTAAAAAGAATAAAATAATACATTTTATAAGATGCATATTTCTTAAATTGTGAATTGCAAAAGTAAAGCTGTCACGCGGCATTCCCTCAATGCCTTGGTCAATCCGTTCATGTGGCACTCCACACGAAAAGAAAAGGAAAAAAAATCCACTCCAATTCTTTTTGATTTTGGATTCCTAATTTATTTGGATTCAATTATTTTATTTATAGTTTTATATATCTATAAATAGGGCATTGAAAATAATTATTTTTGGGAGGGCAAGAAACAAGATACAAGACATAACATAAATTTTCTTCTAGCTTTGGAGCTTTGTAAAAGCCGCCCTGGAGGCTGGAGAATTTTTGTTTATTCTTGGGATAATGCCCAAGTACCCGCTCAACCTATGCCCGAAATCTCAGAGACACACTTATACTATATTAAGGTCCTATTACCACCCTGAAGGTCCTATTACCACCCTGAACTTATTTTATTAATAATTTTTTACCTCTATTTAGCCTACGTGGCACTATCTTGTGGGCCCGACGATGGTTGATTTTTTTTTAAACTAGTGTCACGTAGGCTAAAAAGGGGTAGAAAATTACTTATAAAATAAGTTGAGGGAGGTAATAGGACCTTAGTATAGTATAAGTGTGTCTCTGGGATTTCGAGCATAGGTTGAGAGGGTACTTGTGCATTTTCCCTTTATTCTTTAATCTACTTTATTATTTATTTGTATTCGTGATTAATAAAAAGATAGTTTAGCTATTGCTCTTAATTTGTTATGATTAGCACAAATATATTTATTTTAATAAATTTTTATTGTGTTTTTGAGATAATAAGTAGCTAAGCTCTACAACTACGTTTGTGGGAAGCATGAGCAATTAACAAAGTATGAATAGTAATTAAGCAATTCTCAAATAGGTTATTGCATGTATTGATAATTTTTTCGCTTAGAAGTCTTTTTAACGAGTGCACGCGTTAGAACTCTCCTTGTTGCTACTTGTCGGACCAAGGAGATAGTTAATAAGAAAAGAATTATCAACATAGATTAAGTGGATACTATCTAATAGGCTAGTGTCGACTGGTGCTAATTAATAACTAAGTCATACATAGATTATGATTTCCAATATGAGGTAATGGTAAGGGTTAGTAAATTATACACATGTAGCCGGGCCAAGGTGTGGGATAAAATTCTCTAGTTGTCGGACCAAGGAATTAGAGATACCTAACTTATCACTTTGCATGTATACCACTAGGGAAGAGTTGCTATTTCTTGGATTACCGCGTTATGAGCTTATGGGGGGAACACTTTCTAGTTATTTTTATTAATTTTTGTATAAATAAATACTTAGTTCAAAGCTGTTTTTTTATTATTTTTATTTTTATTTGAATTTTTAACCCCCCCCCCCCACATTTTTATATAACGACTATCAAGTTAAATATTTTCTATTGACAATATTCTTTCATATTCTCTGTGGGATCAATCCCGACTGATAGTTGGGTAAATATATTGCACACGATCATTTATATTTTATTTCTAGAATTTGTTTGAACGTTATGAAGAATGGCGCCGCTGCCGGGAATATGACTTAGAAATTGTCTTTAATATTTATTTTAACTTGTAGTTTTTTTTTATTTCTTAGCATTAGTTTTAAATTTTGAATTATTATTATTATCATCGAGTCATCTGAGCCTATAGAAGAGTGTATGGAGGAGGAAAATTTTATATATAATCTTGAATTTATTGTTTCAACATCGGAAAATTACATTCATCACTTAGGATACAAGAAGTGCATAATGCGATATCTGTTGTTTGTGACCTTTATTTTTGTACTACCATCCCTTGGGCGTAATAGAAAATTTAATTCAAAATTGAGGGAGCAATTCATATCTTCAAAGTGGAAGAAAAATAGTAAAATTGATTGTGTCGTGCCGCGACCTTTAATTAAGTGCTTATTAAGAAGCAACCTAATTAGTAGTGTAACTTATTTTTAAAAATTTTTATTATTATTTATTTTATTTTATAAGTATGACTTTTTTTATCTTGTTTTTGCAGATTAGGGAAAGTCTGAGTACCCAACCAAAAAAAAAAGTAAAAGGGGAAAGGAGCATGTTTGAGCTTGAGTGTGGGGTGAAGACCCTTGATATAAATTTAGATAACGTGCTACTAGCTAGGCCTAAAGGCCTCAGGGAGTTTTCATAACCCTTGTTTTATATTTTATTTAATGCTTTGAGGATATAGAATCTTTTTATGTGTGGGGTGGGGGGAATGAATTACTAGTTTTTACTGTTTTGTTGAGTCTTTTTTTTAGGATGGGTTCCTTGGCTTTTGTTTTTGGTTCTTTTCCTGAGGATAGTCCCTTTGAACCGAGTGTATTTTATTTATTTATTTTAGGATTTTTTTATTGTAATTTTGGAGAGAAAAGAAAAGACCACATTGAGTTATGTGATACTTACTATTTATGTCTAATTTAAAGTAGTACTTTCTTGTGAATGCTTGATTACTAATGAAATCGCAAACCTTTTGACATCTAAGTTCATGGTTGTAACTTTGTATATAGCTTATTTTATTTTATAGTTTGTTAGGATCTTGTCTCTCTTAGAAGTGGAACTGATCCATCTTGATTGATACTTGTGCCGTGTGTGGTGAGATTTTGTTTGTTCCATCTTTTGCATCATAGTCTAGATCTTGCCCTACGTGTTATTGAAGCGAAATTAAAAAAAGTGTTTCTTTGTTTAGGAGATGATAATAGGATTTCTTTGATTTGTCTTATAAATTTTAGAATTTTCAAATATTTTATCACTAGTTATACCTTTTGAGCTTGTAGACTTTTGTTGGTGACCATATTTTGCCTTGACTATTTTGTTGAATCCCTTGTTTTTGCACCTTGCTTCCTTGAGCATCATAGCATAGACTTATTTTAATCATCAATTCTGAGAAAAAAGAATGGATGAGTGAAAAGGTAATCAATGATAGCTACAAAATGCTTAAAAGTCCTCTTTGAAAGAATGTGACATAAATATATTGGAATGTGACATCAAAAACAAAAAAGTTACCTTGATGATGGCCCTGGTCCTTCCATGGACATTGCGCACCTTAACTCATGTAAAATACGCAAGTTGAGGGTGACTATTATAAAGGAAAATAAAAAAATAATAATAATAAAATAATGACTGAAACATTCTTGTGATGATGAAATTACCTGTGAAATAATTGTTGAAGAGAGGGCTTAAAATAATGAGAAGAAAATATGGGTGATGAATTCTAAAATTGACAAAGTGCTTAAGGAAGTGGAAGTCACTATTATAAAGTTTTCCTAACCGACCCCTAGCCTATTTAACAACCCGTTAAAGTCCTATTTGATTCTATTTAAACATGTTTAATTAGTGGAGATGTACATAATGGGAAAGCATATGGTTCTTTGCGCATACATGTGAATTTTATTTGTGAGTGTGAAAGTTGTTCTTAATATGAAGTCCTTAATTTACATTCAATCTTTGGAATTTAGTGTGTGCACTATTATTTTTTTTTTGGTGAGGATACTTGTTTCATGGTAGATAGACGAGGTTATTAACTTTTTTTGATTAGAGTAAGTGAGCAAGCTTAAATTTGATGAGTTCAAAGTCCTTCCTTGGAGTTAGAAGATTATAGTTGTTTATTTAAATGTCATGAATAAAGATTGAGAAGTCTAATTGATATTTTGAAGTTTTTATATATCCTAGTTGTTTGTAGTAACCAAAGTTATAAAATTGCTAGCATGATTTTGTTTTAGATGAGCTTCAATGGTTGCTCGAGGACGAGCAAAATTTCAAGTGTGGGGTGTTTATATGACGTCAAAGTACACATTTTTATCATTATTTACATCACATTTATTATTTATATTTGTTCATTTTGAGCATAGTTTTATGGTTTGTGCTAAATTACGTATTTTATTTGTAGGATTAATTTTGTGGAAAAATGAAGAACTTTGGAGGTAAAACAAATTACAGATGAAAGGTTAAAGAAGGAAATCAAGCAGCAGCTTGATAGATTAAAGTGAATAAAATAATATATTATGTATAAGATGCATATTTCTTCAATTGTGAATTGCAAAAGTAAAGATGCCTCGTGGCATTCGCTCAATGCACTGGCCAATCAGTTCATGCAGCAATAGACACGAAAAAAAAGGAAAAAAAGCACTCCAATCCTTATTGGTTTTGGATTCCTAGTTTTTTTGGACTCAATTATTTTATTTAGAGTTTTCTACATCTATAAATAGGGCATGGAAAATTATTATTTAGGGGATGCCAAGAAACAAGATACAAGACATAATATAAATTTTCTTCTAGCTTCGGAGCCTTGTAAGAGTCGTTGTTGAGGACGGAGCGTTGTGGTTTATTGTTTCTTGTCTTTTATTATTTATTTGTATTCGTTATTAAAAAAAACATAGTTTAGCGATTGTTCTTAGGTTTTTATGATTAACACAAACAGTTTTTTTTAATACATTTTGATTGTGTTTTTGAGATAATGAGTAGTTAAGCTTCACAACTAGGTTTGTGGAAACCATGAGCGATTAACAAAGTATTAATAGTAATTAAGAAATTCTCAAATATGTGATTGCATGTATTGATAATTTTTTCACTTAGAAGTCTTTTTAACGAGTGCACACGTTAGAACTCGTATTATTGCTACTTGCTGAACCAAGGAGATAGTTAATAAGAAAAGAATTATCAACATAGATTTCGTGATATACTATATAATAGGCTAGTGTCGATTGGTGCGAAGTAATAACTAAGTCAAACATCGATTATGATGTCTAATATAAGGTAATTATAAGGGTTGGTAAATTATTCACACGTAGCTGGACCAAGTGCGGCGTGAAATGCTCTAGTTGCCGGATCAAGGAATTAGACATACCTAATTTATCACTTTGCATGAATAACACTAGGAAAGAATTGCTATTACTTAGATTAAGGCGTTATGAGCTTATGGGAAACACATTCGTAGTTATGTTTATTAATTTGTATATAAATAAATACTTAGTTGAAATGTATTCTTTTTTATTGCTTTTATTTTTATTTCAATTTTAAACCCCCCATTTTTATATAACGACTATCAAGTTAAATATTTTCTATTGATAATATTCTTACACATTCTCTATGGGATCGACCCCGACTCATCGTTTATATTGCACACAATCATTTATATTTCTTTTCAAGAAGTATATTTGAACGTTATCAGCTTCAAGTCAGTAAGAGTTTTTTTTCAAGCAATTAAAAAAATAAAAAATATTGTGTATGTAAGATCTTCCGTGAGGTTACCTTTTCTTACATATATTTGTTCTTTACTTTTTATAACTTTGTCAAATGCATAAATTGTTTCACAATCAACATTTTGCTAGATATCCTTTTTCGAAAGACCTCTCCATAACATTCAATTTGTTAAAGAAATTCCCATGACCAAAGTCGTATAGGTCTGATTAGGGAAATATGACCCAAATTTTTTTTGTAAACAAAAACATGAAATATCACTTTTCATCAATATTCATATATATTCAAATAAATTTATTTTAATAGACATATCTTTTCATTAAAAATCACAATATATTAAGTGAGATTTTTTCATCAAAAGAATATATTTCATTTGAATGAGTAATATAATTTTGTTGTTTTGTACTAGGCAGATCATATATACTATTAAAGAGAGACTCAATAACCACAACATCAAATATACTCCAAGAATTTTGTGAGTCTAACACAATACAAGTATGTCATTATATTTCATATCTTGTCCTTCCAAATTTTAATTAGATAATAGTCTAAATTTGTCTTTATCACAAGTAAAGAATCCTCTACATTTTTAATAAGTCATCAAAAATATTTTTCAAATATTTGAAATTATTTTTCCCATATTCTTTTCACGTTGTCAAACTGTATTCCATCAAATACACATTGGCAACATGAAGACTTATGATCGAGATTTAATCCATAGAAACACCCATTACATGAACAAAAATTACTAATTTTATGTCACTGATATTTTTCCCCTTTGTCACAATTAGACAGATCACTTAGTAATTAAAATACTAATAATAAAGATTCAATCTTCATACAACTTGTTTCTAATATAACGATGATATTTTTATATTATTATAATAATTAACAGAATGAATCTCAAATTTTGATGAAATTTTATATTCTTCTAATCAATTTCACGAAGAAGACTTTATTTCTTTTGAATCATGTAGCCTCAATATTTCTGAAAAAATTTAATACTCAAAGTCTGAATATTCATTCAAAGAGAGTACTTTACAAATTGGTGAAGTTTCTATAGTTTTCGAACCAATGCATAATTTGATTTGTTCAAGAAGTTCTTATATTCTTCACACCAACGTAGTAAAAGATTAGAAGATTTTAGTCTACCAAAGTAAGACACAATAATTTTTCAAATGGAGTAGAAAATAACAAAAGTTTTTTTTCTCCTCTAAACAGATTACATATTAATAATAATAAAGATATATTCTGAGATCATCACATAGTGACATTATATGCTAACATTTATGATATAAATCTCATAACTTAGAAAGGATGGAAAAAATAATAATCAAGTATGTGTCAGCAATGATTTCATGCATGTCACTTTTCTTGCAAATTATTTCTTTCTTTCAAAGTTTTCATCACATTTCAATTTTCCTTAGAAGACATTGGATTTCAATGAGAAACTAAACTCATGTTTAATTATTGTTAGGAGACAATATATGTTCATTAAAGTTCTCATTGAAAAGAAAACTGAAGGTGTGCAGTGTTTGAATGCACTTGAAAAGAAAATACGACTAATCTTACCCATCCAAGAAAACTTACTACAGAAAAAATACTTGTACATATCAAAGTAGTACTAATTCATCTCAAATCTCTTTTATCATATGATATAATAATTTTCTTTTTCCTTTTGTTCTTCGCAACAAAAAAAATAAAGAAAAAGAAGTAATTTTTCCTACCACAGAAAATACCATCAATATTAATTTACTGACGCTTGTTAACTCCTGTATTCAGATTAGTAAAGCAAAAAAAATTAGAGATGAAAAGAAAAATGCAAAGAACTATATGAGTCCACATAACTAAGTATATTTACTTAAGAAATTTAATCCCCTAAAGTACTCGAGCTTGTAGACTAATTCCTACCAAAATAAAATGGATTAACCATTAAAAAACAACAGTATCTTAAATTTCAATAATATCAACAAATTCAAAATGACTGCAACGAATCTCACATACAAACACCATCGGTCGATTTTATTTTGTATATCATGTATGCATATGAAGGGAAGAATTCAATATAGAAAATTCAGAGAAATCTTCTTTATTTATAACTTTTTATAAATAAGAAAACCCCTCAGAAAGGCCACAACAATTTCGAAAAGACACAACATTTCAAACGGACACAATCCTTTAGAAAGGATACAACCTTTCATAAAGGTCACAACCCTTTTGTACAGTTAAAATCTTTCTTTTGTTGTTCACACTTTTAAAACCCAACAACAAATAAGTGTATTAGGGTGGGTGAAACATAAAAAGGTTAGATTCGACATAAGCAACTAATTAAAATTCAACTCTAACTCAATACAAACAATAAAATCAAAGAAGTATGTGTTTGACATAATATTAAAATGAATATGAGAGGATGTATTTTTGAAATTTTTATATGGTCTTGGGTCCATCATATTTCTATATATATGTTACTAGTATACACACCCTAGTAATGTGTATATCATATAAAAATATTAAAAAAAAGTTATTGTGATATGGTGTTCGAGTATGTAAAATCGTACCAAAAATACAACTATCATATTGTTCCGAATTAATGAAATGTTATACCTCCCCCTTACACTGCCCCTTCCCCTCGCCCTCCCCACCCCTCCAACTCCACCCCCACCCCATAACTAATTATATGTGAATAGACACAAGGAATAAATTATATGTATCTATTTTAATATTCCTATTATATTATTCACTATTTAAAATTATAAATTGTTAGTATTGATTTTATTAGCTTGTCATTTAGATTAATTTTATCATTAAAAATTTTTCTAATTAACATAAAACATACATATAGTTATTGTGTTAATTCGTGAATTTTTAATTTTTAGTTTAGTGTTAACATCTCTAATTTAATGTTCTTTGGTCAATAATATGTATATTATTTAAATAATTTATTGCAGTCTCAAAATTATTCAAAATAGTTTCCCCGCCCCTCTACTCGCTTCTTTTTTTTACTCTATTTTTATTACTTTTCCCTAATCTAATTTTAATGAATTTTTTATGTTACACGTAGGGGTAGCAAAATGGTTAAACAATATTAGTTCCATTTATATTACTCATATTAAATGAATTGGGTATCAAACTCATTCGAAAATGAGTAAAAAATGAGTACTACCCGTATTATCCATCTAAAAGGGGTAATTAACTGAATAAAATGGGTAAACACGAATAAATAAAAAAAGTGATAAAGGGTTGGATAGTAAGAAAGTATTTTTTTTTTAAAAAAAAAATTGTAAAAAAGCATGAAACATTTTTTTTATGTTTAATTTGGGATAGGGGTGCTAGGGATGGGGGAGGGGGTGGGGCTGTAATTTTTTTTTCAAAAAAATTTAAAATATTAATGAAAAAAATAAAAAAAAATTAAATTTTTTTTGGGATGGGGGTGTTTGGGGGGGGGGGGGCTGGTAGGGGGGTAGGATAGGGGTGTGGTAATTTCTTTTCAATTATTTTTAAAAAATTTAATGAATTTTGTTTTTTGAGGGGGGGGGGGGGGTCTGGTAGGGGGTAGGGGATGTGGGGTGGGGGGCTGGTAGGGGGGATGGGGTGGTAAAAAAAATAAACGAATTGATTATAAAAAATTAATAATTTTTTTTAAAAAATTGTGTTAATTTTTTTTTTGGGCGGGGGGATGGAGTGGGGGGGGGGGAAGTGATAAATAAAATTATTTTTATTTTTGTTTTTAAAGCTTTTAACAAGATCTCTAATATAATCTGGGTAATATGGTTACCCATATTATTCATTGGGTAAGCTCGTTTTATCCATTTAAAATATGAGTCGAGTTGGGTAACTTATCCATTTTTATTTAGATTATTTTTTTATCGACTCATATTCGACTCGACTCGCTCGTATGTCATTCCTAGTTGCACGTCAGAAGCAATTGAGTGTTTTTTTTATTTCAATATATAGAATACTAAGCTTAAATTTGTTACTTAAATTCTATATTTTAATGCCATTATTTATTGGGATTTTAGTTGTATGATATATATATTCGATATCATTTTTGGTTATAATTGAAAAGGTATTTTCTCATCTGAAAGTCCTTCAACTTTTTTTACATCATTATTCATAATTTGTTTCCTAGTTTTGTCGAATCTTGATAGTTATTGTATTATTCATAAATTAGTATCCTTACATTAATATGTATGTTTTTATTACCTTGTCACTGTATCTAATGTTCTTATGGTGTGTAAGATATAAATAAGGCTATCAGTTGGTTATATCTACTTTCATTTTATAATAGATAAATTTTGTACAACATGAAATTACAATGGGCAACTTTCATATATAGCAAATAAAAAATTTATATTTATATGCTATAGCAAAGTTCACATAATTGAGCTCCATAGCAAACATAGAAACTTTATAATTCTTTATACATATACAGTTAAAGGAAATTGTATGAAACGAAATGTATAAAACAAGAAAGAGAAAGACACTTGGGCAGAGAACTGTATAAAAACGAAGTGCATAAAACGAATTATATTATTAAAGTGTATAGAACGATTATATACAATTTGAATTTGTATAAAAATGAGAAAGAGTGAAAGACAAAAGAGACTTGACAAAGAATATACAATTAAATAGAATTGTATAAAACGAGAAAGAGAGTAATTATATACAATAGGAAAATTGTATAAAACGAGAAAGAGAGAAAGACAAAAGAAACTGGGTAGGGGAGTATTTTTACTGTATAATTATAAGTGTATATGACGAAAATATATGTACTTGCATGTGTATATACAATTTTCTCACGCTTTATACAAACAGAAACACAATTTATACAATTCACTTCTGTTTGTATAAGTGAGAAAAGCAAAGATGACGAGCGAGATTTGAAAGAGTGGCGAGCAAGATATGGAAGAGGGGAACAAAAATATATGTATTTATACAATTTTCTCTGCTTTATACAATTAGAAACAATTTTTATACACTTGTGTTTGTATAAAAAGTGAGGAACCGAGCGAGAGATTGGAGAAGAGTGACGAGCGAGATATTTGAGAGAGGCTTCTGACAATTTTTTTGCAAAGGTTTGCTATTGAACACAATTAAATCAAATTCTAGCTACTCTTTTTAGTTTATTAGTTTGCTATTATATGCAATTTTCCCAATTAAAATTTATAAAATTCACTAATAAAGTTAGTGACCAATAACTTAAAAAAAAGTATCTTAACATTATAAATCACTTTAGAAGTATATGTAAGAGTAGCTAAGGAAGTAAAACTCCATTACAAATCAAATATGTATTTATGTTTGAATCTAAATATCATTTGAATTTTTTAAAAATATATTTTGTTGTTCATTCTTATCCTTGATTTTATGATTACAATAGTATATTTTTATAAGCTATATATTTGAATGAAGAAAATTTTTTGTAATTAGTATGATAGTTTATAATTAAATTGAGTAAAGGCTGGTTTAATTATACGAAACAATTATTTGAAGAAGAAAAACATATATGAATAAAATGAAAACAATTCATTATTTCACTAATTAAAAATATGCCTTTTCACTCTCAGCAAGACAAAAACACACTTATTTATATACGAAAAGTCATAAATTGCCCCTTAAATTTGCACCCAAAAATTATTTCCACACTCTTACTAATGGGACGACCTATTCCACAACTTCAGTACACAAAAGTGTATCTATTTACCCCTTCCTTCAACCAAGCGAAGAAATTATGCATGGAGTGCGAGTCACTTGCCTCTTAGTGGATAAATTGATTCCCCTACCTGATTCATTTGACCCAAACCCGTTTCTTCTCACCCAAATTTATTTTATTTTACCCTAGTCCAATTATTTCACCAACCTATTTCGTTTCTTGAAGAACACAAATCTCTGCAAATGCAGGAACAAAATATTAGCTATAACGAGCGTAATCACCAAATTGCATTCTATGTTGCATTTGATCAGCTTTTAGAAGTTGTAACACTAGAAATCATAAAAAGGTAGACAAAATCCAGTATTCTGAAAGAAAAAAATATTCAACAATTTTCAATTCAATTCAATTGGGGAAAGGGATCAAGAAGTTCCATCGGATAAGCTCTGGGAAGTCAAGGAGGGAGAGAGCATTCAATTGACGGAGAACCTAGGGTAACTTATCTACTAGTAAGGCATAGAACTCTGATCGTCGATTGCAATGTTGAAATTTTCCTTCCGCTTTGCCATTGTCGAGCTTATGGCGGAAGTTTCCTTTAGCTGATTAACCTCTTTTTTCTTTTTTATTAGCTAGAAAAAAATGCTTTTAATGGCCTTCGAAACAATTGTTGTCGTGATGATTGATGTTATTAGTGTGTTGACACGCTCATTTATGTGGAAAGAAATGTGTCTTCAATTGGGTGACGGGAGGGGTAAATAAATACACTTTTGTGTACTTAAGGTGTGCAATAGGTATCCTATTAGTAAAAGCGTGTAAATGACTTTTGCGTACAAGTTTAGGGGGTAATTTATGTCTTTTCCTTTATTTATATAGAATTTAATTCATATATATATATATACTCAAAAGTGAAAACTCCTATCTTCAAAGTTAGATTTTAATTTATATAATACCATAAATTTATTTAAAATTGTCTGTAAGATAAATATATTCATTTTATAACTTAATACCTAAAATTTTAATAAACATGAGTATATGTGTATCATTGAGATATTCGTCATATTGCAAGGGTATTTATGAACTATTTCTTTTATTCTGTATGTTATTTTATAAATGAAGCAAAATATATATATCAACACTATGAAATTCAATAAACATTTAGAAACGTCATGCAGCGATATATTTGTCTTGTCAATTATTAAATATTAAGCTACTAACATTTCAAATATTATATTAATTTGTATTGTATTTATTTAACAAATAACAACTCTCTCTAAATAAAAAATTTTGTAAGATAATTTATTTAAATAAATTTACTAATACAAATCTAAAACATAAAATACAAAAATAAACAAAATTGGTAAAACGATTTGAGGACCATATCCTTATACAGATTAATACCATGATATTAAATTCTATATATTCCTAATATCATCAAATGTAAGTATTAGTTTGACATTATATATCATGTAGGGAGTATAACTTATTCATGAATTATTTGTACGTATACAAAATATTAAAATGAGTACGAGAAATTGTGGTTTTTTAGACTCTGATCATTAAAGAAGACTTACAATTTTCCATAATTGGAAAATTTAGTTATTGCTGGTTAGAACTAGAAGTGATTTTTATAATTAGTCCTTTAAGTTGTCAGATTTAAGGTTGAGTGTAAGTTAGGATTCTTGAGTAATAGATACCTCCAAATTCACCTTACAACTACATAAGATTATGTATATGTCATGTCAAATCCATTATATTTTTTAAGGCTAAAGACAGGTATACTGTCATATCCACTCTAAAGCATGGGAACCCTAGTTCAACCCAGAGAAGAAAATGTCTGCTACCGTTGTGTGAATCTCTTTTCCATCCCTTTCACCCAATTTTTTCATGAAAGAATTCTTATTTTAAATTTGCCAAAGCATCGGAAATAATTTTTCAAATGGAGCAATCTTTGAGCTAAGAAGAAATCTTCTATGGAAATCGTCTCAACATGGATAAATATCTTATATGATTCCAATATTGTAGATACAACAAACTTCAAGATGAAGGCATAATTTATGTTGAAGGGGTTCGAAAAAATAAGTAAGAATACTAGTAGTATTCACAGATGAGTCGATCGGGGTGGTTCAAATATAAATATATCGGACTTGTTATAAGTGATGCTTCTTTTGATGTCGTGATCAATGACACTAGCCTATAGTTTGAGTGTCTACGAATCGAAGCGAGTATAGTAACCTAACCAAGGGTTGGAGTCGTGTTTCAAGGTAGCGTTAGTGAAAATAGTAGCAAAACCGGAATATCCATTATAGTTAGTAATAGTTTGAGAAAATATCTAATCAAAGCAAAGTAAATGTTTGTGAGACCGAAGTATCAAATATCAAAACGGTTTGTCACAAATAGTGCAAATAGTAAAAACAAAGGGAAATCAAGTATGGGGAGAAGTTCTTGGGGTGCGACCGGAATATATGCTGAAGTAAATTGTTGGGTACATGCTTGTGATAGGAAATTAGCGAGATAATGATGACTAGGCTAAGCTTTAGGTGAAAGTAAATTTCCTCTCGGAAAACTTACCCAATATCAAATGGGTTCTTCTCTGACACCCACTCATCTAATGAAGACAAACATACGCCTTACCCCCTCCCACTATTTTGATGATGTGTGCTATGGTATGGGACTAGGGTTCACCCTCTCGGGCAAAACCATAGTCGCCACACTCCTTAGGATATTAGTATAGCGATCTAGGTTTTGTAACCTCTCTCCTGAGTAAGCAGAAAATACATAGGTGATTTTGTGTTTTCAACCACAAACCGATTAACTTAAACCACAACTACTAGGTGAAATCACCATTACAATACATCTAGCCTATGAGCAAGCAAGACCCAACAATGATAGCAACACATATTTGTTAAATCACACTCAAGAGATGGGTTTTTTGCCACACATCAAGAAATAACAAAATACACCTAAAATGACAAAGAATTCAAATGAGTATAATAAATTAAACCTTAATATTAGCAAAGAAAGAAGAATGGAGAAGACCCACTACCGATTTTAGGTAGAATAGTTCTTTTCTTCATGTCTCCTGCAAAACCCTCTCCAAAAATGAGACAAAAATATTAAACTTAAGAACTATGTCTCAAATTTACAAAATTATGTCTCTATTTTCTCCCCTCTCTTAAAAGTAATAAAGAGTTTAGTACTTCTAGACTTCAGATTTGTGTTGGTGACCCATTCGGTGAGATTATTCAGGAACGCCAAGTTATTTGGTATTACGCCCTTCTTTTAGATCATTGTTGTTTGTGCTTTGCCTTCAGCATCTATGCCTACTGGATCATTCGACGGAAGTTCCGACAACTTCTTTTCATCACCTTGTTGACCCAATTCCCTCAAGGCTTTGCTTGCTGGGACAAACGGCAAAATGTATCCTTTCGACTGATTGCCACGTATACTTGGCGATGCCCTGGCTTCAACTTCATCTCTTTTCATCTTTTTTGTTCCCAATTTGCACCTAATTTTCTATGCTTATACCAATGCTTCAAATACCTGAAACTTGGGAGTTTTCATAAGATATTGAGATAAAATGAGCATTTGAGGACACTATTTTCACTAAAATAAGGCCTGAAATGAGTCCAATTTGAAGACTCGTCAATAAGAAACTAAATAAAATTCAACTCTACTTCAACACAAACAATAAAATCGAGGATGTATGTGTAACATCCCAAAATTTTTAAGTTAAGACCCGAACTACTTTCCATTTACATGTCGGGTCATATTGGGTGATTCTCCAATTTCCCATATATATGTGAAGTTAAATTATTTAGTGTGAGAATGATTTTGGATATCAATTAAGGTCACTAGAAACTCGTAGCACAAAGTTGAGATGAAAATTATTTACAGATTAAGTTTTGATATAAGATTCTCTTTGGGTCAACTTCAAGTGACGATATATCATAGAATGTATAGAGTAACATGACACCTAACCTATCAAATTAAAGGTGATTTAGATTTCATTTTGGCACAACCAATTTACACACTAAATTACTACAGATTTTTTAAATCCGCACGTACTAATTACCGAAGGTTTTTCTTCGAATTTTAATTGGCCAAAAAAAAAATCACAGCCAATCAAATTACATAGGAATTTTACTGTAGTATCCCTATGCAAATCACAAGGTAATCAATACTTTTCTTGTACTGTGTGTCATGGCTTTGTGGAGGATATTATAGTGACAACAATAATATCATAAAAATAAGCTTTCAGGGAATTAATTTTACAACTTATTTCATTCGTATGATTAATTAGTTAGCAATTGATAAAGTGCAAGCATCCATGTATATTTGTGGAAATTAATTATGATTTGGTTAATGGTAAAAAAATATACTTAACTATGTAATATTGAATAAAACTGTCATTACATTATAATATCATTTAAAGTACCTTTAAAGTTAAAAAAAAAAGGAATTTTAAAGATGATAATCATGCATAAGACCATAACTACGGACTAGCACATCATATTCATCCCACAAATTTCTTTTCTTACACTAGAGAAATAGGCAATGTCTGCTTAAGTTATTTTTGTTAAGTAAAAGCGACACAATTAGATTAATAATTCATAAGTTGAAATTCTTCTTGACTTGTTCTCAAGTTTTTTTCTTTCCTTTTTTTTCCCGATAAGTATAAAAAACATACCTAAAATATCTCATTTTGTTAGCTTCATACTTAAACTATTGAAGTTGTTAGTTTTATACCTATACTATCATTGATTAGTTTTTGAAGCACATCCCTGTCTTTCATGACATTCTCTTCTTAATGTGTGTACCACACTCTCTCCTAATTTTTTTCTCTCAATATGAATGGACACATAAAATCATAGTCTATCAGGGCAATACTTTCCGTTCTCTTTTATTTCATGATGCTTTTCAACGGTGAGTCTTTAAGAATGCATAGTTGTTAATATAAATCTATGTTTTATGCTGCTACTGCCAATAAGGTATTATGCTAAGTTATTTATCTATGGTTGATTAAATTTGCATATATATCCAACCTTTTCTGGTCAAAATCTTCACTACATAATGATACAAGAAAATATATTCCCAAATAGTTCAAAACTCAATCAATAAGCGTACAGAGGGGCATAGTATATGGATGAATAAGCCACATTGAGGCATGGCAAATAGTCAGACTAGTCCAAAAGGGAGAGCGCAAGGTATACAGGCATCAATATATAGAAATACATGGTGTATGCGTGCATATGAGTTATAGGGTAGCGTGTTGAGCGAGTGAACTATAGGGAATGCAGGAATGAACTAGATAATCACATGATGCATGAGTATATAAGCTAAGACATGTTGTAGATATCTTATGTAGACATATCAGAAAATAAACTATGAAAAACAAATCACATTGAGCAAGTGCATTGTATTGCATGGATAGGTGGACTAACATGTAGATGAGCACAAATATGAAATATGAGCAAGTGAGCACATAACACATTGCATGAAAAGCTATAAGGCCTGAAATGTTTAAGCAAGTAGGCTACTTGGTATGCAAAATATATAGAAATGATCATATGATTTATTAGAATGCATTACCAATATAATATGGACAAGTGGCATGTGGGAAGTATTAAGTACCATAAATAACATGTAAGGAGAAGTTCCTATGAAAACATCAATAAACAAGGGTGCTCTGAAACGGATAATTCTTGCATGTAAGCATTCCATGACGTTAGGTAACCTGTGAGAAGACAATCCAAAAAGGGAAAATGACATATAAATAGATAAGTTATAGAACATGCAGTATGAATAATTATATAACAAATCACCTTTGAAAAGTACGATATATATTATAGAACCACTCTAACGTATAAGGTAAACACATTTCCTAAGCGTTTAAGTTATAGGTGGGATAGTTTTGCTCATATTTATTAACCCGCCTCAAAACACATACAATTGATATCCCATCCACTCTCTCCAATCTCCTAAGAATTCTTATTAGTGTTTTTCTTTTTGGACTAGGCTTCCGTCTAGGTCAATATAGATAGTGCAGTCAAGATAGAAAAACAAAATCCTCAAAAAAGAATAGTTCATCTTTTAGAGTAGGAGGTCGAGGTCAATTTTCCCTTCATAACTAGCTTGTGTTATATCACACTCAATGCCTCATGCTCTTCGAAGGTCAAAAAATGAAAATAAATAGTGAAGCATGAACGCACCATGAAATATGAACTCTAATAACATGTTAATGTCAGGAACCTATAAAGTTATATCATGATTCATAACGTCTTAGAGTTAGCCGATTTGTGAAAGGAAGCTAACACACAAAGAAACAAAGTTTCAGTAGAGTAATGAGTGTGAAAGAGCTTCCAAGAGCTGAAGAGCAAATTAACTTCTACACCTGTGTTGGTACTTCCAGAAGGTACAAAAGGCTATATATTGTACTGTGATGCTTCGGGAGTGGGCTTAGGTTGTGTATTGATGCAGCAGGGTAAAGTTACAGCTTATTTCTCAAGGCAACAACGGCCACATGAGAAAAGTGATCCAACCCTTGATCTAGAGATAGCAGAAGTTGTGTTTGGTTTGAAAATAGGGCGCCACTACTTATATAGAGTTCATGTTGACATATATACTTATCACAAAATCTTGCAATATATCATTAAATAAAGGACTTAAATCTGAGGCTATGAAGGTGGCCAGAGCTATTAAAAGATTATGAGATTGACATCTTATATCATCCCGGTAAAGCTAATGTAGTAGCTGATGATTTAAGCCATAAAATAATAGAAAGTACTTATGGGAAGTTTATGGAATGACTAAGGATCTGTGACAACTAGTGAACTTGGGCATTCAACTTCTTGAATATCAAGACGAAGGGGTTATTATGCAAAATGCGGCAGAATCCTCATTAGTTGTGGAATTGAAAGAAAAGCAGTACACTGATCCAATACTTTTACAACTTAAAGAGAATGTACTACATGGTATGACAAAGCATTTGAGCTTATGAAAGATGGAGTACTTGATATCAAAACAGATTGTGGGTACAAAATATAGATGAACTAAGAAAAAGGATCATGATGGAAGCACAAAATTAAAGATACTCTGTTCATCCGGGGTCAACAAAAATGTATCATGACTTGAAAGAATTGTATTGGGGGGGGGGACAAAGAAAAGCATTGAAGAACTCATGGATCAGTGTCTAAATTGTCAACAAGTAAAAGTAGAACACCAAAAGCCCGGAGGTTACATGCAACGTCCAAATTGTCAACAAGTAAAAGTAGAACACCAAAAGCCCGGAGGTTACATGCAGCGTAGAGAACTTCCAATTTTTAAATGGGATATGATCAACATGGATTTTGTCACTATTTTTCCTAGCTCATTCGGGAAGTTTGACTCCATGTGGGTAATAGTTGAGAGACTTACCAAAGCAACGCATTTCTTGCCAGTGCTACTTAGACATATCTTAGTTTTCTGTGTTGATCGTCGAGTTATGTAGATGAGCATGAGTTTTACATGATAAAAATAAATACGTGGAATTGAATCCCACATCCTCTACATAAATATGTCATATTAAGGCTAATAACTTCAAGAATGAGGCTAAGAAGATAAGGGCAGTGTAGTGGTTACTTCCCCGCCTATTGATATTGAGACACTACCTATAAAAGCAGTATTTCCTACTCCGGCCAATGGTCCTACATGTATTTGTAGTTCTTCCCCTTCTACGACTCTCAGTTCTTCTATAACCGCCCTACCTCCTAAGTGTATTACTAGTACTGTTGTATCTGGACCTCCACTCACAAATGCCTTATTTCTACAGATTGGGATCCTTGCCCATTCTTCTTATACGTGTTTCTCTAGGCAAGAGGCTAATATTCCTAGGATTATTAAGAGATCTCACTGCTCCCTTGATACCTCTTAGAGATGGCATTGATTCTCTAACGATAAAGATAGACTTCTCTGAGAGCGGTCAGGGAGCCACTCATGAGGTGACAGTCTTAAAAGTTACAGTTGCAGAGTAGAGGAAAGATATGGACCAGTTGAATTTCTCTAATATGTCATGATATTTGGGATCGTGGAGATACCTAACGACCTAGATATTGATATTTTGGCCTATTTTGATGTTCCTCCAGCTACCAGTAGAGATGAGGTTAGAGATGATGATGTAGTTGCAGAGTTCGAGGCTAAGACTGATGAAGAATAACTTTGTGTTTGGCTGAGACCACCTAGTAGGACCTTATTGAGATTGAAGAGGATATGGTTCATTCGACCATTCATAAATCTTAGAGGGATAGTCCCATGGCAGGCTCTATTAGAGCTAATGTTGAAACAGTGGGCATTGATGCCTAGTCTCAGAGTCTTACCTTAGACATTGATACCCAAAAGATAGAGTGACTAAGTAGACATAATCATTTTCTTTACCACCCACTCTATTGTTTTTTTTAATGATTTTTGTTTTAGTTACATTTTAGGAAAATAACTTTTTTTGTGGGTGGGCTGAGGTTTTTCCATGCCTACCTCCTATCATTCTGATTTATTTGTGAATATTGGGTTTGGTGATCTATATATATATGTTTTGATTTTTTCTTGATGTTAATATTGTGGATACTTGTGCTTGTAGCTCCTTGATTTTAACGAAAATAATTTTGAGATATTATCAAAATTTGTGCCACCTCTATTTTTGTGATGTGGTTGTTCTTGTGAAAATTAGAGTATAAGTTATAATCAATACTGATGACTTAAATAATGCTCTTCATTAAACAAAATGTATGTGCGGCTATGATTAGACCAAAGAAAGTTGCGTATAGAATCTTTTAACTTTTAACATCTCATTGTGACTAGCACGTTATCTAATGAGTCTCTTGTGATGAACACTACACACTAGATGATACTTCTTTGAACATTGTGTTTGATTACACATAGTATTTTCCTTGTTGATCCGGTTGACTAAGTGATGCAAGCACTTGAAATAATAGAGTGAAACAATTTTAAAATAGACCTCTTTTCTGGCCAACCTTGTGAGATATGTTAACTGTGCTTGAAATCTCTTGAGCCTTACCCTTTTCTCGGAAGAAACCTGAGCAAATGTGACCTTTTTTTTATATATTCACCCATAAACCTCATGAAGTGTGACTTGTTTGAATATCCAAATAATGCCAAAACTGTAAGTTGGGTCTAGTGAAAAGAGAAGAAAAATCAAGAAGTTCGATTAAATCCTCCTCGAGCAATGGTTTTTAAAAAATGTAAGACCTCCATCTTAAACAAAGAAATAAAACAAGTAAAAGAAAAAGT
This sequence comes from Solanum lycopersicum, assembly GCF_036512215.1. Taxonomy (NCBI): domain Eukaryota; kingdom Viridiplantae; phylum Streptophyta; class Magnoliopsida; order Solanales; family Solanaceae; genus Solanum; species Solanum lycopersicum. Next base: position 27,342,135 of record NC_090803.1, on the reverse strand, counting down.
ATGAAAAAGTTTTGAAAAAAGGAGTGAAAGTACCTAAAGAAATGGTGTATCCGGTAGTACATTTGAAGTTGAATAAAGGGGGTGAATTATCACTATTATCAAAATGGCATAGGAAATGAAGAAAGTGATATTCAGACCACACTTCATGAATTACCTAAGATGTAATGATATATGGATGGTGATGACTTACCTATGTACCTTATCATAATGTGATTATGTAATATGCTAACCCCACATGTATGAATTGCAATGAAAGGAAAAGACTCATGCAATTAATATTGAGTTATGATGATAAATATATAAGGTGTAGAACCTATAACCTAAACTAAGTTATGATTTATAATGAATGAAGATTTCAAAAGGGACACTGGCTTAGCACCAAGTGAACTAGAAGTGAGGATTGTCCCTTCCCACATAGGGAAGGTAGGATCACTAATATACTCATGAGATTAGAGAAAAAAATGCGTGTAGCATAAATAAGTCTAAAGTACATCTCCTAATTCATGAACTATGTTTCTTTCGTGGGAATACTTGCTAGTGGATCCACACAGATGCTATTTTCATGTATTGGTACTACCTTGAAAAGTAGTCCACCATCTTTCGGTGTAGGGTTCCTTGACACCGGATTCCACATTAGATCATGGGGTCTATGTATTTTATGTTAAGAAGTTCCCAAAAGGTAAAATTAAGTAAGGAAGTGAACTCTAACTAGGATGACCTAAGGGGTTTAACTTAGTCTAGGTAGGGTTATGAGACTTTACCTATAAATTGCCCTAGTTATCCATGAGGGAAGCCTTAAAGTGATGTTATTTGGTTCTTATAAATATAAACGATATGATTATGTTAATCCTACATGTTAGTGACACTATGTGATATTGGTTTAACTTATAAACATGTTGTTAGTCTATATTGCTCAAGTATGATGATGGTTACTCTTAATAATAAAGTATGTGAAGTTGGGCATTAATTATAGTTCTTATTGGGTTTACTTTGTTGAGTGAGGTTATGGGACCTTACTTAGTCATTGCACTAGTTGAATTAATAGGGTTATATGAGTGATAATCTTGCTTTGGTCATGATGTTACAAACTGTTGTACATGTTTGTCGATTCCTATCTACCACTCTACCTATATTTCTTTGATATAGTCTAAAGACAATCTTTTAATTTATGTTGTTTCAAGATATTGCTGTAAGCTCTAAGTGGTATTTCTACATTGTGAAGGGCTTATGCCCATGTTGATTTGACTCTTCTTAGATGGTTTAATATGAGACATCCGTCTTAAGAGTATTATGTATCATAATATATATATATATATATATATATATATATATATATATATATATATATATATATATATATCTGTGTGTGTGTGCCATAAAAAGTAGAAGACTAGGTAATCTTCTTATACAAAGGGTCTATGTTGTGTATATGAAAAGTTTTAAATTTTCCACATCTTTAACCTATGAATGTTAGGCTAGTCTTAGTCCTCTCCGAGGAGGACGACACCGGTTACGTCTAAGGGTGCTTCCCGGATGTGACAAACTTTGTACAACAGCATGAGGTTGAATATACCTTGAAATAATGTCTCATTAAACCACGTCTATGTAGATTCTTATTCATAATAGTGAAGCGTACCACATTTATGAATGAGAGACTATGTGATGCTTAGAAACTCTCGTCTTCTTGTATTCTTATGTCATGCCTCTAGAGTCTAATTATATGCTTTCACCTAAACCTTGTATCGTGCTTATAGGTATGAATGCTCGAAGAAAAGATGCTAGAAGGGCCGAAGAAGAAATGGCTAATATGGGAGCTAATGACAACCAAGTGCCTACATTTGAAGAAGTTGCTATCGGTGAACAAGTTACGATTTTTCCTCCACCAATGACCAATTGAGAGATAAGGGCGAGTTTTCTCATTTTGTCCCAAGTCATGACCTCTCAAGATGATGTGTCACTTCTCAAGTACAAGCCATGAAAGCTCAAGTGAATAGGGATGTTGGATCTCGAGTGTCTCAACATTCTAATATTATGGCCTCTCAGTTGAGAGACTTTACTAGAATGAGTCCACCTGTGTTCTATGGGTCGAGGTCGAATGAGGACCCTCATTCGTTGATGAGGTCTAAAATATTATCTATGCTATGTGTGGGACCTTAATTGACAAGGCGGAGTTAGAAGCCTATCAATTCAAAGATGTGGCCCAAACATGGTATGTGCAATGTAGGGATAATAGGTCACTTAGGGGATGTACAATGACTTTGGAGATGTTCAATAGGGATTTCCTTGATTGGTTCTTTCCAAGAGATTTGAGGGAAGCTACGGTGGGAGAATTCATCAACCTTCATCAAAAAGGTATGAGTGTACTTGATTATTCCTTGAAATTCACTAAATTGTCCAAGTATGCTCCATCCTTGGTATCAAATCCAAGAGATGAGATGAGTCATTTTCTTACAGAGGTGTCCAAAGACTTGGTTGAAGAATGTTGTTCGACTATGAATCATGATAATATGAATATCTCTCATGTCATGGTGCATGCCAAACAAGTGGAAGAGAGTAGGATAAGGATAAATAGTAAAGAGGTTAAGATGGCCAAGTCTTATGAAGTTGGTTCTTGAAAGGGTAAGCTTGATATTCAAGACAAGCCTAGGTTCGAGAAGAATTTTCTTATCAAGTTCCTATAAAATTTCCCAAGGCTCGTGATGATAGGGTGTCTAACCCTAAGTCACAAAAGGAAGAGGTAGTAGTTCACCAAATAGGTCGCCAACTTGTGGAAAGTGTGGCAAGAATCATTATGGTAATTGCAATGTTAGGATGGACAATTGCTATGGGTGTAGCAAGAGTGGCCCCAAGGTTATGGATTTACCTAATTTGAAGGTGCAATTCAAAGGTAAAGGGATAGCTAAAGATAATGGTTCTAATGTGGATCCTCCAAAGAAGAATCTTTTTTATGTACTTCGCTGTAGGGGTGAGAAAGAGAGTTCTCTCGATGTGGTGATCGGTATATTACAAGTCTTCTCTGTTGATGTATATGATTTTCTTGATCTTGGTGGTACACAATCTTTTGTTACGACCTTGATATCTAGAAAGATTGATGTTTTACCCCATATTCTAAATGAACCTTTCATGGTAAGTAGCCTGGTAGGTGAGTCAGTTGTTGCAAAGAGGGTATATAGAAATTGTCATATGATGCTGTCTAATAGAGTTAGTCATGTTTAATTTGTAGAACTTGATATGGTCCATTTTGATTTCAGTTTTGGGATTGATTAGTTGCATGATCGTTTTGCTTTAATTGATTGTAGGACAAGAATTTTAAAGTTCAATTTTACAAATGAACCCGTCTTCGAGTGGAAGGGGGATATTCTATTCCTAGAGGTCGTATTATCTCTTGTCTTATGGCATGTAAAATGATCTCAAAAGGGTGTATATACCATATTATAAGAGTGAAAATTTTAGACTCTGAAAACCCTTTCATTGAGTTAGTCCCCGTAGTGAGGGAATTTACGGATGTATTTCCTAATGATCTTCCCAGAATCCCTCTGGAGTGGGAAATTGATTTTTCTATTGACTTGCTACCGGATACCAACCCCATTTCAATTCCTGCTTTTCAGATGGCTCCGACCGAATTGAAAAATTTGAAGGCTCAACCCAAGGACTTACTAGGAAAAGTATTCATTAGACCTAATATTTCTCCATGGGGTGCTCAAGTTTCATTTGTGCAGAAGAAAGATGGGTCCCTTAGAAGTGCGTTTATTATCGCCAACTCAATAAAGTTACTATTGAGAACAAGTATCCTCTCCCTCATATTTATGAATTGTTTGATCAACTCCTAGGGGCAAGGTAATTTTTTATGATTGACTTGAGATTGCGGTTTCACAAACTTACGATGAGAGGTGAGGATATACCAAAAATGACATTCCGAACTAGATATGGTCAATATGAGTTCTTAGTAATTTCCTTTGATCTCATTAATGCGCCAACGACATTTAATATTTTCATGAATAGATTGTTCTGATGTTACATAGATTTATTTTTATATTGGAAAAATAATGGTGAACACATAGACCATTTGAGAGTGGTGTTGCAAGTGCTAAAGCAACTCCTACTTTTTTCCAAGTATTGCAAATGTGAGTTTTTGTTGAAGTCAGTGGTATTTCTTTGTCATATAATCTCTACTGAAGGGGTTGAGGTAGATCCTAGGAAAACCGAGGCGCTGAAAAACTGGCCTAGACCATTGACTCCAACCGATGTTACAAGCTTTTTGGCTCTAGTGGAATATCATAGGCCATTTGTTGATGGTTTTGCATCCATTGAATCTCCTTTGACTACTTTGATCCAAAAGAGTGTGAAATTTGAGTGGTCGGAGGCATGTGAAAGAATCTTCAAAATCTTGAAAGAGAGGCTTACCTCTGCATATTGTAGGGTACCAAGGGTTTCATTGAATATTGTGATGCATCCATAGTGGTCTTGGGGCACGTGCTTATGCAACATGGGAAAGTAGTAGCTTATGCTTCTAGAAAACTTAAGGTGCATTAGAAGTATTATCTAACTCATGATCTTGAGTTAGAGGCCGTGGTATTTTCCTTGAAAATATGGAGACATTATTTGTATGGTGTTCATGTTGATGTGTATACTTACCACAAGAGTCTTCAACATGTGATTACTCAAAAGAAATTGAATATCCGACAAATAAGGTGGTTGGAATTGTTGAAAGATTATGACATGAGTGTTCTCTACCACCTCGGCAAGACCAATGTGGTTGCGGATGATCTAAGTCGTATGACCAAGGGTAGTGTATCTCATGTAGATGAATCCAAGAAAGACCTAGTGAAAGATGTTCATAGGTTGGCTCGTCTGGGTGTTAGATTGGAAGATTCCCCAAATGGTGGTTTCATGGTCCATCATAACTCCGAATCTTTTTTGTTGGTTGAGATGAAGTCTAAACAACACCTTGATCAACCATTGATATAGTTAAATGAGTCGGTTATTAGTAAGATTATGAGTCATTCTCCTTAGAAGGGATGGTGTCTTGAAGTATCAACAAAGGTTGTGTGTGCCCATGTGGACGACTTGAGAAACCAAATTCTTGAGGAAGCTCATGGTTCCCGCTATTCCATTCATCTGGGTTCTAAAAAAATGTATACTGACATTAGAGAAGTGTTTCGGTGAGATGTATGAAACATTAAAGTCTAATCCAGAGCTTAACATGAGAGTCTAAGTGTTTAAACAGTGTTTTAATGTCAACTATAATGCATATAATGCATTTAGAAGGTTTTAGAAATAAAACATCAAGGAATGTCCATGATGTTCGAAAACTAGTCCAAGAGGTGCTAGCGTGCCTTCGTTTATTCGACAAAGTTTTATGAGTTAGAAAATTATGAAATCTGGTTAAAATGTGTCTAACATGTATTAGAGTTGGTTTATAGTTTAAACGTCCAGGTACGAATCCTCAAGGAGCAATTAAAGGATCCTTGAGGAGGACCCTTGCATTTTGGCTAAAGGATTTCTAGGAAAGTAGTACTCGATAATTGCAGGCTACGAGGCGTGGCCTGATTGATGAGGCATCAATGGCCCCCTTCGATCGTCCCTTATTAAATTTCGTGTGGGGTCATTTTGGAAAGTGTATGATAGAAATGACGGATGTGCAGCACGAAAGGGACACTAGTCGTCAATTGACCTACGGTCTGTAGGCTGACATCTCGTAGTTTTGGTCAATGCTTTGGCTGGCATATTTTAATTAGTACAATTAATTAATTAGGTCGTTAGTTTATTAGTTAGTATCTAAGGGATATCTAATTAAGTTAGTTAATGACTTATATAAACCCCCTAACCAAATTAAACTAACCCAATCCTCATATTTTCCAAAAACACAGTTGCACTTCCTTCTCTCTTTTTTCTAACTCCCAAATAGAAGAGCTCCATTGAAGGAAAGGTCAAGGTATAAGGGAATAAATAAGGTGACTTCTCCATTATTCTTCATCAATTAACAAGGCATGGGATTTCTTTCACTTTTGGGATTCCTTTCCCAAAAAGGTTCCTCCATATTGATTTCAAAAGAATGGGTTTCAAGTGGGTTTTCTTCTATTACGAATTTAATCTTCTAAATTGGTTTGTTTATGATTTCTTTAGATAATTATTATTAGATTAGGATGTGTTATGATTCAATTATACTAGTTCTTGATAAATTAACCTCAGTGGTGAAGTAGATCATGATTTTGACATAAGTCCCTAACCATACTCTATGAACTAGTAATGAATTGTTGTGTTCTGATCCAATTGACTTCATTATTGTGTTCATTACTATTGTGAGATTATATTACACCCATTGTGTTTTTAATTGGATGGTTGATGGTAAAACCTTGATGATGGCTTGTGAAGGTTATTGGGGTAAGTCTTGTGATCTCAATCCTTTTCTTCAATTATGATTACTTGTGTGTTGATGAAGTTACATTGAAGTATACCTAATGATAAGATTGATTAGGGTTTGTATAATATGTGATAAGAATATCTTGAATTATGATTTGTTAAATTGTTGGCTAAGATATAATGATCTAATGATGGTAATGACTTACCTATGAGCCTTATCATAATGTGGTTATGTAATGTGCGAACACTACATGTGTGAATTTTTAATGAAAGGAAAATACTCAAGCAATTAATATTAAGATATGATGATGACTTTATAAGGGGTAAACCCTATGACCTAAAAAAATATATGATTTATAATGAAAGACATTTCAAAAAGAGAATCTAACTTAGCACTGAGTGAACTAGAAGTGAGGAGTGTCCCTTCAAACATAGGGAAGGTAGGATAACTAATATACTAATGATATTGGAGACTATAATGCATGTAGAATAAATAGGGTCCCAACTACATCTCCTAGTTCTTGAACTATGTTGCCCTCACAGGAACACTAGCTAGTGGATTCACATAAATGTTATTGTCATGTTTTGGTACTACCTTGACAAGTAGTCCGCCTTCTTTCGATGTAGGGTTCCATGACACCGTATTCCACATTAGCTCATGTAGTCTATGTCGGTTAAGCCAAGACGTTCCCAAAAGGAAAAATGAAGTAATGAAGTGAACGCTAACTAGGATGACCTAAGGGGTTTAGCTTAGTCTAGGTAAGAGTATGGGACTCTACCTATACATTGCACTAATTAACCTTGAGGGAAGCGTTCGGAGGATGTTCTAACGTTCTTATGTGCTTATCAATATAAATGATATGTATTTGTTTATGTTAGATGGTAATGACACTATGTGATATTGGTTACACTTATGAACATGTGGTTGGTCTCAATTGCTAAACTGTGATGATGGTTACTCTTAATGATACAATATGTGAAGTTGGGCATTGCCTATAGTTCTTATTGGGTTTACTTGGTTGAGTGAGGTTGTGGGCCATTACATAGTCATTACACTAGTGGACTGAATAGGGGTGTATGAGTTACGGTCTTGCTTTTGTCATGATGTTATGAACTTTTAAACAGTCTTGTTGATATCATAACTTGATGATAAATTTGTCTTAATTATGTTCTCAATTGCTTTGGTGTGAATGTTGAATCTACCAGACTTGGTATTGTTGGTCTTATGATGTACATTGTCTTGACTTAATGAATATGTGCTATTGAATTGTATTGGTTCTTGAATGTGCATAAGACTTTTCAAAGTAAATAAGCATGCTTTTATGAAATGTCACTTTTTAACATGATTTCTATGTTCTATGTTCATATGATTCCATACTTAGTACACATGATGTGCTAACCCTATTTCTTCCATTCCCCCCATCATTTTAGGTTACGATCGTTGAAGGGTTCATGACGACTTCTGAAGGAAGGCTTTGAATCATTCTCCAAGTGTCGGTACGTCCTCATGTTCTAAGGATGATGCCTTTCTACCACTATTCCTATATAACATTGTTATAGTATAAAGACAATATTTTCATTCGTGTTGTTTTAAAATATTGTTGTAAGCCCTAAGTGGCATTTCTATATTGTGTAAGGGCTTATGCCCATTTTGATTTGACTCCATTTAGATGGATTAATATGATACATCCCTTTTAAATAGTCCTAACTGTTGTGGGTTTGAGCCCCCACAACCCCTTTTTATTTTTCATTAACATCACATTGCTCATTTTTGCCTAAACCAAGAGGTTGTGGGATCAAACCCCCACAGCCTCTTTTATTTTTATTATTTATTTCGCTTGAATAGGGAGGTTGTGGGTTCGAACCGCCCCAACCTCCTTATTTTTATTTAGATTGGTTAAAGGATGTAAGGTGGTGGGTTCGAACCCGCCACAGACTCTTTTTGAACTACTGAATGAAAACCTTATCAGTGAGATCTTTTAACAGCAGCTTCAACTATTTTCGTTGTGCTGGAGCCATTCTATAAGGACGAATTGAGATTGGTTTAGTATTAGGGTTCTAAGTCGATACCAATGTCAATCTCTCGAAGGGGAGGGACTCCAGGCAAATCCTCAGGAAACACATCTAAGAACTGATTGACTACATGCACTAAGCTATGGAAGGAATGTCATGATATAAATCACTAACGTTCACATGATGAAAGAGTAACCCCTTGGACATCATTTTATTGGCCTTAACATTTGAAATGAAGGGATTAGGACGACTCGAGTTGTACCCGTCCCAAAATAATTCTTCCACATTAGGGAAGAGAAGTCTCACCATTCTACTAGGACAGTCCAAGCAAGAATAAAAAATTTCAAACAAGTCCATGCCAATAATAACATCAAAATCATGCATGGGTAGTTCAACCAAGTCCTCACACATAGGCCTACCACATACAACTATTGGGAAATCCTTGTATAGTCTGTCAGTTCTTACACTTTCTCTTAAAGGCGTACTAGCCATTATAGGATCATGCAGAACATGAGGTAGTATTTCAAAAGTAAGAGCAAATAGAGGAGTCACAAAGTAAAGCGTAGACCCTAGATCAAGTATAGCATAAACAGAAGTTGATAATACTTGCAACATACCTATGACCACATCAGCAGACTTCTCATACTCCTCCCTGCCCTTTAGGGCATGGAATCTGTTCCTCTTCAGAGGATCGGTTGCTGTTGCACTCTGTGGATTAGGCGTAGGCTGAACATTACCTTTAGCCTGACATCTGTTCTATGGATACTCTCTTACCATGTGTCCACTCTTACCACAACCGAAGAAGGCATTAGTGCCATGTCTTCACTCTTCATTGTAAGCTCGGCCATACTTAGCACAGTTCTTCTTAGGAGGCTGCATCTCACTGCCATTGCCCCTCTTGGGTTCAAGTCTGCCTCCTCTAGGTGTTGTACTGCTCTGAGAGTTAGAATTCCTAGAACTCTGTTGCCCCTTTTTGAACTCGGGCTGCTCACGGACGCAAAAAATTGTTTATGTGGCCTCCATGGATGGGACCTGCCTAATCTTGAGGACTAGGCCTCATACCATCACGAACACCTCTCTTCCTACGGCTATCCTCTACCTGCTGGACATACACCATCAACCTTCAAAGGTCCATATTATCATGGAGCATCGCAGACCGACACCCCTCCTCCAGGTCTCCATTAATTCCTGTGAGGAACCTGCTCATCTCATCCCTGCTGTTCGAAACAAGGGAAGTAGCATACATGGATAATTTCAACAAAGCTTAGTTTTCTCCTCATTCTCGCTGTTAAATACTAAGGAAATTAACATACCTTGATAGCTTAACCAACATCAGGAAATACTCCCTGACTTTCAAAGAGCCTTTTTTAAGGTTGATGAACTCCTAAACCTTGGCTTCCCTCATCTCTTTAGGGAAGAACCTCTCCAGAAATGTTGTCTTGAATAGATCCCAAGTGGCTGGAACTACACCCAAAACATGATTATCTTTCCACATCGTGCACCAAGTCTGTGCAGCATCCTTGAGCTGATAGGAAGCCAGCTCAGCCTACTAAGTATATGTGGGCCCATAGCCACCACAATCTTATGTACTTCATCCACAAACTCCTGAGGATTCTATGATGTCTTAGACCCTGTGAAAATAGCAGGGTTCATCTTTGTGAAGTCTCGCAGCTTGTCAGCCATGCGGCGAACCGGTGGGTTTTCTCTCTAAACAACCTGCTGATTGACTTGGGCAGTCATAGTCTGATCCTGCTTCAAAAAGTCATGTGCCATCTGAGCATGAGATGCCCTCACTCAGCATCAGTCAACCCAGCTGGAGCCTGGGGTTGATTCTGATTACCCCTAGTAGCCGCACCTCCCCTCCTCTGACCCTTAGATCTCAAAGTGTTCATTCTCTGAAAAACAACAAGGATTGATGTTAGACAAACTCATAACACCAAGAACTCATACATTAGAAAAAACACGATAAGATTAGAAGAAGGGAATTTTCCTATGCATCATGCCGTCTCTAATCCACGATAGTGGTGCACTTCACTACCATGACTTAGAAACTACTGAATGTGGTTGATGTGATTATTATACTCAAAATTTAACTTAGAGCTATGATACCAAATTTGTCACGATCGAATTCTAGAACCCAGACGAGACCGGCGTTATTGACCTCTCAGAGGTTGCAGCAATCCTACATACGTCATTCTTACTTTACATAGGTTAATTTTAGCAAAAAATTTGAAACTTTTTGTTTCTTAACATACTTATAAAAATATTCTCATAATTACGTAATTGGTCACCCTCAACCATCAAAAATTAAGGGATAAGCGACAGAAACAAATACTTCAATACTTGTTAAGTGTATAATTGCCAAAATGGCACCAATACGTAGTCTAAATAAAAATAGGAAATAAATCATAGTTGAACATGTTCCACTAGATAAATTCTAAAACTAAGAAAGAATATAAAAAATATTAGCATCCTCGAAAGCATGAGGACCTACTATAACCGGATGAATGATAGACGTCCGGATAACTGAAGCGACAATCGTGTTGCTCTATCGTCCAACTGTGCCTACACCTAAAATAGTAGAGTTCGTGTAGGGTTGTACACACTTGTACAAAGTATGGATATATGCAAGCACACACCAAGGACATGCATGAGAAAGAATAGCTCTTTCATAATAATATGAGTTTTGGAAGTCAAGTCAGTAGACTTGCCAATTTGAGATTAGAAAAGTTTGCAAATTTGTTTTAGGAAGGTCAGTGAACTTTCCAGATCTGGAATAGGATATTTATTCCATTAGAATAACATAAATAATCATAGTTTTTACATTTTCACTCAGCATATAACATTTACACATAGCACATATCATAGAGTATATAACACATTTTTCATGTAGCACATAACTTCTTTAATATCATTCATTCATATGAGACCTTGAAATCATATACTTAACAACAAGACATCCCAAAAATGAGGGAACAACAGATGGGACCTCAACTAGGGAGTCCTCATTAGAAAACCCAGAGTCTACTTCGTTAATTCAAACGTACTCCATTTCATTTAATTTATAGGCCAGTGTAAACACCAGCTGTACCTAGGATGTAGTTTACGACTTTCATTAGGTTCGTTGTGCAATGTCCAAGAACGACCTAATGTAATTTCTTGTATATAACTCACCTTTTGATTATCCTATCCTAACACATTTGGTATCATTCATTTCATTATGTGCATCATTTGAGGCTGGCTTCATTCATTCATTGGAAACTTTAAATTTAACCGACATAGATAATGTAAGCATCATGAAATCTAGTGTATCTGCCATACTGAAAAGAGGCCGAATCACTGGCTAAAGTGATCCATAACATTCTTGCGTACATGGGAATTTCACCCCGCCAAATCCCTATATTGGTTGTATAGGTTCGAAGACTAGGAGATGTAAGGAGACCCATAGCTGGCACGCCGGAAAATCTCATATTATGAGAGTTACGTGAACCTCCGTCCTTCCCGAAAGAAGGCATCACCGCTCATAGCTAGCCTATCGGTACTCAATATAAAGTTCCATTTCATTCATCTCATACGTCATGGAAGTTGGCTTCTAGTATGAGGACATGATAACTCATTAGATGAATTTATCTTATCATCAATAGTATTAGGGTGTTAAGATCAATACTCTCATTAGAGTGTTCATATAGAATGGTCTCTTCATTAACTTTACGCTCTCATTGATGAGTATGTTTTGGTAACATTTACATAGGCTCATTTGAGATTACTCTCATCATTTACATTAGCATCATATCATGTTGTCACAATATTAATTATCATTAGCACCTTTGCTTTTCATAGTTACTCACCTCTTATTACGTGAACCTTTGACTACATTGACCCAAAAGAGTAAGAAATTTGAGTGGTTGGAGGAATGAGAGAGAATCTTCCAAATCTTGAAAGATAGGCTTACTTCTGCTTCGGTGTGACTTTACCAGAGGGTACAAAGGGTTTCTTGGTATATTGTGATGTATCCCGAGTGGGTTTAGGGTTTGTGCTTATGCAACATGGGCAGGTAGTAGCCTAGTGCTTGAGAGAAACTGTCCAACTCATGATCTTGAATTAGCGGCCGTGGTATTTTTCTTGAAAATATGGAGGCATTATTTGTATTGTGTCCATTTTAATGTGTATACTGACCACAAGAGTCTCCAATATGTGTTTACTTAAATGGAGTTGAATCTCCGACAAAGAAGGTGGTTGGAATTATTTAAAGATTAAAACATGAGTGTTCCCTTTTACCTCAACAAGGCCAATGTGGTTGCATATACTCTAAGTTGTATGACCATGGGTAGTGTGTCTCATATATTTGAAGGCAAGAAAGACCTACTGAAAGATGTTCATAGGTTGGCTAGATGTGTGTAAGGTAGGAAGATTCTCCGAATTGTTGTTTTATGGTCTATCATAACTCGGAATCATCTTTGATGGTTGAGGTAAAGTCCAAACAACACCTTGATCAACTATTGTGGAGTTTAATAAATCGTTCTTGGTAAGCTTTATGAGTCATTCTCGTTAGGGAGGGATTACGTCTTGAGGTATCAAGAAAGGTTGTGTGTTATCAATGTAGATGGTTTGAGGAGCCGGATCCTTGGGGAATATTGTCGATCCCGTTACTCAATTCATTCAGATTCAACAAAGATGTACCATGACCTTAGGGAAGTGTTTTAATGGGAATGTTTGAAAAAAGACATAGCGGAATTTGTTGCTTAATTGTCCAATTGCCAATAAGTGAAAGCCGAACATCAAGAGCTGGGTGGTTTACTTCAAGAAATCCATGTTCATAACAACAATATGTATTTTGTGGTAGGTTTGCCTTGGAGACAAAAATAATATAAATCAATATGGGTGATCGTGGATAGGTTGACCAAATCTGCTCATTTTGCTCACGTCATGTCTACATATTCAGTGGAAGATTGTGAAAGGATATTCATAGATGATATTATGTGTCGCCATGATATTCTGTTATCCATCATATTAAATAGGGGTGCACAATTCACATCTAGGTTTTGGGGGTCATTCCAAAAAAACCTGGGTACCAAGGTGAAGTCAAGTACTTCTTTTCATCCTGAAACAGAAGGTCAAGCGGAGCGTACTATTCTAACCCTTGAGGATATTCACTGGGCTTGTATCATTGATGTTAAGGGAAATTGGAATAAGCATTTTCCTTGGTGGAGTTTTCTTACAACAATAGTTTCTATTCATCCATATCTACTGCTCCTTTTGAAGCCTTGTATGGTAGGAGGTGTACGTCTCCTATTGCATTGTTTGAAGTGGGTGAGTCTTTAATTTTTTTCCTTATTCGATTAATAATACTGTGGTGAAGGCTCATATCACAAGGAACCGGTTGCAAACAGTCTATAGGCGGCGAAAGTCTTATGCCAATCATAGGAGAAGGAAATTAGAGTTTGAAGAAGATAATAACGTGTACTTAAAAATTTGGCCTACGAAAGGGGTGGTTAGATTTGGGAAGAAACGGAAGTTGAGTCCTTGTTATGTGGGTTTCTATGAAATCTTAAAAAAGATTGGTAAGTTCGCCTATGAGTTAATGTTGCCTAGTTAATTGGCTTCGGTTCATCCGGTTTTCCATGTTCTATGATTAAGAAGTTTATCAATGATTTTGAGTCTATTCTTTATATTAAGGGTCTTGTTGTGAAAGATAACCTCTCATATGAGGAGGTTCCGGTTCAAATCCTTGATAGGAACGTAAAGAAATTAAGGAACAAGGAGGTTGCTTCCATAAAGGTGTTGTGGAAGAATCACCTAGTAGAAGGCCCGACATGGGAGGTCGAGGCCGACATGAAGTCTCGATACCCTCATCTATTTGATAACTAATATTACTTATTCCTATTAATAATGAAATAATGACTAAAAATGATGTTTTGAAAATAATGTGTATTTTTAGGTCATTACATTAAGTTACTGTTAAATTTTTTTCAACTTGGAAATGTTGCAATTTTGCTTGTTTGAGCTATGTAATGAATTTTGATATAGTAAGTATTTATCAAGTGATATGTATATTGTTGATGAGTTATTTTTTGGATGAATTTACTTATGTAAGGTATGTTGAGCACTTGTTGTTTTGAGAAGGAAATCCCTCATAATGTAATGTTGAGTCTTATGTGTGGTTATTGATACTTTTGAATTGCCTTGTTTAAATGATAGGATTGATATTGTAAATTATATTATAATGTATTTTTGTTTGTTGGGCTTCTATTCTTTAGTTTATTCCTTCCTTTTAAAATGATTTTATTGTCATTCAGGGACGAATGTTCCTAAGGGGAGGGGCATAATGTTACACTTCAGAAATCTAAGATGTGTCTAGAGCCTAAAAAGAGTGTAAAAAGGTTTACACACTATTTTAAGGTCTATTTTAATGAATATAAGTCATTTAGGAAGTCTAGAAACCAAAACGTCCATGACGTCCAGAAACTAGTTCAATGAGGTACTAGCATGCCTTAGCTTATTTGACTAGCTTTTAGGAGTCGGAAAATGATGAAAATTTTTTGAAGGGTGAAAATGATGAAAAGGCCCTTGAGGAGAACTCTTGCAAGAGGTGGCAAAAGTTGTCAAGAGACAGTGTCCACAGACGAAGGACACTGATGAGGCGTGGTCCAATCAATGGGGCATTGATGGTCACCATAAATGGTCACTAAGCTAAAATATTTGAAGGCTAATTTTTGCATAGTCTCTGAACTCATTGACGGATGTGTAGCATGGAGGTGAAAAATAGCCGTCGATTGACCTACGATCCGTCGATCGTTGTGTCATTTGTGATGACTTGTTTTGCTGCGCGTTTATATTCAAGTCATTTAATTAGTTGGCTTATTTTGGAGTTTAATTATGGGTTAATGAAGGTATAATTAATTTAGTTAACAACCTAGATAAATCCATAACCTAATAAAACTAATCTAAACTCTCATAATTGCCAAACCCAAAACTCTCTTTCTTTTCTCTTCTTTCTTTTTCCCAAAGAAACCCCAGTAAAGACCAACCGAGAGGTGGGTTCAACAGTTGGAAAGTATAATTTTCCTCCATCAATCTTCATCAATTAGTAAGGCATTTGATTCCTTTCACATTTGAGACCTCTTTCCTCAAAGGGCTCCATCAATTCAATTCAAAAGTTGAGTTTTTCATGCAATATGAAATTGATGTTGTGAATTGATTTGTTCATCATTTGTTTTGGATATTATGAATGTATTAACATGTATTTTGACTCAATTATGTTATATCTTTATTAATTGGTCTAGTTATAGAAGATGACCTATTCTCCTTAACCCTAGGTTCTAATCTTGATATGAATTGGCTAATGTTGGTTCAATTGAATTGGTTATTGGTTGAATTACTACTAGATGGTGATATTGTATCAATTATGAATAGATTCGGGTGAATTATAGTCCTATCATGCTATTTCTTTAGTAATTTATTCAGATTGTGAGTTTGACCTATTTCTCTTAACTTAAGCTATAAACTAGTAAGGGATTGTGATTTAGTGATTCAATTAGCCTTGCAGTCAAGTTGTTTATTGATATATGATGATACTACAGCCTTATTGGGTTGAGTTAAAGGGTTTAAAGTAATACCTTGATGAAGGGTTATGAAGGAGACTTGGTAAGTCTTGTGATCCCTATTGTTTACTTCAACTATAGTTAACTGTGATTAAGTCATGATGTTTTATTGGAGTATGCCTTGTATTAGGATTTATAGGTTTGGTATGATGTTTAATCAAAATATCTTGACTATGTTTTGTGAGGTGTTGGCTAAGATGTGAATGTTATAAGGATGGTGATGATTTACCAATTTGCCTTATTATGAAGTGCTATGTGAATGTGGTAACCTTAGTTATATGAATTTTAATTAAAGAACTATACTCACCCAATTCTTATTGAGCTATGATGATGATGTGATTATACAAGAGATAGACCCTATGGACTAAATTAAGCTGTGATGATTTATAAAGACATTTCAAAAGGGACTCTAGCTTACCATTGAGTAAACTAGAATAAGGAGTGTCCCTTCCCACATAAGGAAGGTAGAATCACTAATATACTCTTGAGATTGGAGACTATATTGAATGTAGCATAAAGAGGGTCACAACTATATCTCCTAGTTCTTGAACTATGTTGCCCCCATACGAATAATAGCTAGTGGATCCACATAGTGGCTATGTTCATGTTTTGGTACTAACTTGACAAGTAGTCCGCATTTTTTTGGTATAGGGTTCCATGTTACTAGATTCCACATTATCTCATGTTTTGTATGTCGGATAAGTCAAGATGTTCCCACAAGGTAAAATTAATTAAAGTATTGAACTCTATCAAGGATAACCTAAGGGTATAACTTAGTCTAGGTAGAGGTATGGGACCCTTACTAAATATTGCACTAGTTAGACTTGAGGGAAGTCTTAGGAGGATATTCTGACATATGAATATGCTTATAATGGTACATATATGTATATGATAAACTTTCACATAGTTGATACTATATGTTGATTAGTTGCACTTATGAATATGTGTTGGTCTACATTCTTAAAGTATGATGATATGTACTGTTAAATGCCATGCTACGTGAAGTGGGACGTTGGTCATGATTCTTGTTGGGTTACTTGATTGAGTAAGGTTATGGGGCTTTGATTGGTCCTTCCACTTGTTAACTTGATAGGGGTTCATGGGTAATTGGCTTGCTTTTGTTATGTTATAATGAACTCTTATTCATCCTTGTTGATTTTAGTACTTGATGATAGAGTGGCTTGAGTAGGTATCCAATTATGTGACATGAATGTTGACTTGAATAGACTTAGTATTGTTGGTCTTGTGATGCGCATGAGTTGGACTTAATGAATGTGTCTAATTAATTGGAATGGTCTTATTGAATGGGCATAAAGCTTTTCAAAGTAAATTTCATCCTTTAACGAAATGTCCCTTTTTAGCACGTTTTCATGATATGTGTGAATATGGTCTCATATTTAGTACAACTGGTGTACTAACCCCGTTTCTTCCTTTTCCCCAACATTTTAGGTTCCAATCGTTGAAGGGATTTTGGAGACGACTTTGGAAAAGGCTTGGAATTCTTGATCAACCAAGTTGGGTAGGTGCTCACTTTTCGAGGGCAATGCCACTGTAAAAATTATGGATTTGCTTTAGTTTTAAGACTTTAATGTTATCTCATTTTCATTTGAATACTAACCATTGTATGACCTATATGTGATCCTTATTTTTATGATGTATGGACTAGGCCCAATTTGATATACTCTTGAAAGATTGTTATGACATGAAACAACTATTTGAGACTATATATATATATATATATATATATATATATATATATATATATATATATATATATATGTATGTATGTATATGTGCGATAAAAGTAGAAGACTAAGTAACCTTACTATACGAAGGGTCTATGTAAACCTCAATGTAGAAGCAATGGAATTTTATGAAAAATTATGCATCTTTAACCTTAGAATGTAATGATGTAAGCTAAGAGGCTAGTCTTAATCCTAGAAGAGGACGAATACACCGGTTACGTCTATTAGGTGCTCCCCGAATGTGACATTATTCCAACTTGGTAATATTCTCCTCCCAATAAATTAAGTGGTTAACACATTATTATTGACTTTTTGTAAATATTGGATAACTCAAAATTGAAACTGCATATTTAGAATGCAACTATTCATATGATAATGATGCATTCAAATACTGATGCATGTACATCTAAATATCCGTAAAATTATGATATAAAATGTGTAATTCAACAACTAAAGAAATACATAGCTAGGGTTCAAAAATTCTTGCAATAAACTGAGTAATACAAGGGTAATCTTGTTTGGAACATATAACTAACTAATTCATGATAATCTGCTGATGTTATAGAAACCCTAAGACTAACCATGATAAGGGAATAAAGGACATGTCACAAGAATGCTATGTACAATGGAGGGATAATAGGCCATTGAGGGGTGGTTCGTTGACTTGGATGATCATTAGGACGGCTTCTCTACTTTCCTATGGAGATGAGGGAGAAAACTATGGTGGAGTTCATCAACCTTCGCCAAGGAGGAAGGAGTTTCCATGAGTACTCTTTGTAATTCATTAAGTTGTCCAAATATGCTCTCCTTCTTTGGTCTCCGATCCTAGAAAACAAATGAGTCGATTTGTGACAGGGGTGTCAGAGAAGTTACAAGAGGAGTGTCGTTCGGCCATGCTATATGACAGCATGAACATTTTGGGTCTTATGGTGCATTCAAGAAGGCTTGAGCAGGCAAGGGCTAAGAGAAAGAGTAGAGATTCTAGAGAGCAAGATAATTTGGTGAAGGTTCTTCAAAGAATAGGATTGAAATACAAGACAAGCCTAGATTTAAGAAACAATTACTAATCAAGTTCCATCGAAGTTTCTGAAGGCACGTGATGACAATGGGAATAAATTGATATATATAGAGGTAAGGAGTGGAAATTCACAAAATTTGATTCTAACATGTGCCAAGTGTGGAAAGGGTCATCTTGGTGAGTTCTTGGTAGGAACAGTGAATTTCTTTAGTTGTGGCAAGAGTTGTCAAAAATTGAGAGATTATCCAAACTTAATTAGTCAAGACAAGGGTAGTGGTCAAGCTCAAGAAAGTGGTTCTAGTGATACTCCTAAGAAGAACTTCTTCTATGCTCTCCGCTCTAGAGGTGAGTAAGAGACTTCTTCCGACGTGGTGACAGATATGTTGAGAGCCATTTCCATTGATGTATACGCCTTACTTGATCCCGGTGCTAATTTATCATTTGTTACAACTCTAGTAGCCATAAAGTTTGATATTTTACCCACTATTTTGCATGAACCTTTTATAGTGTCTACTCCGGTGGGTAAATCGGTTGTTGCAAAAAGGGTGTATAGAAATTGTCAAATAATTTTGCCCAATATAATTTCTAATGTTGATCTAGAACTTGATATGCTTGATTTTGATGTTATATTTCGTATGGATTGGTTGCATGCATGTTTTGCTTTTATTGATTGTAGTAAAAGAGTGGTGAGGTTTAACTTCCCAAATAAACCCAATTTAGAGTGGAAGGGGGGAAATTCTATTCCTAAAGGTCGTATTATCGCTTGTCTAAAAGCCAAAAAAAGATCTCCAAAGTTGTCTACCATATTATACGAGTCCAAGATCTAGACTCTAAAATTCCTTCCAATGAGTCGGCCCCCGTAATGAGTGAGTTTCTGGAGGTCTTTCCTAATGATGTTCTAGGTATTCCTCCGAAAGGGGAAATTGACTTTCACATTGATTAGATACCGAATAAAAATCTCATATAAATTCCTCTTTATCGGATGGCTCCAACCGAATGGAAGGAGTTGAAGGTTCAACTCAAGGATTTACTAGATAAGGGTTTTATAAGGCCTATTTCTCCATGGGGTGCTTCAGTTTTCTTGTAAAGAAGAAAGATGGGTCCTTGAGAATTTGTATTGATTATCGCTAACTCAAAAAGGTCACCATTAAGAATAGGGACCCTCTCCCTCGGATTGACGACTTGTTTGATCAACTCCAAGGGACGAGTTACTTTTAAAAAATTGACTTGAGATCGGGGTATCACAAACTTAGGCTGATAAGTGAGGATGTAGCAAAGACGACCTTCTGGACTAGGTATGGGAACTATAACTTCTTGGTTATGTCTTTTGGTCTCAGTAATGCTCTGGCGGTGCTTATGGACGAAATGAATAGGGTGTTTCGAAATTACATAGATTGATTTGTCATTGCCTTCGTTGACAATATCTTTGTATTTTCAAAGAATGAAGGTGATTATATGGGTCATTTGAGGGTGGTATTGCAAACCCTTAAAGAACATCAATTGTTTGCAAAATATAGTAAGTGTGAGTTTTTGTTGAGGTTGGTGAGATTTATTGGTCATATCATATCAAGTGAAGTAGTTGGGGTAGACCCAAGGAAAACGGAAGCAATGAAGAATTGTTCAAGACCATTGACTCCAACTAATATTAGGAATTTCTTTGGTCTAGTGGGTTTTTATCCGAGGTTCATTGATGGTTTTGCGTCTATTGCATCTCCTTTGACTACTTTGACCCAAAACAAGAAGAAATTTGAGTGGACGTAGGCATGTGAAAAAAGTTTCCAATTGTTGAATGATATACTTACTTCGTTTTGCTGTTGACTTTATCAGAGGGTAAAACGGTTTTGTTGTGTATTGTGATGCATCCCGAGTTATTTTGGGGTGTGTGCTTATGAAACACGGGAAAGTGATAGCCTATGCCTCTAGGCAACTTAAGGTACATGAGAAAAATTATCGGACTCATGACCTTGAGTTAGAGGCCGTAGTGTTTTCTTTGAAAATTTAGAGGCATTACTTGTATAGGGTTCATGTTGATGTCTTTATCAACCATAAGAGTCTGCAATATGTGTAAACCCAAAAGGAGTTGAATCTCTGGCAATGAAGGTGGTTAGAATTGTTGAAAGGCTATGATATAAGTGTCTTTTATCACACCGGCAAGGATAATATGGTTGCGGATGCCCTAAGTCGTATGACTATGGGTAGTGTGTCCCACAATGATGAAGCCAAGAAGGACATAACGAGGGAAGAGTATAGGTTGGCTAGGTTTGGGTGAGGTTGGAAGATTCTTCATATGGTTGTTTTATGGTTGGTAACAACTCCGAGTTATCATTAGTAGTTGAGGTCAAGCCCAAACAACACCTCGACAAATAATTTATGAAGTTGTATGAACCAGTCCTTGACAAACTTAACGAGACATTCTCCGTGGAGGGGATGGTATTTTAAGGTGCCAAGGGAGACTATGTGTTCCCAATGTGGATGGGTTGTGTGACCGGATCCTTGAAGAAGCCCATGGGTCTCGCTGCTCAATTCATCTGGGTTTGAAAATTTTTTTCCATGACCTAAAGGATATATATTGGTGGGAAGGTTTGAAAAGGGACATAGCGGAGTTTGTGGCAAAATGTCCAAATCGCAAATAAGTAAAAGAGAAACAGCAAAAGACGGGCGGCTTACTACAAGAGATCAAAATTCCTACTTTGAAGTGGGAATACATCAATATGGACTTTGTATTGGATTTACCTTGGACTCAAAAGTCATATGATTCCATATGGGTGGTTGTGGATAGGTCAACTAAGTCCACTCGCTTTATTCCCATCAAGTCTACATATTTGGCGGAGGATTATACAAGAATATTTATAGATGAGATTTTTTGTCGCCATGGTATTCTGTTATCCATAATATTGGATCGGGGTGCACAATTCACATCTTTGTTTCGGAGATCATTCCAAAAAGGGTTAGGTACAATGGTTAAGTTGAGCACCACTTTTTATCCCCAAACATATTGTCAAGCGGAACGCACTATTCAAAGTCTGGAGGATATGCTTAGGGCGTGCATTATTGATTTTAAAGGTAATTGGGATAAAAAATTTCCTTTGGTGGAGTTTTTCTGTAATAATAGTTTTCATTCATTTATTTCCATTACTCCCTATGATGCCTTGTATGGTAGGAGGTGTAGGTCTCTTATTGGATGGTTTGAAGTGGGTGAGCCTTTGCTTCTTGGTACCAATTTGGTTTGTAAGACCTTAGAGAAGTTTCTATAGTCGGCAAAAGTCTTACATTGATCATTGGAGAAGCTATTTGGAGTTTGAAGAAGATGATAAGGTGTATTTGAAAATTTCATTGATGAAAGGGGTGGTTAGATTTGGCAAGAAGGATTAGTTAAGACCTAATTATGTGGTTCCCTATGAAATCTTGCAAAGGGTTGGTAAGGTTTCCTATGAGGTAAAACTTCTAGTGAATTGGCTTCGGTTCATCCAGTTTTCCCTGTTTTTATGTTGAAGAAGTGTATCGGTGATACCGTGTCCATTCTTCCTATTGAGGGTCTTGGTGTCATTGATAAACTCTCTTATGAGGAAGTTTCGTTTCAAATTATTGCTAGGCAAGTCAATAATTTATGGAATAAAGTGGTGTTTTCCGTAAAGGTGTTATGGAAGAATCATCTAGTTGAGGGTGCAACGTTGGAGGCCAACACCAACAAGAAGTCTCGTTACCCTCATATTATTGATAATTAAGGTTATTCATTCTTTTTAATAATATAAATATAACTATAAATCGAAGTTTTCTTGATTTTTGGGTGAAGTTTTGCAAAATGTGCATTTCTGAATACTTCATAGTGAAGTTACAATGAAATTAGTGCTTTAAATTTGAAATTTTACTTTTTGCTTGTTTTGTGTTGTGTTGTCATTTTGATATGGTGAGTCTTTATGAAATTATATTATCATGTTTATAAGTTGAATTTTGTGCTAATTGACTAATAAAATCAATGTTGAGCTCATATGTGTTGTGAGAATGAAATACCTCCTGATAAAGTGTTTTAAGCCTTATGTGTGGTAATTGGATTTTTAGAATTTTACTTGTTTCAATAACATGATTTAAGTTAATTTGATATTGTCAATTGGTTGGCTGCTAGTTTTGAGTATAGTCCTTCATTCAAAAGAATGTTAGTGTCATTCAGGGATGAATGTTCCTAAGGGGGGATAATGTAACATTTTAAAAATCCAAGACTTTTCGTAAATCCTAACATAGGTTTCATGAGTTCTAAATAATTATTTAATGTAAATTTTAATGATTATAGGTCATATAGGAAGTTTAAGAACTAAAAAGTCTAAGAACGTCCATGACATTCGGAAGTTGGTTCAAAGAGGAACCAGTGTGCTTTAGCCTATTTTACTAGCTTTTAGGAGTCAGAAATTCATGAAAAGTGGTAAATGTGTATATAGTAGGTGTTTAAGTTTTTTCATGATTGAAACATCTGGGTACAACATCCCTAGGATCAAATAAGGGCCCTTGATAAGGACCATGTAGGTTGAGGCAACACTGCCTATGCAGTGTGCATCGACGAGACAACAGACGGACCGTATGTGAACTGATGGGTCATCAATGCCACCGTCATCCGACACATTGACAACTGGAGGAAGCCTCTCTCTTGCACATTCTCTGACAAAGACGACGGAGTGCAGGATGGAGGGTGGGATGTCCGTCGACTCACAGACAGCCCGTAGGCGGGGTTCCATATGTGAGGGTCTTGAGTTGCTGCACGACTTTAATAAATTTTATTTAATTAATTAGGTGGTGTAGTGGTTAGTTAGGGTTAAGTGGAGACATTAAATAATTTAACTCCAAATATAAAAACCCCTAACCCTCATTAATCTAAGTACAACTCACAAAATACACTCTCTTTCTTCTCTCTTCTTTCTCTCTCTACTTGAACTCACCATTGAAGACTAGCAAAGAAAGGGGGTTCAAGGCTGGAAAGGGATGAATTCACCATATATTCTTCATTAAACTTTAATGTATGCTATCTAATTAACCCTTGGTACTCTTTCCTCAAAGGGTTCCTTCAAAATGGATTTCAAAAGTTGAGTTTTCATATAGGTTTCATCCAATTACGAAATTTAAGTTATGGATTGAGTTTTAATGACTTCTTTAGGTTATATTGAATAGATTAACAATTATTTTAACTTTATTAGTGTAATTGTTGATGGTTTGGTCTATATTGAAGAACATGATCCTCAACCCCTAATCCTAGGTTGTTATCATGACCTATATTGTATTGTAATCATTCAATTGATTTGGTTGTTAATTAGATTAGTATACTATGGTGTTACGATTAATAAATTAAGATAATTATAGTCCTATCATTCTAGTTCTTGAAATGTGATCTAGGTTATGAAGTATATTCTGAAATTGGCCTATGTATCTTGTCTTAGCTATGATCTAGTGTTGAATAGTGTTATAGACATGAATTTAGCCTAGTTATCTTATTGGTTATCATTATGGTGATAATGTTACTCCCCTGATTGGGTTGAGTTATGGGTTGATGGTAAGACCTTGATGATGAACTATGATGAAGACTTGGTAAGTCTTAGAATCTCTATCTTTACTTCCAATTGTGATTAATTATGGTTAAGTCATGATGTTATATTGGAGTGTGCCCTAAATTAGGATGATAGGGTGTTATGATGTTAAATTGAAATATCTTGAATATGTTGTGAGGTTGATTAAGGTCTATGTGATATAAGGATGGTCATAAATATCTATGTTCCTTGATATGCTATTAAATGCTATTTGTGTTAATCTCACGTATATGAATTGTGATGAAAGGACTATACTCATGTAATTCTATTTGAGCTATTGATGTTGAAGATTATACAAGAGGTAGACCCTATGAACAAAACTAAGTTATGACTGTTAATTAATGTCTTAAAGACATTTCAATAAAGACACTTATCTTAGCACATAGTGCACTTGACAATGGGAGGTGATGACTTCCCAAAGAGGAAGATTAGCCCTATATTTTAATATGAGATGTTGACTCCCCAAAGAGGAGTACTCATCCAATGGATTCCCATCGAAGGAGGCCCCAACTACCAAGTGGTATAAAGAGGGAATATACTATCTCTTAGTTCTTGAACAATGTTGCCCCCATAGGAAGACTAGCTAATGGGTCCACCTAGAAAACTACATTTATGTTTAGTTCTACTTTGGCGGGTAGACCACCTTCCATTGTGTAAGGTTTTACAACACGATGTTCCACAGTTATCTCATGTGTTCTATGTCGGTTTAGGCAAGCGTTCCAAAAGTTAAAATGAAGTAATGAAATTTAAACTAACTAAGGTAACTTGAGAGGTTTAACTTAGTCTAGGTAGGGGTATGGGACTCTAACTATGTCTTTCACTAGTTGACCTTGATGGTAGCTTTAGGAAGTTGATATTATGTATGCATACGATAACGATGTACAAGATGATAATACCTTGATGCTACAATGTAAATGACTATGTATGATAATGATTATTTTCTTGATATATGTAGTTGAATTATATTGTTAAAGTTTGAAATTGGTTATGTTTTCTTATTAACTCTACTTTGTTGAGCAAGGTTATGGAGCTTTGCTTGGTTTTTGCACTTGTCGATTTGATAAAGATTCATGAGTAGTTATCTTGCTTATTATGATAAGGTTAACTCTTATTCATTCTTGTGAGTTTATGTCTTTATGATATGGTTGTAGTACATCATTATTTCAAGTATGTTGGAATGCATATTACGTGTTTTGAGTTAGAAAGCATCTTCGATTTTTTTATATGACTTGCTTGAATTTGAATTAGTCTTTTAAAAGGGTAAAGATGAAATGTTTTGACAAAATGTCCCTTTTTAGCAAATTTTGATATTTTGTCTTCATATGGTCTCATACTTAGTAAATGTGGAGTACTAACGCCATTTTCATTCCAAAACATTTTTGGTTCCGGTTGTTGAAGGTTCATTCGGGACAACTTAAAGAAGGCTTGCATATTCACTATCATCCAAGTAGATTGATCCCCAATTTATGAGGGAAATGCCAATATCTTGCCTAAAAAGTTTCTTTGTTATGAGTTTAAGAATCTTTTAAGTTTCATTCCACTTTCATATTGCATGACCTGTTTAAGACTATATATGGCTTCTTTACATTTGATATTGGGCTATGCCTATATTATGACAATCCTTAGATGGTATGAGATGAGACAATTTTTGAGACTATCTTTCTATCTTATATATATGTATCTGCAATAAAATTAGAATGCTATGTAATCTTCTTATACAAAGGGTCTATATATATTCGATACGACAACATATTATGTTTATGTTGAGGTCTATCTAAACCTCCAAGTAGATGTAATGAAAAGGTTTAAATTTTCTACATTTTAACCTAAGAATGTAATGACATGAAACTAAAAGGCTAGTCTTAGTCCTTAAAAAGGACGACGACGCCGGTTACCTTTAGGGGGTAAACCCGAATGTGACAAAACACTTTATCCATAGCATAATGGACTTAATCTGGTCCTATCAAGGTTGTTTCACCTACTTCAAACCAACCAATAAGAGATCTACATCTACGCCCATACAGTGCCGCATCAGGGGACCATCTGAACGTTGGAACAATAGCAGTGTCTGTCAATAAATAAGAGCGAAGTGATCATCCCAACTACCCTTGAAATCCATCAGACAAATCTAAACATATCCTCTAGGGTCTGAATAGACGCTCAGCTTGTCCATCTTTTAGTTGATGAAATGTTGTAACAAGGTTAACCTAAGTGCCAAGACCCTTCTAAAATGACTTCAAGAAATGATAGGTAAACTGAGGACCTCTATCAGATTAGATAGACAAAAGAACCCCATGCAACCTCACAATCTCATTAATGTAAAGCTTGGCACGGTCCTCAGCCGAATCTGTAGTCTTAACCTCCAAAATCATAGAAGACTTAGTCATCCTATCATCTATCAAAAAAATGGAGTGATGTTGTATGCGAGTACGAGGTAACCCCATAATGAAATACATATTTATCACTTTTCACTTACAAGTAGGAATGTCAATTTCTTTGGTCATACCCCCTGGTTTTATATGTTCTATCATCACTTGCTGGAAATTGGGGAACTTACTCACATAATCTATTAATACTCTTCATGTAATTGCAATAAAAAACTTCCCGCAGATTGCAATACATCTTTGTGGCGCCTGTATAAATTGAACATCTACAGTTGTGGGCTTTTACAAGAATCTATTGTCTTAACTTACCCACATCAGAAACTCACAATCTACCCTGGTAGTGAAATAGACTATCTCCTCCTTAGGAGAAAACCTCCATTCTCTGATTGTGGATTAGTCCTTTAAGTTAAAACAATATTTGATCTTTATCTTGCTTTTCCATAACATCTACTACCAATGAAGATTTTGCCCCATTCAAAACTTTTACACCATTGTAAGATACACTCAAGCGGGCAAGCCTGTGGACATCTTTCACCATTTTATTCATTTCTCCCTCAGCATGGGCTACACTACCCATAGATAATATGCTAAGAGTATTTTCTATGGAATTCATATTATCGAGATCGTAATGCACACCCATATCATAATCCTTAAGAAACTCAAGACATCTCTTCTAGCGAAGATTCAAATCATTCTGAGTAAACACACATTGAAGGTTAATATGGTCAGTGAGCACATCCTTGTGAACAGCATACAAGTAGTGTCTCCATATCTTGAGTGCAGACACCACTATTACAAGCTTGAGGTCATGACTTGGATAATTCTTTTCATGAACCTTAAGTTGTCTAGAAGCAAAATTTATAACCTTGTCTCACTGCATCAACACATAACCTATTTAAACTCTAGATTTATCGCAAAAGATCACATAATCATATGAACCCTTTGCTAAAGTCAAGATATGAGTTGTAGTCAACATAGTTTTCAGTTCTGCGAAACATTTCTCAAAATCATCTCACCATTGAAACTTAACCATCCTCTGAATCAATTTAGTCAATGATGAGGATATGGATGAAAATTCTTCCACGAACCTTCTGTAGTAAACCGCTAACCCCAAGAAACATCAGATATCCATAGAAAAGATAGGCCTTATTCATTGTTTCATTAATTTTATCTTCGATAAATCGATATGATCCCCTTGGTAGATATAATGTGACAAAGGAAAGCAACAGATTTCAACAAGAACTCGCAATTCCTAAACATAGCGAATAACTGGAGATCTTTGAGAGTCTACAAAACAACTCTCAAATGACTCACATGTTCTTCCTCATTTGTAGAAAAGATAAAGATAACATCAATCAAAAAAATAACAAACAAGTCCAAGTACGTCTTGACAACCCTGTTCATCAAATACTTGAATGTTGTAGTAGCATTGGTTAGTCCAAATAAGATAACTACAAATTCATAGTGATCACACAGAGTGCTAAAGGCTGGCTTTGGAATGTCACTATCCGTGACTTTGAGTTAAAGATAACCGGATCTGGGTCTATCTTTGAAAAATGGCTAGCACCCTGAAATTCGTAAAATAAGTCATCAATCCTTGGGATGGGATACTTATTCTTGATTGTGATCTTTTTCAACTTCCTATAGTCAATGCTTATTCTGAGAGAACCATCTTTCTTCTTCACGAACAATATTGGTGTGCCCCATGAAAAATACTAGGTATGATGGAGCCTATTCTAGAAGGTCTTTAAGTTCTTTAAGATCTGTCGAAGGCATTCTCTAAGGAGAAATATAAATAGGCCGGGTCTGGAATGATATCTATTTTAAAGTCAAATTTCCTTTTGATAGGAACTCAACAAGATCTTTTGGAAATACTTCTGGAAACTCATTGACTACTAGAATTGACATAAGAGTTGGGGATTCAGCGCTACAATCCATAACTTTTAACTACATGATAGAGATAACCCTTAGATATCATCTTTCTAGTCTTATGGTAAGAAATGAATTGTCCCATAGGTATTAAGATACTACCTTTCCAATCTAAGATTAGTTCATTTGGAAACTTAAGACAAACAATCCTAGTTCTACAATCAACTGAGACATAACAGGAATGTAACCAATCCATGCCTAGAATGAAATCACAGTCTACCATTTGTAACTCTAAAAAATTTGCTGAGGTGACTTTTTGAGACACTGTGACAGGAAAATTGTAACACCCCTAAAAACCATTTGATCCAAGATATGAAGAGTTCTTCGTAGTGAGTGAGATTTTACCAAGGAATTACAAATCTCATAAAATTAAGGTCAAGTGACTAGATGTAGCACCTAGAGTTCTAAAATAACTAAATGGGAAATAATTTTTTTTTTTGAAATTTGGATAGTTAAGATAGGTATGAATTTTGGGTCAACCTCAAACGAACATACTCCCAGTACATGATGACTTAGGTTTGATACACGATACCATAGGGAAGATCTTGGAATTATCTTTCCAATGTCACTTAATTTCCTATGTTTTTAGTTTGAATAAGTGAGATATGGACTTTTGAAGTTTGGCGGTCCAGCTAAGGAAAGTTATCCAAAAATAGTAATGGGTATTTTGGTCTTTTCCTTACCTAACAAGATATAATTCGTTTTTAGTAATATTTAAGGGGTATAATCCTATTAGTTATATGTTTATAATACTAATATACACCTAGGGTTTTAATTGAGAGTTTAAGAAAAGGAAAGAAGAGAAGAGAAGAGAAAAGAGGGAAGGATCAAGCATTCGTCGAGATTCTTGCATGATGTCGTGGAATTTTTAAGACGGGTTTGATACCTAAGAGGTATGTAAGCTTTGATACTGTTGGGTTGGTTAACCCACACATCAATAATGTCATTTTCAGCGAAATTTTATTCTTTAATTCGAAATATTCAAGTTCTTAATGAGTTTTTTATAGGTTTTCTTGAAGTTCATTCGAAATCTTGTTGTGTTGGGTTTTTGATAATATCTTGAGATGAAGTTGAGTCATTTGAGTTTTGTTTTAAGTATATTAGATTTTAATTAACTTAGGTAGTTGAATCTATGTAATTGGGCAACAAACTGTTCGATTCTAGGCGAGTTAGGGCGAGAAAAGGAGCAAGGATGTTAGACAAATTTTTTGGTTTGGGACCTAGATTTATGCGCCTTGCAGAGCGCCCCCACCCTCTATAATTTAGCGCTGCCTTCCCATGCCACACATATCCCCAGGTTCGCCTGCCCCATCCAGTTTGCCTCTGGTTTTTCCCATTGAGTTATTTTAAAGTGCACAGTCACTCCTTTTCAGTTCTAACCAACCTAAGCTATTTCTAAACACCTAAAATCATTCCTAAAATTATCATAAACTTGAATTTATAAATCAAATTCATGGTATGATTAAGATTTATGTTTTGATAATTCATTCAAACATTCAATGAAAGTCCCTTTCGATTATTTTGTGGAGTCCTTTAAAACTTTTACTAACTTTTTACAAGACTTGAGAAAGTGAGCATGAGAGTGAGGAGAATGTATTCATGATTCTACACTATTAAATACATATTTCATATCATGAACTATAAATATTAAATTCATTATTCACATTCAAGAGAGAGTTAAGAGTAAAGTTCGAAAAATCTTGTAAGTTCAATAGTGAATCCTTTAAGGTAAACTACCGATTTGGACTAAAATTTAAGCAAGTATGAGAATTAGAAGGGTCCTATACTTGAGTTCCTTATTGATACTTTTACCATTGATTCGAGTTGTTCATGCCCATAACTTCCACATGATATTCATAAATTGAGTATCATTGAGCGGAGTTGTATCTCCAAGTTCTATGTCTTGAGTATTGAGTTCCTTATTCCTTTTGATATTATATTCGTAATCATGGGACTATTACATAATACCCATTAAGTCTTTGATTCAACTAGTTCATGCATATAATTTAGCATGAACCCTGTAAGTTGAACAATCTTAAGATAAGAAGCGTATTTGAGTTCTTGAGTTGAGTAGTTCATGCTCATAATTCCGCATGAACCCTCCAAGTTCAACATCATGAAATCAACCATAAACATGAGGTCATGAACCTTGAACTCATACTTCAATTCAAGGAAAGATAATAGTTCTTCCTAGAAGCTAAGGATAAAGTCAAAGTAAAGCTTATAAATTTCTCAAATGTCTTTTACAAACGTTTTAACTTTGTTTTAAGACTTAAAGTTCAGGTTGAGTAAAGAGTTAAGTACAAGTAATAAGGTATATCAATATGAGTGATGATGTTCGACTTAAGATTTGATATAGATGATTTGAACAAATTTAGATTTTAGGTGCAATGAGTATCAGTCTTATAAGTGATAGACCCTAACCTTTAGATAAGAGTAACGAAATGTCTTAGTCATGAAAGTAACAAAAGCATTAAGAGGATTATCGAGATGGTATGTAACCAGTTGAGGTTTCCATGGAATTTTGATTTTTCATGTATGCCTAGGTATCATAATTGATCTGTTAATATGGAATATGTCCATAACTTTTATGTGCTAGGTTTAGACCTAAGGATGAGATGAAAAGATAAGAAAGTAAGGCAAGTGGTGACAATAATATAATAATGAGTTCCACAGTGATTAAGAGGATAAAATTTTAATATAAGAAATACTTAAATAAGATCCCTTAGTTTGTTCGTAAGGAGGGTTAGTAGGAGCTCATGGAGTTGTTACAGTACTAAGCTTGAGTGTGGTGGTAAAGTCTAATAGTTTTAGATGAGATTCCCTAAAAAGAAGTATAAAATCCGAACCTAAGGATTTATGTTAAGGTTTAATATAGTAAAATTACACTATTAGATGGAGACCATAGTAAGAGTAACCAACTCCATACAAAGTCTAGCCGTCATTCGAGGATGAATTATCCCAAGGGGAAGATAATGTAACAACCTTAACAAATTTTTTGCTAAGACTGTACTTAGTGATATTTTTCCTAGAAATTAGAAATTTCTTAATTATTAAGGTCACGTGATTAGATTAGCACCTTAAGTTCTAAAATAACTAAATTGAAAAAAAAAACTAAAATTTGGAGAGTTAAGTTATGAATGAGCTTTGGGTCAACATCAAACAACCATTACTCCTACCACATGATTATTTATGTGTTATACATGATACCTTGGGAAAGATATTGAATTACCTTTCCAACTTCACCGATTTTGCTTATTTTCAAGTTGAGATTAGTGAGATATGTCCTTTTGATGTTAGATTGTCATGTTCAGTAAGTTAGCTGAAAATAGTGAGGGCTATTTTGGTTTTCCTTACCCATCAAGATTTAATTTGTTTTTCATAATATTGTAGAGGCGTAAATCTATTAGGTTAAGTTTTATAATCATAATATATGCCTAGGTTTTTCGTTGAGAGTTCAAGAAAATAAAAGAAGAGAAAACAGGAGAAAAGAGGGGAGAATCAAGCGTTCGTCGAGTTTCTTGTGTGATGTCATTTAATATACACCATTGGTTTGATCCCTATGATATATGTAAGCTTCCAAAGTGTTTTTTTCGTTCATACACATGACAATCATCTTAATTTCAGTGAAACTTCATTCTCGAAATTTAAAGATGAGAGGTCTTGACCAGGTCTCGACAGGTGTTATTCAAGTTCATTCTAAATCTTGTTGTGCTAGGGTGTTGATCATTTCGTGAGATCTAATTGAGTTATTTTTTCAGTATATCATGTTGTAACTAAGTTAAGTAACCGAATTCAATTTATTGGGGAATAAACAGTTTGATTTTACGCATGTTAGCATGAGAAAATGATCAAGGAAGTTCGGCAAATTTTCTGGGTTGGGTCTGGGGCGATGTGCCTTCCAGAGCGCCTCAAACCCCTCTGCACTTTAGGTCTGGCTACCCATAGCCCCACGGTCTCCTTCCCCATCCAATTCTCGTCTGGTTTCTCCGTTTGAGTTCGTTTAATGTGCACCTTCACTCCTTTTCCTTTCTTACTAATCTAAGCTACTTCTAAAAACCTAAAATCATTCCTAACAAGATTATAACCTTTAATTAATAAATAAAATTCAACTTAGAGTTAAGAGTTAAGTGTTGCTAATTCTTTCCAAAATTTTAAGAAAGTTCCTTTGGATCCCTTTGTAGAGTCTTCTACAACTTTTATCAATTTGTTTCAAGACTCTAGAAAGTGAGCATGAGAGTGAGGATAATGTATTAATTGTTATACAATGTCAAATACATCTTTCATATTATGAACCAAAACTCTTGAGTTCATCATTCATATTCAATAGAGACTAAAGAATATAGTTCCAAAAAATCTTTTGAGTTCGATTTTTAATCAATTGAGGTAAACTATCTATTTGAACAAATATTTTATTAAGTTTTCCTATTGAAATTTTTATGCTTGGGTTGAGTTATTCATGCCCATAACCTCCTCATGAATATAAATTGCGTATCATTGAGAGTATTAGTATCTCCAAGTTCTATGTCCTTATTATTGAGTTCCTTATTCTTTTTGATATTATATTCCTAATCATGGGACTATTACATGTTACCCATGATGTTCTTGAGGGTAGTAGTTCATGCCCACAATTCCAGTAATACCTTAAAATTAACTAAGGTGAACTAGAGCTTCTTAAATACTTCATGAGTTAATTTTTCATTAAAATGGTTTAAAATAAGGATATTAGGAAGTTTGTGAAGTTTGGTGACATTTGGAGGTCAAATGTCCAAGAACGCCCCTAACGTAGGTGCTTGTGTGTCTTCATGTGGTTTAATGAGTTTTACATGTTCGTTTTAATCGAAATTGATGTGGAACGTTCCTCATACCTAGACAACTATGTATAAATACTTAAAGTATCGGTACGACCCCACCTAGGACCCATGAGGGGCCCTAGAAGGGGATGCTATCCTATTGGCAAGATGCTGTCAACTAGTGACCATCGACGGCCACAACGGACGGACCGTTGTTCAACCAATGACCCGTTAACCTTGGGCATCCACTGTCTATGAAAGGATAGAAAATCATGAACAAGGTATAGACTCAGCCCCTATTGATGGACCCCATCTAAAGGGCGTTGATTAGGAGACCATCCGTTTGTTGGGTGGGCGTAATGTGCTGCCAAAAGCTACAATTTTTCTGCTAAGGCTTGGGGTGTTTGTTAAATTTACCCAATGTTTTTTATGCACCATGGATTAATATTTTAGGGTATTTTAGTTACATTAAGGGGTTTCAAACACATAGACCTAATTTTAGACTTCAGTTTCTAAAACCCAAAACCCTCTCTCAAAACCAAGCAGAAGTTTGGACTCAAGGAAGGTGTAATACTGCGAAAGTCTAAGACGTATTCTAGAGCATATCATAGGTTTCAAAAGGTTTAGACATTGTTTTAAGGTCAAAAATAATTATTATAATTCATTTAGGATGTTTAAGAATCGAAATGTCAAGGAACGTCCATGACGTCCTGGAACTAGTTCTATGAGGTGCTACTGTGCCTTATCCCATTTGACAATGTTTTAGGTGTCGGAAAATGATAGTTTACATTCAATTTTGAACCATTTTGGTATAAATTAATTGTCGAGCTTCCTAAATTTTCCAAACAATTTAAATTAATTATTTTTTTTATAAATTTTAGGAAAATATAATGCATGTACTTTATGTTACTTCGGATACTTTTGTATTAGTTCTTAGATAATATATACTTAACATAATTATGTACATAATTAGTATATGTTATGATTATTCAAAAAATCATTTAAAAAGTATTGTTAAGTTTGGTAAGCATTCTATTAAACTAATAGGATTATATTTTAAACAAATATTTTACAATTTAAGTAATTATATTGCTAAATAAAGAAGCTCCTCAATTAATTAATACAAATTTGTTATTTAAGATTTAGCCAAATTTTACTATTTTTAATAAATTGGATATTTATTAAATTTAACTCATTTTCTCCTAAAAAACCCATTTAAACAATTAAATCCAGCCCCCAAACCCATTTTATTTCCTTCCATTCAAACCCATTCCCAATTTTCTTTTTATTTTGTCACCCAGGCCCAAACCCTCAATCTTTCATTCCAAATTACAGCGGCCCATTCCATTTAATTAACATCCCAGCCAACTTCTTTTTCCTCCTCTCCCATTCCCCTATTTAATTTCCAGCCCAAATTAATCCCAACATTCCCCGTTGCCCAAATTAATCCCAACACATTTAAATACCCATCCCACTTCCTTTCCTAAATTCGGCCCAACACATTAAATACCCAACCCAAATCCAATAACCTGACCCGACCCCTTTCCCTTTTGACCCGATCTCCCCCTCCTTCTTCCTTCCCAGACGCGACTCCTCCCCCCCCCCCCCAAAAAAAAACAAAAACCCAGAAGAAACAACAAACCTAGGAGAAGCAGAAACCCCCCCTAGATGCGACAATATTCTCTTGAAACCCGCGTCTCCCCCACGCTCTCTCCCTCATCTCCTTCACGCGTCCCTCTCTCCCAAACTCCCTCCCTCGCGCGAACCCTACACGATTCAATCGCGTCATTTCTCTCTCTCTCTCCAGTATGCTTCGTAGCAGTGCAGGCTATATTTCTGCTTTGCCAGACACGTTTTGTCCTTGCAGCACAGATTCGCGCAACGAAGCTCGCCAGTACTACAATTTTATCTCGTCCCTCCACCTCACCTCCCATTCGTTGGGAATTCGGCATGAAAATGGGATATTCCTTCAGTTTTTGATAAGGATTTGGCTAAGAAAGATGGAAATTGGCCGAGAATCGTTTGACCCACCTCCAAAAAATCGGAACCCTAAAATCTTCTATAAAATCCCCCTTTCGCCTTCGAGACAGGGGTTGTTTTTTTGGCTGAAATCCCATTGTGGAAAAAATAAATACAAAGATAATCGAAATTTCGTCTGAGAATAAGGAACCAGTCCTAGAAAAAATTCATACTCATCCCCTTCTAATAGGATTTTCTATTCACAAAAGGATTAGCAAAGAGGTTCTTAGAAAGATTCCGACAAGAGGAAACCATTTCGTCAAGTGTTGGTGCGACATTCTACTTCAAACATTCGAAGCAGAGGGGTGGTTTTGGAGGTCGTGATAGTTTCGTCTTCGTGCTCACCGCATCTCCAGTTCGCCGCCAGGAACAGGTACTGTTTATCCTTCCCAAACATTCCTCGTCTATGTGGTTTTTGATGCGATGATTCCTTGATGTGACTAGCGTCTTCTCAAGTTTATAGTTTACATCGTTGTAGGTGTTGCTGTTTGTCAACTGCTGTCCCTTCGTTTCCCCTCTAGTCAAGTTTATTTAGTTGTTATCTGTTAAGTCGCGTCTTGTTTCATTATTAGATGAGATATAATATTCGTCGATTGAATCGTTCATTTTATGGGTTATCGGTGTTGGTTCAGTGTTGTTTTGACGTGAAGCAGGCGTTCTTAATTGCTGTCATGGGTTAGCCATAGCGATGTTTTAAGGTTCGCCAAAATTCCAGCATGATTGTTGTCATCTCTTTGTACTCAAGTTTGGGTTTAGATGCCTATTTTACCTCGTGTGCGCCGTGTTTAGGCATTTGAGGGGGCTGGTTTGGGAGTGTGTCGTTCCATTTCTTTAGCGAGTATGAAATTTCATGTGAATTCTTTTCTTTTTTTCCTGTATTGCTTCAGCTTCGTTAAGTTTCGTTTGGAGTTGTTGTATGCGGTGGTTTTACTTTGATTGTTGTTGTTTTGTTTGAACATGTAAATCCAAATTGGGTCTCTCATACTGCCTGTTGGATGGTATTTATTTACTTTCCTTGAGAGGTTGTGTTGAAAGTTGATTGTAGTGTATGTTATCCATTTGTAAAAGTCAAGGGGATCAATATTCCTTAGTTTCGAAAACCATCGTTTATTGAAATGAGGGTTGAATATAGGGCTGTCCTATTCTATGCTACCTTTCTCTTATTTAAATTTTATTTTTAGTAAAATATAGTATGTAGTTTCACCTGCTCCTTTCTTACTTCTTGTGAACTATAGGCTGTCTTTTTGTATTTGTATTTTTTATTTAGTTTCAAAGACCTTTTCATATGTTCATTTGAAAGCTTGATGTTGGTAGTTGCCTGAAAGGGTTTAAAATTTCAGAGTCTATTAAGTATGGGAAAGATATGTTTATTGAGAGCTTGAAAACACATGATCTCTTGTATATTCTTCGGATAATGGCATCATTATTTTCTTCATTTGTTAAAGTGATTGGTTTTTTATTTTAGCGTGAGGCTGTCTGTTTGATGAATGTGAAGCGTGTCCCTTTTGTATATTTTGAAGTTTGTTTGACATTCAGTGAACATGCATTTCAAGAGGTATAGTATATAGGTGACATAATAGATATTAATTTTAAAGGTCACACTTAGCTTATGAACCTTGTCATTTTTTTGGTTCGGTTGATTTTAGAGTTATATGCTACGGTCTAATTTGATTTTCTTAGGTAGTCCTCGATAATTAAATCATTTATCTTGTAACTATTATGCTAATTTACTGTTATTTTGTCGCATGTGTGCATTTACTTTCGAGTCCATTTGGGACCCCTCTTTCATCCATGCATTCGGAGGAGCCGTAAAGGCTCAATTCCTATACCGAGTCAAGGCAAAAGCATGGATCCCAATTTCAGGGAGATTGAAGAAATTTTAAGAAGGCTGATTAGAAGACTTTTCTTTATTTTATTCTTGTATTTTTATTTGTAATGGGCACAAGCCCTCGTTGTTTTATTTTTGGTATTTTACTTTGTATATTTAGATTAGGACAGGTTAAATTGGGTTTAAAAAACCCAAAAGCAGGTGGGTCTAATTTTCTGTCAAGGCGAACAGAACCCGAATTTGGACCCAAAAAATCTCTCTCTCTCTCTCTCTCTCTCTTTATTACTCGTTTTTGTTTTTGTTTAAATGTTGTTAGTTAGGGTTAGAAAAAAAAACTCCAAACCCCATCGAAATGCCTCTCTATTTTATCAAACCTTTAAACTAAAATTAATTCTTAAAACAACAAATGTTTCAACTTCGTAAGTTTGTTTTGATATAAACTTTAAGTTCAACTTGAGATTCACAATTTTTTTTAAAAAAAACATAGTGAAGTTGTTAATTGCTAGAAAACCGTATTAAGCGAACGTCTTAGGTGCTTTCAACACCTTCCTAAAACGCTAATAAGAGTCCCGAATCCTTAAAATGTTTTCAAAACGATTTTCCTGTTTAAGTTGTTTGAAAACAAGTTTTCTTAGTTTTCCTTAAAAATTAAGTGGCCACTCCCAAAATGTCGAAAATATCTTTAAAATAAAACAAACTCTTTTCGAAATATTTTTCGATAAAACATAATGGCAACTCCGCTGTGGATAACGGAGGATTCTAACCCTATGATTAACTTTATTTGACTACTTGCGATTAACTGTTTAATTGGTTAGTTACTTTTGTTACGAAATATTGCATTTCATAGCATAATTCTGCCAAACGGCAAGTAGTTTGCATTAGGAAACGGAAGTTACGCGGCTTACCGCGGCTTTCTTCATATATACCTAAGAAATCGTTTGGGAGTATCAAACAAATATTCGTAATGCGGTCATCGGGCATTGTTTTATAGGTCTACCCCGACGTTTGTCTGACTCGGGTAACCGTCAATTTGAAAACAATTATAGAAAGCCTAAGATAGAGCGAAACCAAAACCGAGTTAAGCATCAACGTAGGACGGCTTAATACCCAAGGCGTATTAAGTCCATTTTAGTAGAAAAATTGCCAAAATCGCGTCCAAGGTCTTCAACCTCACGACGCATCATATTGTTTGACATTCGAATAAATATATGTGTGAAAACCAACTTGGGGGTAGGGAAAATCTAACGGGTTTCTATTTTACAGATATGGATGCTTCCCTAAGTTCGATATGGTCGTCTCAGCGCCACCTCAGCTTATGATGTGGTACAACAATCTGGACGGGGATCATAGGCGAACACTTAACAAGTACGTAGGTGCCTTAACCGAGCTGATCAACATGGATGGTTGGCCAGAACAAATCAAGGTGGTTACAGGGTATTGGGAAAGTCAGAAGATGGTCTTTCGTTTTGGAACAGCCGAAATTACCCTAACGCTAGAAGAGATAAGGGATTGTATAGACACCGTGGGCACTGGGATAGAGAGGAGAGCCCAAAACCAAGAAGATATTTTTATCCCCAACAAACCTTCTGTAGAGAATATCGCGGATTGGTTTGGACTAAGAAATGACTTCTCTTATTGGTGTCACGATTCCCACATAATGTTTAGAGATCTCTATATTAGATTCGGACACACGAGTTTCTACACCGCGTACAATTGGGAGTTTTAGATTTCCTAGAGGGAGTGGAACGAGGTCCGTCCCCTAGCGTTTGCCGTGGTATTGTTGAAATCAATGGTCTTCCCGCACGACCTGAGTTTGAGCATCAGCACCAGAGTCATAACGCTCGTCCACACGTTATTCAAAGGATATGAAAATCAAGGAACAACAAAATACTACCCGTAGCTCCAGTCATATTATATGACATATATCGGGCTTTGGGTAACTGCAAAGAAGGACACCGATATTTCCAAGGGTGAAATATGCTCCTCCAGTGGTGGATTCTCAGCCATTTGGCGAAGGGTGCTGTGACTCGGGAATTACACACCCTCGGCAACAAGAACACTCTCAAGGACTTAAACGATTTACTATTCTGGGCAAATATGAACAATCGGAGAACTAGAGGGAGATGGGCCCAAATTTTCTCAGAATTAAGAGAAGAGGACCTCCAATGGATGCTCGACCGTTTTATATCCAAGGAAGTTGTCGTGGAGACTCACAGATGTGTTGTGCTCCCTCTACCAGGTATTCGGGATATTCGCCATTTCGAGTCTTGCGACAATTTGGAAGAAAACAAACCGTGCCTAGAGAAGCGTACTATGGAGCTAATGTGTATAACATTGGAGATGACAGAGTGCATGATGCTTCAGAAATGCTCAGAGAATGGAAAACTGCCAAGCGCATGGGTAAATACACTATCGTCCTTGACCGATGCAATGTTGGATATGACGAAGGTTACAAAGAGTGGCTGAAGAAAGACATACAGAATATCTCCTTTCAAATTCCGTGTAGCTTTTGTAGTGTGAC
The DNA here is from genome assembly GCF_036512215.1 of Solanum lycopersicum. NCBI lineage: Eukaryota > Viridiplantae > Streptophyta > Magnoliopsida > Solanales > Solanaceae > Solanum > Solanum lycopersicum. The sequence goes on along the minus strand of NC_090803.1, from coordinate 27,302,351 downwards.
GGACTCAGAGGCCAAAGCAGTGGCCGAACTGCAAGAGATGAAGGAAGATTCCAATGAGGTCTATGCTAAGTTTATAGAGAATCACGACGCTCTTGAGGGGCAACTCGAGAGGTCAAAAGATTGAGGCAGGGGTATGACGATTTTGACAACTGGATCCAGCAGAAAATCGAGAGGATGCGATACAAGAGTCTGGAAGACAAAGGACGTCTAGGTGAAGGTTTTCTATTGATGCTGAGGTATATGTTTCACAAACACAAAATTCAGAAAGATGATGGTGGAGCATGATCATCCGGAGCAGCATAGTGGGCATCACCCATGGGTTGGTTTTATTTACTTGTATTTACACTACTTTAGCCTCTGTGTGGGCCTGATTTTATTGCACTTTCTAATGGCCCCTGCGTGGGTCTGTCTTTATGTCTATTTCATTTTTTCGAACATTTTATTCATTATTAAATATTATTTTGGGGGGAATTTTTTATTTGGTTTTAATTCACACGTACATCATTCGAATGCTCTAGGCCTACCCTTGGCACAAAAGGGACCCCACGCATGATTAGGACGCGATATATATGTGTGTTTAAATCCTTATGATTATATCGCTATGATTTAGGATATCGTAAACCCACTCGTAGCCAGAAATTCTAAAGAATATACGGAAGCCACTATTACAAATGTCCGATCAAATTGCAAAGTCTCATGTTTGTCACTCAAAAGTCCATCTCCCATACCACAAATCCTAAATACCCACTCTATCGTCTCAAGAAAAGTGAACCACCACTATGGACAAAGGTAAGAACGTCCGGACGGAGCTCAATGAAGAGGTGTTGCGAAGAAAAATCGAATAAGTCACTCGAGAAATTAAAAAGGTTAAGGAGGAAGGACTCAAACTTGACATGACCACGACAATCTACAAAGCTGCAGCCATGAAATTGGATGAATATCTGGCGTCGCAAAGAAAAAGAAAGAAAGAGGTTGAGATGGAAACCGAAAGCTTAAGAAAAAGGTTGAATATTCTTCATTTGGAGGTTCACGAGGAAAGGTGAGAGAGGCAAAAATAAATGTTAAGACTGCCGTACTATCGACAAAAAGTGCGTCACTCGATGAGGAATTCACGACCTGTAGCAACTTAAAGGGCAAAAAATACCTCGCTCGTGACCAGGGAGTAGATAACAGTGGCCCCAACAATGAATTAAATGAGGAGGACGATGAGGAGGAAATCGTCTACAAGCCTCCATTTCCGATTCTCTGAAAGGAACTGAGTGACGCAATAATAAGGGGGAGAAATCACTGAAATGTTGTTGTCGTCGTCAAGAAATTTCAATGTTGTCTTTCAATTTCCTTTGTAATCACAATAAAAGAAAGAATGAAAATATTTCATCCTAAACTCGAACTACTTTGGGCCTGAATTCTCCTTGTGAGATACGTAGGCAGCCTTTCCTGGCTCGGCCCCTATCGCTAAAAATTTTCATTCTCCTCCGTGTTGCGAAGATATGAAGATAAGATCTACGAGCATCGAAAAGCAGCTGCAAGAAGACCATAGCTCAACGTGATTCAGCCTTCCCTTAGATAGCGTCAAACAAGCAAATTCCTATTTGTCTAAGAAATATATTCCATCCTCTTTCGTGGGTTAAAATGTCCTCAAACAAAGCGACTTGTGTGTTTATCTACTTCTGTGTTATATTATGCATTTTGTACTCCGAACATGCACTTACAAATTTGCCTTTGAATTGTTTTGCTTCTAAGGTACCTTTAACTGATCTGTGTCGATAAAAGCTGGCAGATCATCCCTACTTCACCAGATCGAAAGGTCGTACAGATTCCTTCCCCGGACCAAACTCAGACAGAGAGAATACAACTATGGTAGACAATAACGACGAGGCTAGTCTCACAAACATTGTGGTGGCTCAGCCCACCGTGGCAAAACAAAATGAACTAATTGCACGACTGATGCAGTAGATAACTGATATGAGGGTCTCGATGCAGCGAAGGTAGGACACGCCTCCACGCAGATTCGGCCCTAATTTTGTTGACGCAAGACCTTCGATGTACTTTCCCTCGTCCAACTTGGATCCAACTCAGAACCAGCCGTCAACACCCTTGCATAACCCATCTGGGATAGATTTAACAGCCAAAAAACACCAGTATTCTTCCGTATCTTATCAAACACCCTCACCGCTTCCAATTAACTATCCTCAAATGCCACCACACCCCCTAGAAAACTCAAACAGCCCCACCACCCCAGAATGAAAATCAAAATCCGACCGCCTTCAACCCTAAAACAACACATCCCCACTTAACCCAAAAAAACAATCCTCAAAACTACCCACAAAACTACCAAACTGCACAAAACGTCCCAAGCCCTTCTATAGCTCCAACCCTCCCAAAAAGAACCACATTCCAAGGTCCCGTTCTAGCCGAGCATGAGGTGCACGATTCCGTGTTGGATCACTACGAGGAGTAGGAGATAGAGTTGAAGGCAAGGGAAGAAGAAAAGATCGACATAAAGGAGGAGATTAAAAGGGAAATGAAAGAGTTGCAATACGTTCCAGACGTCGCCGGATTGAGCTATGCAGAATTGTGTATCCACCCAGACTTGAACCTTCCTGAAGGGTTAAAAATCCCGAAGTTTGATACCTTCGGAGGGGTAGGCAACCCCATGATGCATTTAAGAGCGTACTGCGACCTACTCGTGGGAGTTGGCAAAGATGAGGCTTTACTGATGAGGTTGTTCAGCCAGAGTCTGTGCGGCGAGGCCTTGGAATGGTTTACGTCACATGAAACGAGGAAGTGGCCCAGTTGGAGCGCGCTTGCTAAAGACTTCATCGATAGATTTGCGTATAATGTTGAGATAGTCCCAGATCGGTACTCCTTAGAGAAAATGAAGCAGATATCTACGGAAAGCTATCGAGAATTTTCCTACAGATGGAGAAAAGAGGCAGCAAGGGTGAGGCCTCCGATGACTGAAAAGGAGATTGTAGAAGTTTTTGTGCGGGTGAAAGAGCCCAAATACTATGACAGAATTATTTTGTTAATCGGAGCCAAATTCACCGAGATAGTCAAAGTTGGTGAGACTATTGAAGACGGCCTGTAGTCGGGGAAGATAGCTCGAGTATCCGCATCGCCTGGACCTTCCGAAATGATGAGGAAGAACATGGAGGAGGTTGCCGCTATTTCATACGGTGGAAAAAAAGTCCCCAGAAACTCATCTCGTCCTCTAGACCGCTCCAAGCCTCAGCCAAAGTCTTACCAAGCATTTCTTCAACAATCAAATCATTCCGGCGACTACAATGTTGCCCCCACTTATCCAGATGCCCAAATTTTATAGTATCAAAATCCACCCCCAAATCTCTAAAATTTTCCCTCCATTTACCCAAATTACCCCCAAGCTTTTCAAATTCCACCCTCTTATCAGAATATCGCTCCCGGCTGTGCTAACGTACAGTCAAGCTATCGAGAACCTTCCCCTACATATCAAGTCCAAGATCAAGCATATCAAAGCCCCTTCCCAAGTTACCAAGCTCCAGTGCCAAATTACCAGACAAATACCTACCCTAGAACCCAAGCTCCTCGCCCAAATGCTCGTAATTATCAACAGGTTCCTCCCCCTCAGCAAAGCAGGTATGATCCTTCTCATCCCAAGTTTTAGAAGAGGCCTTCGAGAAACTTTATCGCACTAGCTGAAAGCCGAACAAAGCTGTTCGAAAGATTTTCTGCGGCCGTATACATCCACCCTGTGGGGTCCAAGCTCGTGGATGTTAACTTTAAGTTCTACAAACCGGAGCAGAGATGTGCTTATCATTCCAACAGTGTTAGACATGAAACAGAAGACTGTATAAATCTTAAGCACAAGATCCAGGATCTAATCGACCAGAAAGTGGTCTCCCTCCAGCCCGCGGCGCCGAACGTCAATACAAATTGGTTTCCGAATCATGAGGGAGGAAGCATCAACATGATAGAAACTGACGAAGATGAGTGTGAAACAAAGAGGATTACTCCTGTTGTGCAGGAAGACTTGGAAAAGGCTGTCTCTTCTTTATGCGTCAAGGAAAAAGGAGAGTTCGTTATTTTGACACCTATGAAGGCTGTTGCCTTGGTGCCCTCAAAAACTCATGCCAAACCCAAGTTTGTCATAGAGAAGGTCGTGGCCCAATGAATGACTAGGTCTGGAAGATGCTACACTTCTGATGAGCTTGCTCTTAAATGACAAAAGAAAGATCATGCCAAGAGACCAATAAGTGAAGCAGAAGCTGAGGAGTTATGGAGGAGAATGCAGCCTAAAGATTACTCCATTGTCAAACACTTGGAGAAGACTCCATGTAAGATCTCTATGTGTGCCCTACTGATGAGCTCCTGGTCCCACAGAAAGGCTTTGTTGAAAGCTCTGGATGACACATACGTTCCCTCAGGTACAAGCAACGATAACGTAGCTGACATGATTCATCAAGTGATTCAGGGACATTGCATCAGCTTATGTGATGATGAATTTCCAGCCGAAGGGAGATCCCATAACAAATATTTTCACGTCTCCGTGATATGCCGCGGAAAGGTCATCAATCGTGTCTTGGTAGACGATGGATCTGGTTTGAACATATGCCCCTTGTCCACATTGAAACAGCTGAGGTTTGACCTCGGAAAATTGGAGCAAAACCAGGTTAATGTAAGAGCGTTTGATGGTGTGCAAAGAGACATATTAGGGGCGGTGAACCTGACCCTCCAAGTAGGCTTCGCGGAGTTCGATGTAAAGTTCCAAGTGTTGGATATTGATAACAGCTATAACATTCTTTTGGGAAGGCCATTCATTCACATGGCTGGAGCTGTCCCCTCAACCCACCATCAAATGATGAAGCTAATATGGAAAAATGAGGAGCTAGTTGTTCACGGTGAAAGAAGCCATTCAGGATAGGAGGTGCCAGTCTTTGACGAGACGCCGCAAGGTTCAACATTTTACGCAGTGGAGTTGGTAAATGCCACCGATAAGGATTTGGCCCCGCCGACCCTCATGTCAGCCGTGTACAGAATGATCGCCACGGTAATGCTGCAGAATGGGTTCGAACCCGGTTTTGGATTGGGAAGAGATTCCCAAGTGATTATCAAACCTGTTCCATTCCTTGCTAAAGGATCAAAATATGGTTTGCGGTACACCCCCACAGATGACGATGTGAAGATGAAGAAGACAAAGGATAAAGAGTTGGCTAAACCGATCCCGGATTTGTTTCAATCCTTTCCAGTCCGTGAGTATGCTAAGCTTGAAGACTGTGAGGAAGGAATTTGTGACCTTTTCAAGGAGATCAATGCTATAATCGAGGAGGAAGTCGAGCCAGCTGGAATTCGTGATGCTGAACCTGGGGAGATGCTGCAGAATTTGACTTCCATGCCAATCCTGATGTCCCGAACTCTTTAGTAGAAAGGAGTTATTTTATGCATACTAAAATTGGTGTTTGTTCGGAAGATGCCCAAGACCCACCATTTAGGCATTCTTATTAATTGTTCGAATTTTAAATTTTCATTGTGATGTTTAAGAAGAGACATGGCCTTGTGCCATGACCAAAGTTAGCATTTTGTTTTAAATGAAAGCCTCCTTATTTTTAACTTTGTTTAATTAGTTGCTTGTATACTTTACTTTCCTAATTTTGTCTGTTTATGATTTTTGTAACATAAGTTACAGACCTGCCAATGTCATGTCATGTCATGAGCTAAATGAACAAAATGAGACAAATAATGACAAGGTTGACGACTATGACAAAGAAAGTTGGGAACCAGATTATGTTGCAGAAGAATTTCAACAGTTCGAGACTCAGCTTAAACCGAATCTAAAGGAGACAGAAACGGTGAATTTGGGAGATTTGGAATGTGTCAAAGAAGTTAAGATCAGCATCTACCTGAATGAAACTAAGAAGGAGAGCCTGGTTCATTTGCTTGCCGAATACAGTGATGTGTTTGTTTGGGAAGTTGGTGAAATGCAGGGTTTGAGTACCAATGTCGTATCTCATAAGCTACCTATCAATCTAGGGTTTGAACCGGTGAAACAAAGACTCGGAAATTCAAGCCTGAACTAAGTTTGAAGATCATGGAAGAAATCACCAAGCAAGTAGAATCTCGACTTGTGGAAGTAATGCAATATCCAACCTGGTTGGCCAATGTTGTTCCGGTCTCCAAGAAGGATTGGAAAAAAAGGATTTGTGTTGATTATAGAGATCTCAACAAGGCTAGTCCGAAGGATAATTTTTCGTTGCCGAATATCCATATTTTAATTGACAATTGTGCCAAACATGAGATGAATTCATTTGTGGACTGTTACGCAGGTTATCACAAAATTTTGATGGATGAAGAAGACGCGGAAAAAATGGCTTTCATTACACCTTGGGGTGTATATCACTATAGGGTGATGCCGTTCGGCCTCAAGAACGCCGGTGCCACTTACATGAGAGCCATGACAACTATCTTGCATGACATGATTCATAAGGAAATTGAAGTGTACGGGGACGTCGTCATATTCAAATCCCGTGAGAGTTCAGATCATTTGACACACCTGAGAAAATTCTTTGAGCGTTTGCGTCGGTACAACTTGAAGTTAAATCCCGCCAAATGCACTTTTGGAGTCGCAGATGGGAAGATGTTGGGGTTTATAGGGAGGTGATGAGTTTCTTAGGGAGTTTAAACTATATGAGCCGGTTTATAGCACAATCAACAGTGGTGTGTGAGCCTATTTTCAAGTTGTCGAAGAAAGACGCCCCGACTAAGTCGACTAGGAGTGCCAAACTGCTTTCGACGCTATCAAGAGCTATTTGTCTAACCTACCAGTATTGGCTCCTCCACGAGAAGGGAGTCCTTTGTTGTTGTATTTGTCTGTTTTGGATAGCGCCTTTGGATGTGTACTTGGTCAACACGACGAGACATGAAAGTAGGAAAAGGCTATTATGCACGACGAGAAGATTTCATGCATTGCGAGTCAACAATTATGCACGACGAGAAGATTTCATGGCTCGTCAAAATTAATACATCGCGAGAAGATTTTATGCTTCGCTGAAATTTATACATCGCGAGAAGAGTTCATACCTCGCCGAAATTTATGCATCACGAGAAGAGTCCATGCCTCTTTGAAATTTGCACATCGCGAGAAGAATTCATGCCTCCGTGGAAGTTATGCATTGCCAGAAGATTTCATACCTCACAGGAATTTACGTATCGCGGGAAGATATTCATGCCTCGCTAGAGGACATACACGGATAAAGAAAGGGAAATTGTGTATCCCAAGAACAAAATTTATCCATCGGCCTCAACTGCATTCTGTTATTTTTGATAAAAGTAAACATCAAGAATAGCATAGAAGATAACGACAAAAGAAACATCAATATCATATCATCATTTGTTTATTTATTGCGACATCAAGTATAGAGTACATTGAAGATTATATTGCAAAACACAAAGCATAAGCTTTATTTGCTAGACATCAGACCGATCGAGTCAACGTCGATTTAAGGAGAACAATCAAGTGTCGAAACGGTATAAAAGACACTGTCTCCCAGCCTTATTGCATGTTTAAGTTGACTAGTTTTATCTCAGTCTTTGTCGAGAGCATCCAAAAGCATGAATTCTCCAAAAACCACAGGTGCAGACGACATCAAAAAGGATGCAGCACGACGTGGAATCTTTTCTTAGCAGCGGACTGGGACACAGTACAAAGAGGAATGTCAAACTCTTAGGACGCGAGCAGAGGAGCGACTTCCACCTCATTCAAGCCACCCCTTTCAAAGCATGTGGGTTTTTCTTTAGTTCTGTAAGTTTCAGTCTCGCATCTGGAAGTTATGATTTATCGGAAGCAAGTTTCAGATTTGAGCAACAATGCGCCAAGAGCTTTGGAAATTATGTCCGTGTATGTTCTTAATTATGGGTGTGAAGCGTGCCACATTCATGGCTAAGAGGTTACAAGCATCCTTTTCACACTCGTTAATTTGTCACTTGTCCCAAAACCGAAGGTTATCTAGCATAATAGATTTCTTTTTCCACCGATCGAGTCGAACTACACAAAGCCTGACTCCGAAGGCTTAAGGATATGTAGGCAGATTCAATGTTAAAAACTCGACTGTATTCCAACATTCGCTCTCGAATTCTATTGTCGAGCATTTCAATACCTTCAAAATTCGGTATCAAGGTGGCTTTTGATTCTTTAAAAATCATGTGGTAAATCAAGCTTATCGAACTATAAGTGGCCGTAATTCCTAAACCCTTTGTCGAATCATTTCTTTTAAATGAATGGGGTTGGTCAAAATTAGTTTGGTCAATTTCATTTTCCTCGAGTTGCTTGCATCAACCCAAGTAAAATAAGGGACAATTGTTGACACCCAATTTTGACCCACGTCGGTATAAATTAATTGTCGAGCTTCCTAAATTTTCCAAACAATTTAAATTAATTATTTTTTAAAAAATTTTACGAAAATATATTGCATGAACTTTATGTTACATCGGATTCTTTTGTCGTAATTCTTAGATAATATATACTTTACATAATTATGTACATAATTTGTATATTTTATGATTATTCAAAAAATCATTTAAAAATATTGTTAAGTTTGGTACGCATTCTATTAAACCAATAGGATTATATATTTAAATAAATATTTTACAATTTAAGTAATTATATTGCTAAATAATGAAGCTTGTTAATTAATTAATACAAATTCGTTATTTAAGATTTAGCCAAATTTTACTATTTTTAATCAATTGGTTATTTATTAAATTTAACTCATTTTCCCCTAAAAAAACCCAATCAACCAATTAAATCCAGCCCCCAAGCCCATTTTATTTCCTTCAATTCAAACCCATTCCCAATTTCTTTTTATTTTGTCACCCAAGCCCAAACCCTTAATCATTCATTGCCAATTTCAGCGTCCCATTCCCTTTAATTAATCACCCATCCCGCTTCCTTTTCCTCCTCTGCCATTCCCCTATTAAATTTCGGGCCCAAATTAATCCCAACATTCCTAGCAGCCCAAATTAATCCCAACACATTTAAATACCCATCCCACTTCCTGTCCTAAATTCGCCCCAACACATTTAATACCCAACCCAAATCGAATAACTCGACCCGACCCCCTTTCCCTTTTGACCCGACCCCCCCCTCCTTCTTCCTTTCCAAACGCAACTCCCCCCCCCCCCAAAAAAAACAAAAACCCAGAAAAACAACAAACCTAGAAGAAGCTGAAACCCCCCCAAGATGCGACAATATTCTCCAGAAACCAGCGTCTCCCCCACGCTCTCTCCCTCATCTCCTTCACGCGTCCCTCTCTCCCAATTTCCCTCCCTCGCGGGAACCCAACGCGATTCAATCGCGTCATTTCTCTCTCCCTCGCCAGTACGCTTCGCAGCAGGGCAGGCTGGATTTCAGGTTTGCAACGCGTTTTGTCCTTGAAGCACGGATTTGCGCCACGAAGCTCGCCAGTACTACGATTTAATCTCGTCCCTCCACCTCACCTCCCATCCGTTGGGAATTCGGCATCAAAATGGGATATTCCTTCAGTTTTGGATAAGGATTCGGCCAAGAAACATGGAAATTTGCCAAGAATCGTTTGACCCACCTCCAAGAAATCGAAACCCTAAAATCTTCTATAAAACCCCCCTTCTGCCTTCGAGACAGGGGGTTGTTGTTTTGGCCGAAATGCCATTGTGGAAAAAAGAAATACAAGGATAATCGAAATTTCCTTTGAGAAGAAGGAAGCAATCCCAGAGCAAAATTCATACTCATCCCCTTCTCATAGGTTTTTGTGCTCACAAAAGGATTAGCAAAAAGGTTTTTAGAAATATTCGGACAAAAGGAAACCATTTCGTCAAGTGTTAGTGCGAGGTTCAAGTTCAAATGTTCGAAGCAGAGGGGTAGTTTTGGAGGTCGTGATAGTTTCGTCTTCCTGCTTGCCGCATCTCCACTTCGCCGCCAGGAACAGGTACTGCTTATCCTTTCCAAACATTCCTCGTCTATGTGGTTTTTGATGCGATGATTCCTTTCTTTGACTAGAGTCCTCTCGAGTTAATAGTTTAAATCGTTGTAGGTGTTGCTGTTCATCAACTGTTGTCCCTTCGTTTTACCTCAAGTCAAGTTTATTTAGTTGTTATCTTTTAAGTCGCGTCTTGTTTCATTATTAGATGAGATATAATATTCGTTGATTGAATCGTTCATTTTATGGGTTATTGGTGTTGGTTTAGTGTTGTTTTGACGTGAAGCAGGCGTTCTTAATCGTTGTCATGGGTTAGCCATAATGTTGTTTTAAGGTTCGCCAAAATTCCAGCATGATTGTTGTCATCTCTTTGTAATCAAGTTTGGGTTTAGATGCCTATTTTACCTCGTGTGCGTCGTGTTTAGGCATTTGAGGGTGCTTGTTTGGGAGTGTGTCCTTCCATTTCTTTAGCGAGTATGAAATTTCATGTCGATTCTTTTCTTTTTTTCTATATTGCTTCAGCTTCATTAAGTTCCATTTGGAGTTGTTATATGCGGTGGTTTGACTTCGATTGTTGTTGTTTTGTTTGAACATATAAATCCAAATTGGGTCTCTCATATTGCCTGTTGGATGGTCTTTATTTACTTTCCTTGAGGGGTTGTGTTGAAGGTTGATTGCAGTGTATTTCATCCATTTGTAAAAGTCAAGGGGATCAATATTCCTTAGTTTCGAAAACCATCGTTTATTTAAATGTGGTTTGAATGTAGGGCTGTCCTATTCTATGCTACCTTTCTCTTATTTAAATTTTATTTTTAGTAGAATATAGTATGTAGTTTCACCTGCTCTTTTCTTACTTCTTGTGAACTATTGGCTGTCTTTTAGTATTTGTATTTTTTATTTAGTTTCAAAGACCTTTTCATATGTTCATTTGAAAGCTTGATGTTGGTAGTTTCCTCAAAGGGTTGATAATTTCAGAGTCTATTACGTATGGGAAAGATAAGTTTATTGAGAGCTTGAAAACACATGATCTCTTGTATATTTTCGGATAATGGCATCATTATTTTCTTCGTTCGTTAAAGTGATTGGTTTTTTATGTTAGCATGAGGCCGTCTGTTTGATAAATGTGAAGCGTGTCCCTTTTGTATATTTTGAAGTTTGATGAACATGCATTTCCAGAGGTATAGTATATAGGTGACATAACAAATATTAATTTTAAAGGTCACACTTAGCTTATGAACCTTGTCATTTTCTTGGTTTGGTTGAATGTAGAGTTATATGCTACGGTCTAATTTGATTTTCTTGGGTAGTCCTCGATAATTAAATATTTTATCTTGTCACTCTTAATGTAATTTACTGTTATTTTGTCGCATGTGTGCATTTCCTTTCGAGTCCATTTGGGACCCCGCTTTCATCCATGCATTCGGAGGAGCCGTAAAGGATCAATTCCTTTACCGAGTCAAGGAAAACGCATGGATCCCAATTTTAGGGAGATCGAAGAAATTCCAAGAAGGCTGGCTGATTAGAAGACTTTTCTTTATTTTATTCTTGTATATTTATTTGTAATGGGCACAAGCCCTCGTTGTTTTATTTTTGGTATTTTACTTTCTATGTTTAGATTAGGACAGGTTATATTTGGTTTAAAAAACCCAAAAGCAGGTGGGTCCAATTTTTGGTCAAGGCGAACATAACCCGAATTTGAACCAAAAATCTCTCTCTCTCTCTCTCTCTTTATAACTCATTTTTGTGTTTGTTTAAATGTTGTTAGTTAGGGTTAGAAAAAAAAACTCCAAACCCCATCGAAATGCCTCTCTATTTTATCAAACCTTAAAACTAAAATTAATTCTTAAAACAACATATGTTTCAAATTCGTAAGTTTTTTTTAATAAAAACATTAAGTTCAACTTCAGATTCGCAATAATTTTTTAAAAATAAACATAGTCAAGTTGTTAATCGCTGGAAAACCAGATTAAGCAGAGCGTCTTAGGTGCTTTCAACACCTTCCTAAAACGCTAATAAGAATCCCGAACCCTTAAAATGTTTTCAAAACGATTTTTTCTGTTTAAGTTGTTTTAAAACAAGTTTTCTTAGTTTTCCTTAAAAATTAAGTGGTGACTCCTAAAATGTCGAAAATATCATTAAAACAAAACAAACTCTTTTCAATATTTTTGCCAATAAAACAATGATGAAATTTTGTGGAAGGATATATAAAATGTATTTGAGTTATTTCATCGTCAAAACTTCTAGGTAGGACTCCCCAAGGAAAAATCAAGGGCCCTTGAGGAGGACCCTTGTATCTTGGGGCAAAATTTGCCCTTGGTGGTGTCCACCCACTGATGCAACCAATGGATCGGGGTCCAATCTATGGGGCATCTATTGCATTCGTCAATGTACACTGAGAATATTTGGAAAGTACTGGATTTTAACAAGTATCTGACCAAAACTACGGACCAACAGGACGGAGGGTCCTATGGTCATCGATTGACAAACGGGACATGGATGGGAGGGAGGTATAATTAAGTTAATTAAAAACCTATATAAAGACCCTAACCTACTTAAGCTAACATAAGCTCTCATAATTTTTAAATCTAATTCGCTCCTCCTTCTCTCTACTTTCTCTCTCCCAAGTTGAGAAACACCATAGAAGTCAAGGTCATGGGGTCTAAGGATTCTAAATATAAAATTTTATCCATCAAATTTCATCAATCAAAAACTAATGGGGTTCCTTTAACCTTTGGGACCTCATTCCCCAAAGGGTTCCTTTAAATTGATTTCAAATGATAAGTTTTCATGTGGGTCTCTTCGCATCTCGAAACTTTTCTATCAATTTGATTTGTTTGTGGTTTCTTTTATTGTATTGATTAGGTTATTATGAATTATGACTATATTATACTACATGTTGAAGTATTGGTCTAGTTTGTAAAAGATGATCTTTTCCCCTTAACTCTAGGTTGTGATCTAGAATTAAATTGTATAGTATTGACTCAATTTGCTTGGTTAGTGTGTGAATTAATATCCTATCTTTTTATACTGATAATTTTGAGTAGATTGTGATATATTATATTCCAATTATGCTATTTTTTGAGTTATTGACCTAGGTTGTAAAGTAAATTATGAACTTGATTTAAATCTCTAATCCTAGGCTATGAATTAGTAATGGGTTGTTGTATAATGATTCAAATGGACTTCTTATTATGTTGGTTACTATTAGGTGATTATATTACACCCTTATTTGGTTGGGTTGAGGTTTGATGTTAAGACCTTGATGATGGCATTGTGAAGGAGATTGAGTAAGTCTTATGAACTCTATTCTCTACTTCGATTATTGTTTATTTTTGATTAAGTGATGATTTTGTATTGAAGTATAGCTTATATTAAGATTTATACGATTGGTATGATGCTGAATTGAAATATCTTGACTATGGTTTGTGAGGTATTGACTAGGATGTAAATGTTATAAGGATGGTGATAACTTACAAAGAGTAATAGCTTTCTAAATGAAGAAAGAAGGGAAAACGATATTTTCAAGATAGACTTTGAGCTATGTTTTTGAGAGCTAATCACAAATCAGAGAAAAAGAATGTTCTTAAAACATAAGTTCTAGTATATTTTGGGAGTAGTATCAAGCACCGAATCGGGGGTGAGTTTGAGTTTAGATAACTTACGTCTCCATAAAACCATATAGTCACCATGGGTACAAAAGCGTCATACTTTTTAGATGAATCTTTTTTATAATAGGGTAGTGGATCCACTATGTTAGGTTACTTCCTATACTTATGGAATCGTATAGGATGGTCATGGAAGCATTAGGTAAAGTGTTGTATCATCACCATCTCTCTTAAGCGATGGTTGTCGGTAAGAGAAACTCCCACAGAAAATATATTAATTCTTTATATAAGAAAAGTTGAGTTTGTTATTACATTTTATTTAACGAACTAAGTTTCTTTTAATGTTTTATGAAGCATTCTATATATTTCATGAGTATTCTTATTTTATATTGAGTTTAGTATCCATAGTTAAGTACCCATAGTCGAATATCATATCTTTGAGTTAACTATTTAATCTTTGTGTGGAGAATCTAATCTTTGCGTTACATACATCATCCTTGAGTACTTCTAAGTTGAGTAAGTTTGAGTAGTTTTGAGTATCCTTGAATATTCCTTCAGTTAAGTATGTTAGAAAAGAGGTAAGTAAGTATTCATTTTTATCATGTTCAAGATTATGTTATGCTTTAGAATTCCCCTTAAATGCATGTATATTCCACGTACTGAGGTATTTGTCTTGCATGTTATCATGATGAAAAAACATGTATTCAAGATCATGAACATGACCTTGTTGATACATTCAAAGTTCGAGTCAGCTATGGTGAGCCTCCTTGCTTCTGGAGGATTTCTTTTACTTTTTAGTTTATTTAGGATGTCGTTGTCTTGTCTCTAATTCAATCATTATCAGTTAGAGGATTCATAGATCTTTATAATTTTTGAGACGTATATATAGTTTATTTTATTAAATGTACGAAAGACTTAAGTGGCATATTTTCGGGCGAGAGGAATATATTTTATTATTCATAGTTTTCCTTCGAGTTAAAAATTTGTGTTTCACTTTTATGAATTTTGTTCAGTTTTTAAGCTTTTGTATGCTTAAGTTAGTCTTCTGCTTATAGTCATCCAGGGTGAGGGTTCACTTGGTGACCAGCAATGATCTTCGAGTGCCAGCCACGTCCAGGGTGTAGATTTGGGTCGCGACAAAAATTGTGTTATACCCGTCTAGCCATAGTTGGGTCACCGACTGGAGTAGAGACTAAGAAAGGTTCAGAAAGAGTATATGGTATAACGCTTAATTTGACTGCCATTTAAGGAGTTACAAAGAAGAGAGTAGCCTTTGGATCTAACAATGCATAAACATAAAGGTCAAAGACTCGTGAAGTACCTATGACTACGTTAGGAGAACCTTATTGATCCTTGTGAGCCTTAAGAGCATACAACATGTTCTGCCGCTGACCGCCACCTATAATAGATGAGTTACCTTTATGAGTCGGGCGACTTTTTGGTTCTGCTGAAGTTTCAGACGGAGCTCTATAATTAATACCCCCTTGACGCTGTCAAGAAGGACAATTCATTGACTTGTGAACACTGACCGCATCCAAGGCATCCTTCCTTTCCTGTAAGGCACTCGCACAGATGGTTCTTACAACACTTAGGGCAAGTAATCTAATCTTCGTGCCTGGAAACCTTCCCTGAGACATATATCCTTGTGCCCTAAACTTCTAATTATATATGTTCTTGGAGGATGGAACACTAGATGATGAAAGGGCAGGGTCTAAAAACCTCTGCTAACTATGCCAAAGATATCCACATCACCACTTCGGCTCAGAATAGTTACAGTTTTTCCCCCTAGAATTCTTATTCTCCTTTGCTTGTTCCGTAAGCTTATAACCCTAACTTTTTGATCATGATTCATGATCCTAGAGATCTCTGAACTTCGTAATGGAATGGCAGGACGGACCGTCACAGGTGTGACGGACCGTCACAGATTCTTCAAAGAAATTGAGTCTCTGAACTCTGTGACGGGCAGCAGGACGGACCGTCGCAGGCGCGACGGGCAGCAGGACGGACCGTCGCAGGCGCGACGGGCCGTCACAGGCGCGACGGGCCGTCACAGGTTGCGTAATCCCAGTCGGAGTCGGATTTCTGGTAAAGTTTTAAAGGGGCATTTTGGACTATTCCTGCTATAATTATATATTTCGTGGGTCTATATTAATAACTCAATTTCTTGGGGGATAAAGGAGGTAACCTTAAGTTAAATTGTGGGTTATTATTGTCATCTTTTACACATAATTACATGTTAATTAGGGTAAAAGAAGGAGGGTTTGAATAAGAAAAGAATAGAAAGAACAAGAGAAAGAGAGAGAAAGTCGAAAGAGAGAGAGGATCGAACAGGGAGAAAAGAAGAACAAAGCTTTGGGAATTTGCTTGCTTGATTTCTAATCTTCGGTGGAGGTAGGTTATGGTTTCTCTTACGATATTCGTAGTAAACTCTTAATAGCGAATGATATGTATTGATAATATTGTAAACCTTGCTATGTGCTTAATTGTATGCTTGCATGAATGTAATTATATAATTGTGATTATATAAGCATGATGAAGTTATTGAATCCCAAATCTTGTAAAATCCTAATCTCTTTGTTAATAATGAGGCCTGGGTATAAAAGAAGGTGTGATGAACTAAAATAATGGGATGGATGATGCCTTGGTAAGAAAGAAGGCTTGATGAATTGATAGAAGGAGATTAGGGGATCGGGTGTCACGAACTGACACATAGAATTAGGGGATTGGGTGTCACGAAACGACACGTAGAATTAGGGGATCGGGTGTCACGAACCGACACGTAGATTTAGGGGATCGGGTGTCATGAACGGACACGTAGATTTAGGAGATCGGGTTTCACGAACTTACACGTAGATTTAGGGGATTGGGTGTCGCGAACCAACACGTAGATTTAGGGGATCGGGTGTCACAAACCGACATGTAGATTTAGGGGATCGGGTGTCATGAACCGACACGTAGATTTGGGGGATCGGAGTGTCACGTACCGACACAAGAGGAATAATGAATATGAGGGAGCGGAGTGTCACGTACCGACACAAGAGAAATAAAGATAATGAATCGTGAAAGATGTTAATATACTCAATCTAATGAACATGATTCCCAAATGAGTATGGTATTGAGTATTGAGTCATCATCTGTGAACTTGACGGTAATTGTTAATGATATATTTCTTGTTGTTGCTACATGTTGAGTATCATAGTTGATTTTATGATATTACTTGGTATATATTGTTTTCTATTTTGAGTTGGCCGATGATATCTACTCATTACCCGTGTTTTGTACTGACCCCTACTTTTATGTTTTGTTCTTGTTTATTTGTGGAGTGCAGCAAACGTGCCATCGTCTTCAACTCAACAACAATTCAAGCCAGTCTTACTACATCAGAAATTCAGGGTGAGCTAATGCTTCTAGCTTGGACTGGATCTTCTTCTTCAAGTCTTGATGCCTTGAACATCTGGCATGGACTAGCTTATTATGTATTTTTAGATTTTAGAATACTCTTAGTTTAGTCATTTGATCGTAGATGCTCTTGTGATGATGACTTCAAGATTTTGGGGAATAATAGATGTTGAATTTTAGAAGTTAATGAATTGGTCTTTATTTAATCAGTTTAAGTCTTCCGCATTACTTCCTGTTGATATTATATTGAAATTTTAAGGTTAGATTGGTTTGTTCGCTCACATAGGAGGGAAAGTGTGGGTGCCAGCCGCAACCCGGTTTGGGTCGTGACAAACTTGGTATCAGAACATTAGGTTCGTTGGTCTCATCACACAAGAACGAGTCTAGTAGAGTCTTAAGGAATGGTAGGGGGACGCCTTTACTTTTCTTTTAGAGGCTATAAGACTTTAGGAAAATTCTATTCTTTCTTTCTTTCTTTCGTGCTACTACTTGAATCCAATTGGTATCTAGGTGATACAAATTGGTATCTGACCATCTTTACTCTCTTTCGCAGATGGTTAGAACTAGAGCAACGACTACGCCAACACCAACACCAGCACCGGCGGGACAGGGTGCGTCTGAGCCAGCCACTGGGGCTGTAGCTCGAGGAAGAGCAGCGGCAAGAGGCCGTGGTAGAGGTCATGGGAGGATGTCCTCTAGGGGAAGAGGACGAGCACCTACCCCATCTGATACTAGAGCAGTGACTCCTCTACCGACTGAGGAAGTAATAAGAGAAGGGGAGGATGGGGAAAATGAACAAGTGCAGAATGAGGGATTGCCACCCCAACCTACCCCAGAGATGATCAATCAGGTTCTCGCCTACCTCAGTGGGTTGTCTGATCAAGGTAAGGCACCTCCAGTGTTTTCTGCGCCAACACCTCCGGTTTCAGAAGTACAACATGCAGCCACTATGGCTCCTCGTATGGATGCCTCATTGGACATAGGCACATTTCCATGTCTGACTACTGAGCCTATAATGACAAATGATCTGCATGAACTTTTCAGTAAGTTCTTGAAATTGAAACCTCCGGTCTTCAAGGGTGCTGAATCGGAGGATGCATATGATTTTCTGGTTGACTGTCACGAGCTACTACACAAGATGGGTATAGTAGAACGGTTTGGTGTGGAGTTTGTGACTTATCAGTTTCAAGGGAACGCCAAAATGTGGTGGCAGTCGCATATTGAGTGTCAACAAACAGATGCACCACCTATGACTTGGGCCTCATTCTCTAACTTGTGTATGGAGAAGTATATTCCCCTGGACGTTGAGGGATAGGAAAAGAGATGAGTTCTTGAGCCTAGAGCAAGACAGGATGTCGGTCAATGCATATGAGGCTAAGTTTCGTGCACTATCCAGATATGCCACCCAACTTTGTTTCAGTCCACAAGAGCGGATTCGTCATTTTGTGAAGGGGTTGAGGTCAGAGTTGCGGATTTCAGCCTTACAGGTAGCGGCTACGGCAAAATCCTTCCAAGAGGTGGTAGATTTCATGGTAGAGGTGGAAGGAGTGAAGCCAGATGAATTCACCATGGCATCGACTCAAAGAGGTTTTGAAAGGGAGGTGAGTTTAATGGTTCTTACTCTAGAGGACAGGGTTCCGGAGGTTACTCAGTTCGACCCATTCAGTCTTCACTACAGACTGTAGTTGGGGGTCCACCTCAGACTGGTCAACACTTCTATGAGAGACCTATGCTTGACTCCAGCGAGTGTTATGGATGTGGGGAGACTGGACATATTAGGAGGAATTGTCCAAAACAGATGTTATAGACCCCCAATGGCTAGAGGTAGAGGTGGTCATGGTAGAGGCCGTTATTCTGGAGGACGTGGTGGTCGAGGTAATGGTGGTCACCAAAATGGCCGAGGTGATGGGCAAACTTGAACCACTACATCACAACATGGTAGGGGCAATGGATAGACAAACGATAGGGTCCATTGTTACGCTTTCCCTGGGCGGTCTGAAGCGGAGGCATCTGATGTTGTCATCACAGGTAATCTTCTGGTTTGTGGTTGCATGGCTTCTGTATTGATTGATCCTGGATCCACATTTTCTTATGTATCTTCCTCATTTGCTAATGGTCTAAATTTACATTGTGAATTACTTGATATGCCTATTAGTATTTCTACTCCGGTGGGTGAGTCTGTGGTAGTTGAAAAGGTATATAGGTCTTGTTTGGTGAACTTTGTGGGGAGCAACACTTATGTAGATTTGGTTATCTTAGAAATGGATGATTTTGATGTAATTCTGGGTATGACTTGGCTTTCTCCACAATTTGCGATCTTGGATTGTAATGCTAAAACGGTGACGTTAGCCAAGCCTTGGACAGATCCGTTTGTTTGGGAGGGTGACTACACTTCCAATCCGGTGCGTATCATCTCCTTTCTTCATGATAAGAAAATGGTTAGTAAAGAATGTTTAGCTTTCTTGGCACATCTCAAGGATGACACTACCCAAGTACCTTCGATTGAGTCGGTTTCGATAGTCCGCGAGTTTCTGGATGTGTTCCCTGCAGATCTTCCTGGTATGCCACCAGATAGGGATATTGAATTCTGTATTGATCTTGAACCGGGTACTCGCCCCATTTCTATACCACCTTATAGAATGGCTCCCGCGGAGTTAAGAGATTTAAAGGCACAACTTCAAGAGTTGTTAAACAAAGGCTTTATTAGACCAAGTGCATCTCCTTGGGGTGCTCCGGTTTTGTTTGTGAAGAAGAAGGATGGGAGTTTTCGAATGTGTATAGACTACAGACAACTAAACAAGGTAACCATAAAGAATAAGTATCCTCTTCCTCGCATTGATGACTTGTTTGATCAATTACAAGGTGCTTGTGTCTTCTCTAAGATTGACTTGAGATCTGGTTATCATTAATTGAAAATACGGGCAACGGATGTGCCAAAGACTACTTTTCGAATGAGGTATGGGCATTACGAATTTGTAGTGATGTCTTTTGGTCTTACGAATGCCCCTGCCGCGTTCATGAGCTTGAAAAACGGGATTTTTAAGCCATATTTGGACCTCTTCGTGATCGTATTTATTGATGATATACTGATATACTCAAACAGCAAGAAAGAACATGAGGAGCATTTGAGAATGGTATATGGTTTCTAAGGATGGAGTGATGGTGGATCCTTCTAAGATTGAGACAGTAAAGAATTGGGTAAGACCTACTAATGTGTCAGAAATAAGGAGCTTTGTTGGGTTAGCTAGCTACTACCGTCGATTTGTCAAGGGATTCTCTTCTATTGCTTCCCAACTGATGAACTTGACTAAGCAAAATGTTCCATTTGTATGGTCGGATGAGTGTGAAGAAAGCTTTCAGAAGCTCACGACTTTGTTGACTACCGCACCCATTCTCACCTTGCCAGTGGAAGGTAAGAATTTCATTGTCTATTGTGATGCATCCTATTCGGGTTTGGGTGCAGTGCTAATGCAAGAGAGGAATGTGATTTCTTATGCTTCAAGACAATTAAAAGTGCATGAACGTAACTACCCAACTCATGATTTGGAATTGGCCGCGGTAGTGTTTTCATTAAAGCAATGGAGACACTATTTATATGGGGTTAAGTGTGAGGTCTATACGGATCATCGTAGCCTACAGTATGTCTTTACTCAGAAAGATTTGAACTTGAGACAGAGAAGATGGATGGAACTACTGAAGGACTACGACATCACCATTTTGTATCATCCGGGGAAGGCAAATGTTGTAGCGGACGCTTTAAGTAGAAAGGCGGGGAGCATGGGAAGTCTAGCTCACTTGCAAGCCTCTAGACGCCCATTAGCTAGAGAGGTTCAGACTCTAGCTAACGACTTGATGAGATTAGAAGTAAATGAGAAGGGAGGATTGTTGGCTTGTGTGGAGGCAAGATCTTCCTTTCATGACAAGATTAAGGGAAAACAGTTTGATGATGAGAAACTAAGAAGAATCCAAGATAAGGTACTGCGAGGAGAGGCTAAGGAAGCACAAATCAATGAGGAAGGTGTTTTGAGGATCAAGGAAGGGTATGCGTACCCCGCGTCGATGATTTGATCAACACTATTCTTATAGAGGCTCATAGTTCAAGGTATTCGATACATGCGGGTGCAACCAAGATGTACCGTGACCTAAAGCAACACTTTTGGTGGAGTAGAATGAAGCGTGATATTGTGAACTTTATCGCCAAATGTCCAAACTGTCAACAAGTAAAGTATGAACACCAGAGACCCGGAGGAACACTTCAGAGAATGCCCATTCCTGAATGGAAGTGGGAGAGAATTGCAATGGACTTCGTGGTTGGTCTTCCAAAGACATTGGGTAAGTATGACTCTATTTGGGTGATTGTTGATAGGTTAACTAAGTCTTCTCATTTCATTCCGGCCAAGGTGACTTACAATGCAGAGAAGTTAGCCAAAATCTATATCTCAGAAATTGTTCGGTTGCATGGGGTTCCACTCTCCATTATATCAGATAGAGGTACGTAGTTTACATCTAAATTTTGGAAAACATTGCATGAGGAATAGGGTACTAGGTTGGACCTTAGTACTGCGTTCCATCCTCAGACCGATGGTCAGTCTGAGAGAACGATTCAAGTGTTGGAGGATATGCTTCGCGCATGTGTGATAGAGTTTGGTGGCCATTGGGATAGCTTCTTACCCTTAGCGGAGTTTTCATACAATAATAGCTATCACTCAAGCATTGATATGGCTCCATTTGAAGCATTGTAGGGTAGGAGATGTAGGTCCCCCATTGGTTGGTTTGATGCATTCGAGGTTAGACCTTGGGGTACCGATCTTTTGAGGGATTCGATAGAGAAAGTGAAATCTATTCAAGAAAAGCTTCTAGCGGTTCAAAGTAGACAGAAGGAGTATGCAGATCGGAAGGTTAGACACTTGGAGTTTATGGAGGGTGAACAAGTCTTGCTGAAGGTTTCGCCCATGAAAGGGGTGATGCGGTTTGGTAAAAGGGGTAAGCTAAGTCCAAGGTACATTGGTCCCTTTGAAGTACTTAAGCGAGTAGGGGAGGTAGCTTATGAGTTAGCCTTGCCTCCAGGGCTGTCCGGAGTGCATCCGGTATTCCATGTGTCGATGTTGAAAAGATACCATGGGGATGGAAACTACATCATCCGTTGGGATTCAGTTTTGCTTGATGAGAACTTGTCTTATGAGGAGGAGCCTGTTGCCATTCTAGATAGAGAGATTCGAAAGTTGAGATCAAGGGAGAATATATCCATCAAAGTTCAATGGAAGAATCGACCCGTTGAAGAAGCCACTTGGGAGAAGGAGGCAGATATGCGAGAAAGATACCCAGATCTGTTTACAGATTCAGGTACTCCTTTTCGCCCTTGTTTTCCTTCTTGTGATCGTTAGGGCAAGAACGATGGGTAAAATGGTATCTATTGTAACGACCTGTTTAGTCGTTTTGAGCAGCAGACTTCAATTTTGGAGAAATTGGCAGAAACGACGGACCCCACGATGGGACGTCATGGGCACGGCGGACCGTCGCAGGGTCTCGTTTCAAAAAACTTAGAAAAACTGAAAATTGGGTACTGAAATCAACTCTCTAAACTTCGTAACGGAATGGCAGGACGGACCATCACAGATTCTTCAGAGAAATTGAGTCTCTGAACTCTGTGACGGGCAGCAGGATGGACCGTCGCAGGCGCGATGGGCCGTCACAGGTTGCGTAATCCCAGTCGGAGTCGGATTTCTGGTTAAGTTTTAAAGGGGCGTTTTGGACTATTCCTGCTATAATTATATATTTCGTGGGTCTATATTAATAACTCAATTTCTTGGGGGATAAAGGAGGTAACCTTAAGTTAAATTGTGGGTTATCATGTCATCTTTTACACTTAATTACATGTTAATTAGGGTAAAAGAAGGAGGGTTTGAATAAGAAAAGAATAGAAAGAACAAGAGAAAGAGAGAGAAAGTCGAAAGAGAGAGATGATCGAACAGGGAGAGAAGAAGAACAAAGCTTTGGGAATTTGCTTGCTTGATTTCTAATCTTCGGTGGAGGTAGGTTATGGTTTCTCTTACGATATTCGTAGTGAACTCTTAATAGCGAATGATATGTATTGATAATATTGTAAACCCTGCTATGTGCTTAATTGTATGCTTGCATGAATGTGATTATATAATTGTGATTATATAAGCATGATGAAGTTATTGAATCCCAAATCTTGTAAAATCCTAATCTCTTTGTTAATAATGAGGCCTTGGTATAAAAGAAGGCGTGATGAACTAAAATAATGGGATGGATGATGCCTTGGTAAGAAAGAAGGCTTGATGAATTGATAGAAGGAGATTAGGGGATCGGGTGTCACGAACCGACACGTAGAATTAGGGGATCGGGTGTCACGAACCGACACGTAGAATTAGGGGATCGAGTGTCACGAACCGACACGTAGATTTAGGGGATCGGGTGTCACGAACTGACACGTAGATTTAGGGGATCGGGTGTCACGAACCGACACATAGATTAAGGGAATCGGGTGTCACGAACCGACACATAGATTTAGGGTATCGGGTGTCACAAACTGACACATAGATTTAGGGGATCGGGTGTCACGAACCGACACGTAGATTTAGGGGATCGGAGTGTCACGTACCGACACAAGAGGATTAATGAATATGAGGGAGCGGAGTGTCACGTACCGACACAAGAGAAATAAAGATAATGAATCTTGAAAGATGTTAATATACTCAATCTAATGAACATGATTCCCGGATGAGTATGGTATTGAGGCTTGAGTCCTCATGTGTGAACTTGACGGTAATTGTTAATGATATAGTGCTTGTTGTTGCTACATGTTGAGTATCATAGTTCATTTTATGATATTTCTTGGTATATATTGTTTTCTATTTTGAGTTGGCCGATGATATCTACTCACTACCCGTTTTTTGTACTGACCCCTACTTTTATGTTTTCTTCTTGTTTATTTGTGGAGTGCAGCAAACGTGCCATCGTCTTCAACTCAATAGTAGTTCAAGCCAGTCTTACTACATCGGAAATTCAGGGTGAGCTGATGCTTCTAGCTTGGACTGGATCTTCTTCTTCAAGTCTTGATGCCTTGAACTTCTGGCATGGACTAGCTTCTTATGTATTTTTAGCTTTTAGAATACTCTTAGTTTAGTCATTTGATCGTAGATGTTCTTGTGATGATGACTTCCACATTTTGGGGAATAATAGATGTTGAATTTTAGAAGTTAATGAATTGGTCTTTATTTAATGAGTTTAAGTCTTCCGCATTACTTTCTATTGATATTATATTGAAATGTTAAGGTTAGATTGGTTGGTTCGCTCACATAGGAGGGAAAGTGTGGGTGCCAGTCGCAACCCGGTTTGGGTCGTGACATCCTTAAGTTGGTAAGATACTAGATCAACCTGATCATTCCCAATAACCTGCATTACCTCGAGGATCTTCATAATATCATCCATGATATTCTTAGGATCCTCACTGGTTTGAAACCGTAAGAACTCTAGCAGATTCATCGCAACAAAGTCACAAACCCTACCTGTAGTTGATACCCCATTAGCATTCACATGTGCTTGAAATCGTTGATTCTTCTGGTTGGTGATACACTAAGCCAACATTTGAATGACATTCCTAAATTTAACATCAGAGAACTTCTCATCTGGGACTAGAGGAGTTGCATTAGTATTCATAGCATTTGTATTCCTACCGTTAGTTCTACGAGGAAAAATGGTCACTCAAACATAGAATGTCGACTTAGAATAAAATCAGATCATATCTTACGAACGATAAGATTAACAACAAAATAATATTTTCCTAAAACACTTTGTAGCCTCCCTCTCATTAGATGTGGTGTGCACTACACATCAATGAAAAATAGTCTCCCTAGTGCCGCTTCTTAGACATCCTAGGACATTTATAAATACTTCTATGATACAAAGTTTGTATCGCCTCGCCCTAACCCCGAGACGCGGACATGGTACCTAGGATCACAAGTGATTCCAAGCTAACCCTGCTAGTATAATCATGAGAATACTAAAGATAAAAAAATTGATAAAGAAGCTAAACAATAATTAAAATGAAAATATAGGGAATACACATATACTATTGATGAGTTTAATACAAAGAAGATACTAACTCAATACAAAGCTAAAACTAACTATGTATGAAAATAGCCTATAGCTTACTAGAAAGGTTGCGATTGGCCCCAGCTAAGTTTAGAAAATAATAAACTAAAGGACTAAAGAAGATGAAAAAAAACACATGACTATGTCCTCGGAAAATAGGGACTCACCACTGATTTTTCTGAACATGAGATCGCGAATCATTCTAAGCGTGATTTAGATGCTGTGAACCTGAACTTATATCACAAGAATATTTAGTGCTTGTATGTGGCAGTACTTGAAAGGTATTGAGCATGTAGAATAGAGTAAAACTGAAAAAACATAAAAGTGAACAAAGAATATAGGCAATCATCTAATTAATGCTTACATAATTGAATGCAGTGACAAATATATAACATGCTGAAACTAAATATTGAATATACTACTAAATTGTTAATGCAATAGAATTTGACAGAACTGCGTTAGCCACTAATAGCTGATAATAAAACAACATGAGATAAATATGGAGTCTTATGTATACGCCCTATTAGGAGGACTCAATATTCCAAACCAAAGTACAAAGGCATGCTAGCGTGATCAATAGCTGATAATAAAACAACATGAGCTAAATATAGAGTCTTATGTATACTCCCTATCAGGAGGACTCAATATTCCAAACCAAAGTACAAAGGCATGCTAGCATGATCACTAAATTGATTCCCACAAAAGGGACTTATGACCTACTTTTCTAGTAGTTCTGGTACTATTCGAGCACATTTAACCCTAGTCCAACTAGGTATTATGCTACACCCAATAAATTGAGTGGTTAATACATTATTAGTGAGTTTTTGTAAATACTTTATATCTCAAAACTGAAAATACAAACTGAGAATGCAATAATTAATCTTATAATGATGCATTCAAATACAAAGGCATGTATATCTGAATATACTTAAATATCTAACCTAGCATGCGTAATTGGAGAACTAAAGAAATACATAGGTAGGGTTCTCACATTAATGAAATAAAATGAATAATAACATGGTAATTTAATTTGGAACACATAACTAACTAATTCATAATAATCTACTGAAGCTCTACAAACCCTCTGACTAATCATGGGTGAGAGTAACCTACTAGTAAAATCCCATATATATGGTGACGAATTCCACAGGAGATCTTCTAATTTCAATATTCGAAAGGATGGAAACTTGTTGTGTTCTTGAACTAGGGTTCTTGACCTTTTTCTTCTCTATTGCTTCTAATTTTCTATGTTTTGATTAATGATTTTACTTAGGCAAATTCTAGTTATGTTTCTAGGATTAAAGTGACTAAAATCTCATAATTTAAGGTCTAAACAACATGGCTTAGGGGCTAAACAAACAAGGAAAAGACAAGAAATCCCCTAATTTAAAAGTTATCAGAATTGATGACGAAGTTGATAGACAGACCTTAAGTCAACTAACGGTCCGTACTGTTGAACTATTGTTTGTGAGCGATGATGATTACTACCCCATCGATGGAGTTGACAGATGGCACATAAGTCAAGTGATGGACCGCACTAGTCGACCATCGTTTACAACTGAGGACTAAAAGTTGGCTAGCGCATCGACAAAGCTGATTGATGGAGCATAAGTGGATTGACTGTCCATAGTTGGCTTCTGTCTGTGGCACCTGCAATTTCTGAAGGTCAGCATTTTTGGTTTATTTTAGTTGCGAAGTGTTATAATTTGGTATTAAAGTATAAAGATTTCTTCTTGGTAATAATGTTAATGCTATTTGCTACTGAGACAAAGCTATTGAATATCTTTCTTTCACCTGGGAAAAAGGATATTAAATTATCGTTAAGTTTATCACATGGTCATATATGTTTTCTAAAATAGCTCTTTCAGTGACATATTTTCAGGTAGCAGCATTTTCTTTTTTGTTTCGAAATATCTCTTTTATTATGGATTCTTGTGAAATTCCATCCCGAGAATACTTGACAATCAATTGTTCGAAGAGAATGATTAAATTTTCTCTTATTGTTAGTTAATCTCTATTACCCACTTGAAGTAAGAAGTCACTGAATATTGGATGTGTTCTTGCTCTCATATTTCTTGTAAATTTAATCTTCTCCATAAAAGCCCTTAAATATTATTTCACCAAGCTTGCATTAACAATTTCTTATATATGTGATTTTTGAAGTACGAATAACACCTGCAAAAAATTTTGTCCAAAAAGAATGACTTTTCCACCAAATTGTTTATCAATGTCCAATATGTCGATATATCTCCCGTCGAATGTTTCTATCGTTTGTCACTTAAACATTGTTGTGTCATCCCATATAATCATTTTTGCTTATCTAATCAATTTGGCAGAACCTCTTTGCTTTGACATGTTTATAATAGTTGAATCATTTTTTTGAAGGTTTATCTCAAACCTCGAGTGCATTGTACGTCCTCTAGGTAAGGATGAAGATTGTACGCCATTGGTTGTTGTTTCGAAACATATCATACCTCTTAATCCATCATTGTAAAGCAATTCAAGATATAGGTATGTTGAGCAAGTTCCCTAGGTCCATCCACAAAGAATATTCAAACTATTTTAGTATTGACTGTTTAAATTGTTTTTTTTTGAAGCATGATCTTGTTCTCGATTTAATTGTGATTGTGCATCAAAATCATTTGTAGGTATATGCATAAACATTTCTTCATTTATTTGTATACATTTTGATCGACCAATTGCAAGCAAATTGTTACCTACTTGAGGAATGTCATGTATGTCTATGCTCTTGCACATACTTCACAAATAATTATTAATGTAATTTAGGGTAGACTGTAGTATATATAATATTGTATGCGTTTCCATATAGCCTATCGAAGTCCTCTGTTTTGTTACAACGAACAAAAATTGTAGCAAACAAAGTTTGTAGATATGATTGCATTTGAAGATAAGAACATCTCCTGAACATTATTATTTACCGTTGTTAGACTCGAGAAATTCTTTTTATTTAAATGCTTCATTGAAGATTAGACATTCCTCAGCATTGACCGTGAGTAAGTAATTTAATAACAATGTTCCCCTTATATAGTTTAGTTATAACCACTCATAATACCTTTCAATTTCTCGTATTAGTTGTACAATATAATCAATATCTACTAATTCATAAATTTAACCATTATCAATGTGTATAAAGTTATATTTTACTACATCTAGGTTACAAATTCCAATGCAACCACATAGAAATCTTGTTTTCCTTTATGTCCAAATATTTACCTTGGAATTCAAAACATAATACTTAGAGAATTCTCTAAATAGGTATGTATGCTTTAGTGTCAATTGAGCACATTCTAAAATACTCGATGAACATTGTCTGCTGACACCATCCGTGGAGATGACATTTTGTAAATTTTGATTTTTTCCAGCAACACATTGTGCTTTTTTAGATATAGTATTTGTATTTTTAATATTACAATTAATATTAAAAAGAAAGTTTGTATTATTATGCATTAATATATGCGCCTAAATGTTTTCCTGAAAGATGTAGTTCAAAGTTCATGTATTCTCCATACTGCTTTAGGTGGTGATACCCACCGCACATCTTGGAAAGTTCATTTTTTGTCAATAACATTTTCACCATCATCAAATTCAATATAAACGGCACATCAATCATGACCTTTATATATATACTTTTATAGATACATTATTTCTTTGACTCCTAAGCATACCTCAACATTGATGTGACAATTGTATCTTGTAAGCAAATAAGCGCTATCAGTTACCACCCATTGATTTGTAATACTCATTGCATGAATAGTCTCTATTGTTCCTCCATTATTCTTTTATAAATTTGATATCTATCTATTTCTTGGATTTATTTGTTGTTGTAGGTCCTAGGATAATAATATTTCCACTGGCCAGTTTGCATGCATGTGTTTGTTGGACGTTTGTTTCCACATGGACCATACATCATATACCTAAGCACTAATTTATGCAAGATAAGATACTCATATTTGTGTGGAATATTTGTTGAGATACACATATCGTATTGATCTCATGATTTGATCTTGTGCTCTTGTTTTATTATGAGAAGGTGTATGTGTGGTAGTCCCCGTTTATGGAATTCTACAATGAATACATGAGCAACAACAATTGCAAATATTTCATTAATAAACATTAAGTCTTTTAGATCGTGCAACTTAGCTTTGAATTCTCTTGTCAACAAGTCCGGTCTATCTTGAGGAGCCTGTCTGAGGCGCAATTCTTATTGATTTTAAATCCACATAGGATTGCACGTCATTATTATAAACAGATCTCTTCCAAAATGTTGTGCCATAGGAATATCATCCATATATCATTTCTTAATATCTCGTATACCACCACTAAAATATGATGAAATCATTATTCACGCTGACACTATCAATGATATCTTGATAAACCTCTCTTCTAAAGTTTTCTTATTCCATTGTGATATATTCTATCCTTCTTGTTTCCAATTTTATATACAAGTCAAGCACAAATTGTTGTATTAATCTTCCACATGGTAGTAATACTAACCTCTCAGTTTCTCATAGTTGTAGCTTATAACAGTAATGCTCTATGGAATAAACATTTACCTTTATCTCGTAGTAGACTTCTACAAGTGTTAGGAATCATATTAATATTATATATATATTATGTTAGTTACCATATTAGTATGATAGAAAAGTGTATTTTATGATAATTATGTTTTGTACGTTGTTGTTAGTAGTATTTTATATTGTATATGTGCTTTTTTATTAGTAGCTATTTTTTGAAGAATGTGACTAAATTTTTACTATAAGAGGGAAGAAAGTGATATAGTTTACATGGATCGTCGTTGGCTAATATTTCATCTTCTTATATGATTGTTGAAATAAGATTGGTTAGAGTTGGGGAGGGAGCACTTCTTCTATGAGGTTGTTTTTGCTATGTTACCTTATTCATTGATAAAACCCACCTTCACTTCTTCATGGGAATAACAAATGATATGGAAGAGGGTCATAACAACCGAAATAGTGTTTGACTCTATGTGTGTACACTGAATGCTCATGAAAAATTATTTCTAGGTCAAAATGTATATTTGGATTGTTTCCATAGATCCAAATTGTTGCTACTTTACTTACTGAGGGTGTGTTCTACACTCGTTGATCCAAAGAGGCGTTTACCTCAATACAAAGTTCGAAATTGTTGAAGCTTGATTAGTCTTTTAATTGGATCAATAATTGTCTATATGGGTTTCCCTCCATTATCTCTTTAATGTTTTTTGCAACTTTGTCTAAAAGAATTGCTTTATTGACCTTTGATAGCCTATTGATAAACTCATTGTTAGTATCAAACGAGTATATTTAGAAGTAAAAATGATTTTTATCATGTGGTACAAACGATGGTAGATCATGATAAATTTGACCTTGTGCCCTGAATGTGAACACTCTTTTTAATGTAAATGTTATTTCCCTTTCAAGGTTAATACAAAAAGATGTAAAAGCATTGACGCTATTATATGCACAAATATTTTTGCGAAACTCTATGGCATCTAGAGTAGATGCCACAAACGTTTTGTATAATTCCGTTGGAGCTTCTGTGGTTGTTGATTTAATGTATCCGCTTGCACAACAGAATGCTTGAGGTTCATGTTCCAATCTTTTTGGAGCACAATAAATACATTCTGGGACGATCTTTAACACGTGAAGATATGATAAACATAAGTTGTAAACAAAAGTTCGTACATGTATAACTCAGGGGAGATATATATGTTAAGAATATAATTTCATAAAGGTATTGAATGTTGAAGCTATGTAAGATATTAATAGAGTTTTTCCAATGTACCTCCAACTTAAGACTCTTAAGATAATAATGTAAATAGCCAATTAATTCTAGTTTTGTTTCTCAAACCTGAATGTTCATCTTCTAAATATGCTATTGTTTGGTTTGCTAATATATATTTATTCACTTTTCGCAATGCGCTTCACAATTGACCTTTCGTTATAAGATCAAAAGTTTTTGTTACATTTAGACGAAGCATGTATTACTTATCTATGTATGTATGTTTGTATGTATGTATGTATGTATGTATCCAAATATGTTCACGTTGTCTAGACTACTTATATATGTATGTAGAAATAATCAAGATAGTGAAACAGACAGTAAACAAAAATAGAGAAAACTAGTCGACACATTGAGAAGAAAGGGAAATATTTTGCTGCTTATTTAATGCTCAAGAACTGAAAATTTTTATATACAATGCTTTAAGATAAAAATAGTGGAACCACTAACTCCAAAAATAAGAAAAAAGTCATGATAAAAAACATTCTTATAGACCAGGACAAAGTTGAAATAACTTGAAATTATTTGCTAACATAATTACCCTATGTAAGGGGCTATTTTTCTCACACCCTCCCCTAAACTTAAAGCATGTAAGATTTAGTTTAACTTCAGCTTATTGAAATCTTCCATAGTGCTGATACCCATCAACCTCCTAATATTTATAAAGGGAGAAATATTAGAGGTTTTGTAAAAATGTCGGTCAACTAATCTACACTTTGACAGTACTGCAACTTTATTGTTCCTTCATTAATGAGATCTTGCAGGAAATGATACTTCACATCCATGTGTTTCCTGCTTCCATGGTAAGAGGATTCTTTGACAACTTGATAAATGAATTATTGTCGCAACATATTACAGTGTCTCTTCTCGTCTTCAACTACAGTTCTTCAAGGAGTCTCCTCAGCCAAATAGCTTGACAAGCACAAGATAAAGCAATCATGAATTGAATTTATGTACTTGATGACGTGACAATTGTTTGTTTTTTATAGGACAACGACACAACCCCTGCCCCTGGCATAAACACATAACCCTAAGTAATCTATCTATCATCTTGATGTCCTGCATAATCACTATCAGTAAAGAAAACCAAATCTGATTTTTCTTCTTTAATGAAGATAATTCTGAATCCTTGGTTCCTTTTAGGTAACACAGAATTCGCTTCGCAGCTAGCAGATTCATATCAGTCGGGCACTCCATATATACTCGTACAAGACTAATAGAATACATTATCTCTAGTTTGTAGCTTTTAGATACATTAAACTACTGATAGTTTTCTTGTAAACTGTGTTATCCAGCTTCTTTATGCTCCCAACTTTGATACGTTTCAAACTAAACTCAACTGGAATGTCGGTCCGATTGCAATTCTGCATCTCAAACCAATTTTAAATTTTTCGCACATACTTCTTTTGAGAAACAAATATTGTTCATCAAATTGCACTACTTCTATACCAAGAAAATAACTCATCTTACCAAGATCGTACATCTCAAATTCATTCATTATACACTTCTTGAATTCATTAAACAAGATACTACTATTCCCTGTGAATAAAAGATCATCAACATATAAGCACACAATGAACAATTTCCCATTCTCCCCAATTTTAACAAAAAAAGTATGCTCGTATGGGCACTTTTGATAACCCATTTTCTTAAAATAAGCTTCAATAAGGTTATACTAAGCCCATGGGGATTGTTTTAGTCCATAAAGAGCCTTATTTAATCGATAAACATGTCATTGCCAATCTTCATATAAACAAGGGTACGTTGAATAACTACCTCTTCCTCCAAGTATCCATGTAGGAAAGCCGATTTGACATCCAGCTGGAAGATAGACCATGGATTTTGTGTCATCAAGGAAATTAGCATTATGATTGTGTCATGCCTTGAAGGTGGAGCAAAAAGTTCCATGTAATCAACACCATACTCCTCATTGTATCCTTTTAGCAATTAATCGCGCCTTGTAATTACCAATTTCACCATTTTATTTCAGCTTTGTATTATAGACCCATTTGACACCACTGATTTTTTGCATCTTAGGAAGATCAACAATCACCCATGTATCATTCCTTTCAATAGCTTTATTTCCGCATCCATAGCCTTCTCAATTTTTCTTCAATAATAGAGCACTCAAAAGTTATCAGGTCACAATCCGCAAAAAGTGCAAAATGAGTAATTACCTCATTATTTATATTAATTCATGTTAGCTTATAGTCCCCCATCCACGTAGAATTTCTGCGAGCACGATCAGTTCAATGTAGGTATCAGTTTCCGGTAATGTTTTAGAAGTTATTGAAATTTCATCAAAAGTAGGTAGAGTTTCAACAACTATTGTAGTTGAATTCTATGCACTTTCAGGTATTTCTTCCACTTCATCGATATCACTGTCAAATATAATTGGAGTAGACTACGGCACACTCCAGAAAGTGTTTCTTCATCAAAAGTAACATATCTACTGATCAAAATCTTCTTCATTTTATGTATGAAGCAATTTATAAGTCTTTTATGTTCCACTAACAACAAGAAAGATACACTTTTCAATTTTCTCATCAAGTTTCTTTCTCTTCTCATCTGAAACGTGTGCAAATACAATGCAACGAAAATTCAAATGTGATCCACAGATGGATTTCTTCCACTCAAATCCTCTTCTGGAGTCATGTTTTGAACAACATTTGTTGGGCTTCTCTTCAATACTTGAATGCTCTATTTTATCGATTCCGGACAGAATGTCTTTTCCATCCTTCCTTTTTCTAGCAAACTCCGCACAATATTAAGAATGCTTCTATTCTTTCTCTCCAATACACTGTTTTGTAATGGTGTATAGGCACTGATGAGCTCTCTTCGAACTCCATTAGATTCACAAAAATCTTTAAAGACATTTGAGCAATACTCACCAGCACGATCAGTTCAAAGAGACTTCATGGCCTTTCAAGTTCCATTTTCTACTTGTGCTTTGAAGGTTTCAAACACTCCAAATATTTCTAATTTTTTCCAGCAAAAAATACACCAAAGTTTTTCGAGAGTAATGATTTGTAAGGGTAATGAAACACCTTGTACCTTTATCAGAAATTGGATTAATTGGGCCACATATATCAGAATGCACCAACTTAAAAAGATCCTTTTCCCTCCATGAATTTTATTTTGAAAATTGAGAACGATGTTGTTTGTTAACAACAAATTCTTCACAAACTAAAGAAGGGATGAGAATTTCATGAAGGCCTTTTACCATATTTTTATAGTTGGAGCGATTTTAATCCATTAAAACCCAAATGACCATATCTAAGATGCCACAACAATAAAGAATATTTTGCTTCGATTTTTTAACAATATTTAATACTCTCAATATTCAAGGGTAATAATCCTTTTGAATTCATTTTCACAATAATAATATCTCATTAGTAGGAATATATATCTTACAAAAACCTTTTCCGATGAGAATAAAATATCCCTTTTTGCCAATTGTCAACACTCAATAAGTTACTTTTTATAGCAGGAACATATAACATATTTTATTATTTCTTCAAAACCATTCGTTGCTTTAATTTTAATATCACCTCTCCCTATTGAATATATAGTGGAGAAATCACCAGAACTGACTTTAAAAACCAAAGCTTTCATCTAACTTAGAAAAAGAAGACATACTTCCACTCATGTAATTAGTGCAGCATGTGTCCAAATACCAAACATCTTGCATGAGTTCTTCATGTGTTTTTATTCCCATCAACAAAGTGTCTGTTTTCTTGCTTTGAATAAAATTTTACATATCGTCTTTCGCGTTAGGCAACCTAGTATAGCGTTCATCCTTATAATGACCAAACTTATTACATCGATAGCATTCTTCTTTTGATTTTTCAAAACTCCTTCCTCTGCCTTTTCCATGGTCATCATTGGTTCTTGAATTCCTACTGTCGTGTTTGATGCCTTCATTCCTATATCCTCGATCTTCTCTTCTGCTTCCTCTAAAATTTAAATATGAGTATTAGTAGAAGCCTTCAATGCCTACTCTTCAGAAGTTGATCTGCGGTTCTTTTTTGGCGCATGTACCTATAAGAAACTTTGCAATTCGTCAAGCGATAACTCGTCAATATCTTTTGACTGCTCAATGGAGAAAACAACATTGTCTTACTTTGACTTCACGGAGCGTAATATTCTTCAACAATTGTTAAATTAAGTCATATGTTCACCATGAAATTGCATTTTATTGCTAATCTCCATTGTTCTAGTGGAGTAAGTCATTATAAACTTCCTTCTTTCATTTGCAACGTATCGAAATCTCTTCTCAAGGCTTGAAGTTCTCCACGCTTCACTCTAGAAGTTTTTTTCTTCATAGAATCCCAAATATCTTTTGAAGTTTCTTTGCAAAGAATAGTTTCTATGACGGGACGATCGATAGGAAAAAAGTGATAATTCTTTTTCTTTGATTCTTTATACTTTTTTGCTTCCAAATCTGCCTTTTGAGCATTCGTCAATGTTTTGCCTTCCACCGGATTTTTAATCCCGTCATCGACAATTGGCCAGTACTCTTTTGACCGTAAGAAATTCTCAATTAGCATTCTCCAATGGTCATAATGACCACGTAAGCGTGGAATCCCTTCTTTTTAGAAAGTACTATATGATACAATGAGTTAAAACAAAAAGAAGAAAAAAAGAGTTTAGATACTTATATTTTCTTTTCACTCTAGAATCGGTGTTTCTTTTTTACTAATGCAGAGTCTTACCCTCGATCTAATACCACTGTAAACAAAATTAAGATAATGAAACAAGCAGTAAACAAAAATAGAGAAAACTAGTCGTCACATTGAGAAGAGAGGGAAATATTTTGCTGCTTATTTAGTCCTCTGCAACTTCATGTTTTATACACAAATTTTTAAGCTAAAAATCGTTGTACCACTAAATCCTAAAAATACGAAGTAAATACATGATAAACTACTTTCCTAAAGACTAGGAAAAAGCTTAAATAACTTGACACTATTTGCTAATAGGACTGTATGTAACAAACTAATTTTGTAACAATGTAGAACATTCGATGATTATGTAAGTTCTTACTTCTATTTCACATGTAATTTTTTTTGGTTTTCATGTTGATCAGTTTTAGTGGTAGAAGGGATAATTTTTTCCTTTATCACTTGTTGGAGTTGACATGACAAGATAATAGTTTGAAATGGTTGTTACAATAAGATAGGGTGAGTACTATAGTTAGTATATACATGAAAAGTGATTTTCAAAACATTAAATTTATGAAAATTTTATGTTATTGTAAGTTACTTAATTAATGTTATCCTAGAGATAGAGAAGTCACACACTATTGAATGGTGGATTTTGATGGGGTATTGTATGATATTCGACATGTCACGTGTGTCTGAACAATTGTTTCTTTTTGGCTCTTCGATCAACATTACGTCTAGAATCAATGAAGTTACCTTTATCACCCGTGAAGTGAATTGAATAGAACAATTACATTTAATTTCTAAACATGATAACTTCTTAACATACTACATTTACCTTGATGTTGGTTGTATGTCATTGTTGATTTGATGGCGACAAATTTTGGATTGTTGTTGTGACACTTCTCTTGTCTTGTGTAATCTAGCATATGTAATTCTGCAATGATCTAAAACTTGACAGAATCATTAATGTCAATTGAATTCATTAATTTGACATATGAAGGAAATATACACCTATTATTATGAATTATTTTCATTTCCATCTCTATATATAGTTAAGAAATACATATAGGGTGTGCATACCTTTTATCTGTATGAGGGTATAGATTGCTGTAAAACATTGTTTTGATTGATTTTGAAGTACTAAACTGCATACACTAAATGCTTAGTGAAGCAGCAAACCAAATTCATTGAAGTAGGAGAAAGTAAGTTAAAATAAAAGCGATGTTAGGTGAAGTTTCTGAGTAAAAAAAAGTAAAGTATTTTTACAATATTAGTATTAGGGAGATAGTAAACATTGTTGTTTAAAAATAAGGAAATTTTATATTAACTATATGTTAGTTGTTTTCCTCATTTATCTTCCTTTTTCATTGGGTATGGCATGGGGTTTTTTTCTTTTAACTTCTTGGTCCTTTTTTTTAATGTTGATTTAGTGGGGTGCCATCACTTTCATCTGGTACGTTATGCTTTTCAACCTCATATATCCTCACTTTGTGTGGATATTCCTCTGCAGTGGCTTTCTTAATTTTGTTTTCCATGTTGCATCTATTTGTTTTCTTTGGGATTTCAATGTCAATTTCAGCTGCTACAATATAATTTTCAACATAAGGTATGTCTAAACCTATTTCTTCAATTTTTTCATTATCACTTAGTTTCTTCATCCTCTTGCTTCTTTGTTTTTTAATCAGGTTTTTAGCCTTGTTTTGATTTTGTGCAATTGTTTTTTGAACCTCATGTATCTCCATAGCTATCACATTTATGGAGATGTGAGCAATTACGCAGCGAAAATATAGTGTGATCGACATACCTCCTGTCATGTTAGCTAATTAGTCAGAGTCTACAATTGTTCTTTTCTTCAAAGATCTTTTAAGCACTCAAAACCTCATTCTTAGATTGTATGTAGTTTTCTAAAAGAAATGTGCTTAGGAACCTTTGAACCAAATTACATGGTTATAATCATGCTTTCATCAAGAATGATTAAGAGGTTATGGGAAGTTACCAACAATTAATAATAGGAGAGTTGATCCATGTAGTGGGATAATAGGTAGTTAACCATTATCCTTTTAGTGGGATAATGGGTGATTAACCACCTTTCCATTAATGGGATAATTGATAGTTAACTACCTTCCCATTAGTGGATAATGGGTCCATGAAGTGGGACAACTAATCCATGTAATAGAGACCATATCATGACTACCAAAAATGCTAACATTTGGTCCCTATATTCTAATCCCTTGAATGAAATAAAATAAATAAATCCTGGCAATAGTATCTCTTGCAACAAGTACTATCTTGCATGTATCACAATGCACTATTTCACTAAATTGTAGTCCATATAATTAATGAATACACTAAATATTTAATCAAGGTCCATACTTTAGCGACATTTCTTAAAATAAAACATAATGTGCACACAATTAACGAGAAATATCATATAAAAAATAGAGTTTCGTAAACATTCATTGTTAACAACGAAAATTTACATATTGGGATAAGTCCCATTGTGACTACGTGATCCTTAAATTTTTGAGGTAGCATACCTTTCTTTAAAGTATCAGCTAACATAACTTTAGTTCTAACGTGTTCAATGACCACTTTATTGTCTTTAACATGTTCTCTTATGACTAGATATTTGACGTAGATATGCTTTCTTTGAATACCACAGTCACGCCCGGAGCCTACACCGTGGACATGGCTGGCACCCAACAACCATTGCTAGCCTTGAGCAAACCCTTGGCTAGCTTAACTCAGCGGAAGACTATGCCAAACCCAGATAAAGAATTAAAGGCATTCTCATAACATAACTTAATAACTTGTCTTGGCCTAAATGGAATTTAAGTTGCAATACTGTAATGTACAAAGTATAAGATAAAAGAGACTCCAAAACTGAACTACTACATTGTCTATAAATTCTTTAAACTTACTGAGATAGATGTTGGGACAAACCCCACCAAATTCTAATGAACTAAACTAGTAAAGGTGAAAAGAATGTCCTCCAGTATGTGAGGAGTCATACCATTGACTCTAGAGCTCGAACAAAATCAATAAAGTGTTACGTGCTAATCCTGGTTATGTGCTTCTGCATCATAAGACGATGCAGGCCAACTCCAGTAGTACATACGAGTATGTGAGTTGGAATGCGAAGCACATATATAAAGCATGAAATAGACTAAGCATGAACTTACCTTGGCTCTGCTTGACTTACAAGATAACAACGCAATATAAGGCAATAAATACATAAGCAATATATGTTTAAAAAAAAGGTAAAAACA
Organism: Solanum lycopersicum; assembly: GCF_036512215.1. Taxonomy (NCBI): domain Eukaryota; kingdom Viridiplantae; phylum Streptophyta; class Magnoliopsida; order Solanales; family Solanaceae; genus Solanum; species Solanum lycopersicum. The sequence goes on along the minus strand of NC_090803.1, from coordinate 27,263,565 downwards.
GTGTAAACACTTAGTTCATTAAATATAAAACAATAATAAACTCAACTTTACATATATATTAAAGTAATACAGGTATGTGGGAGTTTATGTAACCGAGAATCACCATTATGAGCCTAAGTGATGATACAACGTCTCGTTCACGCTGCCAGAACTGTCCTTACTTTGTCAGATCATAGAACATCCTCAGCCTAGGGAAACCAATTGATAAACAGACGTGATCATCTTAAAAGTATGAAACATTAATACCCATGACGGCTACATGGTTGACATGGGGACTTCAGTTATCTGAACTCTCATCCCCACGTCAATGCTCAATACTACTGCCAAACATGCTTTAGCTCATACTATTAATAAAACTTCCTTACTTTGAGTTGAGATAATTTACTGAACTCTTTAGCTTTAAAGTCTCCTCTTGGAATCAATATTGCCCTCTTTTGTTCAAAAATCTTTTTGAAACTTCCTAGTTTCCTTTTTCATAAATATAAAACATTTATAAACCTTTAGGGAAGACTTTGTCCTCCTTATAGTTTTAGATAAATGAACTAAGCTTTTGTACTTTACTTAACTTGAATATTTAACTCTTAGGGAATGCTTAGTTCCATTATAGCTTTTGGGAATTTCACTCAACTCTGTTCTCTTTGCTCGACTTGTAACTTGAGCCTTAAATCAAAGTTAAAATGATTGTTTAAGACACTTTGAAAACTTTAAAAACTCATTTTGACATGCTTTTTAACTTTTAAACTTGACTTTTAACTTGTCTAATTTTGATTTTTCCTTTCCTGGAAATGGATTATGGATTTAAGAATTATGATCTCATGTTTAGGGATGATTCCATGAAGTTCATATATACTTGAGATTATTCGAATCAACTAGGAATGAAATGTACATAAATTATGAACTAGTACGAAAACATAGGGAAAGAACGTGGCCTCTAGGGGGTCTTGGTTCTCTAAGAGGCGCGGGGCGCTTACGCCTGTCGGACATACCCTTGTCTAGTGCGCTCTGAGAGGTGCAGCGCACCAGGTTTTGTCAGATAGATCCTGCCCCGAGGGGCTGTGGCAGGAGCGGCGCCCCAATGGTTAATTGACGGGACCTTCGATTTTTCTTCTTTGGTTTTCATCTCTAAACCTCATAAAATTCCATGGATCCAACCGTAAACACATAGAATTCCTAAATACCTCATTACCCCATAAATTAGACCCTAAAACTGTCTTGAAACATGAATCAAATCTATTATAGATCAACTACAATTTAACAAACAAGAACTTCACAACATTTTATCAACAATTTCAAGATTTTAATTCAAATAAACTTTAATTTTCTATATTGAATCAGGTTGGAGAGTGGGTGAAGGACCTTAAAGGGAATGATCTAACATTAAGTTGGAGTAGGGGTTAAAGACCTTACACCGAATGATCTCACATACTTCCATAGGTTTCACCCCCGACAAAATCCACGCAATGGTCTTGGCGTTTTTGGACAACTCTTGATATTCCTCTTTTATTCTCTTTTCTCACACGCCCTAAGAATTTTTTAATTTTGTAAAACTGATTTGGGACTTGTTATTTACCCCTAAATAACCCTTAAAATTAATTAGGCAATTCTAGGGTGAAAAGATAACTTTGACCTTACTAAAATACGGGTTGGATTTTCCTCAGCTCAACAGCCCAACTTCCGAGGGGCATATCTCCCTCATACGATATTGGATTTTCTCAAATTTGGCTGCATTGGAAAGATATTACCAGGGTATTTTTAACCATATAAATAACTCATTCAAACTTCTTCTGATTTGGGAGTTATGGACATTTAAAAATTACCAAAACTCACTTTTGAAAGCTGGAAATTTTCTAGATTTCTCTACTTATTTCCCAAAATTGATTATACATATTCTTTTTAGATTGTTCTTAGTTAATTCAAATTACGAGATGTTACAACCACTTTTATTAGTCTTAGACATAAATGTCAGCTGCCAAATTGTCACAATATAACCTTAATGACTTAGATATAGAGTCGACAGTTCTATGTCCGAAAATAAAACTCTTTAATCGTACACCATGTGAGGTAGCCTCGAAAAAAGAAACAAACTCAGCCTCCATAGTTAAAGTATTAAATAGATTCTCTTTGGAACTTCTACAAGATATAGCTCCACTGGCTAACATAAATATGTATCCTGAAGTTTATTTCCGTGAATCAACACAAGCAGTAAATTCTGAATCATAGCAACCAATGACATAAAAGTCATCTTACCTTTTGTAGATAAAGATGTAGTATTTTATTCCTTGAAGATATCTTAATACTTCCTTTGCATCTCTCCAGTATTCAATCCTTAATTACTGTGTATCTTCCTAACATTCCAACAACATATTGTATGTCAGGTCTTGTACAAACGTGAGCATACATCAAGTTTCCAACTGTAGAAGCGTTAGGAATGTCCTTTATTTGTTCCCTCTCAAGATCGTTCATCGGACAATGATTCAAATTGAAAGATCGTTCTTCGGGCAATGATTCAAATTGAACTTGTCACCATTCACGATATGAGCTACACTTGCTGAACAATCATTCATTCGAAACCTCTCTAAAATTTTATCGATGTAGGATTCTTGAGATAAACCTATGGTATATTTATGTCTATCTTGATAAATCTTTGTACCAATAACATATGATGCATCACCCATTTCTTTCATATCAAAACTTTTAGAGAGAAATTTTTTCACCTCATATATCATTCTATTATCATTGGATGGAAGTGATATATTATCCATATATATAACTAAGAAACATATTATACTCTCACTCATCTTATGGTATATACATTGATCCATAATGTTCTCAACAATGTTTAATAAAGATATAATATTATGAAATATCAAATACCATAGACAGGAACCTTGTTTTAGTCCATATATGGATTTTTTAAACTTGCATACCAAGTGCTCACCATTACTATAGGAGAATCCTTCGTGTTGTTTCATATAAACCTCTTCCTCTACATCAACATTGAGAAATGTGGTTTTCACATCCTTATGTGCAATTTTAAGTCAAAGTGTGCTACTAAAGCCAATTTATGCGCAAGGATCCTTTTTAGACACAGGAGAAAATGTCTCCTGTGATCAATTACTTCCTTTTGAGTGAATCCTTTAGCAAGGAGTCTTGCATTATATCTTTCTATATTCCCTGATAAGTCCTTTTTCATTATACATAACCATTGACATATAATGGTTTAACACCATTAGGCAAAATACAAGATCCCAGACCATATTACTTTTCATAGAATTCATTTCTTCATTCATGGCATTGTACCATAATTCATACTCTTTAGAATTTCATGGCCTGTGAAAAAGAATTAGGATCATTTTCAACTCCAATGTAAGATTCTTGCAAATATACAACAAAGTCAATAGGAATTGCTGATTTTCTTTCTCTAGTAGATCTCTCAATGTTACACCAACATTTCCTTTAAATCCTGCTGTTCAAGTGGATGGTCAATGATTTCAGGAACTACTTGAATAAATAAATATATTTATGTTTGCAGCAGTTTGTGGAATCTATTTCATTTGTTACTCAACTCCCAATTGAACTTGAGGGGTGTTGTGCAGAACAATCGATTTTTGACTTGAAGTTGAAGGTTGATCTCTTATAGAAACTGTATTCTGAAATCGATCACTCCCACTTATAAATAATTTTCATGAAATTTTGCATTTCTTGGTTCCACTATCCTAGTACTGTTAGATGTACAGTAGAATCTGTGTCTTTTAGACTTTTCGGTAAATCGAATGAAATATCCACTAATGGTCCAAGGATCCAGTTTCTTTTTATGTGGGTTGTAAATTCTAACTACAGACGGGCATTCCCATACATGTATATGTGTCAAACTAATTTTCCAACCTTTGAATAACTAAAAAGGTGTCTTTAGAAAATCCTTGGTTGGAACTCGGTTAAATATATACACCACTATCTTAAGAGATACAATCCATAAGAACTTAAGTCGCTTAAATCTACATAACATACTACACTCCATGTCCAATAATGTTCAGTTTCTTAAATCTGCTACACCATTATGATTCGGACAACCAGGCATATTATATTGGGCAACAATCTCATTTTTTTAAAGAAACTTCACAAACGGACATGTGCTTGTCCATCTTCTGTATATTTACAATAATACTGACCACCTCTATCCGTTCTCACAATATAAATTTGTTTTTCGCATTGTTTCTTTGCTTCAGCCTTTAAAAATTTAAAGCCTTCTAATGCTTCACTCTTATTATAAAGCATGTAGATATAAATATATCATGAGTAATCATCTATAAAAGTGATAAAGTAGTTTGACCAAATGTGTCCATGTCTGGACAACATATATATAAATGTATGATTTCTAATACGATTGAAGTCTTTTTGACACTTTTCTTTGACTTGTTTGTCTACATGCCTTTAATCCACTCCGTACAAGAATCAAAATCCGCAAAATTTAAAGTACTAAGTACTCCATAATTTACTAATCTCTTAATTCTATCGGTGGAGATAGTACCAATATCCGATGTGATAAGATAGAGGAATCTACATTTATAACACATCATTTAGTTCCAGATCGTACATGCATAACAATATGAGTGGAATCATTTTTTCAATTACGAGAGAAAAGACTAGTAGACAATGTACCATATCCAATAAGGTTAGATTTATAAAATGGTTTGGAACCACCTACTAGAAATAAGGAATATCCCAAATGTACAAGTCTTGATACTGAAATTAAATACCTAGAAAATTAGGAACATAAAAAGTCTTTGCTAAATCTGAAATAAAGCCATTACTAAGGACTAAATTGCATGTTCCAATAGCTTCCACATGTGATTGGATCTTTCTTCAAGAATAGGTGCTTCACTCAACTTCCCCTGGCTTACACAGGTTTCTGAAACCCTTTCTTAACAAGCCATTGTTGAAAATTGACACAATCTTGAGTTATGTGACCTTCTTTCTACAGAAGCGACACTTGGCTTGCCTTTTTAGGTCAGTTTCATGTGGTGCCTTTCTGTTAGACCTCTTGTTGGCTTTATTAGTCTTCTTTCCTTGAGTAGTCATGAATTAAATTTCTCCTGTTTCAATCTGTAGTCTACCTTCCTCTTAAACACACATGTCCATGAGTTTATTAATATACCATCTATCTTTATCTCTGTTATAAGAAATCTTTAAAGGACCATATTGTGCAGGTAGAGTATTAAAGATATAGTGCACAAGAAATGTTTCAGACATTTCAACCTCAAGAATATTTAGTTGAGCCATTATGTCTAGCATTTTTAAAATGTGCTCATTAATTTTTCTCACACTAGTGAGCCTCATTGATGAAAATTTCATATTAAGGTGCTGGAAAGTGCCTTATCTGAAGTCTCGAACTGTTCATCCATAGCCTTAAGTAATGCCTTAACATTGTAATGTTAATCAATAGAACCATGAATACCAGCAGAGATTTTGGTCTTAATGAACGTAATACTCAAATGATTAGAGCTTTCCCATTGTTCAGGAAGAAAAATCTCTCATCTAGAGTGCTAATTTAATTAATAGGTGGCTCTTCTTTTTTGATAGCATAATCAATATCCATACACCCTAAGTGAAGGAGAATTCTCTCCTTCCAAATCTTATAGTTCTTACCATTCAGTTAAGGAATATCACAAATATCAGGGAAATTTGTATATTGCATAACTGCAAAAAATATATATACATACTTAACATTAATTTGTGGCAAGTAATATAAAATTGAATCTACTAACGTAAAAATTACATGTGGGATAATTATTTTATTTGATTAGATTCGTATTTATGATAAAATTATCGACTTAGTTGTATGATATTTGATCTTTATGACAAAACTATTAATCTCTCATTCATAATTCCTATGGGTAATTATGAAAAGTATTTAATATAATCAATTATGCAACTTAATAATAAAAAATTTATGTTATCATATCATGCATACTTAATTACAATCCTAATGTTTAAAGGTTTCTTTATGTGATTCACAACTTTAAAATTTTATTCAGTTAAAGAGGCTGTCACTAAACTTCAATCAAATAAATTCTAGATCACTTCGACATTTTTTTCTTTAAATGATCCAAAATATAATATGTAATATCATTTATTATGATTGACGTGGCTAAATCTCAATCAATAAAATTATATGAATCACTAAATATTAACTAAAAATCATATACAAGATTTATTGTTGAACGTTATGCAACAAAACAACAATCTCTTTGCTTTTTATTATTAGAAAATAATTTCAAAAATTCCAAAAAAAGATCTGAAATTTTTTATAACAATTTGAGTAATTTTAGAGAATTCTGACAACTAACAAAGCAGAGTAAATTCAACAGCCCAGAGACCAAATGTAAGACAACTAAAGAAATGACGCAGCATAAATATAGTGTGATCGACATATCTCCAGCCATTATTAGCAATATAGTCGGAGTCTACAATTCTTCTTTTCTTCAAAGATCTTCTAAGCACTCAAAACCTCACTCTTAGATGGTATGGAGTTTTTTTTGGAAGTACCGTGCTTAGGTAACTTTGAACCAAATGACATATTTATAACCATGCTTCCATCAAGAACGACTAAAAGTTTATGGAAAGATATACACGACTAGAGTAGTAGGATAGCGGATCCATGTAGTGGGATAATGGATAGTTAACCATTATTCAATTAGTGGGATAATGAGTAATTAACCATCTACCCATTAATGGGATAATGGGTAGTTAACTACCTTCTCATTAGTGAGATAATGTGTCTATTAAGTGGGATAATGACCCATGTAATACAGATCATATTAAGATTAACAAAAATGCTAACATTGATATTATGTATTTAGAAAGATACATGATGACTCTTGTTATCTCTTTTTTTTTTGTTACTTTTTTGCGTTATTTAAAATTTTTTGAGTTGAATGTCTATTGTAAACAACTTATCTATCCTACAAGGGTCGATGTAAGGTCTTTCAACATTCTATTGCCCACATTCTATTTGGGGGATTACACTTGGATATGTTGTTGTATATCATGATAACATAAAGTATGAAATCAAGTTTTATTTTTCTTCTTTTAGATAGGTAGTGGAAGGGGGGAATCAAGAGAAGTGGATAGTGAAGTTATTGTGCAATGGTATATTGGGAAACAACCTCGATTTTACCGCCTCAATTTTGTTAATATTTAGTTTATCTATGTTAGACTTTCAAGTTGGATAATTTTTACTTAATATATTTTTCCTTAAGGGGAATGTTGACATATTATCTTGTAAATGTCATTTTAGATGTTCTTAATTAAAATATGACAATGTAATGTTTTTATTATTATCTTGCTTCTTTTAGTATATTGTTAATTTTAAATTATATAGTGAACGATACTCATTATTCAATAAATTACTCCATGATATTAAGTTCAATATATTTGTATGAATCAAAAATTTATTTTTTAAATAATTTTTTGTTTTAAATTTATGGAGACCTAGTTCAATAAAAATTGTAAATAGTATTGCTACAAGTTTAAAAGTCATTAATGACGACATTTTATCCTCAAAGGCTCAATTATGAGTTACAGATATTTTAAAGACGATAACATTTTTCACTAAAGTATGTCATTTTGTGACAAAAAAAAATTCTCCCAAAAATTGCCTACATATTTATGATTTTTTTTAGTGACAATTTTATTTTGTTGGTAAAAAGAATTATTTTTAGTGACAACATGATTATTTCAACTACAAAATTATCTAAATATAAATTTGTCACTAATTATTAGCTTTAGGGACACAAAATAAATTGTATGTAATAAATAGTTCATTTGGACGACATATTATTTGCTTGACTACAAAATACATTTAATATTAGTGAGAAATTGCATCGTCACAATTTAAACTAAATAGTTAGTGACACATCATTTTCATCGGCCATAAAAACTATTTTGTGACAAAATATATATCTTTACCTACAAAATTTAATATTTTTTTATGACGAACAAATTTTTCATAAATCTAAGCATTTTGGAACACAAAATATTTTTGTAGTTAATACATTTCTATTTAGTGAGGAAACACTAAATTGTCTCTATATACATTTAGTGAACCATGCTTTAGGGACGAATGATTGATAAATTTTTTCTTGTCACAAAATTATTTTTGTGACGAAAATGTGATTTCTAGTGACAATATTATTTGTCGCTAATAATCAAATTTGTTGAAGTGAAAACACTATATCTTATTATGCCAAAAAAGAAGAGACGAAGAAATATGACAAACTAACTAACTTGCGGAAAAAGAAAAGAACTAATTGTGTCTATATTAATATTCTAGGGAGAGTTCAATCACACATAAATTGTTTGTACCTAAGAGAAAACAATCAAAATAATATACTAAATGTAGCAAGCAGGACAACAATGTGTTTGGTTCTTTTAGATAACTTCATCATTGGTTTTGTGCCAATTATCCTATACTTGTTGTGTGCTATCAAATGCAGTACCATCCACGAGTAACTCTCCAAAAATATTTATGAAAAACCTATTAAAAGGGACAAAAGAGAACATAATTTTTCAACCATCCTTACTAGAATATTTCCCAAGTTAAAAAAATTACCAAAATAGAAAATAAAAAATGCAATATATAGAAGATCACTATGAGTTACAACAAAAGATTAAGCTTCATAAAATAGGGGAAAGAAAATTCTGAGGAATTAAACATACTTCAAAGGATGTTTAAATAATGTATTTGAATTCGACTATCAGATGGATAAAAAAATACAATTTTTGTTTACTAAGGAACAAAATATACTGAATTAAACCATTTCAACAATATTAAGAGTTGTGGAATAACAGATACTAGAGACCTTAGAAAATCCATTTAATATGTTTATACGAAGAAACCTTTAGAAAGAGAAAAAATAGAATATGAATCTTCATTAATATTTTCTGAATGACTATGTTTTAAAGTAATGATTAAGCTAAAATAGAAGGAAGAAAACTTTCAGGAATGAAACAAACTCCATAAGAAGCTTAATTTGTGTATTTGAATTTGAATACCCTACGGAAGATACGTACAAATAATAGTGGTAGGAAATACTTCTATTTATATACAACAAAGTATAGTGTGAATAAGTTCTTGGTGTGCCTTTTTAGAAAGCTCACAACTCTTTGAAAAAGTTATAACCCTTTTGAAAGGTCATAACTTTATATAATAGTCATATTTTCACAAAAGTTTGAATTCTTCGTAAAAGTCATAACTTTTAATGTAAAAGTCGCAACTCTTAATTAAATTAAAAACTTTTCATAAAAGTCACAACTTTTTGGAAGGGTTATAACTATTTGAAAAAGTTACAACCCTTCGGAGATCTTACAACCGTTCATAAAAGTCATATGTTTTCATCAAAATGACAACTCTTCATAAAAGTCAAAACTTTTAATAAAAGTCAACTTTTCGTGAAGGAGAATGTTAGTTTGGACATAAAATAAATTAAAAGGGAATCCTTCATAGGCGGTGCCACATAGGCGGAGTTAGGGTGTTATTATATGTGTGTGTGTGTGTGTGTGTTTGTGTGCATATGTGTCTGTGTGTCAGACATATTCATGACATGACTATTAATTCATTTTCATGTACCTAAGCATGAGCTACACATAGTGTAATCATTATAAACGCACACTCATATACTTATCAATGTTGCCTTCAAGGACATGGTTAACACATATATAGATTCACAATAAATTAAACAACGACACCTTAAGTGGACTGTACAACACAATGCCATATAAGGTTTCATCAACTACATTAATGTAGAGAAGTAGAGGAGATAAGCTTTCTTACAAATTTCTCTCCCTTTGATCATCATTGATCAATAAACCTTGTTTATCAACAGTTCATATATAGTGCATTAACTAAATGAACTTTAATCATAGATGAAGCATGCACAAAATGTTAGAAGATCCTACTATAACATAATATAGGGCATCTCATATGTACTGGAAGGCAAAGATTCTTAGATCACTCACTAACATTCTTTACTCTCATTACCATGGCTAAAATTCATTATACCAATAATACCAATGTAGATTCAGTAGTTTAAGGTCATATAAATCACGTATAAGTCATGCATCATCAAACCTAGAACTTAGATTTCATCTTGTGCATAACGTTGCCAATCCATAGACTAGAAGATTCTAGATCAATTCAGGTAAGTCTTTCTTTAATTTGATCATCAAGGATTTATACCCACAATTCATTCATAATATTAACTTAAAGCAGCAGCTACAATGATGCTTTGCCAAATTGACATCTTACACAATTATTATAATTGAAAACCTGTAAAATACATAAACATAGGCTAATCATAATCAAATCATCATGCATTTATCATCATGGATCATTCATCATCAATTCACGAAAGTAAGAGTAGGTATAAACACTTAACTTAATAGAATCACAATTCTATCGATAACAAGCCAAGATCACAAAGCCCATACAAGGACAAATTAGACATAGGGAGGGAACATGAGATCATCATGCAATATGATTAAAATCACGTTCAAACCAGTACATTAACAACAATTTATCATGATTTAACCATTTAAACATTTTTAGAAAGAACCCATGGATAGATTGAAGAAGAAGAACTTGGATCATGAAACTTTCTTTGAAAATATTGAGAAGAACTCTCCAAGTGAAAGGTTACATAGAGATGAAGGATCACCATACCGTTGTCTAACTTAGTTAATAAACCATAGGAATTCATGCTCCAACTTGTTCTTGAGCATCCACAACAATATAGGTTTCTAGAAGAAGAGTTTTGGAGGGAAAGGTTTATTTCGTGTAGAGGGGATTGTGAATGGGTAAGGTTAGGACGTGGGGGAATTTTTCACCCCTTAATAAAACAGTGCGAAAGTACCAGTTGCAGGACAACATCGACGAATTGTAGGTCAATCGACAGGTCGTCTATGGGTTTCGTCGATTTGTCCTTCGACTGGTATTTGGTTGATTCTTGACCAAGCTAAGTTTCCATTAACGATACCCACAAACAGTCCGTTAGTCAACCTACTAGGCATCGTTTGGCTCGTCGATTGACACTTTCAAGGCAGTGTCTTAAAAACCTTGGGTCCTTCTTGTGGGCCTTTTTGCGGGGCCCTTAGAGGTCTTACCCAAATGTTTTTAATGTAAATATATCCTTTAGCATGTTTTATACCTCCCACATATGTTTCACCCAAAAATTATACACATAACACGTCCAAACAGGCTAGGTTCCATCAAGATACACATTGAGTGTCTTGAGGGCTAACTTTTGAATGTCTTGGACCTTTGACCTCCAAACTTCACGAAACTCCATATACTACCATTAAACATAATTATAAATCCCTTTAATACTTAATTAGATCATTTTATACAATATAAAAACAAGCATGCACACATGAGAAACATAGGTGACTAGTCTTGGTCGTCCTTTGATTTTTGACTTCCAAATCACCTTAAACTTAACACACTTACTCTGAAACATATTATAATTCAGTTTATACCTTATAATCTTAAGACAAAAATATTAGGCTCTAGACACCCTTACTCATTTTTAGGGTCTTACATTACTTAACTCAACGAAAGACTTATCTCAATAAAAACAATCTCATGCAATAACTTAAAGAAATATAATCCAGTGATAATTGGAAACTTAAGTATAATAAAAAAAACATAGGTGACTCAAAACTAAACTGTCTTACTATAATATATGAAGCTTCTATATTACTAATGTCACGCCCTGAGCTACCCACAAGACGCGGACATGGGACCTAGGACCACAAGTGATCTCAAGCTAACCTTGCTTGGATGAATATGAGCATTCTAAATATAATAAAATGGTGCAAAATATAAATCATAGATAATATGAAAAGATGGAGAATACCCATATGCTATAATTGAAATATATGGAAACTGATGAGTTTAATACAAAGAATATATTAACTCGATACTAAGCTGAAACTAATTATGTGTGAAAATAGCCTCTAACTGACTAGAAATGCCGACACAGGCCTCCAGCTAAGTCTAGTATAAACTGAAACTAAAGGACTAAAATAGTAAAATTAACTTATGATTATTGTCCTAAGAGAATGAAGGCTTACCACTAATTTTGCTGAACTGGAAATCGGGAATCAATCTAAGCATGATCTAAATACTGAGAACCAGAACCTACATCACCATAATATGTAGTGCATGTGTGCATCTGTACTTCGAAGGTACTGAACATGTAGGATATAGTAAATATGAAATAATGCATAACTAAACAAGCACAATAGCAACTATAATATTTTGAACATGATATACTGAATGTTGAGATAATTGAATGCAGTGCCAATTTATATCATGCTGAAACTAAATATTGGATAAACTGATGAATGGTCAATGCAATGGAATCTTACTGAGTTGGGGGAGATACTAATAAACGATAATAAAGCCATATGAGCTAAATATGGAAACCTATTTATACGCTCCATTGAGATGACCCAATATAGCCTGCCAAAGGTATAAAGGCATTCTGGGATTCTTAAATTACACCTCCCTAAAGAAGTGTAAGCGATCGTTATCAAGTAAAGAACCCAACTAGTAGGTTGGGGTCAATCCACGAGGTAAATCTTATAGACTTAAATTTTATTATCAATTATGTCTATTTAGTCAATATCTTTTTACGAAACAATTAAGTAATGGTGGGTTTTTTGTGGAAAACATTTCCTAAATAGTGTAGCAATCAAGTAGATAAAAGTAGACTTTTGTTTTTTCCAAGATGAGAGAGTAACTAGGGTATTTGTTTCCCCACAAGTTTTTAACGCCATATTCCTAAAAGTAGCAATCCTTTCCTATGTATTCCATGCAAATCAATAAGTTAGGCATCTCTAAATCCTTGGTCCTACATCTAGAGAATTTTACCTTGCACCTTGGTCTGCTACGTGTGTATAGTTTACTAACCCTTACCATTAACTCATATTAGACATCATAATCGATGTATGACTTAGTTATTATTTGCACCAATCGAGAATAGCCTATTAGATAGTCACACTAAATTAATAAATATTCTTATTAAATACCTCTTTGGTATGTCAAGTAGAAACAAGGTTAATTCTAACATTGGCAACCGTTAAAAAGACTTCTAAATGAAATAATACAAATGCATGCAAAACACTTTTCAAGAATTGCTTACTAGATAGTTATACTTTGTTAATTAACCATGGTCCCCATGTGCCTAGTTGTGAATTTAGTCACATGTGTTAGAAAGATCACAAATCATAGTTTTTGATGTAGAATGATGAACCTAAATATCAAGAAGAATAAACCAAGAAAACCCACTTTAAATTTCAAGCACAATATTAAAAACCAAATCACGAAATCAAATTATTATTAAAGTTGCAAAAACCAATATCCATTACATAAAGTCAAACAAAAGTAATAGTATCTAACCCCAAAAATGAGGTTTTACTACCATATATATAGAAAATAGAGTCCAAATTAAAAAAGAATTCAAATAAGCAAAGTCTTATCCATGTACGCGACTTTAATTGACGAATAAACTGACGAACCGTAAATCAAACAACGGTCTATAGACTACTTTTGTCATTCTGGACTTAGAAATATTTTTTTCTCCTTGAATGACACTCTCTAAGAATCAAATGATGTACAAATAGTATGATATGTTAATCCCTAAAATTTGACTGTGGTAGGTTTTATCTATTTTCTAGGCTTAAAGTTACTAAAATCTCATAATTTAGGGTTTAAAAGACACAACTTAGGGGTTAAACAAATTAGGAAAAGACCAAATGATCCCTAAAATAATTGTTGTCAGAGAAATCGACGAATTGTACTAATGGGCCATCATCAAATCAACTGTCAATCGTTTGGGTCCGTCATTTAAGTCTCCTCGATAACCATTCACAAAAAAAAGGCATAACTTTTTACTCGAAGGTTGGATTTTAGCAAACTCAGCGGTGTCAGAAAAGGGATTCTATTAGAAGTTGACCCAATAATCAATTTCCCCCTAACTAATAGCTAACCTTTTTCTACGGTCGATAGGTTTATCTTTGGGCCGTACTGGTAAATCATGGTTCGTGTCATCGTGTGGATAAAGGGGTCTTGATTTATGGACATAGACCACAGATAGTTGCCTGACTTACATAATGTAGGCTTGTCCGTTGGTTGAGACTTAGTTGATTTTCGGAGCTGAGTTTTGGAAGGGGCTACAGTGGTGGACCACAGACCCATAGTACGAGGCCTAGATAAAGCTATAATCTGTAGATGGTTACCATAGATTGCACCTACAAATTTTTGAAAAGTTGATGCTGGTCTATTTGGGATACATGGAGTTACATTATCTCCCCCTTGGGAACATTCGTCCTCGAAATATGACTATCTTTCTGAAATAGAGGGAGAGATCTACAATTGTACCACTAGACACTGAAAAGTATGTTTATGGTTCAAATGAACTCAATGAATATCAAAATATGTTTAAAATGCAAGTACAAACCGAGAGAACATGATTTTAAGATTGAATTCACGCATGAATGACTAAAAAACTGAAGAGGAACTATTAACTTACGCTGGAATTGCATCTGAAGGAAAGAGGTGAGTATACTTGTCTTTCATGGCTACTTCTACTTCCCAAGTAGCTCCCTCTAGGGTTAGACTCCTCCACAGAACCTTGACTGAAGCGCCGCGCCTTCTTTGTTTCTCAATGTTCTAACTTGACTATCAAGAATCTAAACAGGTACATCCTCATAATAAAGCCTATCTTTCACCGCCACACTTTTTAATGCCAGTGTAGAGGATGGACCACCCACACACTTTTTCAAGAGCGAGATGTTAAAAATAGGACGCACTCCTTATAATTTTTCCAGCAACTCTAAATCATCTTCCACTTTGACGACCCTTTTCAAGATCTTGTAAGGTCATACATATCTAGCATAGAGCTTCCCTTTCTTTCCGAATCTCATCACCCCTTCATAGGTGATACTTTTAGAAAAATCCAGTCATCAACTTGGAACTCTAGTTCCTTTCTCTTTACATCTCCATATGATTTTTGACGAATCTTGGCTGTCTTAAGTCTATATCTAATGATTTTTACTTTCTCCATAGCATAAAGAATTAAATCTTGTCCTATAAATTATGCTTCACATACTTCAAGCCAACCAATATGAGATCTACATCTATGTTCATATAGTGCCTCATAAGGAGCCATCTTAATACTGGAATAGCTATTTTGTAGGCGAAATCAATAAGAGGAAGGTGATCATACCAACTACTCTTGAAATCCATCACACAAGCTTTGAACATATCCTCTAAATTCTTAATGGTACTGCCTATCCATCCTTCTGCGGAAGAAATGTTGTGTTAAATTGAGTACAAAGACCCTTATGAAATGACTTCAAGAAATGAGAAGTAAAATGAGGACCTTTATCATAGATAATAGACAAAGGAACCCCTTGCAACCTCACAATTTAATTAATGTAAAGCTTGGCATAGTCCTCCGTCGAATATGTAGTCTTGACCAAGAGAAAGCAAGAAAACTTAGTCATCCTGTCAACTATCACCCAAATGGAGTCATGATGTCTTTGAGTAAGACCAAACCCTTCTTGAAATTCATACTGATCACTTTTCACTTCCAAGTAGGAATGTGGATCTCTTAAGTCATACCCCATTGTTTATGATGTTCTACCTTGCCTTAGTGGCAATTGGGGCACTTATTCACAAAATTTATTATATCTCTCATCATGTCATTCCACCAATAGACTTCCCGCATATTGTTCTACATCTTAGTGACACTTGGATGTACATAATATTTAGAATTATGGTCTTCTACAAGAATATATTTTCTCAGCTCATCGACACCATAACACACAATCTAGCTTGGTAACAAAGTAGATTATATCCCTTTAGGGAGAAAGCCTCCAATCTCTAATTATGGGATGCACCCTTAAGTTCAAGAAAGATCGGATCACTATATTGATTTTCCTTAACCTCCACTACGAAAGAAGATTTTGCCCTATTCTGAACTATTACACCACTGTCTTATATGATCATACAACGAAGTTCAAAGCGAGCAAGCCCATGAATATCCTTTACTAGTTCCTTCATTTCTTCGTCAACATGGGCTACACTTCCCCTAGATAATCTTTTAGGAGAATCAACTACTATATTCTCCTTACAAAGATGAAAATGCACACTCATATAATAATACTTAAGGAACTCAAGCCATCTCCTCTGGTAAAGATTGGACTCTTTCTGGATGAACACATATTGAAGGATCTTATCATCAGTTAACAAATCTACATGAACACCATATAAGAAGTGTCTCTAGATCTTTAGTCAAAACACCGCTGCTCCAAGCTCGAGGTCATGAGTTAGATATATCTTCTAATCCACCTTAAGTTATCTAGAAGCATAAGCAATAACCTTATGTCGTTACATCAACATACAACCTAAGCAAAGTCTAGATGCATTACAATAGATTATGTAACAATCTAAACCCTCTAGTAGAGTCAAGACATGAGTCATACTCAATCTAGTTTTCAATTCTGCATAGTTGTTGTCACAATGCCCCCCTGTTTAAATTAATTAATTCATTAATTAAATAATTAGGGTAATTACAATACTAACCCTAGCTGGAAAAGACGATTTTACGCCTAGACCCTCAAAACCTAAGATTACCCCTTTCAAGCAAAATAAAAACTTATCCGGCTGAATCTCTTCAATTCGGGTTCCATACATGGTTGATTCTCATCTTATCTAGATCAACTAACTCACGAAGTTGGTTTGCATGGCTAGTTCATAGGTTCTGAGATCTGGGTCTTCACGCAACAAGCAATGTGAACCCGGTCTAATCTCGACATTCTAGGTACGTTTAAGCATTACTTAGCATAGTAATTTTCAGGTTCTTACATGATGTTAACCCAATAAGAGATTACCCCCTAACTGACATGTAACATTCACCTTTGGTTGGTAGGTCTATGTATCTACCATACTGGTCAAGTGTGGTTACTGTAAGAGGCGGGGTAATGCGGTATTTTCCACGTACCATAGTCTCACTTAATGGACTATAGGTTTGTCCGTAGGTGGATACTTAGTAGATTTACTCCACTGTGTTTTGGAAAGGGATACAATGGTGAACCACGGACCTACAATATGAGTCGTAGATCAAACTACCGTCTGTAGATGGTGACCGTAAATTGCACCTGCAAATTTCTATAAAGCTTATTTCTGGTCTGTTTTTGATACGAGGAGTTACAACCAAGATGGATATTTGGATAAACCCTGCTACATCCTATAAAAATACTAAAAAGCAAAATAAATTCATGTCAAGAATGCAAAGAGGCTCACAACTGACTTTGTGTATTCGGCTCGATAATCTTGATCCAGGTTACCTATGTCCGCATCATGATACTATGTAGGCCAAATGACATCAGTACATTGAATTTACAAGTACGCGAGTTGGAATGCTAACAACAACATAAGCTTAAAAAGAGTACGAAGGAACACTTATCTTGGCTCCTCTCAACTAATGTATAACTTGACTTAATACAAAGCATTAACACACATGAAATATATAAAAGCTTGTAACAATAAAAAACTAAGTTCGTTAAAAAAAATGCAATAAAGAACATTACATTACTTATATATGAGGTAGTATAGTTTCAGGGGGAGATTTTATAATCGACAACCACTACTATAAGCCTAAGTGGTGATACAACTTCGTGGCCACACTGCCATAACTATCATATACTTTGCCATCACCTAGAACTACTTAACTTAGTTGATCCAGTAACTTAGCTTATGTGATCATCTAAAAAGTATAACCCATTAATACCAATAATGGCATTGTTTATCGAGAGTTGAGTTATTATGAACTCACATCCCCATACAGTGCTCAATACTACTCCCAAAACATATTTAGTTCATGTGTTTTAAAAACAACTTCCTTCTTTGGGTTGAAATAATTGCTCAACACTTAGCTTTACTCTTGGAATCAATGTTCCCTTTTCTTTCTAAAAATTCTTTTGGAAATCTTTGTTTCCTCTTATCTTAAATGTGAAAACATTTATAAACTCTTAGAGAATACTTAGCTCTGTTATAATTTTTGAGAAATAAACTTGACTCTTTACTCTTTACTCAGCTTGAACTTGAGTCTTAAATCGGCTCTTTGGTAATACTTAGTTCCCTTATAAATTTTGAGAAATTAAATCAACTACCTACTTGGTACTTACATGAAACTTCAGTCTTAAAATAAAATTTACACATTATTAAAGACTTTTTTAAACCTTTAAGAACATTGTTATGGACTTGTTTCATAACTTTAGACTGGACTCTTATCTTTTTTGACTTTGATTTAACTTTTGTTGAATAAAATTATAAATTTAAGGTTATGATTAACGTTTTTGGTGATTCCTAGGTGTTTAGAAAATCATTTGAAGTAGGTAGAATCACTGAAAAGGTGCTAATACACATTAGAATTACTTAAATAGGCTAAACCACGAAACTGGGCAAAAAAAAAAAGCCGATTCAAGAGCATCAGGGCGCGCCGCACCAGGCCCCAAGTTCCAAGGCTTTATCTTGGTGAAATGCACGTGTGCTGCGCTAGATCTTTTTGCGCGAATAGGGTGCGCCGCGCGTTGTGCTGCACAAGTGTGTTTGACGACTTTTTCCTCTGATTTTTAAATGCTAAACCCCTAACCCTCCATAGTTCTTTTCCCAAACTCTAACTATTATAATTAAAAAAAATAATAGATCTCAACAACTCAGTACCCAATATATCTCAACAACCCTTACCAAATATATCTCAACAACCCTTACCCAATAGATCAAACTCAACAAATAATCTTAAATCTACGCATAAAAAAATAGGATTTCAACAACTCAACCAACATGAATTCAATAGTGTTGTTCAAGAACTTCACTATTCTAAATAATCCAATTCGAAAATTGGTGAATTTAAATAAGCTTGGTGTACGACTAAAATTAGCCAAAACTAAAAGATCTGACATAACTTAATAAGGATCACCTAGGCGAATTCCACTAATAAAAGTTGACATACTTGGCAAATCCCTTGACTTATCTCCCTTTCTTTTTTCTTTTATCTCTTCTCCATGCCCTAAGCATAATTTCTAATCTTCCACACTTAACTAAACTTAGTTTTACCCCAATAAACTCCCAAAATGAAATATGAAATAATTGGTGAAAAGACTAGTTTTCCCTTACTAAAACTTGGATTGGGGTTTTCTCCATTTAACCACTCAACTTCTTATAGATGTATGTCACTCATACGATATCGAAAATGAGCAAACTCTACGGCATTGTAAATATATATCCAAGGTCTCCTCAATCATACAAAGAACTATCTCTAACTTATTGTGAGCTAGAAGTTATAGCCATTTGAAAATGACAAAAACTCAATTTCTGAACTTACATATATATATTAGACTTTCCCCCCTTTCTTTCCAAAAATGAATATTTTTAGTTTCTTACCTATTTCAAATTGTGAGATATTACAGATAACCTAACAAATTTTCATATACAATAATTATTTCAAAAAAATTATAATTTAAGTACAAGATAAAACATATCATCAAATGCAGTAAAAAGTACGTAATTTCCTCCTATTTATAACAAAACCAATTAGCTTAGAGTTCATACCTAATAGATAATGCCAAAAGTCCATAAGAAATTTTTTTTACACTAGTTTAGATACCAAAGCTATACGAAATTAGTACTCTTCTTCTCCCTTACTAATATCTTTTCACACCTGCACGAACACTGTGGAAGCATGAAAAAGTTTTCAACGAGCTATAAGATTTGACATTGTAAGAAGAAAATAGGTTGGTGATAAGGTAAATGAATAATTTTAGATGCCGAGAAACAATTTCCACTTATATAGAGAATTATTGACACATCTCTATTGAGGTTTGAACTTTATGTTAGATAGGCAAAAGCATATGAAAGGCAGAATTAGGGTGCGTTTACAAGAGAAGTGATAAACATATATTTTTTGTTTAAGGCAATCTGCGTTCAAGGTTTTTCTCAATAGATGGAGTCATACAGTCAACCTAGTTTGGAACATATTTCTAGAAACAATGTACACAACCTTACCCTTACCTTATGAGAGTAGAGAGGTTGTTTTCCGATAGACCACAACTCAAGTAAAGCATGAAAAACTAACAATGAAAGAAAGTGTGATTCATAATACTAGTAGCACCAACAAATAATACGATAATAGAAGCAAATGAAACAAATAGATATCAAAAGAATGTCTAAGAAAATAGGAAAAAAAAATTCCAATACTATTGATAAGGGAAACTAGACAACGCATGACTACTATTTTAACCATATGCTGTAATATTCGACCTTTATATACACCACACTAGGGTCATGTCCTTGGTAAGTTGCATGTGTATCACATGAACCCATGCTTTAGTATCGATTATCAACCCTAAAAGACACGACTTTATAAAGAATCATGAATTTATGAAAGATGTTTTCATAAAATGTTTTGCATGATTTATGAAAAGGAATTTTTTATGATCTAGATTGCTTAAAGATTAACATCAACGGAAGTGTTAAAGGATTTTCTCACACGTGAAAAATTTATCTTTATTGAATTTAGAAAACAACCCAAAGCCTATAAGATATATAATCAAGTAAGTGAAAATCGCTTAATAAAAATGTTATGTTCAATGAAGATGAAAGTTAATACTTTAACTCAGGAAATAAAAGTTCAAATATTTAATTTCTAGCTTCTAACAATGTTGTTCATCAAGAGTATGGAGCATATCCTTTTTTGGTAAGTCTATTGAGTATCTCTCAATTACATTAGCAACATCCGTAACATTGAAAGTGTAGGAATATGAAAGGAGAATATTATCTCTAGAAAAACGCTCAAGTTTTATATAGGTTACTTAAAGGAACTTCATACGATCACTATCATCAACTATATCTATATTTTTACAAGTAATAATTTAAACCAAATGTATTGAACAAATAAATAAATATATGTATCATAATTTACTAGACACATGTATCACAAAATTCTAAAAGACTTGTTGAGAAACTAAGAGACAATATTGAAATACTAAACATCAAGGTGTGAAGTGAATGCATTTGTAATACTCCAGAAGTCTAAAGCCTAATATAGAACCTAAAATGAAATTCTAAAAGTTTTAACACTATTTACAAGTCAATTATAATGTATCTAAGTCATTTTGGATGTTCTAGAATAAAAACGTCAAGGAACGTCCATGACATTCATAAACTAGTCAAAAGGTTCTATTGTGCCTTAGCCTATATAAATAAGTCTTAAGAGTTAGAAAAAGATGAAATTTGGTGGTAAGGTGTAAAAACGTGTTAGAGTTAGTTTATAGTTGAAACAGTTGGGTACAACTCCCCAAGGAACAAACAAGGGCCCTTGAGGAGGACCCTTGTAGATATGGCTAAAAACTGTCAAGTGACAATGTTAACCAACGTAGAACATAGATGAGGCGTGGTCCAATCGATGGGGCGTTGATGTCCAACATATATGCACACTTAGAAAATTTATTGGGATGTCCTTTTGGACAACTCTATGACCAAAATGACGACTGTACAGGATGGTCGTGAACAGTGCGCGTTGATAGAAAAACGACGCATTAGTCGGGGTTTTGTCTGTCAAGGAGCTCTTTTGCTGCACGTTTGTGGTTAGTTCAATCATATTAAATAAATGGTTAGTTAATTGTTTAGGGGTTAAGGTATCCCTAATTAAGTTATCTAATGACTCCTATAAATAAACCAAACCTAATAAGACTAAACCTAACCCTCAGAATATCCCAAACCCAAATTGCTCTTATTTCTCTCTTCATTCTCTCTCCCGAAGAAACCCCATCGAATATTAAGAAAAGTAGGGTTCTACGGATGTTAAGGATCAAATTTATCCATAAAACTTCATCATTTAGTAAGGTATGGGATTCCTTTCACATTTGTGATCTCTTTCCCCAAAAAGCTTCTCCTAATTGATTTCAAAAGTATTGAATTCAAGTGGGTTTTCTTCCAATACGAAATTGATCTTGTGAATTGATTTTTTTATGAATCCTTTTAACTATTATGAGTATATTAAAATGTATTATGGTTACATTATACTAATTCTTAATGATATGACCTAGTTTGTGGAAGATGATCATTTCGCCTTAACCCTAGGTTGTGATCTTGAATTGAATTGTATATTATTGATAAAGTTGGTTTAGTTAGTGTGTGAATTACTATCCTACATTGTTATCATGCCAATTTATGAGTATATTGTGATATATTATAATCCAATTATGCTAGTTCTTGAGTAATTAACCTAGGTTTTCAACTAGATTTTGAACTTGATCTAAGACTGTAATTCTAGGCTATGAACTAGTGATGAATTGTTGTATTGTGGATCAATTGAGTTCATTATTATGTTTTTTATTATTGTGTAATGATATTATAAATTCATTGGTTTGAATTGGGTATTTGATGGTAAGACCTTGATGATGGAATTGTGAAGGAGATTGGATAAGTCTTGTGATCTCTATTCTTTCATTTAATTATGATAACTTGTGATTATGAGATAATGTTGTATTTAAGTATATCTTATAGTAATATTGATAGTGTTTGTATGGCGTTGAATTGAAATGTCTTGACCTATGGATTTTAAGTTGTTGGCTAAGATGTAAATAATATAAGGATAATGATAACTTACCAATGTGCCTCATCATGATGTGATATGTAAATGTTCTAACCTCACATGTATGAATTATTATGAAAGGGAAATACTCATGCAATTATTATCGACCTATGATAATTTTTAAAAAAGGTATAGCCCCTATGAGCCACATAAGCTATGATTATTTATAATGACATTGAAGACATTCCAAAAGGGACTCTATCTTAGAACCGAGTGAACTATAGTGAGGATTGTGCCTTCTATCTTAAGTATTATTGGTCTTGTGATATACATGGTCTTGACTTAGTAAATATTTCTTATCGGTTGGTATGGGTTCTTGAATGTGCATAAGTCTTTTCAAACTAAATTGCATATTTAATGAAATGTCCCCCTTAAGCATGGTTTTATGTGGTGTGTGCATATGGTCTCATACTTTATACAAGTGGTTTGCTAACCCCATTTTCTACCTTTTTCCCGAACATTTTAGGTTAATTTCATTGAAGTCTTGTGACAACTCTTGATGGAAGACATTGATTCTCATTCTCCTAGCTTGGTAGGTCTTCACTACTTCGAAGAAAATGCCACTTTCTAGCAATGGAAGTTGATTAGTCTTAAACACAATATTTTGATTTCCTTTCATTTGAATACTAAAGATTGTATTGCCTATATGTGGATTTTATTGTATTGATATATGGGCCATGAACAGTTTTTATACTCTTGTTTTGATGGTTATGAGATAAGACATCCAGTTTTAAGACTATGTTACATCTTACATATATATGTGAAACAAAAGTAGAAGACTAAGTAATCTTCTAATATAAAGGGTCTATGTATAATTGATATGACTATATTATGTTTATGTGGGATGTCTGTAAACCTCATGATAGATAGAAGAAGTGTTTTTAAATATTCTGCATTTTAACCTATGAATTTATTCATGTAAGCTAAGAGGAGAGTCTTAGTCCTTGAGGAGGAGGACGACATCGGTTACGTCTAGGTGGTGCTCCCCAGATGTGACAAACTTGGTATCAGTGCACGATGTTTAATATATTTAGAGTCGATGTCTCACTTAACCACGTCTATTAATATTCTTATTCATAATTGTGAAGCGCGTCACACTTATGAATAGTAATCTATAAGATGCTTAAGAAAAACTCCTATTCTTGGAATTCCAATATCGCGCCTCTAGATTCTTGACTCTATGTTTCCTTAACATGTAATCCTTTTATTGTGATAATAGGTAAGGAATACTCGATGAAAATCTGCTCGAAGACTTGATGAAGATATTACAAATAAGGGAGCTCCTCCCAAAGGCAATGTAGTCACTCCTCTTGAAGAAGTTACTAATTATGACCAAAGTCCCGGTCAATCCTCCCCCTTTGACGGATGGGGACATAAGGGTAGAGTTTCTTCAAATGGCCCAACCCATCACTATGCAAGCACAAGCCGTCACCAATGAAGCTCAATCCATGAAGGCCGATGCCTATTGGGAGGTTATACCCCAAGCAAACCAACATGTTGCTACCATGGCCTCTCGTTTGACGGATTTCTAAAGTATCAATCCCCCTACTTTCTATGGGTTCAAATTTGAGGAAGACCCCAAAGAGTTCATTGATGAAACCTATAAGATGCTCTATTCTATGGGGTTTCTTACAAGCGAGAAGGGCGACTTAGCCACTTACCAACACAACTATGTGGCCAAAACATGGTTCGGCCAATGCAGTGAGAATAGGAATTTAAGAGGTGTAACAATGAGATGAGAAATTTTCAAGAAGGCTTTTCTTGATGGAGTTTTTCCTTGGGAGAAGAGGGAAGCCAAAGTGGAGGAATTCATCAACCTTCGTCAAGGAGGCACCGGAAGTTCGTGACCTATAATAGGGCCTAATATTTTGAATAATAATTATTTTAGAACTAAATAAGCATAAACAATTTTTTTGAGAAGTATTGGAGCTATAGGATAAAAGAAAAGCTTTAATGTTTGAAAACTATCAACTAGTTGAGGTCCCTATGTTTGGTGAAACTTTCAGAGGGCCATATAAACTAAAAAACTTGTAAAAAGACTTTTAAAAGGTAGAATATAGTATGGAGGGTCAAAATTTACAGTCACAAAATTCCAAGAACCACCGTAAGGGTCCTTTGGGAGGACAAGTAGTTAGGCGAGCAAGCTGCCAAGGCAGCTTGTGCGCAAGCAGGTTCTGGTTGCTGTTGGACGTCGCGCAGCCATCACGTGGGAATCTGAAATTTACCTCAAGACGTGGGACTGACAAGGATCCTACTGCCTCAGCTCAAAATTTGAAAATAAATTGGGGAACTAGTTTCGTGATGAGCACCTACTTCATATATATCGTAAAAGTCGTATTTTGGGTGTTTTGAATTCTCAAATTAACTCATTTAAGTGAATAGTATTTTGGGTAATTTAATGGGTTAATATATATTTTATTAGGGTCATTTGTAGGTCAATTTTTGCACCAAAATCAAGTCCCACAAGTTGAATTAAAAAAAAATCACTGTCTCTCCCCCCTAAATTCTCTCTTCCTCCAAACCTCCATAGAAGACAATAGAGCTCAAAGAGGAAGATCAATACTTCATGTTTTTTCAAATAAATAGTGCCTCTGTCATCAACAAGGTATGGTTTATTTGACTTTTGGGATTATATTCCCCAAGAGGTCCTTCAAAAGATGACTTCTAGATCCCCCCAAAACAAGGGTTTTTCTCCTCATATGGGTCTTCTTTCTAAACCAAAATTGTGAGTTATTTGTGATGAATTATGATGAATTAATGTTGTTTAAGTATTAATTGAGGGTCAAATGATGAATTCCTATGAGTTTCCCTTAACCCATGTCTCTCCGCTAAATCCCTAATTTCATGGATTGATTAAGGTGAATCGTTTAGGGTGATGAAATGTCCCTTGTTTACTTTGATTTTAATTATGTTAATACTGAAAGAAATGAATTATTTCATATGTTTGATATGAATTCTTGGTTATTGAAGTATATAGTCCCATGATGGGCAATGAGGTATGATCTTGATTCTTCTTTGATCTCTATTATGCAAAGGTGAAATTTTATTATGTGAGAATATTGCCATAGCTAATACTGTTGTCGTGACGTTGGTGACAAAGATCCCTCATCCCTAACACTAGATCTATGAATTGGCTATGAAGTAGGAAATTATGTTATGATGTGATCATTATACGACTGAATGTAGTTTCTCATGAATTATAATGATATGTCTAAAGTGAAGGGATAGTTCTGAATTGTGACCACCTATGTGCTATTATAATAAGATGTTTACTAAAAGGTATATAAACAAAAAAAGTGAAATTGTAATATGTTGTATGATTATTTCTAAAGGTAATAATTTCTTACCACCGGAAGAGCATATAAGTGAAATGGAGGTCTCACGTTAGTAAGTCCGATGTCTCACATGGGTTTCCTTAGATTAGAATGTCCGGATTCCCTAATTATGTGTCGTTTCATGAGATGGAAACCTAAACGTTTATAAGTCATGTTTTCTAGAAACAATCTCCTTAACCGTTAACAATGTTCCCACAGAGGACTCAAGCTTAGTGGATCCGCCTCAATATCTATGTACGAATTGTTACACCTTAGGCAAGTGTTAACCCTCTCTTTTCGATGTTGGAGTAGAACACCATATTCAATGTAGCTAACATGATCTTATACCCTCCCTATTGTAAAAGTAAATGAATAAGTTAAGTATCTGAACTCTTATTAGGGTTGTCTTGAAGGCTACTACATAGTGTAATGGAGGGTATATGACTTATCTTAGTCATTGGACATGTTGTATCCTAAGGGATGATTCTGACTATTGTTGTTTTATGATTATTATTATGATAATGGTTATGATTAATAGGCTATGAGTAACTATTGATGTATAAAAATATTACGAAAATATGTTGTAAGTATGAAGTGGGTTGCTTAATGTGATGCTTAACATTGGATGGGATTATGGTAATCTATCTTTGGCATTGCACAAGTATTGTTTAGGTGATTTACATGTTGTGTTGGTATTACGTTTAATTAAATTATTATGCTTATTATATATTCATGTAGAGTTAAATTGATAGAGAACATGATTTTGACTAAAATTTTCTTTTCTCATGCATAGATAATTTTGTGCATAGGAGCCATACATAGTACATATAGTTTATGCTAACCTATATTTTCTCTTTTTTTCCCCAAACATTTTAAGTTCGGGCCATTATGGATATTCGTTGTCATTGAAGAACAAGACCTGGCACTTATCTATGTTAATTCGTGAGTCCTCATAAGTTCGGAGGATAAAGCCACTCATCATGCCTTATTAGTTTTTTCTTTGTTTTAAGACAATTATGTAACTCTCATGTTGAGATTTTCATTGTACCCTAGATTGCATATTGTAATAGACTAAGGGTTATGACAAATGTGAATCACTTTATAGATGGTTTATGTGAGGCTAACTATTAGACTAAATTCCTAAATGTTGTAAGTTGTTTATGCGAGAATCCTATCTGCTTCATATGTAGAGGTCTATGTAAACCTCTGTACTATACAATTAAAAGTTTTAATTTTCTATAGATTTTGGCCTATGACATGCGATGATCAATAATAAGATGTTTGTCTTAGTCCTCTTTGAGGATGGCACCACTGATAATGGCTAGGTGTACCTTGGGTTGTTACAAACTTGGTGTCAGATCATTAGTGTAAAGAAAATGTTAGGATTGATGTATCACTAAAACACGTGTGTGTAGGTTCCTATTCGTTATTGTGAAGCGTGCTACACATATGAATGAGAGAATATGTGATGCTTAGGAACTTTCACTCTCTTGTTATTCCTTTGTTGTGCCTAAGAGTCCTAGCTCTATTAAGTCCTTTCCTCAAACCATTTTATAGTTGTTATAGGCAATGAATACAAGAAGGAAAGATGCTTGAAGGGCCGGAGAGTAGAATTTGAATGAGATGATTTCCCCTAAAACTCCTCAAAACCCTCAAAATCCTTATGAAGAAGGGGATCTGTCTAACATTGATATAAGGTCGTCCGTACATATCTTGACTCAATTATTGGCTAGTAAAGTTTCTAGGGATGCAATGGTGCTAGTGAACCCCAATGCTAACACCACTACATAAGATATTGGGATTTCACAAGGTTGAAACCCCTTACTTTCTTTGGTTCTATGGTGGAGGAGGACCCACAAAGGTTTATTGATAAAGTATTAAATGTTATTGACGGTATGGGGGTTTCTTCTCATGAAAACGCGTAACTAGCCTCCTATAAACTCAATGATGTAGCTTAAGCTTTGTATGAGAAATGGAAGGATGATAGGACGGTTATAGTAGGCCAGATTACTTGGGAAACTTTAAAAACGGCCTTCCTTTGTAGGTTCTTTACTTTTGAACTAAGGGAGAGGAAAATTAAATAATTCATCACCCTTTTTCAATGAGGTATGAGCGTGAAGGAGTATAGCCACAAGTTTAATCAACTATCGAAGTGTGCTGATTATGGTTGTAGATTCTAGAAATAGGATGAACAAATTTATTATGGGAATATCCGATCTTGTGGTTAATGAGTGTTGGTCGACTATGTTGATTCCTAGCATAAACATCTCTGATCTCATGGTTCATGCTGAAAAAAATCAGGAGCAAAAGATTTAGCAAGTTGGTTGAGAGTTGAACAAGGTAAGAACCGGAGATGGGAATTCTTTCAAGGCTAAATTTCAAGGTCAAGACAAACCAAGGTTCAAATGGTGGTTTCACAATTAAGGCCCTTCTAATGCTCCAAGGGTCAACAAGATTAAGGTTCTACTCCCATGCCCCAAGAAGGGAAAGGTCGTACATCTTATGTTGAGAAGCCTCTTTGTGCAAAATGTGATAAGAGACATGATGGTAAGTGCCTAGTTGGCATGGGTAATTTCTATGGTTTTGGAAAGAGGGATTGCCCTATGATTATGTCTCATGGAAGGGAAAATACTCAAGCTAAAAAAAACCTCAAATTCGGATGATCTTAAGAAGAACCACTTATATGATCTCCAATCCCGAAGTGATCAAGAGAGCTCACTGGACATGTTCACCAGTATGTTAAAATTATTTTTCTTTGATGTATATGCTTTGTTGGATTTGATTGCTACATTGTCATTTGTGACCCCTCTTGTACCCATGAAGTTTGATATACTACCCGATATATTAGACAAACCTTTTTCGATTTCTACCCCGGTGGGTTCATCTGTGGTGGTTGATAAAGTCTATAAAGGTTGTCCTATATTATATCCCAATAGATTTACATTAGTTGACGTTATATAACTTTATATGCTAGATATTGATGTTATATTGGGAATGGATTGGTTGCATGTTTTCTTTGCTTTTATTGATTGTACAACAAGGGTAGTCAATTTTAAATTTCCAAATGAACCCGCTTTTGAGTGGAATGGATGGAACACAAATCGTAGGAGTAAAATCATTTCATGTGTAAAAGCTTGCAAATTGATTGCAAAGGGTTGTATCTACCACATAGTTAGAGTTAGGGATCTTGAAACTGAGGTCCCTCCTATAGAATCAGTACTGTAGTTAGGAAATTTTCGGAGGTCTTTCCCGATGACCTTCTCGGTATTACTCTCGAATAACAGATTGACTTTGGCATAGATTCATTTCCGGATAGACAACCTATTTAAATCTCTCCTTATCGAATGGCCCATCCGAATTGAAGGAGATAAAGGCTCAACTCAATGATTTGTTAGATAAGGGCTTTATTCAACCAAGCATGACTCCATGGGGTGCTCCGGTATTGTTTGTAAAGAAGAAGGATGGGTCGTTGAGAATGTGCATCGACTATCGTCAATTAAACAAAGTCACAATAAAGAATAAACCTGCTCCCAAGGATTGATGACTTGTTTTATCAACTACAATAAGCAAGTTACTTTTCAAAAATCAACTTGAGATCGGACTATATTCAAATTAGGGTAAGAGAAGTTGATATTAAAAAAATGGCATTACGAATAAGATATGGTCATTTTGAATTCGTAGTGATGTCATTTAGTCTAACTAATTCCCTGGAAAATTTCATGGACCTCAGGAATAGAGTTTTTAGAACAAATCTTGAATTTTTTGTGATTGTCTTTATTGATGATATTGTGATATACTCAGGGAGTAAGGATGATCATATGGATCATTTGAGAATAGTTTTGCATGTTTCAAAGATAACCAACTTTTTGCTAAATTTAGTAAATGAGAATTTCTGTAGAGATCAGTAGCTTTCCTTGGTCACATTGTCTCTAGTGAAGGGGTTGAGGTCGATCCGAAGAAAACGGAAGTGGTAAAAATTGGCCTACACCTTTGAGTCCTGCCGACCATAAGAGTTTTCTAGGGTTGTACTATTATTATAGTACCTTAGTTGAGAGATTTCATCAATCGCATCTCCATTAATGGCCTTAACACAAACGAAGTCCAAGTTCGAATGGTCGGAACCATGTGAGAATATCTTCCAATTATTAAAAGATGGACTCACCTCCGCTTTGGTATTGACCTTATTGGAGGGTACCAATGGGCTTGTGGTTTATTGTGATGTTGCTTGAGTGAGACTACGATGCGTGCTCATGACTAATGACAAAGTCATAGCATATGCGTCTAGAAAACTAAAGCCACTTGAGAATAATTATCCAACACACGACCTTGAGCTTGCAACCATGGTATTGATTCTAAATATTTTGAGACATTATCTATATGGGGTGCATGTTGACGCTATCACAGATCATAAGAGTCTAGAATGTGTATTCAACCAAAGAGACTTGAATTTACATCAAGGAAGATGGTTAGAGCTTCTAAAAAACTATGATATAAGTGTCATTTACTATCCCCGGAAAGATTGTGGTGGAAGATGCTTTTAGTTGACTCTTTATGGGTAGTGTGGCTCACGTTGTTGATGAGAAGAAAGAATTAGTGAATAATGTTCATCAGTTGGAACTGTTGGGTGTCAAAAATAGAAGAATCTTCAAAGGGTGGTTTATCGTTCATCAAAACTTTGAGTTGTCTTTAGTGGTGGATGTGAAATCTGAGAAACATCTTGATCCCCTATTATTGGAGTTTAAGTAGTCGATCCTCAGAAGGAATAATGAATAATTCTCCCAAACAGAGGATGGGGCTCTTAGGTACCAAGGAAGGTTATGTATTTCTGATATGGATTGTGTAAGTGAGAGTTTCATGGAAGAGGCTAATGTCACTCAATATTCCATTCACCCGGGGTCCACCAAGATGTATCAATATTTTTGTAACATTTTATTGGTGGAATTGAATGAAAAGCGAGATAAGAAATTTTGTGTCTAGATGCTCGAATTGCCAACAATTCAAAGCCGAGCATCAAGGGATAGAAGGTCTTACCCAAAGTATTAACATTCCCACATGGAACTGGGAAGATGTAAACATGTACTTCATGGTAGGTTTAACTCACATTCTTTGACAACATGACTCCATATTGGTCGTAGTGGATACATTTATCGAGTAATCCAACTTCCTTCTGATAAAGGTTTCTTACTCAGCGTAGGAATATGCTAAATTGTATGTTAAGGAAATTGTCAAGTTGTCCACCATTTCGTATAGGGGAACTTAATTCACTTCACATTTTTGTAAATATTTCCAAGATGTAATTGGTAGGCAAATAAAGCTTAGCACGTCATTCAACCCTCAAACGGATAGACAAGCGGAGCGCACTATCGAACTGTAGAAGATATATTGAGGTCTTGCGTGATTGATTTCAGGGGCAATTATGATGATCACCTACCACTAATAGAGTTCTCATACAACAATAGCTACCATGCAAGTATCGGTATGGCACCTTGTGAAGCGCTTTATGGTAGAAAGTGTTGGTCGCCAATTTGATTGTTTGAAGTGGGTGAGTTTTCTCTTCTTCGTCCCGAGTTAGTATATGAATCCACGGAGAAAGTTCGACTTAGAAGGGAGAGGTTGAAAATGGCTTTAAATCAGCAAAAATCTTATGACGACAATAGAAAGAGAGACCTTGAATTAGAAGTAGGAGATTGGGTCTATTTAAAAATATCAACCATGAAAGGGATGATGTGGTTTGGAAAGAAGGGGAAACTTAGTCCCCGCTATGTGGGGCCGTACAATGTTTTAAAAGAGTTTGTAGTGTTTCCTATGAGTTGAGGTTGCCAAATTAGTTTTCCATTATTTATCCTGTGTTCCATCTTTCTATGCTTAGGAAGTGTATTGGTGATCCGGTCTCCATTCTTCCTGTAGAATGCTTAAGGGTAAAAGAGGACATTTCTTATGAAGAGGTCCCGGTTGAGATCTTGGATCATCAAGTTAAGAAATTCAGGAATAAGAAGTTTACCTCCGCAAAAGTTCTATAAAAGAACCTCGTTGTTGGGGGAGCTACATGAGAGGTCTAGGCCGACACGTGATCTCGTTATCCTCATCTTTTTCCCCTTACTCCTAGTCAAGGTTGACATTAGTAGTTCCTCCTATGGCTAGTATGTATCATAATGATGTTATCATGTTTCTCTTAATATATGTGCATATTCTAGTAGAAATTCATTCTTAAGTTAAGTCCTGTTTCTTTCCTTGATATATGCTTATTATGTTCGTTTTCACTTGAGTCTTTTATGTGCTATAAGTGTTCATGGAAGACTATAATTAGAATGTTTTATGTTGTTTTGATAAGAAATCATCATGTCAACTTTTAATCTTCATATTGAGCTCATATTGAAATGGAAAAGGTAGTAGCTCCTTAATTGATACGAAAAGTTGATCTTTTTTTAAGGTATGTGTGGATTAAGTTCTTATTTTTTTATACTATGTTTTTATGTTTAAGGGAGACTAAAGGTCCTTGAATGAGTTGTGACTCATTATGATTTTATTTGTGATTGAATGCGATTCTTGAGTCCTTTTTCTTTTTCCTAATAGAGGGTTTAAGGTGTCATTCGGGTATGAATATTCCTAAGGGGAGGGATATTGTAACACCCCGTAAGTGCATGACCTATAATAGGGCCCACTATGTTTTGTAATAATTATTTTAGGCGTAAGTAAGTATAAATAACATGCGTGGAAAGTATTGGAGCCATAGGAATGAAGAAAAGCCTTATCGTCCAGAAACTAGAAAAATTCAATTAGTTGACGTCCCTATGTTTTGTGAAGGCTTCAGAGGGTCATATGGAGTACAAAACTTGTAAAAAGACTTTGAATAAGATGAATGTTACGGAGAGTCAAAACGTACGGTCATGACACCCCAAAGATTATAGTAGCAGTTGCGCAGCCATCACGTAGGAGTATGATGTTCGCCTCACAAATGCTAGGCTAACACAGACCCTACTTCCTCAACTCAAAATTTAAAAATAAATTGGGGAATAAGGTTTGCGATGCACACCTACTTCCCAGATATCATAAAAATCGTATATTAGGTGTTTTGAATTAACAAATAAACCCATTTAAGTGAGGGGTTTTTTGGATTATTTAATGGGTGACAATATCATGTATAAGGGTAAGTTTTAGGTCCATTCTAACACAAAAATCAAATCCCAGAAGTTGAAATAAAAGAATAAAACTGTTTGTCTCTGTCTCTTCCAAATTCTCTCTTCCTCCAAAAATCCATTGAAGACCAATAGATCTTCAAGAAGAAGATCTAACCTTCATGATTTTCAACCCAAATTCGTGGATCTCTCATAAAAAAAGGTGTTATTACTTGTACTATTGGGATTCCTTTCTCCAATAGGTACTTCAAAAGATGATTTGTAGATCCCCCCAAAACAAAGGTTTTTCTCCTCAGATGGGTCTTCTTTATAAAACAAAATTGTGAGTTATTTGTGATGAATTATGATGAAATAAAGTGGTTTAAGTATAAATTGATTGTTAGTTGATGAATTCCTATGATTTTTCCGTGAACCATGTCTTTCCCCCACAACCCTAATTTCTTGAATTAATTAATGTAATTGTAGAGGGTGATGACGATGTCCCTTGTTTATTTTAATTTTAATTATGTTAATGCTTCATGAATTGCCCTATTTCATATTTTGGTTGTGATTTCTTGGGTATTGA
The DNA here is from genome assembly GCF_036512215.1 of Solanum lycopersicum. Lineage (NCBI taxonomy): Eukaryota > Viridiplantae > Streptophyta > Magnoliopsida > Solanales > Solanaceae > Solanum > Solanum lycopersicum. The sequence continues at coordinate 27,229,829 of NC_090803.1, read as the reverse complement.
AGTATGAAGTCCCATGAAGGGAAATGATTTATGATCTTGATTTTTCTTTGGACTCAGGTATGCAAAGTGAAATTTGCTAATGATATAATGATGCTATAGCTAATTGTGTTGTTGTGATGTCGGTGAAAATGATATGTCATCCCTAAACCTAAATCTATGAATTTGATATGAAGTATGAAATTCTGTTATGATGTGATCATTATATGATTGAATGTAGTTTCTCGTTAATTAAAATGTTATGTCTAAAATGAAAAAATAGTTCTCTCTTTTGATCACCTATGGGCTATTATGATATGATGTTTACTTACAGGTCTAAAAGAGACGAAGGTAAACATGTATGATTTCAAGATACGCTCAAACATACTTCTCAAATAAGAAGTAAAGCGGTCGTGTCAAGTAAATAACCCAAATAATGAGGTTGGGATCATTCCCACGAGGAAAATAGTTTATGACTTAGCTTCAATCTATTATTACTATTGTTCAGTCCATTACTTCCTTGGAAAGCAAAAATGATAAAAGGGGGGGTTTTCTAGTTCGATAATAAATGAAAATAACTAGCAATATTAAAGGAGACATTTAACAGCTTCAAATGTTTGAGTTTAATAAATTAATAAATATAACTAGGGTTTACGCATTAACCACAGGTTAATAAGTCGATAATTCTAACTATAACAATTCTTTCCTAATATCTTTCATACAAAGTAATAAGTTATGTATTTCTAAATCCTTGGTCCGACATCTAGAAAATTTCACTTTGCATTTTGGTCCGGCTATGGGTGTTGCTATACTAACCCTTACCTTTACCTCATATTAAGCATCGTATTCGATATTTGACTAAGTTATTACATTGTACCAATCAATACTAACCTATTCGATAGTATATACAAAATGTATGTGGATAATTTTTTTCCTATTATATACCTCCTTGGTCCAGCAAGTAGAAGTAAGGCGAGTTCTAACGTTGGCCATCCATTAATAAGATTTATAAGCGAAAGAATTATCAATACATGCAAGATACTATTCAGAAATTGTTATTTTTGTTAGGTTTTACCTCATTATTCGCCTATGGTTCCCAAAACTGTAGTTATGGAGTTTATTTACCCATAGTCATTATCACAATATTCAAATATATGATATATGAATTCATGTTCTTACTTCAATGAGAAAGAGTAAAATTCAAAAGTTCGCTTGATTAACCAACAAAAATCCCCAACAAATAATTACTGCAATTAATTGAAAACTAAAGATTCTCCAAACGTGTAATAATAATCACCAAGTCTAATCCACAAAAGAATCTCAAATAACCAATTGTATAACAAAGAGTCGAAAAATAATCAAGAGTCTAACCCCAAAAACATGGTTTTTCGAACTATTTATAAAAAATAAAAACATAATTAAATAAGGACTCTATTTGCTGGAAATCTGTCAAAACGCGGATGGGTCGACGGACCTCCCGACGGATTGTCGTGGTCACGACAGACCTTCATGGATTCCGTCGTCCCATAATTGTGCAATTTCTTCTGCTTCTCTCTTCATTACCCTTGAAGGGAGGTATGATGGATCATCGTAGGCACAACAGTCCGTCGAGGGTCTCCGTTCCAAAACACTTGAACTCATGGAATTAGGGTGCTGGGACTACTTCTCTGATCTTCATAATGAACTAGCAGGACGGACCGTCATGGCTATGACGATCCGTCACGCACTCCATAACCCCACACTTGGTCAGAATTCCACATATTCCTTCAGCAGCTGCACTACGATGCCACATACGGACCGTCACTAGCACGACGAACCGTCACAAGCTCTGTAGGTAGTACTTTTCTGTATTTCTTGCTCAAAAACACATTCATCTTTTGACATATTTCATGTAAATAAAGAAAACAGACATAAAAATTAGTACAAAAAAGATTTTGGACACACTAAATTTAAGGAAAAAGCATTAAAAATACCGTGAAACCACAGTATATCAACACCCTCAACTTATATTTATTGTTTATCCTTAAGCAACGTACTATGACTCAATACAAAATCTTTGTACAATAGTATCCATGTTTTATCCTTAGCAATCATTTGGCTATAAATCCCGATTAATCTCATCATATTTATGCATGCTATCACTATTATGCTTGAATTATGCGGAGTCAGATCATGACACCTAATCTCCATGCACTAAAACCTATCCTCTTCAATTTCTTAATGAGGTGATAATATTTCCGGTATTGCAACTAGTGTCCTCACTTCAACACAAAATACTGATTTTTCACACAATGATTAACGTTTGAGTATATGGATTACTTTTCAACAAGCACTCTCAGAACAAATTCACACTCATTCATACATCTTTCCATAAGCTTGCCATTATTTTCACTGCTTTAAGTTCGATATACAACTCTTAGGATCACGATCGGACTTTCTTAGCTCATAACATAGGCTCATGATCAGGTAGGGTTTATTTAAGTATACTTTAGTGACTTTTTGCCCTCCTTGACATATCAGCTAAACATACCACTTTTTATCATTTTATCTCGCCCAGTTTCTCATATTTTTTCACCTTGCTATTTTTCCTTCTTTCTTCATTTGTGTAAGTGACTCTCTTCTTTTCTTTCTTGTATTTTTTTTTAAAGTTATTCTTGAGTCACTTTATTTTTGTTCTTTCTCCCTCTCTGTTCTTTCATCCCCACTATCCTTAGCATTCCTCATAATAGTTACCCTCAACTTATGACTTTGCCATGAGTCAAAATACAGAATACCCAAAGATAGATCAGGGACATAAAAATATTTTTTACTGCATTAGACACTCTCAACTTATGATTTTGGCATAAGCTGAGGTTCACATGAGGAGGAACCAGGGCCTAGACATTATTCTCATAAAAAATCAGTTGGGGTGAAAAAGAATAATCTAGCTTAAGCTCAAATCATTTGGATCAAAGAAGGATTAATTTAATTTGGTTTTATTTTATTTTGGCTAAAAATGGGCTCTATTGAACAAGGGCCTATGATCCTTTCCTAATTCTCTATTGTAGCTTACTATTAGCAGGACTAACCAGGAACGTTCTAGCCAGTACAAATAGTGGACTATTCAAATCTTCCACAAACTCACTTGACATCTCATTACTCTACCAGATTATTAGACACCTATTTCGAACTTTAGACTTAGGGTCATGCAGTGGTGTACCTATATGTCATTCTTAAAGCCACACATTTATCAATTACTATGCCTAGTCATGCATAATTTTCCATTTTATCAGGATATCATTTTAGCAATCATGCTTCAGAATTAAACTCTGTACACAAGATATAGACATGCTAGTTTAATAGAAAAAATGATCAGTATCCTTGGGAATAAGAACACGGGCAAGAAAACCCCAAAAGAGGGTAGTGAATTGGGCTACTCAGACTTCACCTTAGCACTCACTTTCCATTTACCCACTTCCAACAAAAAGACAATCAATTGTCCCCAATGCATAAAAAAATTGAAATACAAGAGTGGTAGGTGAAGCAAACCTAGGACGCAAAGCGCCAATTATTAGCAAGTTGGTGGGTTCGGTTCTCCGAAACCCACTACCTCTGTAAGTTGGACACCGCCAGTAGTGTGCACAACATCGACGACACTATAAGCATTGTTCCCGCTATCTCCACATTTCTTGAGCTAGATGCCAAGTAGCTAACTCTAGTGTGCTCATATGACGCGCCTCCTCACCAGCAAGCGAGGCTCTCCTCGCAGCTTCCATCTCACGGAACTCCTTCTTCCCTGCTCGAGCCTCATCCTCCTTTTGAACCCTACCACTCTTGGCATGCTCTCGAGGGGGCGGTGGTGGAATCTTAGAAGTGGCGAATAAGTCCCCCATCACTATGTATTAAGTAGGCTTTGCAAAAGGGGCCTTAGACTCATACACCCTAGCCTCTAAGATCATGTCGATGTCTGTGCGAAGACTGTCGACCGCAACCTAAAGGGTCGACACATCCTCCTGAGGGGATGGTAAGGCTAACACCCGCAACTCAAAACCATCCAAGCGCTGATGAACCTAGAGATCTTCCGCTCTGTGTGCTAGACCATTCTCTACTCCAAGCGCTCTTCTGCCTCAGCAATAGACCTCTGCATCCAAGGCTGGATGTGATGCATAAGTGTAGCTTTCTGCGCCTCTAATTTCTGGACCCTAGCAATCGAGACCAAAGCGGGAAAAGGGGCTGAGTGATACGAGCTCGGGGCACTGCTACTTCCTAGGATAGACTCGACTGGGATAGTGTCAGTGGAAGTCGCCTGCGTAGCCGTGCGGGCCTGTGCTACCGTATCAGCCAAATTTTCACCAAGTGAAGCCAACTCTGGACGGGGCCTTCTGCGTGGAGCAAACTCTTTGGCCTCATTCCTGATGAGGCCAATATCAACAGTGCCCAGCGGGGTCTTGAGCTAATTAACATGCTGTATAGGTACACCTGCGGACCAGCATAGAAAATATATCATGCACGGGAAAGGGTAAGTAGTTGTGACCTTAAAATCCCTCTCGTGCATGACCGCCCGTAGAAGCCACACAAAATACACTTCAAACCCAGATATCATCACCGCCATTAGTACTGCATGATCCCATGTGACTATATTATAAGCGGCTAGTGGGGGAAAGGCAATGGCGGAAAATCAACCATAGAAACTTTGTTGTGAAGGTCAAATAAGCCTTCTTGATGGCTCCTTTCGGCTCGGTCACCAAGTCATCACCATCTCCATCAAAAGAAAAGTGTAGGGCAATTCAACTCTTTGTGGTCTCTCTCAGCAATGGATCACACAGGAATTGGCCATCTTTGACAATTTGCCACTGAAGGTCAAACTGGACGGTGAGAGTGTTCTGGTTGGTATCAACATCTTCGCCGTATAAATACCAGCGGATGGTAGGCAGGGAGATATCAACGTAAATGCCTGCATAGTAATATGTCATTTGAGAGTAGCCATGTAAAAGGCGTAGAACGCTAAGACCAATTCTTCACTATAACGGCACAACAAATGCGTTGCCCACACCATTCGATGTCTGGTGAAAACATTGTGGATCTCTGGCATACTAGGGATAGTTTCCTTTAGGACCCGCCGCTCCAATGTAATTGTCCGTGTCTGACTCCTTTGTCAGTCAGAACCTTTGCGTCAGAATAGACTTGATACTGCCCGTCGACACACCACCGGTTGGGCAGGTCAGAAACTAGGGTGAGAGCACGAGTCGGTGAAACGGGTGTGGATTCTAAACTTTCAGCCTCATTAGACAAGGCAGACTGTGCAGCGGTGGTGGGTGCAGGGACCTCAGCAAAGCCGGAGGCTTCCTGCGACCACGAAACTCCTAAGTATCGAAACGCTCTTTCTTCATTAGGAGCTAACCCAGAAGGTATGCTGGTCATTGTGCGCTCTGATCACACAGGGAGGCAGTGACTACGTCAGACGCCACATTTTTAGGTGTGGCCCTGGCAGCACGTGCAGCTCGAGATGGGGTGTAAGTGCCTGGGGGCATGTACTCAGGGTCACACTTATTATCAGAGCCAATAAGCAGGCGGGCAGACGAGGCGACAGACTTCGATCGCCCCCGTGTGTAGACTAGATTTTTTTTAGTGCCATAATATATAGTACATATAAAGAATCATTATTAGTACAAGAAATAGCTAATAAGACAAGCAAAACAACACAAAATAAATAAAAGAGTTAAGATGTAATGACATTTCTATAGTAACAGCGAAACACGACGGACCAGGTGACGACTCATCGTGAGTACGACGGACCATCATAGGGTCCGTCATGACTTACTTAAACTATGTTTATGTGGAGAACATTGAAGGGAAGTCTCTAACAAGTATGATGGTATATGCAGGACGGACCGTTGTGGTTATGACGGTCCGTCATCGATGTCCATTGTGGGACACTTAGGAAAAAGTATGGAGATTCTTAGAATAGGGGTCTCTAACCGTCATAACGTTTAAGCAGGACGTACCGTCGTAGATGTCCGTTGGAGGACACTTAGAAGAAGTGAGAGACCCTTAGGAATAGGGTTTCAGACCATCATGGCGGTATGTTCAGGACGGACCATCGTGGGAATGACAGTCCGTCGCATGTCTCTGTTGGAGGACAGTTAGAAAAAGTGAGACCCTTAGAAACAGGGTCTCTGACAACTAGAACGGTTGTGCAGGACAGACTGTCGTGGGAACGATGGTCCGTCGCATGTGTCCCTTGGTTGACACTTGGAGAATATAGGATAGTAGGGTGTTAGGGTTGTTGGAACGGACCCAATGACGGTCCGTCGTGGATACGATGGTCCATCATCGGGCTTTTGTTCTATCATTTAGTGACAGAACAGGGGATGCTCCATTCATCCCTATGACCCAAATGGAATTGTTAGTGTTTTAACCTACAATTGGCTAACCGAAATACATAGTAAACTAGCAATGCTAAAGCACCTATTTCTAGATTTTTAACATGGAAATTTTGAATATTTTCAACCTAGGTCAGACAGAATATGTATTAAAGAATGAACCCATCAATAAGAAATAGGCTAATACTAATTGATAAGCAATAGTGCAATGTAAATGGGTATTAATCAGAGACACATACCTCAAAATTTGAGAAAAACAAGAAAGGAAGGTACTTGGTGATCAAGTAAAGAACCACAACGGCAAACTTCTACTAGTAAATAGTGAATTTTAGGAATTGGAGAATTGGGGAAAATTAGCAGTTGTAAGCAAGGAGGGTTATGAGCTTGAAAGTTGAAAGGGTGAGGAAATGGGAGGAAGAGGGAAGGAATGGGGTTAAATGAAAGGGGTGGGGTTTTTAAATGTTAAGAATTTTTAAAACCCGCAGCCGGGTCGGGTCGTGTATGTTTCATTAATGACGTGACGAGTCCCCGACGACGGTCCGTCGCTGTAGTGACGGTCTATAATTGGTTCTGTTGCGTGTGCCCTAGTTTTGAAAATAATATAAAATGTACCTGGCACAATGGATTAATGCGACAAACCGTCTCATGCGTGATGGTCCGTCGATGTGTCCGTTAGTGACTGTTGTAGAGTGATTTTCTTTAGAATTCCCGAGTGATGTGCCTGCAAATTTTAAAATTATTAGTAGAAAATGCTACCATTACTAAAAACAAAAAAAAACTATAAGTATTGGGTTGCATCCAATCAAGCGCCTGATTTAATGTCGCGGCACGACTAAGGACACTTGATTTCTCAACCTTCATCAAGATGGTATGCCTCTATCACTTCATTCACCGATGAAGTATGCCCAAAATAGTGTTTTATTCATTCACCATTAACCTTAAACCTAACTCCCTCCTTGGTTTCAACTCAACTACTCCATGAGGGAGTACTAGGGTAATCAAGTAAGGGCCACTCCGTTTGGACTTGAGCTTGTCCGAAAGCCAACACATCCTTGAACTGTCTAAAAGCACCAAATCCCCAACCATAAACTCTCAATTTTTCAATTTGTCGGTCATTCTCCTTCATCATCTTTTCTTTGTAAGATACAACAGATAACGATTGGAGCTCACCACTCTTCTTAATGGACCTACAATTGTTGAAGGTCGCTTCTTCATTATTCAACCAAAATTTCATATGCCCCTTTTCCATATCAACTAAGGCTCTACCTTTAGCAAGGAATGGCCTCCCAAGAATAAGAGGCACTGCAAAATCAACTTCAATCAAGAATAACAAAATCTGTCGGAAAAATAAACGAGTGCACTTTCTCTAGCACATCGTGGAGTATCCCTATAGGCCTTTTCACATTTCGATCAGCCATCAGTAGACGCATTGCAATGGACATTGGGTCACCCAAACCCAACTTCTTCTAAATCGAGACTGGTATGAGATTTATGCTTGCACCCAGATCACGTAATGCTTTCACAAAATGTATTGACCCAACTATATAAGGAATAGCGAACGCACTGGGATCTTCTTTCTTTTGTCCTAGAGATTTTATAGCAATAGCACTAGAGTGCTCATTCTATCATCATCCTCGAAAGTGACCGATCTTTTTTTTAACAAGATCTTTCATAAACTTGGCATAACCTAGCATTTGTTTTAGAAATTCTACCAAAAGGACATTGATAGAAAGTTGCCTCAACATTGTTATAAAACGCCGATATTTACCATCGTTGGTCTTTTTCACTAATCTCTGACGAAACGGTGGTTGTGGTATAGGCATAGGAATTACCTTTATAGGGACTTCTGTATTTTTTTCCAGTGGTATCTTCTGCTTCACCACTACCCTTTACCACCTTATCATTATCCTTTCTCACCTTTTCCTCATAAGACGGCATAGGTGGCTCTATGGTTTGCTTACCACCCTGAGTAGTGATTGACATACAGTGTGCATCATTTTTCAGATTTTGGACGGTGTTTCTAGGTAGTGTGTCAGATTGCCGTGTGTTCACAGTCGCAGATTATTTAGCCATTTGCAACTCAATCTGCTTAATCGATATTGCACGTGTATTGACTTTTTTCGTACTACCCGCTAAATCAATCTTTAACTCTTTAATGTGCTCATCATTAGCATCGAACCTCCTCATCATTTTGTGCAACATATCCTCTACTCATGCCATACTATCTTCACCATCCCTATGAGTAACTTCACGAGTTTGAGGAGGGATATAGGTCCTATTCCTATCATTTGTGTTACCATAGTTACACCTGTTGAAGTTTATGTCACGATTGTAGTTTCCATCTCGGAAATAATGACCCTCACGGTTATTGTTACCATAGATCTGACCTTGGTTCCCTTGACTTTGGCGCATAGAGCCCCGTCTACTCATTTACCGCATAGGAATCCTCAGTATAATAGCATTCATCACTTGGTGGTGGTTGTTTAGACAAGTAGTTAACTGCATTTATCTTTTCTACACCCCAGTAATATGTTTTAATACCAAGCCAAGCTCATTTCTCATCTGAACCATTTCTTCACGAATCTCATCTATGGCAGGGTAGAAAGTGGACTGCACTTCGAAGGTATTTTTCCCGGTATCTGACTTCCTAGTACTCCAAGCTTTATTGTTCTTGGAGATTTTTTCTAACTTTTCAACAATCTCTGCATAAGGAATCTCCCCATAAAATCCACCTGCTATAGTGTTCAACACCACTTTATTATTATCGTCATGTCCCCAATAGAAATATTCCTTCAGTGACTCATCATCTATACGGATTTTGGGGACGCTTCTAAAAAACGAGGTGAATCTATCCCAGGAACTACTAACTGACTCTCCTGGTAGTGCCACAAAGTTTTTTACTCTATATTTGTGGTTTAGTTTCTTGGAGACCGGGTAGTACCATGCTAAGAAAACGTCCCTTAGTTTATTCCATGTGAAAATTGAGTTGTAAGGGAGCTCAGTAACCCAAATAGCAGCCTCTCCCGTCAGTGAGAGAGGAAACACTCTTAGCCCTATTACATCCAACTTTAATTCAGGCCTCCTTACACAACTTTTAAACACTGCCCTTACATTAGCTATATGGACATGCTGATCCTTACAAGGTGGCCCTAAAAACAAACCTCTGGCAGTGAGCATTTCCATCAGGCTACTAGTTACCACAAAAGTGTGTCCTGGTCATAGAGGGGGTAAGACAAGTGGCCCATCTGAGTCTGCTATATTGTCATAGCCTCTGTAGTATTCTTGGGGCCGTGGGGTAGAATTTTTTTTCCCCTCTGTTGGTGTTCACCCGGAGCATCGGTTAACAACTGACCATGAACATCAACCGGAGCTGGGATGGTCTATTTTGTATAATCATCATTAATTCCCAAGTTTCGATTAATGTTGTGTAATGTACGCTCTAATTCGTGATCCTAGGGAAACAAGGTTTCTCTTCCTCCCCGTGTATTTGGCATATAAGGAAGATGTCTCTGCAAGAACAAAAAAAAATAAAACCAAGTAAAATTAAGAAAATATCAACTAAACTATAGTAATAAGTTTAAGATAATCTAAAAAATACTTTCCATGACTGCGTCGCCAAAATTTGATACGCTCAAACTTACTTCTCAAATAAGAAGTAAAGTGGTCGTGTCAAGTAAATAACCCAACTAATGAGGTTGGGATTGTTCCCAAAAGGAAAATAGTTTAGATTTAACTTCAATCTATTATTATTATTGTTCAGTCAATTACATCCTTGGAAAGCAAAAATGATTAAGAAAAAGGGGGGTTCTATTTCTAAATAAATGAAAATAACTAGCAAAATCAAAGGAGACAACTAACATCTTCAAATGTTGGAATTTAATCAATTAATAAAAGTAACTAGGGTTTACGTGTTCCCCACAGGTTCCTAACTTGATAATTCTAACTATAACAATTATTTCCTAGTATTTTAAATGCAAAGTGATAAGTTATGTATTTCTAAATCCTTGCTCTGGCATCTAGAGAATTTCACTCCGCACCTTGGTCCCGCTGCATGTGTTGCTATACTAATCCTTACGTTTACCTCATATTAAGCATTGTTTTCGATATTTGACTAAGTAATTACCTCGTACCAATCAATACTAGCCTATTAGATAGTATACACTAAATATATGTTGATAACTCATTTCATATTATCTACCTCTTTAGTTTGACCACTAGCATTAAGGTGAATTCTAATGTTGGCCATCCGTTAAAAAGACTTCTAAGCGAAAGATTTATCAATACATGCAAGACACTGTTATAGAATTGTTATTTTAGTTAGATGTTACCTCATTATTCATCCATAGTTCCCACAACCCAAGTTATTGAGTTTAGTTATCCATAGTCATAATCACAATATTCATATATGTAACATAAGAATTTAAGCACTTACTTCAACGAGAAAGAATAAACTTCTAAAGTTCACTTTATAAATCAACAAACACACCAACAATCAATTAGTGCAATTAATTGAAGACTAAAGATTCTCCAAAAAAGTAATAATAATCACCAAGTCTTATCCACAAAAAAAGTTCAAATAACCAAGAGTCTAACAAAGAGTCTAAAACTAATCAAGAGTCTAACAAAGAGTCTATAAATATTCAAGAGTCTAAAAAAGTGTCTAAAAATAATCAAGAGTCTAACCTCAAAAATGAGGTATTTTGAACTATTTATAAAAAATAAAAACCTAATTAAATAAGGACTCTATTTGCTGGAAATCTGTCAAAAGTTGGCTGGGTCGACGGACCTCGCGACGTACCGTCGTGGTCATGATGGACACTCATGTATTCCGTCATCACACACTTTTGCAATTTCTTCTGCTGCTCTCTTCATTACCCTCGATGGCAGGTATGACGGATCATCACAGGCAAAACGATCTGTCGGGGGTCTCCATTACAAAATAGTTGAACTCTTTGAATTTAGGTACTGAGACTACTTTTCTGATCTTCATGACGAACCAGCAGGACGGACCGTCATGGCTATGACGGTCTGTCACGCACTCCGTAACCCCACACTTGGTCAGAATTCCCCGTCTTCCTTCAAAAGTTGCACTATGATGCCACCTACGAACCGTCACAAGCATGAGGAACTGTCACAAGCTCCATAGGTGGTACTTTTCTATATTTCTTGCTCAAAAACCTCCGCATTCATCTTTTAGATAGATATCCTTTAAATAAAGAGAAACTTTCATAAATGTTAGTACAAACATGCTTTTGGACACACTAAACATAAGGAAACAACATTAAAAATACCGTGAAACCACGGTATATCAGTCATATGATGATTACTAATGGAATAATTGCTTACTACCAAAAAGGCATGTAAGTGAGATGGAGGTCTCATGTTAGTAAGTCTGATCTCCCACATGGGTTTCCTCACGTTAGATATCTTGATTTCCAAGTTAATTTTCCTTTCACGAGATGGAAACTTACACCTTAGTAAGTAACTATGTGCCCAGATAGGACTCTACATTAGTAGATCCACCTATATAGCTATGTACCAATGGTTACACCTTAGTCAAGTGTTACCCTCTCTTTTCTATGTGAGATTTCAAAACCGGATTGTATGTAGCTCACATGGTCTCATGTTGATATTGAACTTATCTCCCTTATGTATAAGTAAATGAATAGGTTAAATATGTGAACTCTTATTAGGGTTGTCTTGAAGGCTACTACATAGGGTAAGGAAGGGTATGTGACTTCTTTTACTCATTGCACATGTGGGATCCGAAGGGATGATTCTAAGTAGCATTCTTGTATGATTATGATTAGCTTATGGTTATGATTAATAATATATGATTAAGTATTTATGTATAAGCATATTATGAAAATATGTTGTAAAATTGATGTAATTTACTTAATGTGATACTAAACCTTTGATTGGATTATGGGGTTCTATTTTTGGTATTGCATAAGTAGTACTTGGATGATTTACATGTTGGGTTGCTATTATATTCAATTTACTTATTATGCTTCTTATATATACATTTTGAGTTAAATTGATAGAGAGCATGGTTTTGACTAAATTTTCCGTTCTCATGCATTAATGATTTTGTGCATAAGAGCAATACTTAGTACATGCGGTTTTTACTAACCCATATTTTCTTACTTTTACCCAAACATTTAGAGTTTGGGCCATTGTGGAGATTCGTGCTCAATAAAAAAGAAGACTTTTCTCTTTCGTTAGGAAATTGGTGAATTCTCATACATTCCGAGGATAAAGCCACTTATCAAGCCTTATTAGTTTTGTGTATGTTTTGAGACTGTTATTCCATTTTCATGTTAAGACTTTAATTGTAGCCTATATGGCATATTCTAATAGTCTAATTGGTATGACCAAACTATTGTTATTCACTTTATAGATTGTTTAATGTGAGGCAATGCATTTGACTAAAATTCATGTATGTTGTATGCATTTATAAGAAAAGCTTATGTATTCTTCATATGTAGAGGTCTATGTAAACCTCATTACTATATAAGTAAATGTTTTAATTTTCTGCACATTTTGGCCTATGATATGTGCTGACGAATACTAAGAGGCTTCTCTTAGTCCTCTTTGAGGAAAATGACGCCAGTAAAAACTAGGGTGTACCTCGGGTCGTTACAACTACTCTTTCAAATTTACTAAAATTTTAAAGTACGCTCCTTCTTTGGTTTCTGATCCTAGAGATGAAATAAGCCGCTTTGTGATGGCTATGTCAGATGACTTGAAGGACGACTTTGGTTGGGCTATGCCACATGATAATATCATTATTTCTCGTGTCATGGTTCATGCTCAACAAGTGGAAAAGTCAAGGGTTAAGAAAATGAGTAGGGATGCCAAAAGGGCAAGGTCTTTTGATAATGTATCTTCAAAGGGTAGGATTGATATCCAAGACAAGACTAGGTTAAAGAAGAGGTTATCTAATCAAGTTACTTCCAAATTTTCAAAGGCTCGTGATGATAGGGTGTCTAACCCTAAGTCTCTAAAGCGAAGAGGTACTAGCTCTCCAAACAAGAAGCCAAGTAGAGGAAACTGTGGCAAGAAACATTATGGTAATTGCCTTGTTGGGATGTACAATTGCTTTGGGTGTGGCAAGAGTGCCCACAAGGTTAGGTATTGCCCAAATGTGAAAGGGCAAGACGAAGGTAGCATATAAACTAAATCTAATTGTTCTGATGTGGATCCTCCAAAGAATAATATCTTTTATGCACTTTTATCTAGGGGTGAACAAGACACTTCTCTCGATGTCAAACCCGAATTTCGGAATCAGAATGCAACCAGCGTCGTTAACCTCATAGAGGTCGCAGATAAGTCTCTTCTTATTTTTCTTCACAATCATATAGTTAAATTTGCAAAAAATTTAAAACTTTTAAAGCGTAGTAAAGTATAGATAGACTTCGTATAATTACTATATAGAGTGATATTCTAATAAGCATAAACTAAACGACCATCTTCAATCGATTAAGCAATTCATTGAAGAAATGAATATATCTTAATAGTTTGCCAAACGTCCCTAATACAATGCTTTGACTAAAAGTCTGAAATCAAACGCTAGGGACAACATCCAATATCTATGTCTAAAGTATTAATCTAGAATGATAGGTGTAGCCTCCTCGAATTCAAGAGGACCTACAAATCGTTGATCCAAACCGCTTCAATGAGTCTGCAATCTTCTCTCCGACCTGAAGCAATAAAATAAAAATAGTATAGGGTTAGTACACACTTGTACAGAGTATGGGCATACGTACATTTACACATAAGGACTATGCCTGAGATCTTCCTATAAAAACATGTCATTTCTAAAAAGTGAAGTCACTAGACTTTCTTAATTTGTTATTTGTGAACTATATATGAAAACAACATATTTTAATGTATTCAAAGCAAAACCTCATTTTTTATATAAATATAAGACCTTAAAATTATGAACATATTTTAGAACAGCTTGAGCGAAAATTTTGAAATTTGCTCCTCCAAACCCGAGATCTCTTCTTTTTATACTTAGTTTTTTTTTCATTCTTTATCTTCTTCTTGTTGTGTAGTTCAAACATCTCTTTAATCTCAAATTTTACTTACAAGTGCAATGATTATTTATAGTTACATGCCTATAATGAATCAAGTAAGTAATAAAAAATACTAAGGAAATTATTTGGCTACCCAACTACAAGTTACTCTTTCCATTCTTGTTAGATTAGACATGAAATATTTATAAGAAAATCTTTATTGGCAATGTCCATTTATTGTTTATTTGCATAATATAATGATGTTGGGGCATATATTCACCCTCCAAATGATTGAGTCATTATGTTTTGCTATCTTTATTGGTATATATATATATATATATATATATATTGGCTAATATAAGAAGTCATTATAAGCCAATCTTTATTGGATATGCCCATAATATGTTAAAACTTTATTCTTATCAAAAAATGTGATTGATATTTCTTGATCTCTTACCTTCTGAGTTCACTTTGAACTTACATTTCTACTTCTTTGATGTTTTGTTTATTGTGAACATGCTACTTTCATTCTATCTTCCTTTCATTAAAGAATTCTTAAGCATTAACGGAATTAGATCATGTGAGCTAACATGAAATCCAATATATCCCACACACTTAAAATAGGTGATTTACCGGTAAGGTGAACCAAGTTCTGTGGCTACTCCACAACGAAAAAGGGTGTCCACCGGCTAAAGTGCAACCAAGTCAGTGTCTTCCCCACACCGAAAAGAGGGGTTCATAGCTGAAATGAACTAGATACTTTCCTGAGCTATAACAAACATATATCATGTAATACCCCTTAGATAACATCTTATAGGATTTTTGGATTTGAACTGCTTCTTTCCCAATCCTGCTCTAACTCATTAGGAAGCTGAAACCTTACTATCCTTTTTCGACAGCCTATGGTAGCATAACACCTATGGAGAAAATCCACACACAAAATTATATCAAAGTCAAGCATGGTTAATTCTATTAGGTCAGCATAAGTAATTTTATCAAGAACAATTGTCGAGCAAATCTCTATATACCCTTTCAGCTCTAGTGGTGTTTCCTATGGGAGTAATTACTAGAAAAGACACATGCAAAATCTCAGGAAGCAAGTCAGCTACTAAAGGAGTAACAAAAGACAAGGTGGATCCTGGATCGAAAAATGCATGTATAGGAAAAGAAAACACAAGCAAGTTAGCAGTGGCAACATCAGCTGACTTCTCCTGCTCCTCTGTACCTTTTAAAGCATAGAACCTTAATCTGGCGCCATAGACCAACTCGACAATCTCAACACCTTTGTACCACTTGATCCACATCTTTGAGCTGCTATGCAGCCAACTCAGCCTTTTTTTTATTGACAGCAATGGCACAAAGAATTTTGTAGATCTCATCCACAAAATCCTGGGGATCCTCATCAGTTCTGGACCAGAAGTAGACTTGAGGATTTATTCTAGTGAAATCCCTCACTCTACTAGCCATTGTGCTAACATATGGGTTCTCCCTTGGAGCACCCTCTCTAGTGTCCTATGTTGTGATAGCCTTTTCCTGAGTAGTGATGGCTTAGACCATCAGAACTAGTGCTGCTCCCACTTCTTTATCTGTGAATGTAGCTGGGTTGATAGACACTTCCACTCCAGTAGTTGGGGCTTGAGAAGGAGCTTATTTCCCCCACTAGCTTCTTCTACAACTCTCTTGCCTGCATTTCTTCTTGTGTTCATTCTTTTACACACACACACAAGAAGGAAGTTTGATTCTAGAATGACAGGAAATGTCAAATCTCTACAAAGTACGATACAGAGTAGAAGAAGGGGAGAATCCAAAAATCACGTAGTCTCTAAGTCATGATTAGGGCATACATCAAAACAAATAATTTAGGAACTACGTAATGTGGTTGTTTTGAGCTTTAAATCCTAGGTAATTTAACCTCATGCTCTGATACCAAGTTTAATACACTCGGATTCTAGAATCCAAATGCAACCGACGTTGTTAACCTCTCAAAGGTCGCAGACAAGCCTCTTCTTAATTTTAGCACAATTATATAGCTAAATTTGCGGAAGATTTAAAATTTTAAAACATAGTGAAGTATACATAGACTTCATATAATTACAATATATAGTGTTATTTATAAAGCTCAAACTATAGAACCATCTTCAACTAATTAAGCAAGTCAATGAAGAAATCAATATATCTTTATAGTTTGCCAAATGCCCTTAATACAAAGCTTTGCATAAAAGTCTAAAATGAAACTCTAGGAACCATATACACTAGATTTGTCTAAATCAATAAGTTAGAATGATAGTTGTAGCATCCTCGAACACAAGAGGACCTACCAAAATCTGGAGATCATTGATCCAAACATATTCAATGAGTCTTCAATCTGCTCCCTGATCTGCGCCCATAAAATAGTAATAGTGTAGGTTTAGTATAAACTTATACTAAGTATGGATATATGCAGAGATACACTTAAAGACTATGCATGATCAAGGAAAGCTCTTCCTATAAAAATATGACATTTCTAGGAAGTAAAGTCATTAGACTTTCTTAATTCATTATTTTTAAAATCATGGTATTAATATGACATATTTTAATGAATTCAAAGAACAAAAATCATTTTATATATGAACATAAAATCATAGAATCGTGAACATAATTTTAGAACAACTCCAGCGAAAATTATGAAATTTGCTCCTCCAAACACGAGAGCTCTTCTTTTTATACTTAGTTTATTTTTAAATCTTTTACTTCTTCGTGTTGTTTAGTTAAAATATCTCTTAAATCCTATATTATACATACAAGTTCATTGATTCATTGTAGTCCCATACATACAATGAATCAAGTAAGTAATCCAAAAGACTAAGGAAATGATTTGGCTGCCCTTACTGAAAGTTACTCTTTCCAGTCTTGTCATATTGGGCATGAAATCTTTCTAAGCTCATATTTATTGGCTATCCAAATTTATTCATCATTTACAGAATATAAAGATGTTGTGGCATATATTTACCCTCCAATTGATTAGGTCATTATGTTTTGCTCTCTTTATTGGCATATATATATATTGGCTAATATAAAAAGTCATTATAAGCTAATTTTTATTTGATATGCCCATAATTTTTTAAAAATTCATTCATATAAAAAATTGTAATTGATATTCGTTAGCTCTTACTTTCCTAGTTCACTTTGAACATACGTTTCTACTTCTTTTATATGTTGTTCACTACGAACATGCTACTTTCATTCTTTCATACTTCCTTTAAAGAATTCTTTAGCATTAACAGAAGTAGATAATGCGAGTAAACATGAAATCCACTGTCTCCACCACACCAAAAGTAGGTGATTCAGCGGTTATGGTGAACCAATTTTTGAGTCTACCTCACACCAAAAGGGGCGGTTCACCTACTAAAGTGCATCCATTTTAGTGGTTTCCCCACACCGAAAAGAGGGGTTCACAGCTGAACTGAGCCTGATACTTTCCTAAGCTATTACCAACATATATCATGTGATCTAAACATGAAAACTTGTGTCATCCCCACACCGAAAAGAGGTGGAATCATAGGCCAAAGTGAAACCGCATCATAACTATCTCTTATATGTGGTATCCACTTGCAAGTTCCTATGATGGCAACATAGTTCAAAGAGTGGTAGATATATGGAGACTACTTGTCCACCTTTGTGGTAGGCTCTCCTCATGAGACTTATATGTGCTGGCACTAGCTCGTTGCTAGTCTATCGGTGCCAAGCTCATATTTACTTTACTTTCTTATCTCTTAGAGTTTGACTCATACTTTATGGAAACTTGCTTTTACTTATTAGGTTTACTTCACACTTCGGATAACCGGTCATCCCTTTCTTTAATTAATGAAATGTGAATTTAACCTTACTTTATCATCTTGTATTAATGAGATTACTTGTCTCACGATAATTAATACCCTTTTATGTGAGTATCTTAAGCATAATTTTCTAGGTTTGAGTGAGGCGTGTCTCACTTCTTTTTAACAACTCATTCTAGTCACTTTCATATTTCATAAACTTCTTATTATGTTATTATTCACCTTGTATTGTTCAACGTTATTTGGTTGCATTATACCACTCTTTATGAACCTTACAAACTTTGTTCAATGTACGTACTTATTTTCATAATTTATTTGAAAAAGATATGTTAGGACTTGTCCCAATGATTGGCATACCCTTGGTTATTATTCAAAGTTGCATTGGTCATGCTTAATTTGGTTGAACTTATTCATTAGCTAATTTTTTATCATATTTTGGAAACACATTGTAAGCCAATTTATAGGCAAAGACTAATTTTTACATATTATGATAATCTAGAATATTGTTAGTCAATTTTTTGGCATAAGCCAAACTTTCACTAGACAATGTTCATGAGAATGTCAATAGCAAATTTTTTTATGAAATAACATAGTAAGCCAATTATATTTAACTTTTTAGACAATATATTGCTAGCCAATTTGTTGGCATAAATCAAACTATGATACTATCACTATCCAAGTCAATTAACTCCATGATTGTATTATACTTATCTGTTCAATATAAGCAAGTCAACATTTAACATTAGCTAACTTCATAATCGACAGTGAACAAACTTCATATTCTCGAACACAATTAAGCATTACATCATTATTTATTTCATAATACTAATACACTACTCATATGAATCAAGTATATAGGCCTCATTAGTCATTAACAAATAAAGAACATACACATAATGATCAGTTAGCACCAATACCAAAAACATGTTTGAGATTACATCTTTATACTTATAGAATCAAAAACAAGTATACTAGGGAGATGGACGTTCAACAATATCATTCGGAAAAACCCTAGTTTCCACATTCATCAATTAAAAACGTTTGAAAAGTCTCTTGGAAAAATAATTCCACGAAAGAAAACCCATACCTCATGTAGAATTAAATCTACGAACATCACCTTGCACAAAAACGTTGAAGAATACCTTGAAATCGCCTAACAAAACTTTTCTATTTTTCTACGTTTTGATCACTGTTTTGTTTCACGATTGCATACTATTTTGAATCGTGAATTTTCTGGTGTTCAACGTGAGTCTAAGTGTTAGGAACTAATCTTGACTTATTAAACTTAGGCTAATTAATTTAATTCAATAAATTAATTAGTTAATTACTAAAACATTCCTACTAAGTTGACTAAAAATAGGAGAGCATTTAACTTAATCAAATCTGCAATTTTCCTAAGTGATTCAGCAAACATAATAATTTTTAATTAATTAATCAAATTGATAATTTAATTTATTAAGGGAATAAGGGTATTAACTAAAGTACCCCTAAGTCATTAGGACCATAAATAACCCTTTTGGACTATCATAGGATAGATATTAGGTTGTCTCTTGAACTAGTTACTAGGTTAGTGTCACCCAATTAACTTTTAGGTTATCGGGGGCACTATATAATATACTTTTGTTTGTCCTAGGTTATTTAGCTAGTTAGCACAGTTAGTTAGAGTCTAGTGTTTTTTAGAGAGTTAGGACCCACATGGGTGGACCCTTGCGCACGTCTCCCCCCTAACTACCCTATTTGAATTCTATTGGGGTGGTCACCCTCTTGGCCGTTTTTTCAATGTGCTTGTACATTTGTTGCTTGTACTTTACTAACTAAATATTCTTGATGGTTCATTTGGAATGTTTACTTATTGTCCCAAGGATCCTCACTATGTCCTTGGGCACTGCTTAATCTACATGTCCATTTTAATTGGCCATGTGCTATGGTGACTAGGATTGACACATGGACCTCACACTTATTTTGAGAATGACGAAAATGAAGATTTTTAGCTTGGCGTATTTATTGCAGGTGAATTTCTTGGACAAGATTATTATACATAGAAAAGTAGCTAACACCCTTCAAGCCAATATTTTCTAATATGCCTAAATTTCTAAATATTGGGCATTAGGATGCCTATGTTCCCTTAATACCTATTTCTACAACTTAATAGGCTTTTCACTAAAAGAGTATATTTTCTGGAATGTTTCACCCGATGTGGTGACCGGTATATTAAATGTCTTCTCCATTGATGTATATGATATGCTTGATCTGGGTGCTACATTATATAGTGTTTCTCCTTTGATAGATAGATAGTTTAATATTTTGCCCGATCTTGTAAATGAACTTTTCATGGTAATAAGCCTAGTAGGTGAGTTAGTGGTTGCAAAAATGGTATACATAAATTGTCCTATAATATTTCCCCTTAGAGTTACTCATGTTGAATTAGTAGGACTTGATAAGATCAATTTAGATGTCATTTTGGGTATGGATTGGTTTCATGATTGTTTTGCTACCTTTAATTGTAGAACTAGAATTGTGAAATTCAATTTTCCAAAAGAACCCGTTTTAGAGTGAAAGGGGGGAATTTCTATTCGTAGAGGTCGTATCATCTCTTGTCTCAAGGCTTGTAAAATGATCTCAAAGGGGTGTATATATCACATTGTAAGTCAAAGATTTAGACTTCAAAAATCCTCCCATTGAGTTAGTACATGTAGTAAGGGAAATTAGGATAAACATTTTCCTTTGGTTGATAGTTACCATTCATCAATATTTATTGTTCATTATGAATCCTTGTATGGTAGGAATGTAAATCTCCAAATTGATGGTTTGAAGTGGGTGAGTCTTCACTTTTTGGTCCCGGTTTTATTTATAAGACTTTGGAGAAGGTTAATATTATAAGGAATCACATGAAAACAGCCTATAGCCGGCAAAAATCTTATGCCGATTATAGGAGAAGGGAGTTAGAATTTGTAGAAGGTGATAAACTGTATCTAAAAATTTACCTATGAAAGAGATAATGAGATTTTGAAAGAAAGGAAAGTTGATTCCTCGTTATGTGGGTCCTTCCTAAATTTTGCAAAGAATTTGTAAGGTTGCATATATGTTGAGGTTACCTAGTGAATTGACTTAGGTTCATCCAGTGTTCCGTGTTTCAATGTTGAAAAAGTGTATCGGTGATCCAGAGTCCATTCTTCCGATTGAAGGTCTAGGTGTTCAACATAACCTTACCTATGAGGAGGTTCCAGTTCAAATCATTGATAGACAAGTAAAGAATTTAATCGCCATAACCAGTGGAAGTTGAACCTGACTACCTCTTCCTCTTGATGTATGGAAAAAGGAAGAAACATCAATCAATCACAGGGAAAGAAGTAGAGAAGGAACAAAAATGAGACTTCCGTAAAGGTGTTATGGAAGAATCACTTAGTTGGGAGTGCAACATGGGAGGTCGAGGCTGACATGAAGTCCCTTTACCCTCATCTTTTTATAACTAAGGTTATATTTTCCTACTTATAGTTAAAATAATGTGCTTATTTGAAGTTTCCTTGATATTGGTGAAATTGTGCAAAAAGTGCATGTTACCGAGAATCACACTGAACTTTATGCCTAAAAATATAAATTTTTGTTTTAACTTGTTATAAGTTTATGTTGTGCATTTTGGTATATTATGTTTTCATTAATTATATTGGGTATATTAGTAAATGTTAAAGAAAGCCTTGGCATAATGAATAAGCATGAAGTGAATGTGGAACTCTTATGAATTGAAAATGATATTTTGAGTTACATTGTGAAAAAGTTTACGAGGTTATTTGTATATTTATTATGGCTCATATTTTGATATGTTGTTGTTAGTCCGGCTACTCGTCTTCAATCTGTTCCTTCCTTTAAAAGAATTTGAGTGTCATTCGGGGACAAATATTCTTAAGGAGGATAATTTAATACTTAGAAAGCCTAATGTAGAGCCTAACCTAAGAGTCTAAGAGTTGTATCACACTTTATAATTCAATTAAAATGTATCTAAGTCATTTAGGATGTTCTAGAATCAAAACCTCAAGGAACGTCCATGACGTGCAGAAACTACTTCAAGAGGTTCTAGTGTGCCTTAACCTATTTGACTCAGTCTTAAGCGTAGGAAAATGATAAATTTTTGTGGTAAGGTGTCTACCACGTATTATAGTTATCTTATAGTCAAAATGTGTTGGTACGACTCCCCAAGTATCAAAGAAGGGGCCTTTAGGAGGACCCCGCGAATGTGGCTAAAAGGTGTCAAGGGACAATGTTCACCAACATGGACCATTGACGAGGCATGATCCAATCTACGGGGCGTCGATGTCCACAATAGATGGGAACTTATCAAATTTAATGTGAAGTAATTTTGGACAATTATCTGACCAAAACAAAAACTTAATAGGACTGCCATAAACAGTGCCCGTCCATTGACAAACGGCCTGTTGATCGGAGTTTCATATGTCAAGGCTTTCTTTTCCTACAAGTTTTTGGTTAGTTAAATTAGATTAATTAAAGGGTTATTTAATTATTAAGGGGTTAAGGTAGGCCTAATTAATTTAGCTAATGACTTCTATAAAGACCCCTAACCTAATTAGACTAACCTAACCCTCATAATTTCCAAAACACAAATTGATCTTCCTTCTCTCTTCATTCTCTCCCCCAAAGAAACCCCTTTGAAGACCAATAAATGTAGGATTATATGGATGAAAAGGATCAAGTTTCTCCATCGAAATTCATAAATTAGAAAGCTATGTGATTCCCTTAACCTCTGAGATCTCTTTCTCCCAAAGGGATCCTCCAAATTGATTTCAACAGTATCAAATTCAAGTGGGTTTTCTTCCAATGTGAAATTGATCTTTTGAATTATTTTGATTATTATTCCTTTTTTTTATGTATGAGTAAATTAAGATGTATTATGGTTACATTATACTAAATCTTGAAGAATTGACCTAGTTTGTGGAAGGTGATCTTTTGCCCTTAACCCTAGGTTGTGATCCTGAATTGAATTTTATAATAATGATACGGTTAGTTTGGTTTGTCTGTGAATTACTATCTTATATTGTTGTGATGCTTATTTATGAGTATATTGTGATATATTGTACTCCAATTATGCTAGTTCTTGAGTAACTGGCCTAGGTATTGAAGTAGATTATGAACTTGATCTAAGTCTTTGTGGATCAATTAAATTAATTATTTTGTTAATTATTATTGTGTGATGATATGATACCATTATTAGGTTGATTTGGATTGTTGATGATAAGATATTGATGATGGCATTGTGAAGGAGATTGGGTAAGTCTTGTGATCTCTACTCTTTACTTCAATTATGATTACTTGTGATTAAGTGATGATGTTTTATTTAAGTATGCCTTATATTAATATTTATTAGGTTTGTATGATGTTGAATTTAAATTTCTTGAACTTGTATTGTGAGTTGTTTTCTAAGAGGTAAATGTTATAAAAATGGTGATAACCTACCAATGTGCCTTATCATGATGTGATATGTAAATGTGCTAAACTCACCTATATGAATTGTAAAGAAAGAAATACTCGTGAAATTGATATTGAGCTACGATGATAATTATAAAAGGGATAGACCATATTATCTACATTAATCTATGATGACCATATGATCTAAATTAATCTATGATGTTTAATAAAGAAATTAAAGACATTTCAAAAGGGACTCTATCTTAGCAACGAGTGAACTAGAGTGAGGATTGTCTCTTATCACACAGGGAAGGTAGGATCACTAATATATTCATGAGGTTGGATAATATAATGCATATAGCATAAAGCCAGTCCAAACTATATCTCCTAGTGCTTGAACTATGTTGCCCGCATAAGAATACTAGCTAGTGGATCCACCTAAATGCTATGTTCATGTTTTGGTACTACCCTGGCAAGTAGTCTGCCTTCCTTCGGTGTAGGGTTCCATGACACCGGATTCCACATTAGCACATGTGGTCTATGTCGGTTAAGGCATGATATTCCCAAAATGAAAAATGAAGTAAAGGAATGAACTATAACTAGGATGACCTAAGTGGTTTAGCTTAGTCTAGATAGGGGTGTGGGACTATACATATAAATTGCACTAGTTATCCTTGAGGGAAGTTTTAGGAGGATGTTGTTGTATATGTATATTCTTATAAATGTAAATGATATGAATATGATGATCTTACTTGTTAATGATACTATATGATAATTGCTTTCACGCATGAACTCGTGTTTGGTCTCTATTGCTAATGTCTGATGCTATCTACTCTTAATAATATGCTATGTGAAGTTGGACATTGTTTATGGTTCATGTTGGGTTTAGTTGATTGAGTATGTTTATGGGTATTTACTTATTCATTCCACTAGTGGACTTAATGAGTGTTCATGAGTAATGATTTTGCTTTGTTTATGATGTTATGAACTCTTATATATTCTTGTTGAAAATATAAATTGATGTAAGTGTTCTCTTGATTATGTGCTCAATTATGTTGATATGCAAGTTGCCTTGACTAGAGTAAGTGTTGTTTCTCTTATGAGGTAAATGGTCTTGACATAAGGAATATGTCTTATTGATTGGTATGGATTCCTGAATGTGCATAAGGCTTTTCAAAGTAAATTGCATACTTTAATGAAATGTGCCCCTTTAGCATGATTTTATGTTGTGTGTACATATTGTCTCATACTTAGTACAAGTGATGTTCTAACCCCATTTTTTCCGTTTTTCCCCAAGGTTTCGGTCGTTGAAGGCTTGTGACGAGTCATGAAGGAAGACTTGGATTCTCATTATCCGAGTTGGGTAGGTCCTCACTACTTTAAGGACAATTCTACTTTGTAGCATGGGATGTTGGTTAGCCTTAAAGATAATATGTTCATTTACTTTCATTTGAGTACTAAAGACTGTATAGCCTATATGTGGCTTTTATTGTATTCATGTATGGGCTATGTCCAATTGTTATAATCTTGTTTAGATTTTTATTAGATGAGACATCAAGTTTTAATACTAGGCTATATCTTAAATATATATGTGTGCGATAAAAGTACAAGACTAATTAATCTTCTTGTAGTAAGGGTCTATGTATACTTGATATGACTATTTTATGTGTATGCGAGATCTATATAAACCTCATGATAGATAGAAGAGATGTTTTTAAATTTTTTGCATCATAACCTATGAATGTAATGATGTAATCTAAGAGTCTTTTCTTAGTCCTCGATGAGGACGACGACGTTGTTTACGTCTAGGGGGTGCTTCCTGGATGTGATAGCATTAAATCCAACACTCCCCCATTAATGAATTTTCTTGAAATCTCCAATGACTTCTCAAAGATGGAAAAACTTTTCACCTGGAAATGTTGTGGTGAAGATGTTAGCAAGTTGTTCTCCTCTCTGGCAATAATTCCAAATGAATTTCGTCTTTCTCTTGCGTTTCTGAATATCTCCTTATTGATTGAGTTGGGTTTTGCAAATCCACCTTATACTTAAAACTTCTCTCTCTTTGTGTATACTCACACACTCCCAAATATTATTTTTTTCAATCATCCGATTTTTTATGCCAACGCTTTCTTCCAAACATCATGCTTTATTGTCTTCTCATAATTTTCTTTCTTATCATTGACAAATTTGCATCTTTGATAAATGTTAGTCAACATTTTTGTTCTCTTGAAAGTAGTTTTTCATCGTCGGAATATGAGATGTCTCCTACTTTAGGACCATTTTCCTCTTCCTCGTCCTCTTTTTGATTGGACACATCTAAAGATATGATAGAGTATTATCTACCTTATTCTTAGTATGTACCTCAGAAAGGTTGGACACCATATATTTTTGCTTGAGAAGCTTCAAACCATGAAAATTCATGACAAAATATTTCGTGCCAAATCCATGTATCATCTACTACTTCTTCTGTGAATGTATTGTAAAGGAAATTTTCTTTTTATCATTTCTACTTCAATAATGACATTATTTGGCTCAATTTTATCATAGATCTATCAATAATCCCCTCTAAATACAAGAGAATAACAATTTTACATGAATTGACCAACACTAACCAATGTTTCTTTTAAGTCAAGAACATAAAGAACATAATGAATTTCCTTACCGCTCCCTTTCATGTTGATTGAAATGGTACTTTTAACTTTTGAATCAACTACAACTCTATTACCCATTCTCACTTTAGTAGTGATACTATTATTGATTAAGAGGAAAACTTTTTCATCTCCAGTCATTTGATTGCTACAACCATTATCACATCCCATTCATTTATTTTTTTTCTGACAAATCACATTGAGAATAAAAGAAAAGATTTTCTTCCATTTCTTCATCATGTTCTTTGCAGAGATTTGTTTTCGCCTATTACTTGTGCCAACTATCGTTATCAATGTGGACAAATTAGTTGCAAAAGTGCCTTTGTGCCAACATTTTTCTGCATTGGTGATTAGTCCTTTTTCCAAATTTTCCAAAAACAAAACTATTACATTTCACACCTTGTTCTTCAATGTTCTTAGAAAAATCATCATGATCCTGCTTCTTTTTTGGATTTTAATTCTTCTTGTGTTGTTTTTTTGAGAATTATCATTTATTCTTGATTGGAAAGCCGTCTGTTTGGGTTGATCTTCACAAAAAAAAATCGCTTCTCGTGTGCATGAAATGATCTTATTAGCTCTTTGATAGAATGTTTAGAAAAATCTTTCGTCTTCTCAGTGATAGCAACAATATACTCAATAATTTTATATGACACTAATTAGAATATTTTCCACAACTTGTTGGTAAAAAATTGTATCACCATGATTTTGCATTTTATTAACAATGTTCATGAATCTTATGCAATATTCATCTATTTTTTCAGATTCTACCATCTTAAATTTTTGAAACTCTCTTTTATGAGTTGGATGATTTATAGTGCGTACCTTTTCGTAACCATACACTTTGATTTCCAAACACTCCCAATCTTGATTTGGTGTCTCATAAGTAAAAATTTTGCAAAATATGCTATTGAGACTCCCATTTGGATTTCGCTCAAGGCTTTTCCATCTTGATGGTACTTAGCCTTAAGATTTTTCATCTCCGAGGGAAAGTTCACCATCGTTTTCTAGCTTTTCATAGATATTAACAATAATATTGGATAAACTTTCAGCTTTTTGATTTGTTTTCATTCTTTTCTTCCTGTATTCAAAATTTGCTCTTTCAAAAAATTATATAAGAACAACTCAAGAATTATCACCTTCATTTTTTTTAGATGTCATATTTTTTTGGTTACCTAACCCTAGATTAAGAATGCAAAACTACTCTGATATCAATTTATAGGAAATATAGAATGAGAATACTATATTTAGAGAATGGTAAAGTTTTATATAGGCAACATAAAACCATTTGAGATGATTGATATCATCAACTACATCTCTATTTATACTAGTAATAATGTAAATCAAGCGTCTTTCACAAATACCTAAATACATGTGTCACAATTTACTATATACATGTATTACAAATTTATAAAAGACTTCTTGAGAAACTAAGATGCAATATTAAAATACTAAACATCAAGGTTATAAGTGAATGCATTAATTCCAAGAGAAAGAACCCTCAGCTAGGACAGATGCATTAAGAAGATCAACTATGGATTAAAAAAAATCCCACTATGTTGATAATACATCTTGTACTTTTTCTTTACTTCTTTCAATGGTATTTTCTTTGAAGATACTGAAAAAAAAGAATAAATGGTGGGAAGCTATGGAAAAGAGCTTGTTAAATTTTCTCCTGTTGCCCTGTTGAATATGAAAGAACTTCTTTTAATCGTTGCTACTAATTTAATTTGGATATTGTACAAATTTGATGCTAAATTTCTCTTTTTAAATGGTGAATTTAGAGAGGAGGTCTATGTCTCACAGCCTGAAGATTTGTAGTCAATGCCAAAGTAGATAAGGTCTACAATTTTTAAAAAGGCACTCTATGTCTTAAATAAAGGGTCACAAACATTGTAGTCTACGATTGATTCAGATTTCCATGAGAATGATTTTGAAAGAACTAGCAATGATCCTAGTCTTTATGTAAAACAAGAAGGTAAAATTCATTTTTTGTGGTATGTTTTTACATTGATGATATGATATATATGGGTTCCAGATAGTCTATCGTCACTGAAGTAAGGAAGTACATGATAAGAAAATTTAGATGTGTGATTTGGGTTTCTATACCAATATTTTTTTTGTCTTGAGTTGTAACGGGACATTAAAATCATGTTTATTTAACAAAAAAATATGCAACAATTTTTTTCAAAAAGTTCGCTATGGTAATTGTAAAGTTTATGGCGATGAATAGTAATGAGAATTTTTTCATGATAAATGTTTTGAAATGGAAAATGTGACTTATTTTAGAATTTTAATTGGTGGTTTGAATTACTTGTCCCATACAAGACCATACATTGAATTTTTTGTTAGAGTCATGTCGAGATTCATACACAACGAAACTGAGATGTATAGTTGGGACAATAGATCATGAATTTTTGTATTCTCTAAGAACTAATAAAATTAACATTAAGTGGCTTTATTGATAGAGATGCTTCACGCATCCTTTACGATATCAGCGTTTCATGGAGTTCATTGAAGCAGGAAGTTATGGCCTTATAAATTTCAGAGGGCGAATATATTGTAGCAACCTCCATATCTTGTCAAGCAATTTGGTTAAGGAGACTTGTTGCATATTTTAATCAGAAAGTAACTAGTGCAAATAAACTTTGTTACTATCTCTATAATTGATGTCTTGTCTCTACTAATGAAATTACTTTGAAGTCTTGTGTTACAAACGAGCAAATATTAGGTATCATTATGAAGTCAATCCCCTAAGAAAAGAACGAGTTCTTCACAGGTCAACTTGGAGTTTGCATGTTTGAATTGGATGGATTGGGGGTGCAACATCTAATATTCTAGACAAACTAAATTGGCTAATAAAGCAAGGAGAGAAAAATTTGAAAAAAATAGGAGAATCTGGAACATTTCAAGATTTCAAAAGTGTGTTATGGCCAGTTTTAAAAGACCATAACTTCAAGCTCAGGAAGAGTTTGGGTGAGTTCTTTATATGGATGGAAGTCTCGTTGAAATATCTTTTCAACGACACCAAGATTGTGAATTTCCGAGGTCTTATCATTGAGATATGACCTTTTGAAGATGGAATGTTGAGTAAAGAAAGTTCCAAAATCTGGATTTAGTAAGGGTTTTTCGTTGTTTTACTTAAGTCAATTAAATATTTCATTTTGGAGTAATATGTTGGTGTCTAAACTGCTCCCTTTCAGTTTATACACTTAAAAAAATAGACTAGGGTTTTGAAAGCAAGTAGAAATGAGGAGAAGGAAGAATAAGACGCGAGAACAGCAAGTTTAGCTTTGTGGATTTTTGTTGGGGTGGATCCCTAAAAAGGTATGTGGGATCTTTTATGTTGGATTAATTCACCCACACACTAATTTCATTCGAATAAGTCAATTTCATGAAATAACACATGTTAGAGGTTGAAATCTTCAATTAATGTTTGACGTTCTTGTTGATTGGATTGTTGCTGATCGCTTTTAGCTGTAATCCATGTTTTTGGACTTTAATGGATGTATCTACCGCTTTATCTGAGTTAATGACTCAAGTGCTGAGGTACCTTCCCTTAAGTAAGTTCCTATAGTCAATAAGTTTCTATATGTCTTTCAGGATGATCTACCTAGAGTCCCTCTTAAAAGAGAGATAGACTTTGGCATAGATGTCATCCCAGATACTTGTCCTATATCTATTTCTCCATACATAATGGCACCAGCAGAATTAAAAGAACTAAAAGAACAACTAAAATATCTGTTAGATAAAGGCTTCATCCGACCAAGTGTCTTAACTTGGGGCGCTCCTGTCTTTTTCGTTAGAAAGAAGAATGGGTCCCTTAGTATGTGTATAAATTACTGTTAGTTAAAAAAGGTGACCATAAAGAATAAATATCCTCTACCAAGGATAGATGATCTCTTCCATAAACTTCATGGTGCTTCTTGATTTTCCATGATTGACCTCAGATCAAGCTACCATCAAATTAATGTTAGGGAATGTGATATTCCCAAGACAACTTTCACAACAAGTTATGGGCATTATGAACTTCTTGTTATGTCCTTTAGTTTGAGAAATGCACATGCAACATTCATACATCTGATGAAGAAAGTTCTCAAACCTTATATAGATTCTTTTGTCATCGTCTTCCTTTACATGCTAATTTATTCAAGGAGTGAAGAAGATCATGCAAGTCACCTAAGGGTTGTTCTTCAGACTTTGAGATATAATAAGTTGTATGCCAAGTTCTCCAAGGGTGATTTTTTGCTTATGTATGTGGCGTTCTTAGACCACATTATTTCTGGTAAAGGTATTAAAGTTGACACTCAGAAGCAAGAAGCAGTTCCGAGTTGTCCTAGAGACACATCTCCGACATATATAAGGAGTTTCTTGGGCTTAGATTGGTATTATAGGAGATTTGTTAAAGGATACTCATCTATCTCTTCTCCTTTTGACAAAGTTAACTCAGAAGAAAGTCAAGTTTCAATGGTC
Organism: Solanum lycopersicum; assembly: GCF_036512215.1. NCBI lineage: Eukaryota > Viridiplantae > Streptophyta > Magnoliopsida > Solanales > Solanaceae > Solanum > Solanum lycopersicum. Next base: position 27,199,119 of record NC_090803.1, on the reverse strand, counting down.
TGAAGCTTGTGAGAAAATCATTCAGGAGTTGAAAAAGATATTCACTACCACTCCGATTTTGACCTTACCAAAGGGTACTCAAGGCTTTGTGGTGTATTTCAATGCATTAAGAGTTGTCTTGGTTTGTGTGTTAATGCAAAATGTCAAGGTCATAGCTTATGCTTCCAGAAAGTTAAAAGTTTAGGAGAAAAATTATCCAACTCATGACTTAAAATTGGCTAAATTAGTGTTTTCATTGAAGATATGGCGTCCTTATTTATACGGTGTTCATGTGAATATATTAACTGATCACAAGATTCTCCAATATGTGTTCATTCAGAAAGAGATCAATATAACACAAAGATACTCAAGGATTATAACATGAGTATTATTTACCTCCCAGGTAGGGCTCATGTGGTTGTTGATGCCTTTAGTACGTTGTCCATATGAATTACTTCCCATGTCGAAGAACAAAAGTGGGTGTTAGCCAAAGATGTGCGTAGAATTGCACTTTTTGAAGTCAGACTTGTGGACTCAACTGAATGAGGCATGGTAGTAACCAATGCGGCTGAATCATCTTTGGTGTTAGAAGTGAAAGAGAAGAAAGACCAAGACTCTATCCTATTTTATTTGAAGGCAAGTGTCCACAGCCAAAGAGTATTGTCTTTTGGACAAGGGGGAGATGGTGTACTGAAATATCAAGGAAGACTATGTGTACCTAAGGTGGATGGACTTCAAGAGGGAATCTTGGAGGAGGCTCATAACTCAATATATTCAGTTTATCCAGGTTCCACTAACATGTACCGTGATTTGAGAGAGGTATATTCGTTGGAAGGCATGAATAAAGATATTGCCTAATTTGTTTCCAAGTGTTCAAATTGACAGAAAGTGAAGGTAGAACAACAAAGAAATGGAGGTTTAGATCAGAATATAGAACTTCAGAAATGGAAGTGGGAGATAATTAATATAGAATTCATCATAGGCTTGCCAAGATAACGGAGGCAACATGATTCTATTTGGGTTATTGTCGAATAAATAACAAAGCCAGCCGATTTTTTGAAAGTCAAGACTAGCTATTCGGCAAAGAATTATGCTAGGGTGTACCTTCAGGAAGTTGTATGACTTCGTTGAGTCCCGATCTCCATTACTTCAAAAAGGTTTGGGTTGCAAGGTGAATTCAAGGACTGTTTTTCATCCTTAGACAGATGGATAAGTAGACAGCACTATCAAGACCTTAGAAGATATGTTGTGAGCTTATGTGATCAACTTCAAGGTAAATTGGAATGATCACCTACCTCTCATCGAGTTCGCTTGCAATAATAGTTATCATTCAAGCATCTAAATGGCTCCATATGAAGCTCTTTATGGGAGAAGATGCATATATCCTATTGGGTAGTTCGAGGGCGAAGCAGGGTTGATAGACCATATTTATTTAACCAATCTATGGAGAAGGTGAAAGTGATTCAGGAAAGGTTGAAGACTACACCAAATAGCCAAAAGTCCTAAACATATGTTAGAAGAAGGGCATTAGATTTTGAGGTAGATGATTGTGTGTGCCTTAAGGTGTAACCTATGAAAGGAGTTACGAGGTTTGGAAAGAATGGGAAACTGAGTCCCTGGTATATTGGACCTTATAGAATCTGCAAAAGAGTTGGAAACCTGGCATATGAGTTGGAGATACCCAAAGAGTTAGAAGTGGTTCATCCGGTATTTTATATTTCTATCGTGAAAAACTTTTTGGTTGATCCTTCATTGATAGTACCAACAGAGAATGTGGGGATTCAGGATAACTTATTCAATGAAGAAGTTCTGGTTCAGATTTTGGATCTGCAAGTTCGCACGTTGAGGAAAAAAGAAGTTGCTTCAGTCAGTGTCCTTTGGAGGAACCATTTGTTAAAGAAGCAACTTGGGATGTAGAGGAGGGTATGAAGAAATATACCCGCATATCATTGTGTTTGGAGAGGAGGAAAATAAAGGTACAAAATTCTCTTCTTAACACTTTATGAGGTTATGTGTAAGCAGGTAATACTTGCTTGTGTTACTGAGTGCCGAAATGAAATTAATACCCTTAACTTAGAGAAAAAATTATCTTTCAATGATGAATGTTCCCTAGTGGGAGATATTGTAACATCTAGTATTCTAGAAAAACTAAAATTAAGAAAAGAAAAGCAACGAGAAACAAATTCGGAAAAAAGGGAAAATCTCGAAAATTTCAAGATATCAAAAATGTGTTTTTGCCATTTTCCAACAATCATAACTTAAAGCTCAAAATAATATTGCATGATTTATTTAAATGGATGGAAATATCGTTTAAATGTTTTTCCAACGATGCCACATTTACAAATTTCCGAGGTCGTATGAGTGAAAAATGACCATAAGATGGGTTGTTGAGCAGAAAAAGTTCTAAACCGGATATAGTAAGTGTATTTTGGTCATATCCTTAATTAAATTAATTATTTCTTTTTGGAGTAATATGTTGGGGTCTAAACTGATCTTATTTAGTATACGCACTAAGAAAAAATAGACTAGGGTTTTGAAAGTAAGAAGAACAGAGGAGAAGGAAGAAGAAGACACGAGAACACCAAGTTTTGCTTCGTGGCTGATCCCTAAGAAAGTATGTGGTATCTTTTGTGTATGATTAATTCTCCCACACACCAATTTCATTCAAATCAATCAAATTCATGAATTAACTCATGTTAGAGGTTGGAATTTTGAAAGAAAGTTTGACGTTCTTGTTGATTTGATTGTTGTTGATCGCTATTAGTTGTAATCAATATTTTTGGACTTTTTTCGGGCCTAAATCCTTGGGTAATAAGTTAATTAGGGATGCAATGTTTTTGGGGTTGGATCCATTCGAGTATGGGAAGGTTTAGAGATTAAAAATGAAGAATAAGGTCGAAAAAACCAGTTAAGGGGATGCTGGGGCGCCGCGCCTCAAAATACCCTAATGATAGAGTATGTTTCTCCGGATCTGGAATGCCACGCCTCTCAGAGCTCCTGAGGAAAACTTCTCTCCTTCAGTCTATGGAACTCTTCACCTCTCAGAGTGCCAGGATCCCCTAAAGACCCCGTTCTTTTCCTATCTTTTCATACTAGTTTATATGTGATTTACCCCTTATAATAGTTGTCTCCAACACTTTAAGGTACATTTAAACATCATGAAATCATCCATAAACATGATATCATTATCCTTTAAACCATAATTCAATTAACGGAAAGTATGATCAGAGTCAAATTAGTTAAGAGCCATGTCTAGAAATTAACAAGCAAGGCAAGGTAAAGTTTTCTAAAGTCTTTGACAAATGTTTTCACTTTGTTTTAAAGAGTTAAAGTTAAAGTTAAGTAAAGAGTTTAATTTCATTTCACAAAAAATATAAGGAAACTATGTATTCTTTAACAGTTAAAGTTTAAAGTTATGTTAAGTAATGAGTTGAGTTCATATCTTAAAATATATAAGGGTACTAAGTATTCCCTAAGAGTTAACATTTCATGTTAAGTAAATAGCTAGAGTTTACTTCAATTCTCAAAAAAAATATAAGGGAACTAAGTATTTCCTTGAGTTTTATAAATATTTCACATTTTAGTAAAGAGGGGAACTAGAAGTTCCAAAAGAGTTTTGAAATAAAAGGGAAACATTGATTTCCAAAAAGGAGATTTGTAAAGCTATTGACTTAAGCAAATTATATCAACCGAGAGGAAGGAATTTTTATTAAAAGTAAGAGCTAAAGTAGATTTTTGGGAGCACTATTTAGAACCGATGTGGAGATGAGAGTTCATATTAACTCAAGTCCTCATGTAAACCATGTAGTCACCATGGGAATTGAAGTTTCATACTTTTTAGATGATCACGTAAGGAGAACTAGTGGATCAACTAAGTTGAGTAAGTTCCTATACCGATGGCAAGGTGTAGGTTGGTCCTCTTGTAACATGAGGTGAGATGTTTTATCATTACATAGGCTTATAGTGATGTTGTCGTTTAGAGAAACTCTCACAGAGGCGATATTACTTTCTTATATACATAAAGTTGAGTTTATTATTGCATTTTCTTTAACAAACTAAGTTTCTTTCACTATTTTATGAGCTTTATATATATATATATATATATATATATATATATATATATATATATATATATATATATATATATATATATATATATAAATGTATGTGATTTAAACTGATTTATATGAAAATCTTTTGAGTTCAGTATAATCTTGAGTTGAACATAGCCAAGGTACGTTCATCTAATCCCTTCAGTATTAAGTCATTTTTTATCTCTTCAACTAGCAAACTCGTCCATTCAATGCACTGATGCTAGTTGTCCTACATCATTCCATGATTTAAAAGTAGGTACCCAGGATCAGAACGAAGCGCTTCGTTGATCAAGATTGAGCTTCAGAGTTTGTGGCTAGCCTCCTTGCATTCTGGAGGACATCCTTTTCATTTCTTGTAACAACCTAAAAATTATTACACGAAAAAATTCCTAAACGTACCTAGAATGCCAAGATTATACCTGGTTCACACGGCTTGATGCGCGTGGAACCATACCTCAGAACTTATGCAACATCCAAGCTAACCAACTTGATGAGTTAGTTGAGCTAGGCGGGTCGGTTCATCCATGTTGGATACCCGAATACTAGGATTCACCCAGGTGAGTCTTAATCGGACTTAAAGGGTTAGTCCTAGGTTTTAAGGGTTCTAGGGGTATAAAGGTAATTTCAGAGCTAGGGGTAGTAGGGTAATTACCCTAGGCTGATATTTAATTAATTAAATAAGGTATTAATAAGTCAAAATGGGTCAAATCTCGGTGGTCCAACACGAGTTTGACCGGACCTTCACAACTCGGGTTCGAGCCGAGTTGGAAGCAAAAGGAGGCACGAATTAACGAATTAAAAATTAGAGATATTAAGGAGGGGCATTATAATAAATTAATATATAATTATAATTTGATTTTTATAATTCAAATTGTGTTGAATAAGTCAATAAAAATTCCCACAAAAAGGGGCGAACAACTCCTACTAGGAGTGTGCTTGTTGCCCACTCTTAATTCTTTAATTTACTCCTAAAAACTTTTTCAACTTTATACCACAAATCAAAACATAATATAAACAGAAATTCACTATTCTAATAATGTTCTTCTCTGCATCAATCAAAAAACAAAAGGAAGAATTCGTACGCCTAAGTGTTTTAAGTAAAGAACTTCTCTTGAAAACAAGAATCAAAGCTTGGAAGAAAGGCTTGTGTGTTTGCTGGGGCGTGTGGTTTTTGATGGTTTGCAAGTCTAAAAAGGTCTGGGTTTTATTCATCTTGGTCCTTTTCCCAAGAGACCCCTAGGATTCAATCGGATTTAAATCCAAAAACTAGAAATTTTCCCCGTTGCATGTCCCTATCACTAGCTCCCACCGATTGTTGTAGGTTGGGTCTGTTTGCATGAAAAAATTTGGGATATAATGTTTTTTCATGATGATTATTTTCATGTATGAAGATTCGGATTGATGTGATGATGAAAATGTGTGCAATGTGTATGTAGCCACGTTCTTGGGCATGTTTTGGAGCATGAAAATGGCATGTTAAAGCCTTGTGTTTTTTTTTGTAAAAGATTACTTGGAAAAGATGCACACAATAATGTACGAAATATCAAGCAAATTACCTTATAATCTAACGTACAAATGATGAAAAAAATGGGCTAAAAACCTGACCAAATTTCCAAAGATTTGGTCTCGGCTAAGCAACAACTGAGATGCTAAATTTTTTAATTGTTTTGGTAAGGTGTGAGGTCATTAGGGATTGAACACAAGACCTCACCATGTTAAATCTATTAAAAATTAAATAATAAAAATGAGGTATGTGTGATTCGAAATGGGTTAAGGCTCTAGTGAAGGAATAAAAGAGGAAAAGAATTCAAAAAAAATGAGGTGTGTGGGGATCGAACCCACAACCTCTTGGATGGGTGAGGGAGATAGGAGAACATGAAGGAAAAATAAAATGAGGGTTGTGGGAATCGAACACACAACCTCTCAGATAGGTGAGGAAGTTAGGAGAAAAATTAAAGAAAAATAACATGAGGTTGTGTTGGATCGATCCCATATCCTCTTAGTCTCCATTAGAAAAGAGAAGAAACAAAAAGAAAGGAAAAAGAAGAGAAGGTGTTGGGATTCATCCTCAAGTCTTCAAGCTGAAAAATAAAAATCAAAAAATTAATATGAGACTAACTGTTTCTCAAGGTATTCGAAACCGGGTTCCCTTGTCCAATTCCGTTTTGATACATAAGTCTTACCTGAATAAATATTTAATGAATGCTGCCCATAGGAACCGAACTCAAGACCTTGACATACGTACAAGATCCATAAGTTTTGTACCACATAATCTTGGGTAACTATGAGTCACTGAGACGAATTATGAATGAAGCCTCATTGCTTGTACATATGGATTCGTATGTCTAGCGTACATTTAAAAGTAAGTGAACCTAAGATGTATTGAATAAATTTATGTGACTTACGGGTGGTTAAGTAAGAGTGTGAGATACACTTAAAGGCGAAGTGCATTGGCATATGACGAAATGAACATTCATGTAATGTGGTGAATAATTATGGAGAGATAATATGTTAAAGCTAATTAAAATAGTGACGACATGATAAGATGCTAAGATGAATGGTGAGGAATGTGTCAACCAAGCCTAGGAAAATGCAACAAAATGTACTCACCTATGGGTGTGTAGAATGATGTAGAGTCAAATCTCAAGCATACTCCAAAAGAAAGTGTTAAGAATGAATTCATAGTTAATTAGAAAAGAAAGAGTTACTAAATTACTATAGGTTAGTGCAAGTGAGTCAAGATGCATCTACGCCTAAAAATCAATGTCACTAAATGAAATTTCTAAGAAATTATATTTATGCTAAACGATGAATAAGCAAAGAAAGAGTGTCTACATGAGGATAGGCTGGTACAAGTGAATCAAGTTTTATCTACGCCTAGAATTAATGTCCCTCAATATAAATTCCAAGAGAAAATATGTATGTTATACGATGAGTAAATAATGAAAGCTGAGTAGAGATGAAATAAAAAGATGTTAAAAAAGAACTGGGTGGCCCCACAATATGAGGCTAGTGCAAGTGAGACAAGTTGTACCTACGCTAATATGAGGTCACCAAAAAGTACTCACCTATGAGAGTGTTGATTATTAGGAGACAAGTCTCAATCACACTCTATATGTAAGTGTAAGGAAAATTCACACTTAATATGTAAAGAAGAGATTATAAATCATCTAATGAGCTACGACTACCTCATGATAGAAGCAAGATTCGATGATAGATGAGTTAAATGTAAGTTGGAACTTTAATAACGGAGCACTGATAGGCCAGCTATGAGTGTTGATGCCTTTTTTGGGGAAGGATGGAAATTCACATAATTTTCATGAGATGATTATGTCAACCAAGGTGGGTATGGGTCTCACTAAATCTCCTGGTCTTTCAAATATGTTCCCTACATAGGGAACGAGTCAGTGGTTTTCCACTTAAGAGAGCTACGGATGTTTTGGTTTCACCTTGGCCTGCGACAACACCTCTCGTTGGTGTGGGGAAGACACCAAATTGCATGATGATCACATTATCTATGTCGGTTAAAGTTAAAGTTCCTCAAAGTATGAAAGAATGAAATGAATGATATCAAAGGTGTTTGGATAGGATAATCAAGAGGTGAACTAGACTCAAGTAATTACACTAGCTCATTCTTCTCATTGCACAGTGAATCCAATGAGAGTATTAAACAACATCCTATGTATAGCTGGTGTTCACAACAGCCTATGAACGAATAAAAGTGAAGTATTTATGAATGAAAGAAGCAAACTATCTGTTTCCTAAAGAAGGCTCCCTAGTTGAGGTCCCATATGTTGAGCCCAGATTTGTGGAAGTCCTAATGTTATGTCCGCCAATCAAGCGTCTCACGACTTATGAACGAATGATATGTAATACATTTACGTGCTATGTGAAATATGTTTTGTGTTGTGTGCAATATGAAGAGAATGAGGATGTATCTTACTCTTATAGCATGACTTTCCTAATCTTATTTGGCAAAGTCCAGTTGACTTGGCTTTCCATAAATCATATCTTTAGAACAGAGCTCTTCTTAATCATTTATGTTCTTGGTGTGTACTTGCTTACACACATACTCAGTCCAAGTGTGTATTAATCCCATACATTATACTAGTCTAGGTGCAGGTTTAGAAGTGTGTTGAAAACATTCATTACAACTGTTCGAACATAAATGATTTTCATTTGGTCTTGGAAGTCCTGATGCATCCGAGGATGCCTGTCATTCTATTTCGAGTTTAGTAATTGGTTTAGGCTAGTGGAGTATGTTCAACTAGTATTTCGTTCCTATTTTGTTCAGACTTATGTAATGGTGCTATTTTTGTAATTTTTACAGATGCTATAGTACTATTTATTTCATGATTGAAAGATTCTATATTAGATGGTTAATACACATGAGTAATCAACTTCTTTATGCGTGTAAGAATGTTACAACTATGAAGTCTATGTACACTTCAAACAAAACAAAAAGTGTCAAATTTTCCGCAAAAAATAACCTAATGAAAGTAATGAAGACGTAAGTAGGCTTGTCTGTGACCTCTTATAGGTCAACAACACCGGTTTAAGCTAGATTCTAGACCTCAATTCTTACATTTTGATATTAGCATTGTTTTTAGGATTTTTAGAGGTATTTCCCGACATTCCTCTCTAGAAAGTTTAGAGGCTTCATAGACTATAGTATTTCAGTTTGGAGTTGTTTTGGGTTATTATGACAAGTGCCATTTTGGCCAAAGTTATGGCATGACGTATTTACTATATGTATGTTTTACTCATTTCAATGTTGAGGCTTGTCTTCCACTAATATAAGTAGTAAGGCCAAGGGTTCGCTTAAGGGCCAGCAATGGTCTTCGACTGTAGCTCCCACCCAGGGTAGGATCGGGGCATGACAGGGGGAGTGTTGAGAATTGATTCAAAGATACTTGAACAAGTCTTAGTTTCCTTTATTTTAGTAAGCTTAGATATTGTTCCAGACTAATATCTAATCATCATGTATTTATATAAAAGAGAACCCTAGGCCCGCTTACATGGCGACACCACAAGCAAGAATTTCAGTTTAAATTTGCTTATTTCCAAAACTATCCTTTCTCATTCATGTAGAGATGTGACTTTTATGAAAAGTTGTGACTTTGATAAAAAAGTTATGAATTTTATGAAAAGGTGTGACTTTAATTAAGAGTTGCGACTTTTATGAAAAGTTGTGACTTTTACAAAAAAGTTGGTACTTTCATTGAAGAGTTGCGAATATTTTAAAAGCACTGACTTTTATAAAAGATTGTGATTTTTTCGAAAGGTTGCAATTTTACTAAATAATTTTAACCTTTCCAAAAAGGCACAATAAATAGTTCTTCGTACTACCCTTTCTTGTCTATAAATATATGGATTTCCTCTCATTTTAAAACACAAAAGTTCTAATCTTCATCTTTTACTACCGCAAAATAAAATAATTGTGTACTTTACTCCAGTTGAGTTGCTTAGTGACACCATTAATTATTATCAATAAGTTGGTGAATAAAATCATTTCATCGTGAGAGGATGTAATACTTTAAATCTTTGGTAATAGAGGGGAATCTTTTTTTAAAATACATTGTGCATTCAGTGGAGTCAAGCTTTTCCTTTCTATTTCATTTTACTTTACATATCCTGCTATGCTTTTGTACACTCATAATTTATGCTGCTTATGAATATTAATTGATTTTTTTAGTATGTTTTAACTTTTTTTATGTTTCTGCAATGTTAGTGTCTCGGATTATATTGAACATATATGTATATAGTATATATTTCATTGTATAGCAATTTGTTTTTGCAGTTTATCCCTTAGGTTTGACGTATAAATAGTAGGGCATTCATTTTAACTCAATGAAGAAAAAGGCAAGAAATATTACAAGATCGTGAAAATATCATAAGTTTCTGAGTGTCGTACGAAGAGTATAGTTGAAGTTTAAGTCCATGACATCATTCTCTATATCAGTTGAAACAATTCAATATACATTCTATGCTGATTGGATTAAATAGGTCAACTTACCAACCCTCCAAGCTATGACCATCATTGATCAATTCCCGACAATTAAATATAAATTTACATAGAAAACATTAGGAATAACCAATACACTATAATCAAATCATAATTGGATCATCATCTACTCAAGATCACAAGACCCACATTAAAAGCTAATTTGAAGGATTTAGGAGATCATGGGTTCTTCATGGAATTTGATTGAAAATCATGTTAAAAATCATTTATTAATCATAAATATATCATTAGAATGACACTGAAATAAATTTGAAAATGAACCCATGGCTAGATCGAAAGATAGGATTTTTTACTTTAGATTCATATAGCAAAACCTTTGAAAGAACTCCTTAGTTGGAAGATTTACTAAGGATCAATGGTTACAATACCATACAACATGAGAAGCCATGTGTTTTTCTTATGCTTGGTCTCTAATGGAGGTTTTAGGGGTTTTATATTTAGGAGGAAGGTTTGAATTGGAAGAGTAAAATTATAAATTGGACTCTAGGCTTATAAAGTGACTTAAAATAGTTAAATACACCTAAAATAACCACCCATATTTTAATTAGGAGGTGGGTTGAATTTTCCAATTCACCCCTAGCATGGCAGCGTGCAGCAAAGAGAACTCAAGGTTCAACCTACGGATGGCAGCAACAGACCGTTGGTTGAACGATGGCTCCGTCCTACACATCCATCTTGTGGAACTGAGGGTCATTTCTTGGGGATGAGCTCCCACGTCTAAATGAGGATAAACACCCCCAATCAGCGGGGCATAGGTGAGAGTATGGGGCGTCGATTGCAAGTCGCCAAGGCAGTATTGTAAGATTTTGGATCCTCTTCAAGTACTCTTTGGGTTATTTTTTGGGAGTCGTTCCCAAACAATTCGACCCTAATTATTATTATATACATGTTAGGGACCTCTCATATAAATTTGAACACAAAAACCCACGTATAACATGCAAAGGCACACTAGAACACACTAGCACGTCTATAGGCTAACTTTGGAACATCTTTGACGTTCTTAGACGTTTGACCTACGAACCACTTCAAATTAACTATACAATCTCTATAACACTTTATTAAAATATTATTAACATTTTATGGCACATAAGAGGCTCTACATAAGTTAGTTCATTTTGAGGGTCTTGATATTGCGAATCCTAATAAGGAACTTGTAAATACATCGAGGAATAATTGCTAAAAATTGACAAAGATGTTAATTCTCTAATGAAATAAGTGACACTTATTGAGTTTAAAAAACATGGAAGAAATCAGCAGAACAAGTGCTCACCAGAAAAAAGCTCAATTTAGGAAAATACAGTTATTGGGATTGAGGATGACTTCAATGTGGTAATTGAGCACCTCATTGCCCAATATGATTATTTAGTTGTCATACAACTTTTTTGTAAGTGAAATAAGTTTGAATTAATGCATCCACATTAATGTTTATTATTCCAAAATCATCTCTTAGTGTAACATCTTGCAACAATAAAGAACTAGAACGGAGTTTAAAATCTGCAAATACATATTATTGGGAAGTATAAGGAAATCTGGAAAATTTTAAGTAAATTAATGTGAGTGTTGGTAAATTTCAAACAACAATAACTCCTAACTCAAGCTGCGTTAGGTATAGTTTTAACAATGTTTTGAAAGATCTTTTTAACACCACCGAGTTCACTCGATTCCGAGTTTGAATGAGTAATTAATGACCATTGGAAGTAGGGTTGTTAGAAAAAGGAAAGTCTAAATCCAGATTTTTAGGGGATAGTTTGGTCTTTTCCCTTCCCTATTAATTTATTTCATATTTGGTAATTAAGTTAGGGTTCTAACATGACCTAGAGGTGTTAACACTTTTTCCAAAAGATTGAGGGTTTTGAGAGAAGAGGAGAATGTGCCAAGCATGTTTGATTCAGCGTAATCTAGTTGTAAAATGATTAGATTTTGAATGTTCTTGTTGGTTGTTATTTGATTGCGTTCATGCTTGAACATGAGTTGAAGTTATGAAATTTTTTGGGTAAAAACTGTTGTTTCTTGAGTTCATAGGATTATATCCTTGTACATATGATGTGAGTACATATATCAAAAGTGAAATTGAGAATAACAATCAAACTAGAACGATTTCAGGCCAGAAAACGTGAAGAGTTTTCAATCAAGCGTCACCCAGGAAGGTTAGGTGTGGGGTACCCCATCTGCGCAACAAGGCTTGGGGTGGCGTACCTGCAGTGCTCCCGAATGGTGTCTCTAAACATTAGGGCGGGCGCGGCGGGAACCGGTTGCACATGAATTGGCTTTTTTCACTACACATTTGTAATTTAGTCCATTTAAGACTTATAAAATGTTTTAACACTTCCTAATGATTCTAACTACTCTTAATGACAACTAAACAAATATAAATCATCCAAAAACATGAATTTCAACCTTGAATCCATAACTTCAAATTCAAGAAAAGTTAAGAGACAAGTCTAGGATATCTTGGACTCAAGTTTTTACAAATGCTTTTAACATTGTTCTAAGTATTAAAGATCAAGTATACTAAAGAGTAAAGATAAGGACAAGAAATTCATTTCAAGTTTCATAAGACTTTACAAACGTTTTAAAATAAAATTCTGACTTAAGTTTAACTTCAATTAGGAGTGAGTTGAAGTCTTTTCTTCAAAGAGTTATGTGGAAACTATGTATTCCCAAAGAAGTATAAAATGTTTTCACATTTAAATAAAAACAGAAACAAAGATTTCCAAAGAGCCTTCGATCTAGCTTTCAAAAAAGAGTAATAACTTTCTAAATTAAACAAGTAGAGAAATTAATATTTCCAAGATAGCCTTCGAGGTACGTTTTTAGTAATAATCTCAAATCCCAGAATGAAGTATATCTTAAAAACATACAAGGTAATATAATAACATTTTTAGGAGCATTACTGAGCACTGATATGTGGGAGAGTTCAGATAACTCAGAGCCGCCATAAAACTTGTATCCGCAATTAATAGAAGAGGGTCATGCTTTTAGTTGATTTCTTTAGTGCTTTTTAGCATAGTCTAGTGGATCCACTTAGTAGTTCAGGTTCTATAATAAAGGTAATGTATAGAAAGGAACTAGCAACGTGAGGGAAAATGTTGTATCATCATATAACTCTTAAGTCATGGTTGTCGCGTAGAGAAACTCCCACAAAAGTTAAATGTATTTGATATGCAGACTTATTTGTAATTTTAGATATATCTCAGAGTTATATTGTATCTTTACATACACACAAAGTGGACATCATGTTTTCAATAGTTTTTCTTAAGACTGCATTTATTTTAAATCGCTATATATTGACATGAGTTACGTCTTGTTTAGTTGAGTTGAGCGAGGTAAGTTCTTTATATTCTCATTTCAAGCCTATGTTAGTATTGTTTAGCATAACAAATCATGTAATTTATTGATGCTAATTGACGTGCATCATATTATGATGCATTCATTAGTTATGAGGATCGACATGCAGAGCACCGTAGATGTAGTTGAGCACTCTAAAGTCAGTTGGTGATCATCCTTGTATTCTTTAGGACTCCTTTTATTTCTTTTATTATTTTTCCTTAAGAAGATTTTGTGGGGGTTTTCCTAACATGAATCATAGTTTTTGTAGAGGCTTCATAGATAGTCAGAAAATCAGATATGAGTCTTTGAGCTTTGTATTTCATATGTTTTTGTATGAGAATTTAGTAGGTATTTTGCATAGTTGAAATCTACCTTTTAAGACATTATCAGTTTATTTCACAAATTTTTTATATAGAATATTCTTGTGTTTTAAGTCTTCCGCTAAGTAAGTATGTCAGGACAAGTGTTCGCTAGGATCCAGCAATGGTCTTTGAGTGGAATCCATGCCCATGTTGTAGGAAGGGGCGGGAAAAATTTGGTTTTAGATAGTACAGTTTACGAGTACTAGGCAGTCTATAAAGTTGTTATTAGGGTCCTATTTATCGGTGTGAAGAACACCACATCTATAATTTAGAGGCTACAACATTTTGGAAAATTCTCAATTCTATACTGACATAGTGCTTAGAGTTTATCTCTAAAAGTTTTAATTCGAACTTGTTCTTACACATAACCATTTGTTATGTTGCATTATTTTGCGAGTGCTTTCATACGGTGTTTCAAGAAAGTTGTTGTTGATATGAGGAGTATAATGAATTTTTTGTACCTTGGTTGTATACTCTATCGAGTACGGTAAGTAAGGTTGCAATGTTAATAGATGACATTTGCATAGAAAGGCTGATGATCCCTGTGCAATACGTTGTGAATAAAAAGAGTAAGGATACAGAAGAGTTTAAGAATAAGCAATCCTAGACATGAGGGAATTTGTGGGGGTAGCAAAAGAATAATGTGAACCTCTCTTTTCTCCTACAGAAGCATAAAGGTCCTACTTCATCGTCTGCTAGTGCATCTGCACCCAGGTACAAAATATGTATATAAGAGTCACAATTCTCATAACTTCAGAGCTAAATCTGCGTATTACCAAGAAAGTATCGTACAAGAGAGTACTAAGAGTCCCGTATGTTCCATGTGTAGTATGAGACAATCAAGGGTGTGACATAATAGCTTCATTTATTGCTTCAAGTGTGGCCATAACGATTATTTTATAAGAGAGTGTTCTAAGAACATACAAAGTAATAGATTCACTAGAGGTTGTCACTGGTATGATCCAAGTCCTCTGTCTTGATGTTTGTTAACAACAAAATCTGGAACCCTTATGTTTTTATACACATGATGGTGAGTCTATTCTAAATGAGAGTCTTTCGTGATTATCTAGTTTCTGTCAATCACAAGAGTAAAATTGCTGATCTAATTTACTTAGACATGGTAGAGTTTGATGTCATTCTAGGTATGGACTAGCTTCGTGCCTTTTATGGATCAATAGATTTTAGATTTTGAGTAGTAGAGTTCCATTATCCGAATGAACAAATCTTAGAGTGGGAAAAAAATTCAGCAATGCCTAAGGTTCAACTCATTTCGTAAATTAAGAGAAGGAAGTTAATTCAAAGGAGCATGTCTATAACATAGTCTGAGTTATTGACTTTAGTGTTGTCATACCTCCTATTTCAGTTAGTTCCAGTAGTAATAGAGCTTCTAGAAGCTTTTCTAGATGATATTCCCAAAGTCCTTCCAAACAGAGATAGATTTTGGTATAGATGTTCTCCTAGATACACGTCCTATATCTATTCTGCCATAAAGAATGAGACCACCAAAGTTGAAAGATCTTAAGGACAAATTGAAAGACCTCATAGACAAGGGATTTATTATACAAAGTATCCCACCTTGCGGTGCTCTAGTCTTATTTCTAATGAATAATGATGGTTCTCTTAGGATGTGTATAGATTATTGTTGGTTTAACAAGGTTACAATATAGAAATAAGTACCCTCTTCGAAAGAGTGATGATTTATTCAATCAACATGAGGGTGCCACCTGTTTTTCAAAAATAGACCTCTGCTGGCTACCATCAATTAAGAGTGATGGATTGTGACATTTAAAGACATATTTTATAACTCGATGTGGTCATTATGATTTATTGGTCATGTCAAATTGTTTGACAAATTCACCTGCAGACTTTATGGATCTTATTGATAGAGTATTCAAACCTTATTTAGATTTGTTTTTTATCGTATTCATTGATGACATACTAATCTATTCAATAAATGTAGAAGATCATGCTAGTCATCTCATAATATTCCTTTAGACTTTGAAATATAGAAGTTGTCTTCCAAGTTCTCTAAATGTGGGATTTGGCTTGAGAATATGGTGTTCTTGAGCCACATACTTTTCGGTTATGCAATTAGATTTTATACCCAAAAGATAAAAGAAGTTCAAAGTTGGCACAGACCCACGTCTAAAACTGATATTACGACTTTCTAGGGTTTGACTGGCTACTATAGAAGGTTCTTGAAGGGTTTTTGCCAATTTAATCTCATTTGGAAAAGTTGACTCATAAGAGATTAAGTTTCAATTGTCTGACACTTCTGAGAAAAGCTTTCAGGAATTGAAAAAGTGGTTAACTACTACATAATGTACTTAAGGTTTTTTGGTATATCGTGATGAATCTTGTGTGGGTTCGGTTGTGTGCTAATTTAGAATGGTTAAGTTATATATTATGCCTCCAAATCGTTCAAACTTCATTAGAAGAACAACCTAATGCATGACTTAGAGTTTGTTGTTGTGGTATTACCCTTTAAAATATGGTGTCACTATTTATCTGTTATTCATGTTCATATATTAATTTGGCCCAAGAGCCTACAATATGTGTTCACTCAGATAGAACTTAATCTCAGAAAAATGAGGTGGTTATAATTACTAAAGGATTATGACATGAGCATTCTTTACCACTCAATTAAGGCAAATGTAGTTGCTAGTACCATAAAAAGGTTCTCTATTGGTAGTACCAGCCATCTTGAAGAAGAGAAGAAAGAACTATGAAAAAATATTCATATACTTGCACGCTTAGGCAAAAGACTCATGGATTCCACAAAAGGAGGAATAGTGTGACAAATGGGGCATCATTAGTGTCACAAGTGAAAGAGAAGCAAGATAAAGATACAATTTTACTTGAATTGAAGGCAAATGCTCATAAGCAAAAGGTATTAGCTTTTAAATAGCGAAAGATGGGGCATTGAGATATCAAGGTAGAGTTTGTGTACTAATGGTGGAATGACTCAAAGAGAGAATCACCAAGGAAGACCATTGCTCGTAATATTACATTAATCCGGGCTCCACAAAAATGTATTTTCATTTGGGAGAACTATATTGGTGGGATTACATGAAAAAGGGCATTGCCGAATTCGTTGTTAAGTGTACCAAAAAGTTAAAATAGAGAACAAAAGGCTTGGTGGTTTCTTCGAATATAAAACTTTTAGAATAGAAGTTGGAGATGGTTAATATATATTTCATCAAAGGTTTACCAATGTTTCAAAGGCAGCATGATTCAATTTGGGTGATTGTCGATAGAATAACAAAATCAACCTACTTTTTGCTGGTAAACACTAACTATCAGGCATAAGATTATTTTAGATTGTATATTAAATAGGTGGTAATACATCATGGAGTTCCCGTTTCTGTTATTTGAGATCATGGTGCACAATTTACTACACAATTTTGGAAATCTTTTGAGGAAGGTTTGGGTTCAAAGGTGAAGTTAAGTACTTCTTTCCGTCCTCAAACATATGGGCAAGCACAGCATACAATTCATATATTAGAAGATATGTCGAGGTCTTGCCTGATTGATTTCAAAGGTAATTGGTATGATCACCTACCTCTATTTGAGTTTGCCTACAATCATACCTACCACTCTAGCATCCAAATGTCTCCATATGAACCTCTTTATGGGAGAAGATGCACATCCCGTATTGGATGGTTTGAAGTTGGTGAAGACGAATTGATTAGACCACATCTAGTTAATCAACATATCCATAATGTGAAGGTAATTCAAAGAGGTTTAAAATGACATAGAGTATTGAGAAATCCTACCTTGATGTTAGGAGAAGAGAGCTAGAGTTTGAAGTAAATGATTGGGTTTATTTGAAAGTTTTACCAATGAAGGGTGTTATAAGGTTGGATAAGAAAGGGAAGCTAAGTCCCCGGTATATTGTATCTTATAGAATATCCCAGTGAATCGGAAATGTATCTTATGAGTTGGAACTACCGCAAGAGTTAGCAACTGTTCATCCACTATTTCATGCCTCCATGTTGAAAAAGTGCATAGGTGATCCTTCTTCAATTGAAAACATTGGATTAAAGTTAACTTGCCGTGTGAGGAGAATCCTGTGCAAAATCTAGATCTTCAAGTTCAAAAATTGAGCACAAAGGAAGTTGCATAAGTCAAAATCCTTCAGAGGAACTAATTTTTTTAATTGCAACATTTTGAAAATCCAAAACTTGTCGTAGAACCTAACATAGGTGTATTGAGGTCTAGACAATGTTTTTATCTATAAGAATTAAAATAAGTCAATTAGGAGGTTTAGGAACCAAAACATCCAATAACGTCCATTATGTTCGAAAAATAGTTCTAAGGTGTACAAGAGTGCCTTACCCTATTTGACTAGCTTTTAGCAGTGAGAAATTCATGAAATTAGGTGGAAGGGTGTATAAAATGTGTTTAAGTTGATTCGTTGTTGAAACATCTGGGTACGGCTCAACCAACCAAGGGCCCTTAAGAAGGAACCAAGAACATAGGAGGCAACACTACATGGGCAATGTGCAACCACTAGAGGCCATCAACGACTCTTGTATGGATCGACGGGCCATCAAAGGCAAACTTTATCACACCCTTATCCAAAATTTTTGAAGCCCTCATATGAAAAGTCTCTAAACTCAACGACGGTTGTGCACCACGGAAGGCACAGCGCCCGTCGACTCACAGACGAAACGTCGACGGGGTTCCGTCTGTGAGGGTCCATTTTTCAGTACAATTTGAGTTAAGTCCGATTAGAATAATTAAGGGTTTTAGTGGTTATTTAGGGATTATATGAATATCAATTAGTTAATTTAACCCCCATATAAAGACCCCAACCCTCATTATCCTAAAGACAACTCACAAAAACAAACTCTCTTCCTTCTCTCTTCTTTCTCTCTCTATTGGAACAGACCATTTTAGACAAGCTAGGGGGACATTTTGAAGCTATAAAGGGACAATTTCACAACCAAATATTCATCAAACATTAAGGTATGGTATCTAATTCACCTTTGATAGTTCTTTGCTCAAAGGGCTCATTCGAAGTATTTCTAAAAGTTGGGTTTTCTAGTGCGTTTCATTCAACTACGAATTTGATGTTATGAACTGAGTTGTTTATAGTTTATTAGTGTATAATTGATACATTAACATGTATTTTAACTTTATTGTGATAATTTGTGATGGCTTGGTCTAAATTGAAGATCATGATCTTTAACTCTTAACTCTAGGTTTGATCTTGTTGTGAATTGGGTTGTGATTAATTCAATTGACTTGATTATTTTCTAAGTCACTATAATATAAAGTTGTGACACTAATTATGAACAAAATAATATTATTTGTAGTCTTTCACAATAGTTCTTCAAAAGTGATCTAGGTTATGATATTTGACCGAAGTATCTTGTCTTAAGCTTGGATTTAGTATTTAATTATGGTGTAGTGACTCTTCTAGTCGTGTTATTATTTTTCTTATTGAAATATGATGCGGAATATCTAAATTGGATTAAATTTAGGGTATACGGTACGACTTTGATGATGTACTATAAGGGAGACTTGCTAAGTCTTATGATCTCTATCATCACTTCCTGTTATGATTAATTGTGGTTAAGTCATGATGTTATATTGGAGTATGCCATGTATCAATATTGATAGGATGGTTTGATGTTGAATTGAAATGTCTACGCTACGTTTTAAGGTTGATTAAGATGTATGTATTATAAGGATGGTTATGACTATCAATGTGCATTATTATGATTTGAAATGCCAATATGTTAACTTCACGTATATGAATTGTAATGTAAGCTCTTATACTCATATGATTATTATTGATCTATTGATCATGATGATTATAAAAGGGGTAGACCCTATGACCTAAACTAAGCCATAATTAATAATAAAGGCTTAATGAAATTTCAAAAAGGAACTATAGCTTAAACACCGAGTGAACTAGATTTAGGAGTGCCCCTTCCTACATAGGGATTCTAGGAAAACTAAAGTACTCTTGAGATGGGAGACTACAATGCATGGATCATAAAGAGGTTCCCAACTATATCTTTTTATTTGATGAACTACGTTTCCCCGATAGGAACACAAACTAGAGGATTCATGTAGTTGCTATGTTTATGGTTTGGTACTACGTTGGCAAGTAGTTTGCCTTCTTTCGGTGTAGATTTTATGATACTTGATTCCCACTAGCTTATTTTGTGTATGTCGGTCAGAGCATGATATTCCCAAAAGGTAAAATGAATTAAAGGATTGAACTCTAAATAGGATAACCTAAGGGGTCTAGCTTAGTCTAGGTAGGGGTATGGGACTCTACCTAATCATTGCACTAGTTAGTTCTTAGGGGAGTCTTAGGAAAATGTTCTTATGTATGTTTATTTCTATGATGATTTACGTTAGGTATATGAAGGAATTTCACATTATTAATACTTTATGTTAACTAGTTCATTTATGAGTACGTGTTGGTTTATATTGTTAAAGTAAGATTAAATGTATAACTAAATGTCATGTTATGTGAAATAGGGTGTTAGTCATGATTCTTGTTGGGTTACTTTATTGAGTAGGGTTATGGGGCTTTACTTGGTCATTGCACTTGTTTACTTAATAGGGGTTCTTGGGTAATTGTCTTGCTTTGTTGTAATGAAATGTACTATTGTTCATGCTTATTTTTTAATATTACTTGGATGTAGAGTTACTTGAATATGTATCTACTTGTATAGTGGGAGTGTTTGGTTGGACTAGACTTGATGTTGTGGTATTGTAATGATCATGCCTATGACTGAATAAAACTGTAATATTGTTTGGTGTGGTATTATTTAATATGAAAATAAGTTTTTAAAAAATGCACACTTATAGAAATGTCCTTGTCTTATAATGTTTTATAAAAATATGTGCATATGGTCTCATACTTTGTACAAGTGGCGTATGAACTCATTTCTTTATTTTTCCCGAACATTTTAGGTTCCGGTCGTTGAAGAATCATTCAAGATGACTTGAAGAAGACTTGGATATTCTCTACCATACAAGTGGGTAGGTCCTCACTTTCCGAAGGCGATGCCCTTATCTTTCTTATGAAGTTGCTTTATTTTTCCAACACTTTTATGTTCGTTCCAGATTCATTTGACTATTATTTGTATAAGCCTATATGTGGCTTTTTTACATATATATAGGGCTCTACCCAATATTCTATGATCTTTAGAAGGTATGAGATGAGACAATCCTTAAGACTATGTTCTATCTTATGCATATATTTTGTGCAATAAAGATAGAAGGCTATAAAACCTTCCTATACGAAGGGTCTATGTATACTCAATATATCTATACGATGTGTATGTAGAGGTCGATTTAAACCTCCAAGTAGAAGAAATACAAGTTTGAAATTTTCCGCTAAATTCAACTTATGAATGTGATTATGTAAGCTAAGAGGCTAGTCATTGTCCTTAAAGAGGACGACGACGACGGTTACGTCTATGGGGTAAAACTGGGTGTGAAAAACTTGGTATCACAACATCTGGTTGAATTTATATGAGAGTCTATGTCTGTCTCTTCCACGTCTATGTATGTTCTTGTTTATTATTATGAAGCACACAACACTTATGGATAGGAAACTTCATGATGTCTAGGAAACTCTCATTATCTTGGATATCTTATATAATGACAATAGAGTACATTTATGGTGTCCTTTTTAATCTAATACTATTATTGTTCTTATAGGAAGAATGAATACTAGAAGGAATGATGCACGAAGACATGAAGAGGAGATCGCCAATGAGGGAGATCCTCCCCGTGGTGAACACGTTCCTCCACTTGAAGAAGATGCTAATATGGAAGAAGCTCCGGTCCATCCTCCACCCTTGACAGATGGAGATATAAGGGCTGCCCTCATTTAATTGGGTCAAGCCTCCACTGTTCAATCCAAAGCTATGACGTCCCAAGCCAACTGGGATCTTGTACCCCGTCCTCATCAACAAGTAACTACTATGGCTTCCCTTTTTCAGGTACTTCACTCAAATGAACCCTCATACCTTCTACATGTCTAAGGTTGAGGAAGACCCCCAAGAATTCATCAATGTAGTCTATAAGATACTTTTTGCTATGGGTTTGTCCACAAGTGAGAAAGCCAAGTTGGTCACTTATCAACTTAAAGACGTGGCTCAAGCATGCTTTCTTCAATAGAGAGATAATACTCTATTAAATGGTGGTCCTTTGACTTGGAAGATTTTAAAAATGGATTTTCTAGATCGGTTCTTTCCTAGATAGATGAGGGAGGCTAAAGTGGTGGAGTTCATCAATCTTTGCCAAAGAGGTATAAGTGTTCATGAATACACTTTGAAATTCACTTAAAATTCAAAATATGCTCCTTATTTGGTTTCCGATCCTAGAGATGAAATGACTCATTTTGTGAAGGGCGTGTGAAATGATTTGCAAGAGGAATGTCATTCAGCTAAGCTACATGACAACATGAACATTTATCGTCTTATGGTGCATGCCAAGCATGTGGAAGAGTCAAGGTCTAGGAGAAAGAGTAGAGATGCTAATTGAGTTTGTCTACAACAATACCTATCACTCTACCATCCATATGGCTCCATATGAAACTCTTTATGGGAGAAGATGCAAATCCCCTATTGGATGGTTTCAAGTTGGTGAAGCGGGAGGGATTGTACCACATCTAATTTATAAACCTATGGAGAAAGTGAAGGTAATTCAAGAGAGGTTGAAAACAACATTGAGTAGTGAGACATCCTACATTCATGTTTGGAGAAGAGAGCTAGAGTTTGAAGTATATGATTGGGTTTACTTGAAAGTTTAACCCATGAAGGGTGTTATGAGGTTGGGTAACAAAGGGAATCTAATTCCCCAGAATATTAGGCCTTATAGAATATCCAAGATAATTGGCAATGTCCCTTATGAGTTGGAACAACCGCAAGAGTTAGCAGCAGTTCATCCGGTATTTCGTGTCTCCTATTTTGAAAAAGGGCATAGGCGATCCTTCTTCAACTGAAAACATTGGATCAAATATAACTTAAATTTTGAGGATAAAACTATGAAAATTCTTGATCATCATGTTCAGAAGTTGAGGATAATGGAAGTTGCATAAGTTAAAGTCCTTCAGGGGTACTAATTTTTTGAATTGTAACATTTCGAAAATCCAAGACTTGTGGTAGAACCTAATGTATGTGTAGTGAGGTCTATACACTGTTTTTAAGACTATAATAATTAAAATTAGTCAATTAGGAGGTTTAGAAACCAAAACGTCCAAGAACATCCACGATGAACGGAAACTAATTCTAAGGGGTACAAGCGTGCCTTAGCCTATTTGACTAGCTTTTAGGAGTTAAAAATTCAAGAAATTAGGTGGAAGGGTGTATAACATGTGCTTAAGGTGATCTGTGGTATAAACATATGGTACGACTCCCCAAAGGACAAACCAAGGACCCTTGAGAAGGACCCTACGACATAGGAGGCAACATTGCCTAGGATGTGTGCAACTACAAGAGGCCATCAATGGCTCTTGTGTGGATCAACGGGACGTCGATGACAACCTTCGCCCGAAACTTAGACAAAATTTTAGAGGCCCTCAAATTCACAGTCTCTAAACTCAATGACGGTTGTACAGCACGGAAGGCAAAGTGTCCGTCGACTCATAGACAGACCGTCGATGGGGTTTTGCCTGTGAGGGTCAATTATTCTGCACAATTTAAGTTAAGTCAAATAAAAAAAATTAAAGGGTTTACATATTATTTAAGGATTAAAGGAAGATTAATTAACTAATTTAACCTCCATATAAAGACCCCAACCCCCATTAGCCTAAACACAACTCAAAAAAATAAACTCTCTTCCTTTTCTCCTCTTTCTCTCTCTATTGGATGACTCCATTGAAGACACGCTAGGGAGAGTTTTTGGGGCCGTAAGGGGATTATTTCACAATCAAATCTAAATCAAACCTAAGGTATGGGATATAATTCACCTTTGAGACTTCTTTCCTAAAAGGGCTCCTTTAAAGTATTTCTAAAAGTTTTATTTTATTTTTCTTTTTTTTTTTATATATTTTTTTTATTTTTTTTTCATTCAATTACGAATTTAATATTATGAACAGAGTTTTTTATTGTTTCTTTAGGATATAATTGATAGATTAACATGTATTTTAACTTTATTGTGATAATTTATGATGTTTTGGTCTAAATTGAAGAGCATAATCCTTAATCCTTAACTATAGGTTTTGATCTTGATGTGAATTGTGTTGTGATTGATTCAATCAACTTTATTATTGGATAAATCAATATTAGATGACTTTTTTACACTAATCATGAAAAAATGATGATTTTTAGTCTTTCATACTAGTTCTTGAGAACTGATCTAACTTATGAGAATTGACCTCTGTATTTTGCCTTAAGCTTTGATTTAGTATTATTTTATAGTATTGTGATTCTTCTAGTATTGTTATTATGTTGATTATTTAATTATGATGTGTAAAATATAATTTGGATTGAATTGAGGGTTTATTGTAAGGCTTTGATGATGTACTATAAAGGAGACTTGGTAAGTCTTATGATCTCTATCTTTACTTCTAATTGTCATTAGTTGTGATAATGTCATGGTATTATATTTGAGTATGTCTTGTATTAGTATTCCTAAGATGGTATGATGTTAAATTGAAATTCCTTGGTTATTTTGTGAGCTTATTTAAGGTGTATGTGATATAAGGATAGAGATGACTATTAACGTGCATTATTATAATATGAAATGTTAATGTTCTAACCTCACTTATGTGACCTAACTAAACTATGACTGATAATTAAAGGCTTAAAGATATTTGAAAAAGGGACTCTAGCTTAGCACCGAGTGAAGTAAATTGAGGAGTGTACCTTACAACATAGGGAAGGTAGGGGAACTAAAGTACTCTTGAGATTGGATACTAGAATTTATAGAGCATAAAGATGGTTTTAATTATATATCCTAGTTGTTAAACTATGTTTCCCCCATATGAATACTAGCTAGTGGATCCACATAGTTCTTATGTTTTTTGTTTTTGTACTACCTTGGAAAGTAGTCCACCTTCTTTCGGTGTAAGATTATATGACATCTGATCCCACACTAGTTAGCCTGTAGGAGAGTCTTAAGAGTATGTTATTGTGTATGGTTATGTCTATGATGATTTATGATATGTATATGAAGGACTTGCACATTATGAATGCTATATGTTGACTAGTTCACTTATGAGTACGTGTTGGTTTATATTGTTAAACTAAGATGAAATATATATCTACATGTCATCTTATGTGAAGTAGGGTGTTAGTCATGATTCTTGTTGGGTTTCCTGATTAATTAGGGTTATGGAGATTTACTTGGTCCTTGCACTTGTTGACTTAATAGGGGTTCATGGGAAATTTTCTTGCTTTGTTATAATGAAATGTACTCATATTCATGTTTATTATTTAATATGACTTTGATTTATAGTTACTTGAATATGCATCTATTTGTATAGTGGGAATGTTTGGTTGGACTACATGTGATGATGTGGTATTGTGATGGTCATGCCTATGACTTAATAAATGAGAAATATTGTTTTGTGTGGTATTGTTGAATATGCATATAAGTTTTAAAGAAAAATGCATACTTATAGAAATGTCCTTGTCTTAGGATGTTTTATAAATATATGTGCATATGGTCTCATACTTAGTTCTGGTGGCGTACTAACTACATTTCTTCCCTTTTCCCAAACATTTTATGTTCCGGTCGTTGAAGTCTCATTCAAGACGATATGAAGAAAACTTGGATATCCTCTACCATCAAAGTGGGTAGGTCCTCACTTTTCGAGGGCAATTCAATTATCTTACTTATGAAGCTTCTTTGTTTTTCTAAGATTTTTATATTCATTCCACTTTCATTTGAGTACAATTTTTATAAGACTATATGTGGCTTCTTTACAATTATATAGGGCTATTCCCAAATTTCTATGATCTTTCGATGGTATGAGATGAGACAATTTTTAAGTATATGATCTATCTTATGTATATATTTATGTGCAATAAAGGTAGAAGACTATGTCACCTTTCTATACGAAGGGTCTATGTATTCTCGATATACCTATAATATGTGTACATATAGGTCTATGTAAACTTCCAAGTAGAAGTAATAAAAATTTTAAATCTTCCACTAAATTCGTCCTATGATTATGATGAAGTAAGCTAAGAGGCTAGTCTTATTCCTCAAAGAGAGCGACGTCTCCTGTTATGTCTATGAGGTAAATTCGAATGTGAAAAACTTGGTATTAAAGCATCAGGTTGAATTATATAATAGTCTATGTCTCTCTCTACCACGTTTATTTAAGTTCGCGTTCATAATTATGAAGCACGCTATACTTATGGATAGGAACCCACATGATGCCTAGGAAACACTCATTTTCTTGGAAAACTTATATTGTGATATTAAAGTATACTTATGTTATACTTTTTCACCTCATACTATTATTGTTCTTATCAGAAGAAAGAACACTCAAAGGAATGCGACACGAAGACTTCAAGGGAATATTTCCAATGCGGGAGCTCCTCCCCGTGGTGAACAAGTTCCTCCACTTAAAGAAGATGGTAATATGGAACAAGCTCCAGTCCATCATCCACCCTTGACAGATGGAGATATAAGAGCTTCCCTCATTCAATTGGATCAAGGCGCCACTGTTCAAGCCGAAGCTATGACCTTCCCAAGCCAACCGGGAGCTTGTACCCCGTCCTCATCAATAAGTCACTACTATTGCTTCCCGTATAAGGTACTTCAATCAAATGAACCCTCCTACCTTATAAGGGTATAAGGTTGATGAAATACCCCAAGAATTTATCAATGCAGTCTAGAAGATACTATTGGCTATGGGTTTGTCCACAAGTAAGAAGGCCGAGTTGGCAACTTATCAACTTAAAGATGTGGATCAATCATCGTTTGTGATATGGAGAGATAATAGGCAATTGATGTGTGGTCCTTTGACTTGGGAGATTTTCAAGAAGGCTTTTCTAGATTGGTTATTTTTCTAGAGAGATGAGGGAGGCAAAAGTGGTGGAGTTCATCCACCTTCCCTAAGGAGGTATGAGTGCTCATGAATACTCTTTTAAATTCACTAAATATTCGAAATATGATCTTCTTTGGTTTTAGATCCTATAGATTAAATAGTCATTTTGTTGATGGGGGTGTCGAATGATTTTTAAGAGAAATGTCATTCAGCTATGCTACACGATAGCATGAACATTTCTCGTCTTATGGTGCTTGACAAGCATATGGAAGAAGCGAGTTTCAAGTCAATTCTCTTCCATGTTCCCAAAGTCTAGTGGAGATAGGGTGTCTAACTCTAAGTTCAAAAAGGGAAAAGGTACTAATTTACTAACAAAGAAGCCAACAGAAATGTGTGGCAGAAGCATTATGCTTATTGCTTTAAGGGGACGGATAATTGCTTTTGTTGTGGCAAGAGCAGGCACAAAGTTTGGGATTGACCTAATGTGAGGAATCAAGACAAGGGTAGTGGTCAATCTCAAGAAAGTGGTTCTAATGAGGCTCTAAATAAGAACCACTTCTATGATCTCCCCTCTAGGGGTGAGCAAGAGACTTCTCCTTATGTGGTGACCGGTATGTTGAAATTCTTCGCTATTTATGTAAATGTCTTACTTGATCCAAGTGCTATTTTATCATTTGTTACTCTTATAGGTAGCCAAAAAGTTTGACGTTTTACCTGATATTTTGCATGAACCTCTTATAGTGTCTTCTCCGTTGGGTGAGTCGGTTTTTGCAAAAAGGGTGTATATAAATTGTCCTATAATGTTGACTAATAGAGTTTATTATTTTGAAATAGTAGAACTCGATATGCTTGTTTTTGATGTTATATTGGGTATGGATTAATTGCATGCTTGCTTTGCTTCTATTGATTGTAGGACAAGGGTGGTTAAGTTTAACTTTCCAAATGACTCCGTTCTAGAGTGGAAGGGGTAAACTCTATTGCTAGAGGTTGTATATCATCTCTTGTCTAACAGAATTCAAAATGATCTTTATAGGATGTCTATACCATATTGTAAGAGTCCAGGATCTAAACTCTGAAATTCCTCCCATTGAGTCGGTCCCCGTAGTAAGTGAATTTTCAAAGGTTTTTCCTAATGACCTTTCCAGTATTCCTCCCGAATAGGAAATTGATTTTGGTATCGATTTGCTATGGGATACGAATCAAATTTCAATTCCTTCTTATCGGATGGCTTCGGCCGAATTGAAAGAGTTGAAGGCTCCACTCAAAGATTTACTAGAGAAAGGCTTCATTAGGCCTCGCATTTATCCATACAATGCTCAAATTTTTTTTGTGAAGACAAAGGATGGGTCCTTATGAATCTGTATTGATTGCCGCCAACTCAATAAGGTCACAATCAAGAACAAGTATCCTCTACCTCGGATTGACGACTTGTTTGATCAACTCCAAGGGGCAAGTTCCTTTTCTAAAATTAACTTAAGGTCCGGGTATCACCAACTTAGGGTGAGAGGTGAGGATATGTCAAAGACGTCATTCCAGACTAGATATGATCAACGAAATCTTAATAATGTCTTTTTGTGTCAATAATGCTCTGGCAGTGTTTATGGACCTAATGAATATAGTGTTTAAAAATTACCTAGATTCATTGACATCTTGGTATATTGGAAATATTAGGGTGATCATATGAACCATTTGAGGGTAATGTTGAAAACCCTTAAAGAACATCAATTGTCTGCCAAGCATAGAAAATTTGAGCTTTGGTTGAGGTCGGTGACATTTCTTGTTCATATCATCTCTAGCGAAGAAGTTGAGGTTGATCCTATAAAAACGGAGGCGGTGAAAAATTGGCCTAGACCTTTGACTAGAAACGATATTTGGATTTTGTTGGGTTTAGCAGGTTATTATCGGTGGTTCGTGAATGTTTTTGACCTAGAAGTGTAAGAAGTTTGAGTGGTCAGAATCATGTGAGAGAAGTTTTCAAATGTAGAAAGATAGCCTTACCTCTGCTCCAGTGTTGACCTTCCCGAAGGGTAAAAAGGGGTTTGTTGTGTTTGCGACGCACCCTAGACGGTTTGGGGTGTGTGCTTATGCACCATGGGAAGGTGATAGTCTATGCTTCGAGGCAACTTAAGGTACATGAGAGAAACTATCCAACTCATGAACTTGAGTTAGCGGCGATGGTTTTTACCTTGAAAATATGGAGGCATTACTTATGTGTATTCACGTTGATTTCTTTACCAACCATAAGATTCTCCCATATGTATTTACCGAAAAGGAGTTGAATCTCCAACAAAGAAGGTGGTTAGAATTGTTGAAAGATTATGACACGTGTGTCCTCTATTATCCCCGCAATGCTAATATGGTTGCGGATCCCTAAGTCATATGACTATGGGTAGTGTATTCCACAATGATGAAGCCAAGAAAGACCTAGTGAGGGATGTTCATAGGTTGTCTAGGTTGGTTATTAGATTAGAAGATTCTTCTTATAGTGGTTTCATGGTTGATAATAACTCCTAGTCATCATTAATTGTTGAGGTGAAGCCCAAGCAACACCTTGACAAATCATCGATGGAGTTTGAGGAAACAGTCCTCTACAAGCTAAATGAGTCATTTTCCCTTAGAGGGACGGTATTATAAGGGGCCAAGAGAGATTATGTGTTCCCAAGAAAGATGGGCAGAGGGACCGGATTCTTGACGAAGCCCATGGGTCCCACTAATCTATTGATCCAGGTTCGACAAAAATGTACCGTGACGTTAGGGAAGTATATTGGTGCGAAAAAATAATGAAGGACATACCCAAGTTTGTCGCTAAGTGTCTAAATCCCAACAAGTAAAAGCCGAACATCAAAAGTGAGGTGGCTTACTGCAAGAAATCCAATTTCCTGCTTGGAAGTGGAAAGACATCAATATGGATTTTGTAGTAGGTTTGCATCAGATTCAAACGCAATATGACTCTATATGGGTGGTTGTTGATAGGTTGACCAAGTCCTCTCACTTTTTTCCCTTCAAATCTACTTATTCAGCGAAAGATTATGCTAGGATCTTCATAGATGAGATTGTGTGTCGCCACGGTATTCCGTTAACCATCATATTAGATCGGGGTGCACAATTCACATCTAGGTTTTGGAGGTCCTTTCAAAAAGGTTTGGGTACTAACGTGAATTTGAGTACCGTTTTTCATCCTCAAAAGGATGGTCAAGCAGAGTGTACTATTGAAACCCTTGTATATATGTTTAGGTCTTGTATTATTGATTTCAAGGTAAATTGGGATAAGCATTTTCCTTTGGTGGAGTTTGCTTATAATAATAGCTTTCATTCATCCATTTCCATAGCTCCCTATGAAGCCTTGTATGGTAGGAGATGTAAATCTCTTTTTGGATTGTTTGAAGTAGGTAAGCCTTCGTTTATTGGTCCTAATTTTATATATAAAACTTTGGAAAAAGTTCATATCATAAAAAATCGGTTGCAAATGTCCTATAGTCGGCAAAGTGTTCTGCCAATCATAGGAGAAGAGATTTGGAGTTTGAAGATGTTGATAAGCTGTATTTATAAATTTCACTAATGAAAGGGTTGTTTAGATTTAGCAAGTAAGCAAAGTTGAGTCCTCGTTATGCGTGTCCCTATGAATTTTTGCAAAGGGTTGTAAGGTTGCCTATTAATTGAAATTTCCTACTGAATTGGCTTCGGTTCATCCGATTTTCCCTGTTTGCCTGCTTAAAAAGTGTATTGGTGATCCCGAGTCTATTCTTCCAATTGAGGGTTTTGGTGTCAAGGATAACCTCTCTTATGAGGAAGTTACGGTTCAAATTTTGATAGGTAAGTCAAGAATTTAAGGAATAAGGAGGTGGTGTCTTTAAAACTGTTATGGAAAAATCACCTAGTAAAGGATGCAACATGGGAGGCCGAGGCCCACATGAAGTCCCGTTACCCTTATCTTTGTTATAATTAAGGTTAGGCATTCTTTTTCATAATATAAATATGACTAGGAATTGAAGTTTCATGATTTTTGGTTAAGTCTTGCAAAAATGTTCATTTTTGAATCACAATACAATGAGTTACAGTGAATTTGATGCATAAAACTTGAAATTTTGCCTTTTTAGCTTGTTTGAGTTATGGTGTGCATTTTGATATGGTGAGTCTTTACAAAATAATATATAGCATGTTGATAAGTTGAATTTTGTGCTAATTGACTCATGTAATATATGTTGAGCTCATTTGTGTTGGTAAAAGGAGACGCCTCATGATGATGTGTTTGAGCCTTATGCATGGTAATTTATATTTTGAAATTGACTTTTTGAAATCATATGATTTATGTCTTTTTCATATTGTTTATTGTTAGAGCTTCTAGTCTTGAGGCTATTACTTTCTTCAAAAGAATTTTACTGTCATTCGGGGAAGAATGTTCCTAAGTTGGAGATAATTTAATATCTCAAAAATTCAAGACTTTCTGTAGAACCTAACATTGGTGTCTTGTATTCTAGACACTGATTTTAGGACTAAATTAATGAATATAAGTTAATTAGGAGGTTTAGGAACAAAAATGTCCAAGAACGTGCACGACATTTGAAAACTAGTTCTAAGGGGTACTAGTGTACCTTAGCCAATTTGACAAGCTTTTAGGGGTGGGAAATTCATGAAATTAGGTGCAAGGGTGTATAACATGTGTTTAAGGTGATTTTTGGTCGAAACGTCCGGGTACTACTCCTCAAGGATCAACCAAGTGCCCTTGAGGAGGACCCTAGCACATAGGAGACATTGCCTGGGCAGTGTGCAACCACGAGAGGCCATCAATGGCTTGTATGTGGATCGAAGGGGCGGAGATCCCAATCGTCGTCCCACACTTAGCAAAAATGTTGGAGTCCCTCATATGGACAGTCTCTAACCTCAACGATGGTTGTGAAGAACGAAAGGCACAGTGCCAGTCGACTATCAGATGGACCGTCGACGGGGTTCCGTCTGTGCAGGTCCTTTTTTCTACACAATTTAAGTTAAGTCCAATTAAAATAATTAAGGGGTTAAGTGTTTATTTAGGGATTAAAGGAATATTAATTAACTAATTTAACCCCCGTATAAAGGCCCCAACCCTCAGTAGCCTAAACACACCTCACAAAAATAATCTCTCTTCCTTCTCTCTTCTTTCTCTCTCTATTGGAATACACCATCGAAGACAAGATAGGGGGGATGTTTTGGGGGATGGAAAGGGATTATTTAACCATCAAATCTTCATCATACTTTACGCTCGATTTCGAGTTTATATGAGTGAGTTATGCACATTGGAAGTTGTGTTGTTAGAATAAGGAATGTCCAAATCCAGATTTTTAAGGGGTAGTTTGGTCTTTTCCTTGCCCTATTTCTTTTTTGTCAATAATGTTAGGGGTCTTAGTTTAACTATATTAATTTACACTTTTGCCAAAAAAGTTAGGGATTTTAGAGAAGAGCGGAAAACATGAGAAAGAAGAAGGGTGTTCAAGATTTGGCAAGATCAATGAAGTTAACTTGTGGATTTCATCGAGGGTAATCCCTAAAAAGGTATGTTTGTCTCTCATAACGTTGGGTTTTCTCACCCACGTGCCGAGCAAGTTTGATTAAGCATAACCTAGTTTTATAACAATTGGATTTTCAATGTTCTTGTTGTTTGTTCTTTAATTGCATTCATTCTTGAACATGAGTTGAAGTTATGTACTTTTAGGGTAGAAAGTGTTTTTTCTTGAGGTCATTGGGTTAGATCCTTGTGTCTATGATGTGGGTACATAAATCTAAAGTGAATTTGAGCAAAGATATAGAATTAAAATGATTTTAGCTCAAAAAACTACAGGAGATTTCTTACGGGTATCACCTGGGAAGGTAAGGCACGATGCACCCATCTGCGCCAAAAGTCATGGGGAGGCGCACCTGAAGTATGCCTATGTGGGGCCTCTAAACATTAGGGAGGGTGCACCCATATCGACGTTTTTCACCCACTGTTTCACTCTGTTTAAGTCTTGTAAAGGGTTTTGACACTTTCTTCTGATTCTAACTACTCTCAATGACTTTTAAACATATAGAAATCATCCAGAAACATGAACTTAAACCTTAAATTCATAACATCTAATTCAAGAAATGTTAAGAGGCAAGTCTAGAAAGTTCTTAGAGTCTTTTCAAGTAGTCTTTTACAAATGTTTTTAACATTGTTTTAAGACTTAAAGATCAAGTTGATTAAAGAGTAAATATAAAGAAATAAAGCTCATTTCAACTTTCATAAGTCTTTTAGAGATATTTTAATTTTATTTTAAGATTTAAGTTTGAGTTCAGTTAAGATTAAAGTGGAGTCTTTTCTTTAAAGAAGTATATGGATACTAAGCATTCCCAAAGAATTATAAAATGTTTTTACATTTAAATAATAATGGAAACTAAGATTTCCAAAGAACCTTGGGGCTTGTTTGTATAAAAGTGTAGTAGATTATGAAAAGTAGCAAGCAGAGATTTCCAAGATACCATTTGAGCAAAGTTTTGAGCACTGATCTCAAAGAACAAAAGTAAGTATGATTTAAAAACATAAGAGCTAATATAACAATATATTTTGGAGTAGTGTTGACCACCAATATGGAGAGAGCATCGATAACTCACAGCCCCCGTAAACTATGTAGCCACCATGATTAGAACAGGGTCATACTTTCTAGATGATTCATGTAGTTCTTTTTAGCATAGACAAGTGGATCAACTTAATATTTTAGGTTCTATACTAATGTCAAGGTCTAGGACGGCCCTAGCAATGTGAGGAAAAATGTTGTATCATCACTATAGCTCTTAAGTTATGATTGTTAGTTTGACAAACTCCCACAGAAATTGAATGTATTTTATATACGTAGTTATTTTTATATTTACTTATATCTAATGGATATATTGTATCTTTGCAAAATACGATGTTAACATCATGTCTTAAACATCTTATTTAAATTAGTTCAGTCTTGTAGAGTTAAGTTGTGCTAGGGAATTTTTTAGATTCTCCTTTTAAGCCTATGTTAGTATTGTTTAGCATTTCAACTCGCATACTCGTCCATTCAAAGTACTTACGCCAGTTGGCTTGCATCCGAAGAGAATGAGGATCAGCATTCAATGCATCGTTGATCGATCTAGGCACTCTAGAGTTAGTTGGTGAGCCTCCTTTCATTCAAGAGGACTTCTTTTATTGCTTTAATTATTTTTCTTTATTAGGATTTTGTGAAGTATGTCCTAACATCAGTCACAATTGTCTTAGAGGCTTTATAGATAATCAAACAATAAGATATTAGTCTTTATCTTTGTATTTCAAATGTTTTTCTATGAGACTTTGAGTAGACATTTTGGCTTGTTGAATGCTTTGTTTTAAGACATTCTAAGTTTATTTCACAAGTTCTTTATATAGACTATTCTGGTGATTTAAGTCTTCTGCTAAGTAACTAAGTCAGGCTAAGGGTTAGCTTGGGGCCAACAATGGTCATCAAGTGGTGGCCACGCCCAGGATGTAGGCTCGTGGTGCGACACTTAGTTTTACAAGAAATCCTTTAGGAGTTTGTAATACCTATATGTAGTTATTTCTGCAAACCATCTGGTTTTACATTTAAATAATATAAATAGAGATATATTGATGATTTTAATCATCTCCATTGCCCTTAAGTAGACTATAATAAATTTGAGCATTCTAAAAACATAATATTCTCCTTCTATATTTCCTACAAATTGGTATCAGAGTCAAACCCATCTAATCCAATGTTTGGGACCAAACAATTGTACATGTACAAGATGCTAAGAACTGGGTGTGAAATGGGGTGTTAAAGAATGACAAAAGTCTCATATTGGTGGTTAATGAGATTGATGGACACCTTGTAACACATGGACAATCCTCCTGCCTTTGAACTAACTATTGGTGTGTTAGTTAGGCTCAAGACCTAATTTCACATGGTATTATAGATGTTTTCATTCCTTATATGTGTTAGGTGAAAAAAGAAGTTGGCATCCAAAACAAATGAATGTGTTGATTCTTTAATTGTTCTTACTCAATGAATATTGTTAATGAAATAAAAAATCATGGTAATATTTTTTTTGACCAACAAGTTATGGTAAAGATTCTAATTAGTTTCATAAAAAAATGAGTGTATTATTGATATTATTGAGGAGGCGAAAGATATTTCTCACCATATTATCAAAGAGCTAGTTGATTCATTTTGTGAACATGAGATAAAAAAATTTCGTGAAGATCAACCCAAAGAGATGTCTTTCCAGTCTAGAACAAGCTAGAATTCTTAAAATTTCTCAAATAATCAAATAAGAAGAATTACAATACAAAAAAAAAGTAGGATTATGATGGTTCTTCTATCAAGGTTGAAGAAAAAGGTGACAAAAGTTCTAGTCATTCTTATAAAGTTTCCAAAAAGACTAATCACATTACAGAAAATTATTAGCACAAAGGCGAGCCTCAATATAACTTTTGTAAAAAGTTTGACCGCGTTTAGAAGGATTGCAGGCACAAGAAATCCGGCAAGTAACTTTTTGTGAAAAACATGAGGAAGAAAGGGATGAAAACTTTTTATTTTCTTCTAAATCTTATACATCAACAAACAGCAATGAATGGTATGTTGATAGTTTTTCTAGCAATCAAAGGACTAAAGATGAAAAGACCTTCCTCTCAATTAATAATAAGATAACTACTAATGTGAGAATGGGGAATGGAGTTATAGTAAATTTAAGAAGTAATTGTGTTATTTTGATCAGCGTAAAAGGGAGAAGCAAATAAATTTATAATGTTCTTTACGTTCCTAACTTGGACGAAAATTTTCTTAGTTTTGGTCAATTCATGGAAAATGATTATTCTCTTATTTTACGGATAATTATTGTAGGATTTATGATAAAATTGAGTCAAATCAAGTCATTGTTGAGGTAAAGATGATAAAAAGAAACTTTCCTTTGCAATTTCATTACAGTGCATTAAAAAAGAAGTATTCAATGGTTCGTAGCTTTGGTAAAAAAGATTTTGTCAGTTTAATTTTCATGGTTTGAAGCTTCTCAAGAAAAACTACATGGTGCAAGGGCTTCCTGAGATACATACTGAGGTAAATCCATGTGAAAGTTTTATAGTGTGAAAATAACATAGAAAGTGTTTTTCAAAATAGATGTTTTGAAGAACAAATGTACTTTTGAAACTTATCCATACCGACATTTGTGGATTAATAAAGACTCCATCTCTTGCAAGTCAAAGGTACTTTCAAATCTTCATTGATATTTTTTTCAAGATTCACTTGGGTTTTTTTCTTGAAAGAAAATTCATAACCATTTGCTACATTCAAGAAATTTAAATCCATTGTTTATTAACAAAAAATGGGGCAGACTGAAAACCATTCCTCGTGATAAAGGAGATAAATAAACAAACCGATAATTTGAAGAATATTGTAAAAATGAATGCATTCATAAGAAACATACAAAAGGATACACTCCTCAATAAAATGGTGTATCCTAAAGAAGAAATAGAATAATTGTTGCATGGAAAGAACTATGATGAATGAGAAAGGACTGTCAAAATATTTTTGGGCAGAAGCAGTACATACAGCGGTGTACATTTTTAACAGTTGACCGACAATGGCATTTGAGGAAAAGACATCAGTAGATGTTTGGAGTGACATGAAACCTTATGTATATCATTTTAATTTTTCCGAGTGTATTTATTATGGTCATAAACCTACTGAGAAAAGAATAAATTTGAATGGAAAAAGTCAAAATATATATATTTCTTGTTTATACTGATGTGACAAAAGATTATAGGTTTTTCTATGTCAAAACTAGGAAACATGTTATTAGAAGAGATGTCATGGAATTAGAAATATAAAAAGATAGAAATAATTTTATCATATTTTTAGATGTGTCACATAAAGAAGAGTATGAGAAAGAGGACGATGTCCCTCAAGGGGGAGAAATCCAGATTCAGATAATGAAGAAGTGCCTCTCAGAGGAACAAAAATGTTGAGTGGCATTTATCAAAGAAGTAACTTTGCCCGTTTTGAGCGAGAAAATTATGAGGAACCAATAAAACAAGATGTTTGGAAGAATGTCATGAAAGAAGAAATTCGGATGATTGAAAAAAAATGAAACTTGGAGCTTGTGGATATACCCAATAAAGAGAAGTTGTAAGTCTAAAATTGATTTAAAAAATCAGACTCAATCAAGAAGGAGATATTCAAAATCACAAAGAGAGGTTGGTTGCTAGTCTTCACGCGAAAACCAGGTATTGTTTTTTATGAAACTATCTCGCCAGTTTCTTATCTTAAGACAATTAGAATCGTAATTTATGTTGCTGAACAAATGAAAAATATTCCAATTTGATGTTAAATATTTATTTCTCAATGGAAAACATGATGAAGAGATTATGTTGAAAAACCTCAAGGATTTTTTATTCAATGGGGGAGAAGAGAAGGTGTACAGGCTAAAAAAGGCTCTTTATGGGATGAAGAAAGCTCCCAAATCCTTGTAGAATGAAATTGTTACATACTTTTTGAAAAATAATTTCCAAATAAGTAAAAGTGAAGCCACTTTGTATGTGAAAAAAGAATATGTGAACATCATCATTCTTTGTCTCTATCGGGTAGATATGATATCTTCACAAGAAATAATGTGAAAATAATGCAACAATTCAAGCAAGATATGATGAAACACTATCAAATTAGTGATCTTGGGTTGACAAATTATTTCTTGGGCATCGAAGCTCTCAAGTTAAAGAAGAAATTAATTTCTAAAAACAAGTATACTAAAAGTATTGTTTAAATATTCAAAATGATAGATTGCAAGTATGTGGTTATACCATTATCATCAAATGAGAAGTTCTGAAACGATGATGGAGAAAAAAAGTAATATCTCACTTTATAGGAGCTTTATTGGAAGCTTGCTTTATCTTACTTCAACAATGCCTGACATTATATTTGCTGCTAGTTTATTATCCATATTCATGCAATAACCAAGCCAATTGCATTTTGGAGATGCAAAGAGTGTTCTATCCTACTTACAAGGAACAATGGATTAAGGGATAATATATAAATTTGGTGGAGATTTGAACTAAATTGGTTATTTTGATAGTGATTGGGCGGGAAGTATAAATGACATGAAGACTACTTCTCGTTACTCTTTCGTATTTGGATCAAGTATTTGTTCTTTTTTATAAAAAATAAATTGTTTATGCTCAATCCACTGCCAAAGCAGAATATGCCTCAATAGCTGAAGGTACTTCTAAAGATTTTTGGCTTAGGATAATATTAGAAGACATTGGTTAAATATAAAAAAGAGGGATTATTATGTAATGTTATAACAAATCACCAAATGCAATTGCCAAGAGTCCAGTCAACCATGCAAGATAAAAGCATATTACTATCAAGTATAATTTTGTCGGATAAACATAAGGGAAAGAAAAAATTCAATTGCGTTATTGTCACTCAAGAGAACAACTTGCTGACATCTTCACCAAAGAACTTCCTAGAGAAAAAATTAGCAATATCTGATAACTCATTGGAGTTGTCAAGCAAATGCTTTAAGTGGGAGTGTTTCAATTAATGCATCCACATTAGTGTTTAGTCATACAAAATCCTCTCTTAATTTTTTATGAAGTCCTTTAGGAGTTTGTAATACATTTATCCAATTAAATGTGGTACATTTTTCTCGTATGTTGTGCAAGCCTTTTGGTTGTACATTTTACAACTATAAGTAGGGATGTAATTGATTATTATGATCATCTCAAGTGGTATTAAGTATCCTATATAAATCTTGAGCATTCTCTAAACATAATATACTCCTTCTATATTTCCTATACAATATAGGTAAGAAAACTCTTGCCAAAAAAGTTTATGATGATAATA
This sequence comes from Solanum lycopersicum, assembly GCF_036512215.1. Classification (NCBI taxonomy): domain Eukaryota; kingdom Viridiplantae; phylum Streptophyta; class Magnoliopsida; order Solanales; family Solanaceae; genus Solanum; species Solanum lycopersicum. The sequence continues at coordinate 27,160,501 of NC_090803.1, read as the reverse complement.
TTTGTTCTCAATTTGATAAACAGGCATGGTCACTATCTTCAAAGAATATAATGAGAGACAAATGCTTCTTGAAGTTGTCTCTACCATTACAAGAAGCAATCAAGAAATGAGAGATGATCAACTAACGAAGATCGTTTAAAGAGGTCTGGAGGGTGAGAGATTTGTAATTGTAAAAGATGATATATGAAGTACTGAGTCATGGGACCAAATTCAAAGAATATTTCCAAATAATTACAATAGAAGACAATTTATGTTAAACATTGGGCTCTTGTATGGTGCTAATTATGTTAGTTGTCTTGATTTTTTACCTCATGGAAAGCCTTTATAAGTCTTGATGGTAGTTTGAACTTCACCAAAAAAAATTATCAAAAAAGATTTGTTTCCTCCTCTACGTGTACAACAAGGAAAGCATATTGTACTACAACGTCAAGGATTACCTCTTTCGATTATTGTTGTTGCAAGACTTCTTGGTCAAATGGACCCAACACATGCTAATTGGATGAATGTTGAGGAAACTGAACTGATTCTTGGTATTGTATCTGAATAGTTTCAATCAATTCTTTCTTTGGAGGTTTTCCTGAAGAAAAGGATATAAATGTTTACACGTTGATTAGAAAGAATAAAAGGTTATAAGTTGTGACATAGGAGTATCTAGTAGAGTCAACTGATAGAAGTCTAATTTGGGCTTGTACGCGAAGGATTAATGGAATGATAAGAACTTGAATGTTCATGATCTTTTTCGCCAAGTATGCCTTCATAAATCCATATATGCTCAATGGTTAGTGATCCTTCTATCTACACTTGAAGAGAAACATAGCGGGTCATATGCCACTAGGGTGGCAGCACCAGGGCAGGGTATGCTTGTACGATATGGGATAGGAGATGCAGAATGTAAATTATGAGAAATTCATTTTCTCTATCTTTTCAAAACACCTAAATAAGTAGTAAAACACCCTAGAAAACTCAAAAAAGTTCATCTATCTTGGGAATCATGGAAAACGAAATTTCTATTGTGGGAATGGAAAAATCATTCAAATTCATGGCCAATTTGACCATCACGAATCCCATAAATAGGAATTGAAGTGAAAAGATCTTTGCAATTGCTTGGCCCTTGTAGGTTAGGTTTTATGAATTGAGTAGTTTAATTGCATTCTCATGCTTAATATATGTAAATTGAGTGTTGAATTTCTGCGTAGGCCTTCATGCATTGAATGATTTGTGATTTAAACCCTAGTAAAAAGACTTAGACAATGAATTAGGCCTTAGTATTTTAAAATTAGGGTTTGTAGGAGGTGTGTGGCGAGGAAGCCCTTTGTAGGTTATGGTTGTGATTCTATGATTGTGTGATGTATTCTTGTTATTGCTTTATTATGATGAATGTATGTGTGTGAATGTTTCATGGCTGATTAATAATTTTTAGTAAATGAGATAGATGAATGAATATATTTCATGAATCACTTTTTGATTGTATGAGTTGAAACTATACTTGTGTTTTTTATTTTGGTGTATTGATGGATCGGATTGCCACGTTTCGGCATAGCTAACTGGGGTGGGATTGCCACAATCTAGAATAAAATTGGGATCAAAATTCTAAGTTCAAGCATAACTATGGTATAGGGTACCACGCTCCGATGCACTAACAATTTGGGTTTGGGTTCCATGACAGGACCAACTACTTGACATAATTGTGTAAATTGAGAATTGGGAAATACATTGTTGCTCTTCATGTCGATGTTATTCTATATGTTTTATGTCTTCATGTGATGATATTGTTGTATTATGTCATATATGTTGCACTTAGTGGTGATGGTTTATGTTTGATCGTCCCTGTGTTTGCGCGATGTTGTGGCTTATGGTTGAAGGGCAATGGTTCACAGAACGAGTAAAGGATAGGGAGAAATGTGCATATGTTGTAATTGTGAAATAGAAGTAGAGATAGTGTATGAGATGAAATATGTTTACGTGAGTTTCACCGTGGGGAAAGAGATTGGGGCTAGTTGTAAGGAAAGTGACATAGTGTACTATGTGATCATGATTGAGTAAAGTGACGAGGGAGTAAGTGTATGACTTGAATGGATAGTTGGTGTGCTTATGAAAGAAACTGGGAAATCGTTAATGTGTTAGTATGTTTAGGCTATGATCAAAAAATGGGTGAGTTAGTTGTTGAGAAAGTTGTTAGTATTTAGAGTACTCGTTTAAACTAAATGTTTTCTAAGAAAGGGTAAAGGTGGAGAAACAAGTGGTTTAATTCATTATTCTACTAGTTGATTTCTTATTCTATGTGGTGGGCATCACATTGACTGATGATGCCTTCCAGTATGTGTAATTGTACTAGTAATATTATTGGTATTCCTCATTGCACAGAGTCTGAATGCATGATTGCTGACATTTCATTAGGTGAAGAGCAAGAAATTCTCCAACAGCTTTTATTACTTCTTCCGCATGATGGGAGTTGTGTATTTTATTTAACTTGTGCAGTTGTATTCTTAGTATCTCTTGTACTTGTTAGACTAGATCCATGGGAGTTGTTAAATTACTTTACAAGTTTTAACTAAATGTGTGTCAAAAGATGTCATTCATAAAAATCATGTTTTAAATTTCTCTACTTTATTAAATTTTCCGCATGTTTAACTATTGGGATATGAGGGTTCTCCTACTTAGGTGTTAGAGTGGGTGCCTGCATAACCCCACGTGTTTGGTCGTGAAAGTATGCAACATAGCAATGGTATAATCCGCACCTTTGTCTTACGGTTGAAGAACTTAAGGTATTGGACGTATTTTCAAATGAATATGACTTCTCTTAATATCTATCCTTCTATATTTGACATATGTTTATGCGAGAATTGAGAAATCTATGGACCATAACTCTTCGAAGAGAAAGGGACAGGGTTGATGATCCTGGTAGATATATATCTGTAAAATGTTAGGGAAAAGACATTTTGATATTGGATAGCCACAATATATATATATATATATATATATATATATATATATAGATATAATCCTCTTTAACAAAAACATTTTCTTCTCAATAACTTGAACATACTTTATCTTCATTATTCTCCTTTTTCCGCAGAAATCAAAAGAAGAACTTCGAATCTAAAAGCTCTAAAGATTTCGCAATCCATTGATAGATCATGATTTTCTCAAGGATATTTTCCTTAAAAGGTAATTGTATACCATAGGAAGTCATGACTTTGTTGCCTAATTTACCCATTCTCGAACGATTTTATGCATTCACCGGAACAGATTGGAAAGTAAATGAAGATGTTGTGTTTCACAAATTAAAATATATACGAATTACATAAGCAGATCTACAAAGGTGGGAAGCAGGTAATGATAATTTTCCGATGCTTGAGAAAATAATATTACATGAGTTGCATAATCTTGAGGAGATTCTAGATAGTATTGGAGAAATTAATTCTAGCATGATATATGATATAACAGCCTATCACGTTTTTTTCTACAATGTTTGTAATGTCTTGATATATTTTGATAAAGAAGATATTATATGTTATGCAAATCAAATGATAAAATAAACATGAAAATAGACTTAGAACATAACATATATAATAAAAATTATTATTTTCATTTGAATCATATTTGAACACAACACTTAGTACTTACTTCGATTGAATCATAACTCATAAACATTTCATGAGGAACACCTCAAATGACAAATGAACCTAGAAACTAGATATACTACTTATGTTTTAAATTTTACTTTTGATATTTCCATAAGACGCACACTTGTAATTGGAAACTGTGGAAGAAGTAAATCCACTAATCGTATTAGCAAAGGGTCAACCAAAATGGATTCCATATGAATAACTTTACCTAACCGAATAAGGAGGAGTCCAAGCACTTCGCAATTTCAGAAATGGAGTGTTATTCAGCAGTTGTGCCTCTTTTTCAACCTTTTTCTTAAGAATTTCCATTGCCTTCTTCAAGTATTGTAGTTGGAATAAGTTAATTTCTTTGATAGGATATCCTCATCATAGACTATTAGCTCTCTTCCTAATTTCTATAAGGATTTGTCCGCGATTTTTTTCTTTCTCGAGAATCGCCTCGAGGCTCATGAGCTTGGTACTCAAATCACGAGTACCGCCTTCTTTACGAGCCACAATATGTTGATTGTGGACATTAATATGTGGTTGAGGGAGGTTCCACTCAAAGAACCCTTCTGCCAATGGGTTCACGCTAGGGTGATCAAAGCACAAAACTCCTTTATCACCCTGTGAAAATACCACAATGAAAATTTCAGCATTAAACAACATACAGAGTTCATTAGACTTTTTGAACAGACCAGCAAGACGCGTAGAAAATGTAACTTGTAAATTCCTCGCATTCTTCATTTTCACCATGTCAACCCTTTGACGACCCTTGTTAATCCTTGTTGTCATTCTAAACTATCACTAAGAAATTGTGAAAGTAAATTGTGATTTTTGGTATGAACGCCAACAACTTTATATAAGAAATCTTGAGGAGCCTAGAAATTTATGTTCTTTCCTTTTTTGCATTGAAGAAAAGTATTGCAAACTAAAACATTAGATTCATTTTCCCTTCATTCCTTGTCTCGATGTATATAGATCTTATCATCATAATTAAGCTATAAATATTTTTTTCTAATTAGAATTATATTATTGTATTGCACTTGACCGCCATTTTTTGTTAAAACAATTTTTTAAAAAAAATATATATATTAAATGATTTGTGAAACCTTAATGTTTAAATATTAAATAACTTTCCTAAGTAGAATTATAGTATTAGATAGCACTTGACCTCCGCTTTATTTGACAACAATTTTTTAAAAAATATATATATATTAAATGATTCATTAAACCTTCATGATTTAATGATAACACAAATTTTGCATTTACCATTAAATTTCCCTAGTGAATCATCATTTGGAGACCCCCATTCATTAAAGATCACAAACTTCATATAGTGATATATTTGTCTTTTGATTAGTAAATGTAAAACAACTCACATTTCAAATATTATATTGATTTGAATTGGATTTATTTAACGACAAACAACTCTCTCTAAATTTTAAAAATTGTAAGCTAGTTTATTTCAATAAATGTAGTACTGAAAATATAAAACATAAAATACAGAAAATAAATAAAATTGTTAAAAGAATTTGAGGGATATATTTTATTTTGTTTTACATAGACTTATATTGCGGTATAAAATTATATGTATTCCTAATATTGCCAAATATAAGGTATTAGTCATACGTCATATATAAGGTAGGGTGTACAACTAATCTAAGAATTAGGTATAAATAGGTCACATATTACTACCAAACATAGTACTAAAAAATAATATACAAATACATGGACTATTTTTCCTTACATTCCCTTCCAAATCAGTTTTTTGATGTTTCTACAATCTATATAAATTTTTTTCCTAATAAAACATTCTTCTACTCGTCTTTTCTCAACTTATGTGTTACAATAATATGGTATTCCGGTAGTGATAAAGCTACCAAAGGAATTCATACCAAAATCCAAATTTTTTATCAGATTAACTTAGTTGGTAAACGTCATTGTCAACACCAGTCATAGATGGTCTACGCTCCATGCTGGTGAACCACCACCAAAACCACCATTGAACTATAACGACTTTTAACAAAATCAATATGCCTAGCCCTATCAAAGATATTACTTACATCCATGGAGACCAACTGTATTTTGGGAGGAATAAGAGGTTTAGATCATGATCCTTAAAGAAGGTTTACTATGTGGCAGATCAAACCTAGAAAGATTTGTAAATTGATCCTTTACAATGTGACATTAAAGCCTGAATGTAAGAAAGATTCTTGAGTTATAGACACATTTAATTCGGCTTACCAATATGAAAGATTACGTATATGTCATTTCGAAACAGACATTTTTTTTGAAGGCTAAAGACCGATATAATATCTTATGTGACCTCTAAAATGGGATAGTTCAATACTGAGGCAGAAACTACCACTTACATAGAATGGATCTCGTTTTCATGCTTATCACCTAAATTTTTCTTTAAAGAAACATCGTTTACGTTGGCCAAAGTAGTGGGAAAATCGTTACCTGCTGTTATGGCTGCAATAAGCAAATCTAGACCTAGTTTTGTCAAGGTAATGGTTGAAGTCGACTTATTGAAAGAAAATCTTAAACGGATCAATGTTGGAGTTAAGAAGAAATATTCTGGGGAAAATCATCTCAACATAGATAATATTCATATAAATGTATATGCAAAAGTATTAAAAATATTGCAAAAGGCAGAGGCATGATTTTCGTCGATGGGTTCAACAAGATAAGTAAGCACACTAATAACACTAACAAATAAGTGGATCGGAGAGGGTCAAATATAAACATGTCTGATTCGACATAAGCAACTGAATAAATGAATTCTACCTCAACAAAAACAATAAAATTGAGATTTGAGTGAGTATATGAAACCACATAATACATTAGATCTCAGCCGAATCGCCCCATCTATCCTCTTAAGGGGGGTTTGGCTTCAAACCCGGGTTCGAACAGGATGAGTACGTCATGCTAATGTGCTTTGGATGATCCACATCTCAGGGTTAGGCGCCGATGAGTACATTGAACTATTCATGTGGTTGAGAACACTCACAGCCCAAGCACGTATGCAATATTTTATATAATATTAGAATATTATTTATCATTTTTTAATATTGTGATATCTTGTTTTAGTTTCCTAATCATACAAAAGTTCAACTATCATATTTTTCCTCATTAATGAAATTTAATCCCTCCCCCACTCCCTCCCCCTTCCACTCCCAGTCCCACTCCCGACCCCACCCGCACCCTATAACTAATTCTATGTGAATAGAAACAACGAATAAATTTTATCATATTTTATTATTACTTTTATATTTTTAACTACTTAAAATAATTATATTGTCAGTATTAATTTATATTATCTTATCATTTAGATCAATATAATCATTAAATAATTTTCTAATTAATATAAAACATCTATATTTATTCTGTTTACTTGTTATTTTTAAATTTTTATTTTAGTGTCCACATATCTCTAATTTAAAATTTTATGGACTATAATATGTATATTATTTAACTATTTTTATTGTATACTCAAAATTATTCAAAATATTTTCCCGACCCCTCTTCCCCCTTCTTTTTGTATTGTTTTTTAATACTTTTCGCAAATCTAATTTGAATGTTTTTTTTATGTTATACATCATAAGCAGTTGAGTGTTTTATATTTCAGTGTACAGAATACTAAGCTTCAATTTGTTGCTTGTATTATACATGTCACGACCCAAATCTGGGCCGCGACTGGCACCCACACTTACCTTCCTATGTGAGCGAACCAACCAATCTAAACCTTAACATTTCAATATAATATAAACAGAAAGTAATGTGGAAGACTTAAACTCATAAATAAAATCAATAACTATTATTATCCCAAAAATCTAGAAGTCATCACTACAAGAACATCTATGATCAAATTACTAAACTAAGAGTATTCTAAAAGCTAAAAATACATAAGAAGCTAGTCCATGCCGGAAGTTCAAGGCATCAAGACTTGAAGAAGATCCAGTCCAAGCTACAAGCATTAGCTCACCCTGAATTTCCGGTATAGTAAGACTGGCTTGAATTACTGTTGAGTCAAAGGCGACGGCACGTTTGCTGCACTCCACAAATAAACAAGAAGAAAACATAGAAGTAGGGGTCAGTACAAAACACGGGTACTGAGTAGATATCATCGGCCAACTCAAAATAGAAAACAGTATATATCAGATAATATCATAAAAACAACTAATATCCTTAGCATGCAGCTTTTACAATTACCATAGCCCTTGGTTACAACACCAAGCTCATCAATGAGGACTCACGTCTCCTCATCATACTCATTTGGGAATTAGGTTCATTAGATTGAATATATTAACATCTTACAAGATTCTTTATCTTTATTCCCCTCGTGTCGGTACGTGACACTCCGATCCTCATATACTATCCTGGTACCGGAACGTGGCACCCGATCCATATCCTATCCTGGTGTCGGAACGTGACACCCGATCCATATTCTATCCTGGTACCAGAACGTGGCACCCGATCCATATTCTATCCTGGTGTGGAAACGTGACACTCCGATCCTCATATACTATCCTGGTACCGGAACGTGGCACCCGATCCATATTCTCTCTTGGTGTCAGAACGTGACACCCGATCCATATTCTATCCTGGTACGAGAACGTGGCACCCGATCCATATTCTATCCTGGTGTCGGAACGTGACACTCCGATCCTCATATACTATCCTGGTACCGGAACGTGGCAGCCGATCCATATTCTATCCTGGTGTCAGAACGTGACACCCGATCCATATTCTATCCTGTACCGGAACGTGGCACCCGATCCATATTCTATTCTGGTGTTGGAACGTGACACTCCGATCCTCATATACTATCCTGATACCGGAACGTGGCACCCGATCCCCTAATCTCACTACTTTCATTCATCAAGCCTTCTTTTATACCAAGGCATCATCATTAACAAAGTAGATTAGGGTTTCTTTTCATGATTTGGGATTCAATAGCTTCATCGTGCTTATTTATTCATAATTACATAATCACATCATTCATGCAAGCATACAATTAAGCATATAGAAGGTTCACAATACTACTGACACATATCATTCGCTATTAAGAGTTTACTACGAATAGCGTGAAAACCATAACCTACCTCCACCGAAGATTAGTGATCAAGCAAGCAAATTTTCTCCAAAGCTTTGTATTTCCCCTTCTCGATCGTCTCTCTCTCTATCGATTCCCTTCTCTCTCTTTCTGTTCTTTTCTTTTTCTTATTCCAACCCTCTTTCTTTTACCCTAATTAGTATATAATTAAGAATAAAAGATGGCAATAATGCCCCACTAATTAACTTAAGGTTACCTCTTTTAACCCCCAAATAATTAGACTTATTAACATTAACCCACTAACTTTATAATTAAGGCAAGAATAGTCAAAAACTTCCCTTAAAACGTATCAAGAAATCCGACCCAGACTGGGATTTCGCAGTCTGTGACGGCCCGTCGCGCCTGCGACGGTCCGTCCTGCTGCCTGTCACAGAGTTCAGAGACTCAATTTCTCTGAAGAATCTGTGACGGTACGTCACACCTGTGGTGGTCCGTCCTTCCATTCCGTTACGAAGTTCAGAGAGTCGATTTCAGTACCCAATTTTTAGTTTTTCTAAGTGTTTTGAAACGAGACCCTGCGACGGTCCGTCGTGCCCATGACTGTCCGTCGTGGTGTCCGTCGTTTCTGCTAATTTCTCCAAAATTGAAGTCTGCTGCTCAAAACGACTAAACAGGTCGTTACAATAGATACCAATTTACCCATCGTTCGTCCCCGAACGATCACAAGAAGGAAAACAAGGGCGAAGAGGAGTACCTGAATCTGTAAACAGGTGTGGGTATCTTTCTCGCATATCGACCTCCTTCTCCCAAGTTGCTTCTTCAACCGGCCGATTCTTCCATTGCACCTTAATGGATGCAATCTCCCTTGATCTCAACTTGCGAATTTCCCTATCTAGAATGGCAAAAGGTTCCTCCTCATAAGACAAATTCTCATCAAGCAGAACTGAATCCCAACGGATAATGTAGTTTCCATCCCCATGGTATCTTTTCAACATCGACACATGAAATACCGGATGTAATCTGGACAGCCCTGGAGGCAAGGCTAACTCATAAGCCACCTCCCCTACTCGCTTAGGTACTTCAAACGGTCCAATGTACCTTGGACTTAGCTTACCCCGTTTACCAAACCGCATCACCCCTTTCATGGGCGAAACCTTCAGCAAGACTCGTTCTCCCTCCATGAACTCTAAGTCTCTAACCCTTCGATCTGCATATTCTTTTTGTCTACTTTGCGCCGCTAGAAGCTTTTATTGAATAGATTTCACCTTCTCCATCGAATCCCTCAAAAGATCAGTACCCCAAGGTCTAACCTCGAACGCATCAAACCAACCAATGGGGGACCTACATCTCCTACCATACAATGCTTCTAATGGAGCCATATCAATGCTTGAGTGATAGCTATTATTGTATGAAAATTCCGCTAAGGGTAAGAAGCTATCACAATGGCCACCAAACTCTATCACACATGTGCGAAGCATATCCTCCAACACTTGAATCGTTCGCTCAGGCTGACCATCGGTCTAAGGATGGAATGCGGTACTAAGGTCCAACCTAGTACCCAATTCCGCATGCAGTGTTTTCCAAAACTTAGAAGTAAACTGCGTACCTCTATCTGATATAAAGGAGAGTGGAACCTCATGCAATCGCACCACTTATGAGATGTAAACTTTGGCTAACTTCTCTGCATTGTAAGTCACCTTGACAGGAATGAAATGAGCAGACTTAGTTAACCTATCAACAATCACCCAGATGGAATCGTACTTACCCATCGTCTTTGGAAGACCAACCACGAAGTCCATTGCGATTCTCTCCCATTTCCATTCCGGAATGGGCATTCTCTGAAGTGTTCCTCCGGGCCTTTGGTGTTCATACTTTACTTGTTGACAGTTTGGACATTTGGCAATAAAGTCCACAATGTCACGCTTCATTCTACTCCACCAAAAGTGTTGCTTTAGGTCACGGTACATCTTGGTTGCACCCGGATGTATCGAATACCTTGAACTATGAGCCTCTATCAGAATAGTGTTGATCAAATCATCGACGCGGGGTACGCATACCCTTCCCTTGATCCTCAAAACACCTTCCTCATCGATTTGTGCTTCCTTAGCCTCTCCTCGTAATACCTTATCTTGGATTCTTCTTAGTTTCTCATCATCAAACTGTTTTCCTTAATCTTGTCAAGAAAGGAAGATCTTGCCTCCACACAAGCCAACAATACTCCCTTCTCATTTACTTCTAATCTCATCAAGTCGTTAGCTAGAGTCTGAACCTCTCTAGCTAATGGGCGTCTAGAGGCTTGCAAGTGAGCTAGACTTCCCATGCTTCCCCCCTTTCTACTTAAAGCATCCGCTACAACATTCGCCTTCCCCAGATGATACAAAATGGTGATGTCGTAGTCCTTCAGTAGTTCCATCCATCTTCTCTGTCTCAAGTTCAAATCTTTCTTAGTAAATACATACTGTAGGCTACGATGATCCGTATAGACCTCACACTTAACCCCATATAAATAGTGTCTCCATTGCTTAAATGCAAACACTACCGCGGCCAATTCCAAATCATGAGTTGGGTAGTTACGTTCATGCACTTTTAATTGCCTCGAAGCGTAAGCAATTACATTCTTCTCTTGCATTAGCACTACACCCAAACCCGAATAGGATGCATCACAATAGACAATGAAATTCTTACCTTCCACGGGCAAGGTGAGAATTGGTGCAGTAGTCAACAAAGTCTTGAGTTTCTGAAAGCTTTCCTCACATTCGTCTGACCATACAAATGGAACATTCTGCTTAGTCAAGTTCGTCAATTGGGAAGCAATGGAAGAGAATCCCTTGACAAATCGACGGTAAGAGCTAGCTAAACCAACAAAGCTTCTTATTTCTGAGATATTAGTAGGTCTTATCCAATTCTTCACTGTCTCAATCTTAGAAGGATCCACCATCACGCCCTCCTTAGACACCACGTGCCCCAAGAAGGACACTGCATCTAGCCAAAACTCGCACTTGGAGAATTTGGCATAAAGCTTTTACTCCCTCAACATTTCCAATACCATTCTCAAATGCTCCTCATTTTCTTTCTTGTTCTTTGAGTATATCAGTATATCATCAATAAATACGATCACGAAGAGGTCCAAATATGGCTTAAAAAACTCGTTCATCAAGCTCATGAACGTAGCAGGGGCATTTGTAAGACCAAAAGACATCACTACAAATTCATAATGCCCATACCTCGTTCGAAAAGCAGTCTTTGGCACATCCGTTGCCCGTATTTTCAATTGATGATAACCGGATCTCAAGTCAATCTTAGAGAAGACACAAGCACCTTGTAACTGATCGAACAAGTCATCAATGCGAGAAAGAGGATACTTATTCTTTATGGTTACCTTGTTTAGTTGTCTGTAGTCTATACACATTCGAAAACTCCCATCCTTCTTCTTCACAAACAAAACTGGAGCACCCCAAGGAGATGCACTTGGTCTTATAAAGCCTTTGTTTAACAACTCTTGAAGTTGTGCCTTTAACTCTCTTAACTCCGCGGGAGCCATTCTATAAGGGGGTATAGAAATGGGGCGAGTACCCCGTTCAAGGTCAATACAGAAATCAATATCCCTATCTAGTGGCATACCAGGAAGAACTGCAGGGAACACATCCCGAAACTCACGGACCACCGAAACCGACTCAATCGAAGGTACTTGGGTAGTGTCATCCTTGAGATGTGCCAAAAGCTAAACACCCTTTACTAACCATTTTCTTAGCACGAAGAAAGGAGATGATACGCACTGGATTGGAAGTGTAGTCACCCTCTCACACTAACAGATCTGTCCTAGGCTTGGCTAACGTCACGGTTTTAGCATCACAATCCAAGATTGCAAAATTTGGAGAAAGCCAAGTCATACCCAGAATTACATCGAAGTCAACCATTTCTTGAAAGGATTTTGCCGTAGCCGCTACCTGTAAGGCTGAAATCCGCAACTCTGACCTCAACCCTTTCACAAAACGACGAATCCGCTCTTGTGGACTGAAACAAAGATGAGTGGCATATCTTGATAGTGCACGAAACATAGCCTCATATGCATTGACTGACATCCTACCTTGCTCTAGGCTCAAGAACTCATCCCTTTTCCTATCCCTCAAAGTCCAGGGGATATACTTCTCCATAAACAAGCTAGAGAATGAGGCCCAAGTCATGGGTGGTGCCTCAGTTGGTTGACACTCAACATGTGACCGCCACCACATTTTGGCGTTCCCTTGAAACTGATAACTCTCGAACTCAACACCAAACTGTTCTACTATAACCATCTTGTGTAGTAGCTCATGACAGTCAACCAGAAAATCGTAAGCATCCTAAGATTCAGCACCCTTGAAGACTGGAGGTTTCAATTTCAAGAAGTTACTGAAAAGATCATGCTGATCATTTGTCATTATAGGCCCAGTATTCAGACGTGGAAATGTGCCTATGTCCAATGAGGCATCCATACGAGGAGCAATAGTGGCTGCATGTTGTACTTCTGAAACCGGAGGTGTTGGTGCAGAAAACACTGGAGGGGCCTGACCCTGATCAGACAACCCACTAAGATAAGCGAGAACATGATTGATCATCTCTGGGGTAGGTTGGGGTGGAAATTCCTCATTTTGCACTTGTTCATTCTCCCCTTCCTCACCCTCTCTTACCACTTCCTCAGTCGGTGGAGGAGTCACCGCCCTAGTATCAGACGGGCTAGCTGCTCGTTCTCTTCCTCTAGAGGACGTCCTCCCACGACCTCTACCACGGCCTCTTGCTGCTACTCTTCCTCGAGCTACAGCCCAGTGGCTGGCTCAGACGCTTCTTGTCTTGCCGATGTTGGTGTTGGCGCAGTCGTTGATCTAGTTCTAACCATCCTCGAAATAGAGTGAAGATGATCAAATACCAATTTGTATCACCTAGATACCAATTGGATCCAAGTAATAGCACGAAAGAAAGAAAGAATAGAATTTTCCTAAAGTCTTATAGCCTCTAAAAGAAAAGTAAAGGCGTCCCCCTACCGTTCCTTAAGACTCTACTAGACTCGTTCTTGTGTGATGAGACCAACGAACCTAATGCTCTGATACCAAGTTTGTCACGACCCAAATCTGGGCCGCGACTGGCACCCACACTTACCCTCCTATGTGAGCGAACCAACCAATCTAAACATTAACATTTCAATATAATATAAACAGAAAGTAATGCGGAAGACTTAAACTCATAAATAAAATCAATAACTATTATTATCCCCAAAATCTGGAAGTCATCACTACAAGAACATCTATGATCAAATTACTAAACTAGGAGTATTCTAAAAGCTAAAAATACATAAGAAGCTAGTCCATGCCGGAAGTTCAAGGCATCAAGACTTGAAGAAGAAGATCAAGTCCAAGCTAGAAGCATTAGCTCACCCTGAATTTCCGGTATAGTAAGACTGGCTTGAATTACTGTTGAGCCGAAGATGACGGCACGTTTGCTGTACTCCACAAATAAACAAGAAGAAAACATAAAAGTAGGGGTCAGTACAAAACACGGGTACTGAGTAGATATCATCGGCCAACTCAAAATAGAAAACAGTATATATCAGATAATATCATAAAATCAACTAATATCCTTAGCATGCAGCACTTACAATTACCATAGCCCTTGGTTACAACACCAAGCTCATCAATGAGGACTCACGCCTCCTCATCATACTCAGTTGGGAATTAGGTTCATTAGATTGAATATACTACTAACACATATCATTCGCTATTAAGAGTTTACTACGAATAGCATGAAAACCATAACCTACCTCCACCGAAGATTAGTGATCAAGCAAGCAAATTTTCTTCAAAGCTTTGTGTTTCCCCTTTTCAATCATCTCTCTCTCTCTATTGATTCCCTTCTCTCTCTTTCTGTTCTTTTCTTTTTCTTATTCCAACTCTCTTCTTTTACCCTAATTAGTATATAATTAAGAATAAAAGATGGCAATAATGCCCCACTAATTAACTTAAGGTTACCTCTTTTAACCCCCAAGTAATTAGACTTATTAACATTAACCCACTAACTTTATAATTAAGGCAAGAATAGTCAAAAACTTCCCTTAAAACGTATCAAGAAATCCGACCCAGATTGGGATTTCGCAGTCTGTGACGGCCCGTCGCGCCTGCGACGGTCCGTCCTGCTGCCTGTCACAGAGTTCAGAGACTCAATTTCTCTGAAGAATCTGTGACGGTCCGTCACACCTGTGGTGGTCCGTCCTGCCATTCCGTTACGATGTTCAGAGAGTCGATTTCAGTACCCAATTTTCAGTTTTTCTAAGTGTTTTGAACCGAGACCCTGCGACGGTCCGTCGTGCCCATGACGGTCCATCGTGGGTTCCATCGTTTCTACCAGTTTCTCCAAAATTTAAGTCTGCTGCTCAAAACGACTAAACAGGTCGTTACAATATATTTTAATGTTTCACTATTTATTGAGATCATAGGTATATGATAAATAGATTTTATGTGTTTTCTTTTTATGATTGAAAAAAAAATTCTTATCTTAAAGCCCTTCAACTTTTATTACATTATAATAATAATTTGTTGCTTTGTCCTAACTTAATCACAATTGTATTATTCATAAATCAGTATCCTTAGATTAATATGTAAGTTTTCCAAAAAAATTGTTTCTTTATGTAATATTCTTACGGTGAGTAAGATATAACAAAGGATATAAGTATGTTATATCGAGTTTTTGTCCAAAATCATACTGAAACTGTAACATTTATAATATCCAAGACGAGTCTTAAAGGCTAACATAGGTGTCATGGGGTATAAACACGGTTTTAAGACCTATCTTAATGAATATAGGTCATTTAGGAAGTTAAGAAACGAAAACGTCCAAGAACGTTCATGACATTCGGAAACTAGTTCAAAGGGGTACTAGCATGCCTTAGCCTATTTGATTAGCTTTTAGGAGTCGAAAATCCATGACCATTGGGAGAAGGATGGTTAATAAGTGTTTAAGATGATTCATAGTTGAAACGTCCGGGTACGACTTCCCAAGGACCTATAAAGGGCACTCGAGGAGGACCCTTGCACGTTGATGTCAACATTGCTTGGGCAATGTAAAACCACGATACAAACGACGATCCATGTGTGGGTCGATGGGCGTCGTTGCCATCCGTCGACCAACAGTTAGATTTTTTTAAAGAACTCCAATTGCATACTCTCTGACAAGAACGACGGTTGTGAAACACAGAAGGGAGGCCTCGCCATCGATGGACCAACGGCCCATCGATCAAGCTCTCGTCGATGGGCCAGCAACTTTCCTTCACATTTTTATGTTTGTTTCATTTAATTAGTTAGGGGTTTAAGTGATTAATTAGGGGTTTAATGGAATCAAATTAGGTTAATTAAGCCTCAATAGAAAGACCTCCAACCCTCATTAGTCTAAACATACCTCCAAAAAATAAAATACCTTCCTTCTCTCTTCTTTCTCTCTCTATTTGGAAGACACCATTGAAGCAATCTAGGGGGAGGTTTTGGGGGGATTGAAAAGGATAATTTCACCATCAAATTTTCATCAAATGTTAAGGTATGGGATCTATTTAACCTTTAAGACGTATTTCCTCAAAGGGCTCCTTCAAAGTATATCTAAAAGTTGGGTTTTCAAGTTGGTTTCATTCAATTATCAATTTGATGTTTATGAACTGAGTTGATTATGGTTTCTATAGGATATAATGAATAGAATAACAATTATTTTAACTTGATTTTGATAATTTTGATGGTTTGGTCTAAATTGAAGAAGATGATCCTTAACCCTTAACCCTAGGTCTGATCTTGATGTAAATTAAGTTAAATTTAGTCCAATTAACTTGGTTATTGATTAAATTACCATTAAATAATATTTTTACATTAATCATTAACAAATTGGAGTGAATTTTAGTATTTCATGCTAGTCTTGAGAATATGATCTAGGTTAGGAAGTGAATTTGCCTAGGTATTTTATCTTACTCTATAATCTAGTATTGAATTGTGTTATAGTGTTTACTCAACTTGTTATCATGTCGATTATTTATCTATGACGATGTATATCATAAATTGGTTTGAATGAGGGTTTATAGTAATACCTTGATGATGAAATATGAAGAAGATTTGGTAAGTCTTATGATCTCTATCCTTTACTTCAAATGGTGGTTAATTTTGATTAAGTCATGATATTATATTGGAGTATGTCGTGTATTAGGATTGATAGGGTTGTATAATGTTGAACTGAACTATCTTGATTATGGGTGTGAGGTTGATTAAGATGAAAATGTTGTAAGGATGGTGATGTATACCAATTTTCTTTATTATGAAGTGATATGTAATGTGTTAATCTCACTTATATGAATTGTATTGAAAGGATTTATACTCATACAATTCTTGTTGAGCTATTGATGATGATTATTATACAAGAGATAGACCCTATGACCTAAACTAGGCTATGAATTATAATTAAAGGCTTAAAGGCACTTCAAAAATGGACTCTAGCTTAGCACCGAGTGAACTAGATTGAGGAATGTCCCTTCACACATATGGCATGTAGGAGCACTCTTGATATTGGAGACTACAATGCATGTAGCATAAAGAGGATCCCAACTATTTCTCCTAGCTCTTGAACTATGTTGCCCCTATATGAATTCTAGCTAGTGCATCCAAGTAGTTTCAATGTTTTATGTTTTGGTACTACCTTGGCAAGTAGTCTGCCTTCCTTTGGTGTAGGGTTTTATGACACCGGATTCCACACTAGCGCATGTGGACTATGTTGGTTAGAGAAAGATGTTCCAAAAGGTAGAATTAATTAAAGAATTGAACTTTACCTAGGATAACCTAAGGGTCTGTCTAGCTTAGTCTAGGTAGGGGTACTGGACTCTAACTAAGCATTGCATTAGTTAGCATTGAGGGGTATCTTAGGTAGATGTTCTTATGCATGTTTATGTTTATGACGATTTATGATATGTATATGAAGGACTTGCACATTATTAATACTATATGTTTACTAGTTCACTTATGAGTAAGTATTGGTTTATATTGTTAATGTAAGATGAAACGTATATCTATATGTCATGTTATGTAAAGTATGGTGTTAGTCATGATTCTTTTTGGGTTACCTTATTGAGTAAGGTTATGGGGCTTTGCTTGTACAATGCACTTGTTTACTTGATAGGGGTTCATGGGTAATTATCTTGATTTTTTATAATGAAATGTACTCTTATTCATGCATGTGATGTCATTCCATGATGATTGGGTTGTAGTATATTATGGGTTCAAGTATGAATTGTTATTACTTGTTTAAGTAAGTAAGCATGTTTAGTTACTTGGTATAACTTACTTGATTATGCATAAGACTTTTATAGGCTAAAATAGCATGGTTTAACTAAATTTTCCTTTTTAGCATGATTTGAGCTTATATGTGCATGTGGTCTCCTACATATTATAAGTGATGTACTAACCCCATTTCCTTCCTTTTTCCCAAACATTTTAGGTTATGATCGGTGAAGGCTAATACGAGATGATATGAAGTAGAGTTTGATATTATCTACCTTCAAGTGTGTAGGTCCTCACTTCCCAGGGCGGTGATATCTTGCTTATGAAGTTGCTTTATTTTTTTTGGACTCTTATGTTTTTCTACTTTAATTTGAGTACGATTTGTATAAGCCTATAAGTGGATTCTTCACATTGATGTACGGATATGCTCAAATTCTGATGATCATTCGATGGTATGAGATTATATAATCCTTCAGACTATGTTCTATCTTGTGTATATATATATGTGCAATGAAAGTAGAAGTCTATGTAACCTTCCTACATGAACAGTCTATGTATACTCAATATATATATATATGTTATCTGTATGGAGAGGTCTACGTAAACATCCAAGTAGAATTAAATAAATTTTTAAATTTTTCGCTAAATTCGACTTTTGAATTTGATGATGTAAGCTAAAAGGCTAGTTCTAGTCCTCAAAGAGGACGACGATGCCAGTTACGTCTAGGGGTAAACCCAGATGTGACAAACTTGGGATCAGAGCATGATGTTGAATTATCTTATATGTGATGTCTCTATCTACCACGTCTATGTAAGTTCGTGTTCGTTATTGTGAAGCGCTCAATACTTATGTATAGAAACCTACAAGATGCCTAGGAAACTCTCATTCTTCTTTGGAAATATTATATCGTGCCACTAGAGTATACTTATGGTCTGCTTTTGCATCTAATCCTATAGCTGTGCTTATAGGAAGAATGAACGCTCTAAGAAATGCGCCACGAAGACTTGAAAAAGGAAATTGCCAATGCGATAGCTCCTCTCCGTGGTGATCAAGTTCCTCCACTTGAAGAAGACACTAATATAGAACTATCTCCCGTCAATACTCCACCCTTGATGGATGGATATATAAGGGTTGCCCTCATTCAATTGGCTTAAGCCTCCATTATTCAAGCACAAGCTATGACGGTCCATGCCGATTGGGAGCTTCTACCCCGTCCTCATCAACAAGTCACTACTATGGCTTCTAGTCTAAGGGACATCACTCCAATGAACCTTTTTACCTTCTACGGGTCTAAGGTTGAGGATGACCCTCAAGAATTCGTACATGAAGTCTATAAGATATTTTTTTCTATGGGGTTGTCCACGAGTGAGAAGTACAAGTTGGACACTTATCAACTTATGTTGTGTCTCAAGCATTGTTTGTGCAATAGAGAGATAATAGGCCATTAAGGGGTGGTCCGTTGACTTGGGAAATCTTTAAGAATGTTTTTCTAGATCGGTTCTTTCATAGAGAGATAAGGGAGGCTAAATTGTTAGAGTTTGCGAAGGAGGTATGAGTGTTCACGAATAGTCTTTGAATTTCACTAATTTTTCAAAATATGCTCCTTCTTTGTTTCCGATCCTAGATATGATATTAGTCGCTTTGTGACAAGGGTGTCGGATGATTTGCAAGAGGAGTGTCATTCTACTATGCTACACAAAAATATGAACATTTAACGTCTTATGGTGCATGCCAAGAATGTAGCAGAGGCAAGGGCTAGGAGGAAAAGTAGATATGCTAAGAGGGCAAGATCTTTTGATGGAGATTCTTCAAAGAATTGGATTGAGATAAAAGACAAGCCTGGGTTTAAGAAGCGGGTTTCAAGTCAAGTTCCTTCCAAGTTCCAAAAGTCTAGTGATGATAGGGTGTATAACTTTAAGTTCAATATAGGAAAAGGTACTAATTCACCAATCGAGAATCCAACATGTGGAAAATGTGGCAATATGCACTATGGTGATTAACTTAAGGGGACGGATAATTGTTTTGGTTGTGGTAAGAGTGGGCACAAAGTTAGGATTGCCCTAGTGTGAGGAGTCAAAACAAGGGTAGTGGTCAAGCACAAGCAAGTGGTTCAAATGATACTCCAAATAAGAACCATTTTTATGATGTCCGCTCTAAGGGTGAGAAAGAGACTTCTCCCGATGTGGTGACCGGTATGTTAAAACTCTTCTCTATTGATGAATATGCCTTAATTGATCCCGGTGCTACATTATCCTTTGTTACTACTCTAGTAGCCAAAAATTTTGATATTTAACCCGATATTTTGCATGAACCTTTTATAGTGTATACTCTGGTTGGTGAGTCTGTTGTTGCAAAAAGGGTGTATAAAAATCTTCCAATAATGTTGCCCAATAGAGTTTCTTATGTTGAACTAGTAGAACTCGATATACTTGATGTTGATGTTATATTTTGAATGGATTGGTTGCATGTATGTTTTGATTCTATTGATTGTTGGAAAAGGTGGTGAACTTTAACTTTCCAAATGAACTCGTTGTATAGTGGAATGGGGGAAACTCTATTTCTAGAGATCGTATCATCTCTTGTCTAAAAGCGTGCAAAATGATCTCTAAAGTTTGTCTATACCATATTGTAAGAGTCCAAGATCTAGACCCCGATATTCTTCCTATTGAGTCAGTCCCCGTAGTGAGTGAATTTCCAGAGGTTTTTCCTAATGACCTTCTAGGTAATCCTCCCTAACGGGAGATTTTGGTATTTATTTGCTGCCCGATACAAATCCCATTTCAATTCCTCCTCAAGCAAAATCGAAAGAGTTGAAGGCACAAATCAAGGATTTACTAGACAAGGGTTCATTAGACCTAGTATTTCTCCATGGGGTGCTCTGGTTTTGTTTGTGAAGAAGAAGGATGGGTCGTTAAAATGTGTATTGATTGCTGCCAACTCTATAAGGTCACAATCAAGAACAAGTATCCTCTCCCTCAGATTGATGACTTATTTGACCAACTCCAAGGGGCTTGTTACTTTTCTAAAATTGAATTAAGGTCAGGATATCAACAACTTAGGGTGAGAGGTGAGGATATACCAAAAATGGCATTCCGTACTAGATATAGTCATTATGAGTTTAGTTATTTCTTTTTGTCAGACTAATTCTCCGACAACATTTATAGACCTAATGAATAGAGTGTTTCGAAATTACCTAGATTCATTTGTCATTATTTTCATTGGCGACATCTTGGTATATTCGAAAAGTGAGGGTGATCATATGAACTATTTGACGGTAGTATTGCAAGTACTTAAAGAACATCAATTGTTTTCCAAGTATAGCAAATGTGAGTTTTGGTTGAGGTCGATGACATTTCTTTGTCATATCATCTCTAGTGAAGTAGTTGAGATTGATCCAAGCAAAACAGAGGCGGTGAAAAATTTTCTTAAACCTTTGACTCCAACCGATATTAGGAGTTTCTTGGGTTTAGCAGGTTATTATCGGAGGTTCGTGAATGGTTTTGCATCAATTGCATCTCCCTTGACTACTTTGACCTAAAAGAGTAAGAAATATGAGTGGTCCGAGGCATGTGAGAAAAGTTTTCAAATGTTTACAGATATGCTTACCTCCGCTCTGGTGTTTTACTTACCAAAGGGTACAAAGGGTTTTGTTGTGTACTATGATGCATCTCAAGTTGATTTGGGGTGTGTGCTTATAAAACATGGGAAGGTGATAGCCTATGCTTCTAGGCAACTTAAGGTACATAAGAGAAACTATCCAACTCATGACCTTGAGTTAGCAGCCGTGATGTTTGCCTTGAAAATATGGAGGAATTACTTGTATGGGAATCATGTTGATGTCTTTATAGACCATTAGAGTCTCCAATATGTGTTTACCCAAAAGGAGTTGAATCTACGACAAAGAAGGTGGTTAGAATTTTTGAAAGATTATGACATGAGTGTCCTCTAATATCTCGACAAGGCTAATGTGGTTGCAGATGCCCTATGTCGTATGACTAGATGTAGTGTATCTCACATTGATGAAGCCAAGAAAGACCTAGTGAAGATGTACATAGGTATGCTAGGTTGGGAATGGGGTTGGAAGATTCTTCAAATGGTGGTTTCATAGCTCATAACAACTCTGAGTCATTATTAG
This sequence comes from Solanum lycopersicum, assembly GCF_036512215.1. Classification (NCBI taxonomy): domain Eukaryota; kingdom Viridiplantae; phylum Streptophyta; class Magnoliopsida; order Solanales; family Solanaceae; genus Solanum; species Solanum lycopersicum. The sequence continues at coordinate 27,138,423 of NC_090803.1, read as the reverse complement.
TAGTTGAGGTGAAGTCCAAACAACACATTGACATATCATTGATGGAGTTAAAGGAATCATTCCTTACAAAGATTAATGAAGCATTTTCCCTGGGGGAGAATGGTATTCTAAGGTGCTAAGGCAGATTGTGTCTTCCCAAGGTAGATGGGTTGAGGGACCGAATTCTTGAAGAATCACATAGGTCCCGCTACTCAATTCCTCCGGGTTAGACAAAAATGTACCAAGACATTAGGGAAATTTATTGTTGGGAATGTATGAAGAAGGACATGGCATAGTTCGTCGCTAAGTGTCCAAATTTCCAACAAGTAAAAGTGAACTATCGTAAACCGGATGGCTTACTACAATAAATCCAAGTTCCTACTTGGAAGTGGGAAGACATCAATATCAATTTTGTAGTGGGTTTACCTCGGACTCAAAAACAATATGATTCTATATGGGTGGTTATGGATAAATTAAGAAAGTCCGCTCGCTTTATTCCCGTCAAGTTTACTTATTCGGCAGAAGATTATGCTAGGATCTTCATCGATGAGATTTTATCTCACCATGGTATTCCGTTATCCATCATATCAGATCGGGGTGCACAATCAAAATCCAGGTTTTGGAGGTCATTTCAAAAAGGGTTGGGTACTAAGGTGAAGTTGAGTACCACTATTCATTCCCAAATGGATGGTCAAATGGAGCATATAATTAAAACCCTTGAAGATATTCTTAGGGCTTGTATAATTGATTTAAATGGAAATTGGGATAAACATTTTTCTTTGCTGGAGTTTTCTTCTAATAATAACTTTCATTCATCTATTTCTGTTGCTCCCTATGAAGCCTTGTATGGTAGGAGGTGTAGGTCTCCTATAAGGTGGTTTGAAGTGGGTGAGACTTCACTTCCTTGTCCCGATTTGATTTATAAAACATCGGAGAAAGTTCATATCATAAGGCACCGGTTGAAAACGGCCTATAGTAGGCAAAAGTCTTATGTTGATCATAGGAGAATGAATTTGGAGTTTGAAGAAAGTGATAAGGTGTTTTTAAAAATTCAACCAATGAAAGGGGTGGTTAGATTTTGATAGAAAGGGAAGTTGAGTCCCTGTTATACGTGTCCCTATGAAATCTTGCAAAGGGTTGGTAAGTTTGCCTATAAATTGAAACTTCCTAGTGAATTGGGTTCGGTTAATCCGGTTTTCCGTGTTTCCATGCTTAAAAAGTGTATTGGTGATCCCAAGTCTATTCTTCCTATTGAGGGTCTTTGTGTAAAGTATAACATCTGTTATGAGGAAGTTCCGGTTCAAATTCATGATAGGCAAGTCCAGAAGCTAAGGAATAAAGAGGTGGTTTCCGTAAAACTGTTATGGAAGAATCACCTAGTAGAGGGTGCAACACGGGAGGCCGAGGCCGACATGAAGTACCGTTACCCTCATCTTTTTTCATATTTAAGGTTAGTCATTCATTTTATAATATAAGTATGACTAGAAATTGAAGTTTCATTATTTTTGGTGAAGTCTTGCAAAAATGTGCATTTTGGGGAGCATGACAGTAAATTTGGAGCCTAAGACATGAAATTTTTCCTTTTTGGTTTATTTGAGTTGTATTTTTCATTTTGACATGGTGAGTCTTAGTGACAAGTTGTGTGTCATGTTGATAATTTGAACTTTGTGCTAATTGACTCATGTAATGTATGTTGACCTCATGTGTGTTGTGAGAAGGAAATGCCTCATAATGAAATGTTTGAGCCTTATATGTGGTAATTGAAGTTTCGAAATGTCCTTGTAGAAATCGTATGGTTTATGTTATTTTAATATTATTGATTGGTTGGGATGCTAGTCTTGAGTCTATTCATTCCTTCAAAGGAATTTTAGTGTCATTCGGGACGAAGGTTCCTAGGGGGGGATAATGTAACATTTCGAAAATGCAAGACGAGTTTTAAAGCCTAAAATAGGTGTCATGTGGTCTAAACACTGTTATAAGACCTATTTAATGAATATATGTAATTGAGGAAGTTTAGGAACCAAAACATCCAAGATCATCGATGACATTCGGAAACAGTTCTAAGGGGTACTAGCATGCCTTAGCCTATTTGACTAGCTTTCAAGAGTCTGAAATAAAATAGGTGGAAAGATAGTTTATAGTTCTTTAAGATAATTCGTGGCTGAATAGTCCGGGTACGACTCCTCAAGGACCATCCAAGGTCCCTCAAGGAGGACCCTTGCACGTCGGTGTCAACACTGACTGGGCAGTGTATAACCACAACACAGGTGATGATCTGTGTGTGGGTCGACAAGGCATCATTGCCAACCGTCGACCAACACTTAGAATTATTTTTAAATAACTCAAACCGCATAGTCTTTGTCAAGAATGTCAATTGTATAGGATGGAAGGGAGGCCTGTCCGTCAACGGACCAACGGTATGTACGTCGAGGTCTCATCGATGGGCCTGCAACTTTCCTGCATATTTTTTAAGTTGGTTTCATTTAATTAGTTAGGGGGTTAGATGATTAGTTAGGGGTTTAAAGGAATAAAATTAATTTAATAAATCCCCAATATAAAAAAAAAAACAACCCTCATTAGTCTAAACACACCTCACAAAAATAATCTCTCTTCTTTCTCTCTTGTTTCACTCTCTATTTGGAAGACACCATTGAAGACAAGCTAGGGGGAGGTTTTGGGGGCTGGAAAGAGTAAGATTTTACAATCAAAGCTTCATCAAACATTAAGGTATGAGATCTAATTCACCTTTGAGACTTCTTTATTCAAAGGAAACCTTCAAATATTTCTAAAAGTTGGGTTTTAAAGAGGATTTCATTCAATTACGAGTGTAATGTTATGAACTTAGTTGTTTATGATTTCTTTAGGATATAATTAATAAATTAACAGGTCTTTTAACTTGATTTTGATAATTTTGATGGTTTAGTCTAAATTGAAGAACATGATCCTTAAAACTTAACCTTAGGTCTGATCTTGATGTAAATTAAGTTGAATTTAGACCAATTAACCTTTTTATTGATTAAATTACCATTAGATGATATTTTCACATTAATCATCGACAAATTAGAGTGAATTGTAGTACTTCATGCTAGTCTTGAGAAGATGATCTAGGTTAGGAAGTGAATTGGCCTAGGTATCTTATCTTAATCTATGATCTAGTATTGAATTGTGTTATAGTGAATATTCTACTTATTATCATGTCGATTATTTATCTATGACGATGTATATCCTAAATTGGTTTTAATGAGGGTTTATGGTAAGACCTTGATGATGAAATATGAAGAAGATTTGGTAAGTCTTATGATCTCTATCATCTACTTCAAATTGTGGTTAATTGTGATTAAGTCATGATATTGTATTGGAGTATGTTGTGTATTAGGATTAATAGAGTGGTATGGTGTTGAATTGAAATATCTTGATTAGGTTGTGATGTTGATTCAGATGTAAATGTTATAAGGATGGTGATGTATACGAATGTGTCTTATCATGATTGATATGTAATGAGTTAACTTCAATTATATGAATTGTAACGAAAGTATTTATACTCATGCAATTCTTGTTGAGCTATTGATGATGATGATTATACAAGGTATAGACCCTCTGACCTAAACTAAGCTACGATTCATAATTAAAGGCTTAAATATATTTCAAAAAGGAACTCTAGCTTAGAACCAAGTGAACTAGATTGAGGAGTGTTATATCCGACATAGGGAAGGTAGGACCACTAAAGTACTATATAGATTGGAGACCACAATGCATGTAGCATAAAGAGGGTCCCAACTATATCTCCTAGTTCTTGAACTATATTGCTCTCATAGGAATACTATCTAGTGAATCCACGTAGTTGCTAGGTTTTATGTTTTGGTACTACCTTGTCAAGTAGTCTGCCTTCTTTCAGTGTAGGGTTTTATGACACCGAATTTCACACTAGCTCATGTTGTCTATGTCGGTTAGATAAAAATGTTCCCATAAGGTAAACTGAATAAAAGGATTGAATTCTTTCTAGGATAACCTAAGGGGTCTAGCTTAGTCTAGCTAGGGGTATGGGACTCTACCTAATCGTTACACTAGTTAGCCTTGAGGGGAGTCTTAGGGGAATGTTCTTATCTATGTTTATTTTTATGATGATTTATGATATGCATATCAAGGACTTGCACATTTTTAATACTATATGTTGACTATTTCACTTATGAGTATGTGTTGGTTTATTATGTTAAAGTAAGATGAAACGTATATATAAATGTCATGTTATGTGAAGTAGGGTGTTAGTCATTATTCTTGTTGGGTTACTTCATTGAGTATGCTTGGTCATTAAAGTTGTTGACTTGATAGGGGTTCATGGGTAATTGTCTAGTTTGTTATCATGAAATGTACTCTTATTCATGCATGTGATGTCATTCCTTGATGATAGGGTTGTACTAGATTCTGGGTTGAACTATGATGATGTGTATATTACTTGTTTAAGTTAGTAAGCATGTTTTGTTACTTGGTATGACTTACTTGATTATTCATAAGACTTTTAAAGGGTAAAATAGCATGGTGTAAATAAATGTTCCTTTCTAGCATGTTTTGAGCTTATATGTGCATGTGGTCTCATACTTAGTAAAAGTGGTGTACTAACCCCATTTTCTTTCTTTTTATCAAATATTTTAGGTTCCGATAGTTGAAGTCTCATTCGAGATGACTTGAAGAAGACTTGGATATTTTCACCATACAAGTGGGTAGGTCCTCACTTTCCGAGGGCGATGTCAATATCTTGCTTATGAAGTTGCTTTGTTTTTCTAAGACTCTTATGTTCATTCCACTTTCATTTGAGTACGATTTGTATAAGCCTATATGTGGCTTCTTTACATTGATGTAGGGCTATGCCTAAATTGCGATGACCTTTAGATGGTATGATATGATATAATCCTTAAGACTATGTTCTATCTCATGCATATATATATGTGTGCAATAACAGTAGAAGACTATGTAACCTTTCTATACGAAGGGTCTATGCATACTCGATATATATATGTTATGTGTATGTAGAGGTCTATGTAAACCTCCAAGTATAAGTAAATAAATGTTTTGAATTTTCTGCTAAATTCGACTTATGAATATAATGATGTAAAAGAAGATGCTAGTCCTACTCCTCTAAGAGGACGTCGATGCCGGTTATGTCTAGAAGGTAAACTCGGATGTGACAGAAACTACACCCCTAACTTAATGTACACCGTTTAAGTATTATTCTTAGCAGAAACATCCTTGGAGTATTTTACAGTGAACAACATTCATTCTTCGATTTTAATTTATCAAAAAAATTTGATATTTAAAATATTATTAGTTGAAATTTGTTTCTTTTCAATTGAATATGAAAATTGCTCACTTTTAAATACTTGAGGATATTTTCTACTAATAATGATACTTGAAGGATGTAGCTCAAGTTTATGGTATATTTGAAGGATGTTTTTGGCCAAAAACTCAGTTATATCTATTTTCATTTTATGATCGATAAATTTTGTACAACATGAAATTAAAATTTGTAAAATTCTCAAATAAAGTTAGGGAACAATAAATTTAAGAAAATAAAAGAAAGAAAGAGAAGTAATCTTAATATTATACATCATTGTAGAAGTATATGTAACAGAGGACAACAAAGTAAAACTCCATTACAAAAATGATGTTACTTAACTTTGAATTCAAATGTCATTTTAATTTTCTTTTTAATTTTTTTATCGATCATCCTTATCCTTGATTTTATTAATACAATAATATTTTTTACAAGTAATATATTAGAATGGAGATAAATATATGGAATTAATTAGATAGTTGATAATTAAATAGACTTAAGGGTTACTAGATGCAATTATCCCAAAGAATTATTTGAAGAAAAAAAATGTGATAAAATGACAGCATTCATAATTTCACAAGTTAAAAGTAAACCTCTTCACCCTCAGCCTTTCTATCATTTAGTGGAAAACTCCTTGCTTCATTCCGCTTAAGGCAAAAAAAAATTATTTATCCTTAAGAGTTAAAAACTCTTATTTTCAATGATGGATTTTAATTGTGCTCCAACATTATATTAAAATATAATACATATATATATATATATATATATATATATATATATCACAACTATTCCTAAATAATAAAGTTTGTAAGCTAATTTATTTAGATAAATTTACTAGTATAAATATAAAATAAAAAATACAGAAAATAAACAAAATCATTAAAAAGATTTGAGGGGTATATCATTACACAAATTAATATCATGATTATAAATTCCATGTAGGGTGTATTATTAATTCGTTAATTATTCATCTATAGACATAATATTTAAATGAGTACGAGAAAATTTATTTTTTGAGACTGATTAATAAAGAAGATTTACAGTTTTCCATGATTGAAAATTTACTTGTTGACGGTTAGAACTAACAGATATTTGTAAAATTAGTCCTTTATGGTATGACATTAATGGCTGAGTGTATGGTGGGATTCTTGAGCGATAGACACATCCTAATTCGCCTTACCACTATGTAATATTATGTATATGTAATTTCAAAATCAACATATTTTTGAAGGCTAAAGATGGGTATACTATTAAATGAACTCTAAACTTGGAACCGTAGTTCAACCCTGAGGCGGAAACTTCTACTGCATTTGCGTGGATCTCTTCTCCATCACCATTACCTAATTTTTATCAGGATGGTTCTTGTTTAGAATGGACAAATAAGTGGGAAATCATTTCATTTGGACATGGCAACATTAAGAAAATCTAGACCTAGTTGTGTTAAGGTAAAAGTTAAAGTTAAATTATTGAAAGAATTTTCAAGATGCATCAGTGTTTGAGTTAATATGACATCTTTTGGGCAAATCATATAAATATGGATAAAAATATTATACGATTACTACATTGAAAATATTGCACAATTCAACATGGAGGCATGATTTATGTTGATGGGGTTCATAAAGATAAGTAAGCATACTACTAGTGTTCACAAATGAGTCTATCGGGGCGGGTAAAATATAAACGGATCTGATTAAATATACTAAACTAAATAAAATTCAACTCTATCTTAACACAAACAATAAAATCTGGTATGCATGTATAACACCCCAAAAATATCTAAGTGAAGACCCGAAATACTTTTCATTAACGTGTAGGGTCATATTGACTGATTCTTAAACTGTCCATATACGTGTAAAGGTAAATTCTTTAGTGTGAAAATGAATCTGGGTATCAACTAAAGTCACTAGAAACTCCTAGAACAAAGTTGAGATGAAAGTTTTCTCATACGATTAAGTTTTGATGTAAGATTTTCTTTCGCTCAACTTCAAGTAACCATATCTTTGATAATATAAACAATTGCATGGACAACTCCACCAATTTCGTATCTAAATTAACTACTATGTTTCTAAATCCACGAGTACTAATTACCTATGAAGCTTTTTCCATCGGATTTTATTTGACAGAAGTACTCGCAGGTAATCAAAATACTTGGGGATTTGACTGTATTATCCTTATGAAAATACATAGTAATCAACACTTTTCTTATAGTGTGTATCATGGAATTGTTGAGGATATTATAGTGACAACAATAATATAATAAAAATAAGCTTTCGAGGTATTAATTTTATAACTTATTTCATTAGTGTGGCTAATTGGTTAGCAATTAATCGAGTGCAAGCGCCCAAGTATATTTCTTGAAATCATTTCTTATTGGATAAAGGGTAAAAAATATATTTAATTATGTAATATTGAATAAAAAATTTATTAGTTGATAGTTTCATTTGAAATTACCTTTATAGTTTTAAAAAAAGAAGAGAGGTTTAAAGATGATACTCCTCCATAAGACCATAACTAAGGACTAGCACATCATATTCATCTCATCAATTTCTTTTGTTATGCTAGAGAAATAGGCCATCTATGCTTAAATTATTTTTATTGAGAAAAAGTGACACAAATTAGATTAATACCTAATGAGTTAAAATTTATCTTCACTTGTTTTTAACTTTATACTTAAACTATTAAGTGTGTAAGTTTTATATATAAATTATTACTGATTAGTTTGTGAAACTCATTGATATATCCTGGTTTCACGGTATTTTTAATGTGTTTTCTTTAAGTTTAGTGTGTGTCCAAAAGCCTTTTTGTATTGATTTTTATGTAAGTTTCTCATTTTTTGCAGAAAATCTGTTTAAAGATGAACATGAAAGTTTTTGACCAAGAAATGCAGAAAAGCTACCAGCTACAGGGTTTGTGATGGTCTGTCGAGCTTGTGACGGCCCGTAGGTGGCACCGTAGTGAAGCTGCTGAAGGAAGATGGGGAAGTGTGACCTAAGTGTGGGATTACGAAGGTCATGATGGACCGTCATAGCCACGACGGTCCGTCCTGCTGGTTCGTCGTAATGATCAGACAGTAGTCGTGGTACCAAAATTAAAAGAAGTTTAAGTGTTATGGAACGGAGACCCTCGACAGAATCGTGCTTGGAATGGTCTGTCATACCTGTTCGTCGAGGGTGATGAAGAAAGCAGCAGAAGGATTTGTAAAGTATAGGATGATGGAGTCCATGATGACCCGTCGTTACCACAACGGTCCGTCACGAGGTCCGTCGACCCAACAACATTTTGACAGATTTTCAATTAGAGTCCTTCCTTTTAATAGGTTTTTGGTTTTTTATAAATAGTTTGAGAAAAATCGTTTTTGGGGTTAGACTCTCTTATTGTTATATATTCTTATGTTAGATTCTTTGTTAGTAGACTCTGTGATTGTTAGACTTTTGGAGAATCTTAGTCTTCGATTAATTTCAGTAATTGATCGTCTTTTTCTAGAATTGTTTGTTAGTGTGTTTGTTGATTAATCAATTGAACTTCTGGAGTTTATTCTTTCTCGTTGAAGTAAGTGCTTAAATTCTTATATTACATATATGAATATTGTGATTATGACTATGGATAACTACACTCCATAACTAGGGTTGTGGGAACCAAGGATGAATAATGAGGTAACATCTAACTAAAATAACAATTCTAGAATAGTGTCTTGCATGTATTGATAATTCTTTCGTTTAAAAGTCTTTTAACGGATGACCAACGTTAGAACTCGCCTTAATGCTAGTTGTCGGACCAAGGAGGTAGATAATAGGAAAAGAATTATCAACATAGATTTAGTGTATACTATCCAATAGGCTAGAATTTGTTCGTACGACATAATAACTTAGTCAAATATCGAATACAATGTTTAATATGAGGTAAAGGTAAGTGTTAGTATAGCAACACATGTAGCGGGACCAAGTTGCAGAGTGAAATTCTCTAGATGCCGGACCAAGGATTTAGAAATACATAACTTATCACTTTGCATGCAAGATACTAGAAAAGAATTGTTATAGTTAGAATTATCAAGTTTTGAACTTGTGGAGAACACTTAAACCCTAGTTTCTTTTATTAATTGATTAAACTTCAAGGTTTGATTCTGTTAGTTGGTTACTTTAATTTAGGTAGTTATCTTTATTAATTTAGAAATTAATAAAAGACCCTTTATTGTTTTTTGTGTTTTAAGGAAATAATTGACTAAATAATAGTAATAATAGATTAAAGTTAAGTCTGAACTATTTTTCTCGTGGGAACGATCCAAACCTCATTAGTTGGGTTCTTTACCTGATACGACCGTCTTACTTCTAAGTTGAGAAGTAAGTTTGAGTGTATCACTCACCCCTCCCATTTATTAAATTTTCTTCATGGTGTGTGTACCACACTCTCTTTTAATTATATATTTTTCAAATCACAATCCACATTAACAAATTATACCACCTTGACAAAATTAAAAATCTTATTATCTTAGTTAACATTAATGATTAAATAATAATAAAAAACAATAAATATAAAATATTTGTCATACCCACTCCCTCACTTTCTCACACAATACCCCCTACCTCCCCCCCCCCCCCCCACGCCCACCCCTGTCCAATTTTTTTAGTTTTTTTTTAAATTTATTTTATAAAAGTATTTATTATTGTTTATTTCATCTCTCCATATCCATCAAGTTGGATATTATTTTAATTTTTAAATAAAAATAAAATAATATTAATTTTTTGTTTGGAATGAGTGAGCAGTTTGGGGTAATTACACTCTCTAATTCTAGAAGAGGGCTGTGAATTCCAGCTAATTACATGGTGTAATTATAAATTATCACATTTAAATGAAGAAATATCTGAAACCGAAGACAAAACTTCTTTAATTGACTTGGAGAGGGAATAGAGACATAAAACTAGAGCAAACAACGGATTGAGACTCCCACTCATCTGGGATTGACATATCATTAGATACATTTTATTTATCAATAGTTACCTGCTTTATCTTAAGATCATGAATCAAGCAATATTGAGAAAAAAAAATGAAATATAAAAATTAAGGTATATGTATTACTAACGAAGAACTAATAAAAAATCAATTTTGAAAGGCTTAATACGTATGATAGGGCAATATAGGAGGCTCGCTCAACAATTCCAAATCCAGCACTTGTACAATTTGTTCCATTATTTACAATGACCAGAAAGGGAGCTTTATGTGATTGAATGCTAGAAAAATATTTTGAAATTATCAGTTATATAATTTGTGGCACCTAAATCAATTACCCATTCATTTAAAGAGGTTATGTGATATATTTCATCTAACTTAAAAATATAAATAGTTGAAGTGAAATTATTGAATGATTCTTGACGTTGAGATAATTTTGCAAATTCATGCTTTGAAATTGAAATTATTTATTTAAAATGAATTGTTTGTAGCAAGAAATCTCTTAGTGATCATTCTATTAATGAAATATTAGTAACACTTATCCTCAACAACAGTTTTTTAAAAGAAACCAATTATGCAACGCAAATTGTTAAAAGAGAGCAAGCAAAATGTGAATGTAATTGAAGGTCTTTGGCCAATAAAATAAAGCATTCTGTTTTTTGTGTCGGCTGTAAAAAGCCAATTATAAAAGTCGTAAAGTAAATAGTAAGTGTGTCGGCCAATAATAAAGATAGGCCACTAAGTTTTTGTTTTTTGCGTCGGCCAAATATAAAAAGGCCAAGTGTAAAGTAAGTGTCGGCCATTTTTGGCCAAAGAGGTAAGATTGTTGCATATAAATAGAGGGTTTCCCCTCATAAATAAAACAACCAATCTTCCATCATCTTCTCCTCTCTGTAATATTTTCTCTTTCTTTACAAATCCGCTTCCATCCCCAAAATTGGTATCAGAGCTAGCTAACTAATTAAGCTATTAACTATGGAAAAAACTGGAGCTACGAATCTACAAAATCAGGTATACACTCTCAAATTTATGAGTAGCTAAATAAATTTATTCCTAAAAATCTCTTGTTGATTATAATTGTTTATCATGACTTAATAATGTTATAATAAGCATCTTTAGAAGGTTTGCTACAGAAATATTCTTCGAATACGTATGCCCAGACTATGCCATCCTAAAGTTGAAACCGGTAGGCAAGAAGGCCATTTAGGGGAGTAAACAAAGTAGAGGCGCTGTTAGGGTAACTAATCAAAGAAGAAAGCTGTAGTAGTGGCTAGACGAGATGATTATTAAATCATTATTATTTCATAATAAATAAGTATAATCCATTAAGAGGTTGGAAGGAATAAAAACTTTTAGCAAAAATGAATAAAATGAGTACCTATTTAATAGATGATGATGATAATTATAAGATATTACTACTCTATATACTAAAAAATCTGAGTACTGATATAAAAAGAGAAATTTATGACAAATTGGTAACATATGAAATAATAGAAATAACAACCCAAGGTTGGACTGAGCTAACCATACAAAGTATACAAGATGAACTTTACTATGACATGTATGATTTATATGATGATATAGATATATTCAGAGACCAATGATAAATTACGAATACTTACAATATTGGGTAAAAACTATAGAAGACATAGATCTACATGAAAAACTACTAATTGAAAATTTATTCGATTATTTAAGAACTCGAGAAGTTGAACATCTAGAATATATTATAAACAATGCTAATGAAATACAACGATTAGATCTACTTAAAAGGTAATATTATAGGAAAACATTTTATGAAGAATAATACAACACCATGCAAAGAAACTAAAATAACAAAAACCAAGATAGATAAAAAGGTACGAAAAATATGGAAAAAAATAAAATCCTTATATATAGAATATGAACTATCACAACTTATCAAAACAAATAACGATAAAAAAAGATCATTTGATAAATATAATTTCAAAAACAGGATACAAATATGTTTGTTATTTGAAAAAACAGTATGAACAAAGAAAAATACAAACAACAATTAATAGAAAAAATAATGGAAAAAATAACTGAAAAAGAACAAGAATTATAACATACAAAAAGAAGGTTAGAAGAAAATATATTAGCAGGAGCATGTAATAAATCAATACTAGCACAAAGAAAAGTTATATTTATGTTAGAATTAGAATTAGATTGTCTTGAATATGAATTACAACATAATACAATACATAAATTATAATGAACAAAGAAGAATTTGCAGTAGACGAAAAGACATATGAAAATCAAGACGGGAAAAACTAGGATATGGTCTGGGTATTTTTACCCAACTAGCTTGTAATATCTTGTCATCAGTTCTTCGGATATGAATCCTTGCTTCATTGCTCTAGTTGTTGGCGTTGCTTCTGGTTTTAACAGGAACAAAATCCATTTTTGGACTTCTTCCATATCTGCTTGTCTTATTTCTCGCTAATTGGCATATATCATTAAGTGATCTCTCGAATAGTAGCTCCATATGGCGTTGCCTTGTAGATAGTTATTTGCTAGTTGTTGTATAATAGTTGATAATCCAATTATCCTTTTATTGGCATAGAAACTGGATATCTCAACTCTTTTTATCTCTAGCTGTTGGCCTATATCTTCTGGGATTATCATTTCCCGCGTTAACCCATTTTTGACTATCTGGATCATTCGCTTTATTTCTTCATAGAGTATCTCCGCTGGTGCTGTGTAGAATCTTATGAAAAATAAGTTTCCTTTTGTTATCTTTTTATATATTAAAAATGCTTTGTGGACCTCTGGGATTCCACTTATTTCTTCACCTGTATATGTATAGACTATATTTAATAATCCTTAGCTATAACAAGTTTTTACTAGGTTTGGATTAGTTTTTGATTGTGCAATTTACTTGTTATAACCTTGTAGTTTTTGGGTTAGGTAATCTTGGGTTTTTTCTAATGTCGTGGTAGATTTGGGTTTTTGATTCAAAAAGTTTTGTATCTTGTATAGGTTTTCAATATATGTTCGGGATATATGGTTATATGTTTTCGTCTCTTTATGCAGACTAGCTGCATACGTAGATGTTTGTGGTGCTGAAGTATCTATTTTCTGTACCTTTGGAGTAAATGGTTTGGTAAATACCCTATTTAGGTTTATGTTTTTTGGTGTAGGTTTCTCCATAGCTCCTTTGCTTGTACCTGCAACATCAGTAATGTCAGGGGTTTTAAGGAGTTTCTCAATGTCTGCTTTTAGTTCTAGCTATTTTTTGTCTGCCGAACGACGTAATTCCGCATTTTTAGAGTCATGCTGCTGACTATTAGCTTTCAGATTTTGTACATCTGTCTCTATTTTTTCTATTTTCTGGCATAGGTTTGTCATCATTGCCAATAGATCTTTCATTGTATCTCTTTCTTGAGAGGTAGTCTGCAATAATATTTTCATCAGTTTTAGTAATCTCAATTGTAAGTGTAAAATTCAATATATTTAATATCAATCTTCTTATTTCTTTTGTTGTAACTGAATCATCTATCTTTTTGGTTATCCACCACTTTACCTGTGTGTTATCTGTTCTTACAATAAATTTATTGTAAACTATATATGGTTCAAATGCTAACAAACATTTATATAATGCAAATAATTCTTTTCTGTTGATTTCCCATTTTGCTTGTGCTTCAGTATATGATCCTGAGCAATACCTGCAATGGTGTTCTATCTTTTCTTTGTTATATTTATATTTTAGTACTCCTCCATAACTGTGGTCACTTGAATCTATTTCAATTATATATGTAAATGTTTTACTTTCATCAGGAAAATATAATTTTGGTAATTTTTTGCATAATTTTTTGATATTTTTATGTGTTCTTTGTCTTTGTTGTCAAAATGATATTCAACATCTTTTTTGAGTTTTTTGTATAGTGGTTTTAAATGTTCTGCTAGTTTTGGTATGTATTCTCTTACTTGGTTTACTAATCCTAAAAATGATTGTAATTTGTTTTTTGTATCAATATTTTCATCAATAGTAATTATTTTTTGTACTATATGAGTTTGCATTTTTATTCCATTTTTATCTATTTGTATTCCTAGAAATTCTATCTGTGGTTTCATAATTTCTACTTTACTTTTACTTAAACTTTTACCTGAATGTTTAATTATATGTATAAATTTTTCTGATAATCTTATATGTTCATCTTGTGTTTTAGAATATAGTAATATATCATCTATATGCATTTTAAATTCTTTTAAATCATCAAAGTTATATTTTAATGGTTTCTGTGTTATTATACTATTTTCATCTATTAATTCAATTTTTACTTTTGTCTTATGTTTTTCCCATCCTTTTAATGGATTTTCACTGTATAATTGTTCTAGTTGTTCATTTATTATTTTAACTTTGTCTATTGTAAATATAATTATTTCTAATTGTGATATTTGTTTCTTATTTATATTTTCCATTTCTTGGTTTATTTTTTCACTTCTTTTCATCTATTCCATAGGTTTTCGTTGTTTATTATTTATTCTTTTTGCTCCTATTTTGTTTCCGCATGGTGTGGTAAACTACCAATGTGTCTTTGTTATAATATGTGGATAAAATTTATCTAAAAATGGCATTCCTAATAACATATCTTTTGTGGTAAATTCAAAATTATACATTTCTTCTATTGTTAGTATTTTATCCCATATTTGTATTTTTATAATTTTTTGCTTTATATTTAATCATACTTCCTTCGTTATTAAATCCTGTTACTACCATAGGTGTTTTTAATTTTTCCCATTTATCTTCTGGTAAGCAATTATATTTACATATATTCGCTTCTGCTCCTGTATCTATTATAGGAGTAAAATACCTGTTGTGATATCCTTCTACAATAATTATTGCAAGTATAAATATTTTCATTAATCATTTTGTTCTTTTTATAATTATTTTCTTATTTTGACAAGTTATTGTTAATTGTGCATTTTCTATGTTGTACGGTTTAACTTTTTCTAGCCATTTTATTCCTAATGTAATATTATGGTTTCCTTGGTATATTTTAAATGGTATTACTAAGGGTATTCCTCCTATAATTATTTCTTTTTCCGTTATTTCTTCATTTGTGTATATTATCTCACTAGGTAATCCAGGGCATATGTGTCCTGTTTTTATAATTTCTTCTTCTAATACTAACTCTCTTGTTATCTAATTTTCTTTTTGTCCTGTATTTATTAAGATTTTATATTTTCTTTGGTCTATTATTCCTGTTATGTAATAATGATATGGGGTTATTTCTTCCTTATCTAATAAGTTTTGTGGGATTTCATAATTCCATTTAGATGTACTCATTCTTGATGAGGTAGCTCTTGTTAACGTATTTGGTACGCTTGAAGTACTTAATCTTTCTTTTAGAATTTCTAAATCTTCTTCTATGTCAATTTCCTTATAGCTATAGTCATTATTGTCTATTACAGTAATTATTTTTTTAAAAGGATTTTCTATTTTTATTTTATCAATTTTATTTCTTGCTGTTATTTTATGCTTTGTTGTTAATATGTATAGGTTTTTACATCTTGCTGTAAATACTTTGCTACCTGGTGCTAGTTCTATTCTAGACATTTTCCAATATAGGACTAATGATTTATCTATATTTCTATCTGTTAATGGTACTGTATAATTAGCACTTATTATAAATTTAAATTTTTGATATATTAAATTTCCTTTTACTGCACTGATTACGCTTTTTTCTAGAGGGTGTATAATTCTATCATCTGCTAAATATATTTCAATAGGTGCATCTATTCCTTCTCTAAAACAAGCTTTTATTAATATTTCTGTTCCTCCTAAATGTACATATTTTATTGGTGTTTTAGCTTTTATATCTTGTATTTCTTTGTTTATTGTTCGTTTATTTAGTATAGGTATATATGCTTTTCCTCTTATATATTTGCAATCTATGATATGTTGTTTCTGACTAACTACATAGTATTCTTCTTTTTGTCTTTTAAACCAATTTCTTAAAGTAGGTATTTCAAGTACTTTGTCAACACTTAAATCTAATTCTTTTCCTTTTATTTGTTCAAATATTGTATTATCAAATATAATTTTTTGTTCTGATAATTCTTCATTTTGATAATCTTCCTTGGATATTATTTTTATTTCATCTTCAGACATTATATTTCTTCATATGTTTCGTTATTATCTATATTAATATTTTCTTCTTCATTGTCAGTTTCTATATCTGATACTTCATATATACTATCGTTTTCACTTAATTCATAGTCTATGTATTCTATTTGCTTATATTCGTCATCATCTATAATTATTTCTGCAATTTGTTTTCTTTTTGGATTTTTAGGTAATTTACAGTCTCTAGCTATGTGTCCTATCTTTCCGCAATTATAACATGTACATTGGGATATTTTTCTTTTAGGTCTACATGGTCTTTTCATTTTATAGTTTTTTACATAATACCTTCGTCTTGGTTGTTTATATTTATACTTAGTTTTATTTTTTCTATAATTCTTATATCTTTTGGATTTTTGTTTTTTATTTGTACACCCAAACTGTGGTGCCATTTTATTTTTACAACATGATAAATTTTTATTTAATACTTTTTCCATTTTTAATTTTTCTTTTTGGTTCTCACATAATTGTGTAAACCATTGAGTTAGAAATTTTATTCTAGCTCCTAAAGTATCTACCATTCCTTCATTATTCCAGTCCTTTATTATTTTTGTACTAAATGGTTCTGGTAATTTTGTAAAATATTGTTTTCTTATTTCTTTTGCTTTGTCTAAATTGTATTTAGCTTTGTAATAATATTCTTTGAATGCACAAGTATATTCTTCTATATAACACATTTTACATATAGCTAATTTTGTCATAAGTTGTCTATTTATTATTTTTCCCCTATTTTGTTCTCTTATATCCGTGGTCATACCTACAAATTCACTTCTTATTGCTGATTCATATTTGTCTAGTATATCTATATTTGTTGCTGATGTGGGTCCATCCATTTTCTTATCATTCCTAAGTACTTCTAAACTTTCTGAGGGTAGATTTTCTATCCATAATTTTATTGTTCCTACGAATGTTCTTTCTATGTATCTTGGTGTTTTTGTTGTTTCTATTTTGTTATCTATTAACTGTTTAGATATATTTCCTGTCCATAGCAATATTGCTTTATTTATGTCTGTGACACAATCTAAATCTAAGAAATTATATTGTTCACTTATTGGTTTTGGTATCCAATTTTTATTTAATCTACTGTTCCATATTACGTTATTTCTATCTGATTGTTGATAACTTTCTGTATAATAAGTTGGTGGTGTCCACCTAGGACTACTTCTAGGACTATTTCTTGGACTATTATCTGGGGTTTTTACTCTTGACGTACTAGGTCTATTCATATCTCCTGTGTTTATTTCTAATTTTTTTAGTTTATATACTTGTTCTAAAATTTCTGTATATGTCTCACTTATGTCACTTATTTCTGATTTTTGGTCATTTTCATTTTCATCTATTTCATTTACTTCATTTACCTCAAGATCTTCTTTTAATTTTTGTTCCATTTCGTTTATTTTATTTGTAAATTCTTTTTCTTTTTCTATCTGTTTTTCTTTTTATTTATTTTCATATAACAATTTTAATCTTGCTAATTCTTTTTCTAGTTCGTTTATTCTTGTATTTTTTATTTCTTGTAAATGTTTTACTTCTTGTTTTGCTTCTACTTTTATTTTTTCTATTTTTTTTATTTGTCTATTTCTTCATTTTCTTTTGTTATTCTTATCATGGCTGTTAAACTATATTCTAATCTTGCTGTTTCTTTTTCTAACATCAAGTATAGATTATTTCCTATTTTTTTTTATATCTTCTTCCTAAATTTGAAAATATTATTTTTATTATCATTCCGTCTTGGTTTTCATATTTCTTTTCGTCTACTGCAAATTCTTCTTTGTTCATTATAATTTATGTATTATATTATGTTGTAATTCATATTCAAGACAATCTAATTCTAATTCTAACATAAATATAACTTTTCTTTGTGCTAGTATTGATTTATTACATGCTCCTGCTAATATATTTTCTTCTAACCTTCTTTTTGTATGTTGTAATTCTTGTTCTTTTTCAGTTATTTTTTCCATTATTTTTTCTATTAATTGTTGTTTATATTTTTCTTTGTTCATACTGTTTTTTCAAATAACAAACATATTTGTATTCTGTTTTTGAAATTATATTTATCAAATGATTTTTTTTATCGTTATTTGTTTTGATAAGTTGTGATAGTTCATATTCTATATATAAGGATTTTAATTTTTTCCATTTTTTTCGTACCTTTTTATCTATCTTGGTTTTTGTTATTTTAGTTTCTTTGCTTGGTGTTGTATCATTCTTCATAAAATGTTTTCCTATAATATTCCCTTTTAAGTAGATCTAATCGTTGTATTTCATTAGCATTGTTTATAATATATTCTAGATGTTCAACTTCTCGAGTTCTTAAATAATCGAATAAATTTTCAATTAGTAGTTTTTCATCTAGATCTATGTCTTCTATAGTTTTTACCCAATATTGTAAGTACTCGTAATTTATCATTGGTCTCTAAATATATCTATATCATCATATAAATCATACATGTCATAGTAAAGTTCATCTTGTATACTTTGTATGGTTAGCTCAGTCCAACCTTGGGTTGTTATTTCTATTATTTCATATCTTACCAATTTGTTATAAATTTCTCTTTTTATATCAGTACTCAGATTTTTTAGTATATAGAATAGTAATATCTTATAATTATCATCATCATCGATTGAAAACACCAAAAAATAATTTACCAAACTCCTCAGATGTTGGTAGAAAGAAGAACGAGACAATAACCAAATCTCTTAGCTGAAAAACCGACTTTCATAGATGATGGTCGAAAATTTAATTGATGATAGAAAAACAGGATCTATATAAAAATTAGTCAATGTAAAAAGATATACCACTTTCCTTCATACACATATCGAGAAAGTGTGAGTAGAATGGAGTAACAAGAATGTGAGACTCACCAGGTCAATTTTAATGCAATATTCATAAGAAAAATGCAATTAACTTCTAGCGAATAAATAGTGTCTCCTGGCTATGAAGATGACTAACTCCAACTAGGTAGGGCTAACTCAGCTGAAGCTAAAACCTTGGCTTTGATATAATTTTACAACCAAAATATGGAGTACTTTCAATGTATATACGAAGGAATAAAATTTTTATAATTGAGGTATAGAAAAGGCTAATTGAGTTAACTAGATATCTAAATCCCTAAATATAAGCTAGAATATTATGTACAAAAGATATACCCCCTCCACTAAAAAAAATGACCTATTTTACTTGGAACGAAGTTTAAGCAAACAAAGAACACTTCTTAATGTTGTAGTTGTAAATTAACGTTATGTCAAATATACCCAAATCTCCTTTGATCTTTTGGCCTTAAACATGCCACCGTAGAAAGTTGAGGTTAAAGTGTTGCCAAAAAGGAAAGGGGTCATTGTTTTTTAAAACAGACTAAAAGAAAAACTAGACCATTTTTTTTTGAAACGGAGGGAGTATAATTTGATTATTGTCTAAACTGCTTGCTCCCAACTTTCCAATATTATGAATTCGCCCTCTTTTTTCATTCCAAGTATTTTTGGTTGCTATATATGTGAGTTCATCAACTGTTGTAATTTTTTCTTCAAAAAAAAATAGAAATTTCAAAACACAGAAATATGATTCATGAAATCTTTTTTACTTTACTTTGTTTTTCTCAAAAAAGTTGTGTGTTGTTAAACACTTTAGCCATGTATATACATGAACTACAATTTCTAATTGTTACTAATATTTGCTAGATAATGAGCCATGTCAGTGAACCATTTGTAATGAGAAAAACGGTGAAGGGTAAAAAAAAAGAGAAATCTCCATCGTCTTTTCAGTAAAATTTTCTTTTAATTTTAGAAATGTAGAAGGCAAAATATTCACCGTATTTTTCTAATTGAATTGGAACACTAAGAACAAAAATTTACATGTTTAGCCCTTACTGTTATATTTTGACCCACTTCTTTGGGATTTAGTCTGTTGAGTCTTGATATATGAGCTGAATTTCTGAACATTAAATGAGAACATGAGTATCAATTATCCTAATTTTTGCAAAACATTAGATGAGAAGATGAGTATAATTTAACCCAATTTTCGTAGAATTTCTGAACATTAAATGAGAAGATGACAACAAATTATCACAATTTTTGTTGCATGCAGACTACTTATTTCCTAGTGTATTGCTGCCACTAGAAGAAACTTGATTAACTAAAGATGATGCCATTGTATAGTTAACTACCTTGATGCTTGATTCCGAAGGAATTCTTTATTAGACAGACTTCGTAGTAGTGTAGAACTTGATGAACAATGTACAAATAAATAAAAAAATAGAAATATGTTGAAACTTTGTTTTGTAACTGTAATCATTTAAAATTTATTAAATATAAATTTATAAAATGATTCGAATTATGTTGAATTCATAAATATATTAATCCAAATAAATATTGTGGATTAGTATAATTGAGTTAAATATTTAAATCCAATAAATATGGATTTAATTAAAGTCTAAATTAATTGATTTGGGCTACATTGGATGAACCCAATTGGTTAAACCCTATCTCATCTCATTCTAGAGCCCATCTTGGCGCCACGTGTGCAAATGATGTGGCATGCCAAGTCAAATAAGAAAACCAATAGAATCATGACATGTGTCAAAGATGACAAGCCCGCTCCATAAAACCCAAATGCCATGTCATTTCAATCTGATTGGCTGAACGGAATCCTATTCCAATTGCAACTCCTCTATTCTAAAACTATAAATAGGGGTCCTCATAATTCAGAAAGGAGACAGAAAATTCTAAACAAGAAGCTAGAGAAACTCTGTGGTACAAACGCCATTTAATTCTCTACAAAGCTACAAGTTTAAGAATTCAAGTATTCAAGTTCAAGAACGATCAAGATCAAGACCACCGAATTCAAGAACAAGCTCGAACCCTTGAGTTCAAATAAAAGTCAAGATCAAGATAAAGTTCAAGTTCTAGTTCATCATAGATTCAAGAACAAGCTTTAAAGCCCTTGAATTTATATTTGAAAAGACGAATTCAGAGGAATTGTAGAGATTGTAACACTCGCATTTGAAATAATAAAATCGATTGTTGCTATAATTTTCCGTTCTTGATTATTGTTTTCTTAACGAGAATTTTATTTTCTACAAATTCTGGCACACCTAGAGGGACAATCTCTACCTCTCATCTCAACTTTTCAAACGTCAAAGAATACCAAGATGACTTCCATGAAAAACAATTCTCAATCAACCGCCTCTAAGGTCACTAGCTCCAAGTTCTCTACTGAAGTTGAAGACATCGTTGGTGTTACCTTTGGAAGTTTTGGAGCTGTTACGAGAAGCAAGGCTGCTACACTAGGGCAACAAAGGCTTCAAGTGTCGTCTGCATCAACCCCTGTTTTTGGGACTTCGACTCCAAAAGGAGCAAGTTCCTCCACAAATTCTCTAGAAGGAGGAAGTAGTGTTGCTGAAAAGATCAAGAAGACATTGGGTCTACTTGAGCAATCTGGTTCTAAGAACTCTACCACAAGGGAGAACTGTGATTCAACTTGTGAATCATCTCCACGTATATCGCGTAATGTGAGTCCACTGAAAATTAACTTATGCGACAATCCATGTTACTCTCCTGCATCTCCGATGATCATGCAAACGATGGTGACTGCTGCTTCCTCTCCTGAGGAACAACTCGCAAATCTGACAAAGTTGGTTGAAGGATTGACAAAGCACGTACACCACCAAGAATCTCGAGTTGACAAGTTCATGGACAGGATAGAAGGACTTTTAGATGGAGATGCAAGCCATGCACCTGGAAAGGGCATTGAAGTTGAAGAAATCGAAGATCCTGCTAAGAAAGCCCCGTTTGTTAAAGAGATGCCAGTTTCTTCTGAAGGAATGATCCCACTCGATCGCTTGAAGGAGTTTATTGAAGGCACTCTCAAAGATAAGTATGAAGTCTCCACCAAGTCTTCTCATATGTATGCTAAGCCATATACTACTAGGATTGATAACTTTAAAATGCCTACTGGTTATCAACCTCTTAAATTTCAACAATTTGAGGGAAAAGGAAATCCAAAACAACATGTCGCGCACTTCGTGGAGACATGTAACAATGCTGGAACATATGGAGACTATCTTGTCAAACTATTTGTTCGCTCTCTAAAAAAAAATTCCTTTGATTGGTACATGGATCTCGAACCTAACTCTATTGATAGTTGGGAGCAACTAGAACATGAGTTTCTTAATCGCTTCTATAGCACAAGGCGCACGGTGAGCATGGTAGAACTCACGAATAATCGCCAAAGGAAGGATGAACCAGTCATAGATTTCATAAATCGGTGGAGGAACGCGAGCCTGAATTGCAAAGGACAGGCTTAGTGAAGCTTCTGCAATCGAAATGTGTATTCAAGGAATGCACTGGGAGCTTCTTTACATCTTTCAAGGAATAAAACCAAAATCTTTCGAGGATTTAGCTACTCGCGCTCATGATATGGAGTTGAGCATGACATCTGCCGGAAAAGATATGACTATTGTCCATGATCGTCACAAAGGAAGGGACAAACAGGAACCCAAGAGATGGAGCAAGTTTCTGCCCAAAAATGACAATAAAGAATCCATGAGTGTAAATGTGTCACCCGCAAAGTTCACCATGAATGAGGGTGTAAAACAAAATGTGAGAACGACTTTCCAAGCACATTCAAATCAAAAGTCGACGCTAAGGGAGATGCAAGGAAAAAAGTATCCGTTCTTGGATTCTGACGTTTCTGAAATTTTTGATGAATTTCTTGTGTTAAAGCTCATTGACTTGCCAGAGATGAAGCGACCCGATGAAGCTGGAAAAACTGATGACCCAAATTATTGCAAGTATCATAGACTTGTGAGTCATCCTCTTGAAAAATGTTTTGTCTTTAAGGATAGAGTGATGCGATTGGCTAACGAAAATAAAATTATCCTTGATGATGAAAAGGCTAGTTCTAACCATACCTCTATCACGTTTTGGTCACTGGATCCGGTCCAAATATATATCTCTGAAAAGCATGAAGAAGAGCCTGTAGACCAGAACGTTGACATAGATGATGATGAGGGTTGGATTCTTGTAACTAGGCGAAGAGGCAACAAGTCAAGCTTACGAAAAGAATTATCCGAACAACCAGTCAGAGAAAAAATGGTGAATAAATCAAAGAAGCAAAAATCAATCAAGCGCCCCAAAAGGGCAAAGGTTGAAGTGCATTACTACCAAAAACCTCGACGTCTTGTGACTCTAGAGGAATTCTTGCCAAGATTGTTCGACACAAAGTCTACTCAAGGCAATGTCGAGGCATCATGTTTCAATGTGGATAAAGAACAAACAGTGAAGATGCCTCCTACTGTAAAAGAAGAAATAACGAGTGAATCCTCACCAAAAGCGTCTCTTCGGGAAGAAGAAAAAGAAAGAGGGGAAATCTCAGAAATGGTGTCTCTTTCATCTTCTGAAAAATCTATTGAACTTTCTTCCCAAGAAGCACATGTCTATGATACTAAAATCACATTTACAAATAACGATCTTCTATTTGGTGAAGCACTACACAATCGTCCTTTGTATAAGGTGGGCCATGTGCTAGAGAAGAAAATAAATAGAATCTTAATAGATGAAGGATCTGGAGTCAACATTTTGCCTATCCACACATTGAAAGAACTTGGCATCACGACTGGGGAACTTAGTGAAAGTCGTCTGTTGATACAAGGATTTAATCAAGGCGGGCAGAGGTACATAGGCTCTATTAAATTAGAGATCCACATGGGAGATTTGCGATCAAACGCATGGATGCATGTGATTGATGCAAAGACATCATAAAATATTTTACTTGGTAGGCCTTGGGTACATGAGAATAGAATTGTCTCATCCTCTTACTATCAATGTCTAAAATATCTTGAAGGTGGAATTGAAAGAAAGATAGTTGCAGACGATAATCCTTTCACCGAAGTGGAGACACACTTTGCGGATGCGAAATTCTATATGAAAAGTTATGTTGTTCAAGGGGTCAAATCCAATGACGTCAAATCAAATAAGATTGATAATATAATAAGCAAAAAAGTTGATGCAGCTATCGAAAAGGTGAAAATTGACACTAAAAACTCTTGCCCCATTCTTAATAAAGGGAAGATCCTGTCTTCAAAGAAAAAGCAGACTTCTAGGCTTTGCTATGTTCAGAAAGCGAAGAAAGAACAAGATCAACCATCTAACCTTGAAGAAAATGCATTAAGAGGGCTATCTCTTCCTATCAGACGGACTGATGCTATAAACTTGTCTTCAAAGTTGCCAGAGAAGTCAGTCGCTCAAGATCAAGTGCTAGATATGGCTCTCCCTACAAAGAGCACAAGAGAAGGTTTTGATCCCAATGCCTACAAGTTATTTGTGAAGGCAGGATACAACCCTAGTGAGCCATTAGCGCTAGGGAAACTCCCAGCAGAAGATACAACTAGGAAAGCGCGTGAAGGCCTAGGTTATAGCCAACCGCCGCCAATTCACATTTCCATAAGAAGGGCCAGTAATAATCATATAACATTTGAAGATGACGTCACTGCTCCTAATAAAAGGCCTTCTGTCTTTGATCGAATTGGTGAAGCAACAACAAGAATTTCTGTGTTTGAGAGGTTAGGTCCTCTGAAGAAGAATAACAAGAACCTGAGAAGTTATTTGAAAGTTACACAGCCTACTTCACATTTGATTCGAAAGGATTTCAGAAGTTTGATTCCTTCTAGGATGAGGCGACGAGTGGAACTTATGGTTTCCTGTAAAGAGGAACTCAAGGCAAAGGTTCATACTATGGTTTACACCAAAGAGCGTGACGAAGATGAAGAAAGTGTAGGTTCCTCAAATCATGTTACAATAAAAAATGAGTATGATTCTTTGCCTCAAAATAAGATTGAGGAAGAGTTGGAAGATATTGTCTCGTGTTGTCATATATTAGTCAATGACAATGATCCTGTGGAAGAGGAAGATGCTAAAGATGCTCCACCAGAACTTAAAGAAGGAGTAAAGATCACAATAGATCCTTTGAAGGAAGTTAACCTTGGCACTGATGAAGATCCGAAGCCAACTTACTTGAGTGCGTTTCTAGAAATTGATGAAGAAGTTGCTTACATGAATATACTCAAGAAGTATAGAGATGTATTTGCTTGGAGTTACAAAAAAATGCCTGGATTGAATCCTAGAGTAGCGGTCCATCAATTAGCAGTCAAAAATGGTTCTCGTCCAGTTAAACAAGCTGAAAGACGTTTTAGACCAGACTTCATTCCGTTGATAGAAAATGAAGTTAACAAACTCATTGAGGCAGGTTTTATTCGTGAGGTCAAATATCCTACATGGATTTCAAGTATTGTTCCTCTGAGGAAGAAGAATGGTAAAATTCGAGTTTGCGTTGACTTTAGAGATCTCAATAATGCATGCCCTAAAGATGAGTTTCCTCTTCCCATTCCAGAGTTGATGATTGATGCCACCACTGGTTATGAGGCAATGTCGTTCATGGATGGTTCTTCTAGATATTCAAATCCGCATGTCACCAAAAGATGAAGAACTCACTGCATTTCGCACGCCAAAAGGTATTTATTTCTACAAAGTGATGCCATTTGGTTTAAAGAATGCTGGCGCCACATATCAAAGGGCTATGCAAAATATCTTTGACGACTTTCTCCATAAAAATGTTGAATGTTATGTTGATGATTTGGTAGTAAAGTCGAGGAAGAGGGGTGATCATTTTAAAGACTTAAAGATGGTGTTTGAGTTACTCCGAAGATATCAACTAAGGATGAATCCATTGAAATATTCCTTCGGAGTTACTTCCGGCAAGTTCCTTGGATTTATTGTGAGACATCGAGGAATTGAAATTGATCAATCCAAAGTCGATGCAATATCAAATATTCTTGAACCTCGAGATATTCATGAGTTAAAAAGTCTCCAAGGAAAGTTAGCCTACTTGAGAAGGTTCATCTCAAATCTAGTGGGGAGATGTCAACCATTCAGTCATCTCATGAAGAAAGGTGCTCCTTTTAATTGGGACCAAACATGTAGCGAAGCCTTCAAAAGTATCAAATCGTATCTAGCGAACCCTTTGGTTTTGGCAGCCCCTATACCTGGAAAACCATTGATACTCTACATTGCAGCACAAGAAAGTTTTGTAGGAGCCCTGTTAGCTCAAGAGAATAGTGAGGGCAAAGAAAATGCTCTTTATTACTTAAGTAGAACGATGACGCCAAATGAGCTAAATTATTCGCCAATTGAAAAGTTATGCTTGGCACTGGTCTTCTCAATTCAAAAGATGAAGCATTATTTTCAAGCTCATGTTGTCTGCCTTATTTCTAGAGCAAATCCCATCAAGTTTGTTATGTCAAAACCTGTCCTTAGTGACCGACTAGCAAGATGGTACCTCCAATTCCGACAATTTGAGATTGTGTACATCCCTCAAAAATCCATGAAGGGACAAGCACTAGCGGATTTCTTAGCAGACCATCCTATACCAAATGATTGGGAGTTAACTGATGAGTTTCCTTATGAAGATGCGATATTAATTGAAGTTCAACCTCCTTGGAAAATGAACTTTGATGGGGCTTCACATCACGGCGGAGCTGGTGCTGGTGTGGTGTTCATCACTTCACAAGAAGAGATTCTACCATTCTCTTTTACTCTAAAACAATGTTGCTCCAATAATGTCTCTAAATATCAAGCACTGATACTTGGACTTGAAATGGCCGTTGACATGAAACAATTACATTTACAGGTCTTTGGTGACTCTCAATTGGTGATTAAAAAAAAAAGTATTTGTATTTTATTTTGTATTTTATTTTGTGTCGGCTGAATATCAGCCATATGTAGAAAGAAATAATTTTATCGTGTTGCGTCGGCTATAAAAAGCCAAATTGTATAAAAGTCGTAAAGTAAATAGTTTGTCGGCCAATCATGTAAAAAGTTTGTCGGCCAATTATATAAAGTAGTAATAATAAGTATTTTGTTTTCTTGTGTCGGCCGAATAAAGAGAGGCCATGTGTAAAGTATGTGTCGGCCACTTTTGGCCAAAAGTTTGTAAATTTTGTGTATAAATAGAGGAGCTTTCCTCATAAATAAAACACACCTTCATCCTTACATCTCTCATCTTTCTGAATACTCTCTTTACGCTTCCATCCCCTCCATTGGTATCTTTATCATTTTGATGATAAAGATAAAAAACATATAAGAAATATTGTTTTAACCAGCTAGAAAACTGTATTGTATATATAGATGACATATTATTATATTCTAGAACACAAGATGAACATATAAGATTATTGGAAAAATTTATACATATAGTAAAAAATGCAGGTATAAGTTTGAGTAAAAGAAAAGCAGAAATTATGAAATCACAAATAGAATTTCTAGGAATACAAATAGATAAAAATGGAATAAAAATGCAAACACATATAGTACAAAAAATAATTACTATTGATGAAAATATAGATACAAAAAAGAAATTACAATCCTTTCTAGGATTAGTAAATCAGGTAAGAGAATATATACCAAAATTAGCAGAACATCTAAAACCATTACATATAGGAAGTTATGAGGTAAAAAAGCCTGAATTGCGACTTTATCATGATTATGCTCAGAAGTTGATAAGATGGCTTGGGGATGTAACCCTTCAACATATGCGTCGAACAGATAATAAGAAAGCCGATGCATTGGCTACTCTAGCTGCAACGCTAACCCTTCCTGATCAAACGCAAGTAACTGTCTGTAAAAAATGGATAGTACCACCGTCAAATGAGGAAGAATATATTGAAAATAAGCTTGATCATATCGTCGCCATTGTTGAAGCTGCGAAGGAAGATTGGAGACAACCCATCATTGACTACCTATGTTATGGGATACTTCCAGAAAATCAAAGAAGAAGAACTGACAAACGTAGTAGTGTAGAACTTGATGAACAATGTACAAATAAATAACAAAAATAGAAATATGTTGAAACTTTGTTTTGTAACTGTAATCATTTAAAATTTATTAAATATAAATTTATAAAATGATTCGAATTATGTTGAATTCATAAATATATTAATCCCAATAAATATTGTGGATTAGTATAATTGAGTTAAATATTTAAGTCCAATAAATATGAATTTAATTAAAGTCTAAATTAATTGATTTGGGCTACATTGGATGAACCCAATTGGTTAAACCCAATCTCATCTCATTCTAGAGCCCATCTTGGCGCCACGTGTGCAGATGATGTGGCATGCCAAGTCAAATAATAAAACCAATAGAATCATGACATGTGTCAAAGATGACAAGCCCTCTCCATAAAGCCCAAATGCCATGTCACTTCAATCTGATTGGCTGAACGGAATCCTATTCCAATTGCAACTCCTCTATTCTAAAACTATAAATAGGGGTCCTCATAATTCAGAAAGGAGACAGAAAATTCTAAACAAGAAGCTAGAGAAACTCTGTGGTACAAACGCCATTTAATTCTCTACAAAGCTACAAGTTTAAGAATTCAAGTATTCAAGTTCAAGAACGATCAAGATCAAGACCACCGAATTCAAGAACAAGCTCGGAGCCCTTGAGTTCAAATAAAAGTAAAGATCAAGATAAAGTTCAAGTTCATGTTCATCATAGATTCAAGAACAAGCTTTAAAGCCCATGAATTTATATTTAAAAAGGCTAATTCAGAGGAATTATAGAGATTGTAACACTCGCATTTGAAATAATAAAATCGATTGTTGCTATAATTTTCCGTTCTTGATTATTGTTTTCTCGACGAGAAGTTTATTGTCTACAGTAACTTGTTGAACAATTGTTAAGTAGATGATGTCTCACGACCTTTTAATCATAATGGTTTGGTTCACTTTTTATGGGTGAATCCATAGTTTTTTAATGCCCAAAAATCATTACCCCTTAATTTGCGTTCAATGAGTAATTTATATGAAATTTACTTGTAAATTTTGTCCATCAACTTCTCCTTAGTGGTGACAAAAGTGTGAATTCAATCCAATTTCAATGAAATCAATATGGATTTAGTTAAAATAGATTGGGTAAAATGGGGCCAAGCCACTTTTATCTCCAAAATCCAAAAAAAATGTTAAATAAAAACAAAATTGTTAATACCTCAAGCCCTACCACCCCACCCCTATATTATTATTTTCTTATCCAATTTTTTCATACATTTAGATCCCCACCCTACCCTCATAGAAAAATTTTAAAAATACTTCATCTTTTTTAAAAGAAATGCCACCACCACCAAAATAAAAAAATTTTAAAACAATTCTTTTCATAAAAAAATTTTAAAATATTTTTTTTCAACACAAAACCCCCCACCCCAGGTCACCTCCCACCCACACCCAAAAAAATAATAAAAGTTTCCAAATTTTTTTACCCCGACCATCCCCAGTTTTTTATTTTTTATTTTAAAAAATAATTAATGCAGTTACGGATTTTATGATAAATGAGTGATATACGAGTGTATATGGATTCTTATGTTAACAAATTTTTTTCCATATTTATATGAGTTAAAATAGGTTGAAGTCCATATTTAATATTTTAAGAAAATCTGAGTGATTCATTTAATTACATATGGAAAAATAGATCTATTTCACTTGTATGGGGTGAAATTACCATCTCTCCCATCCTCTTTCGAGTGCTTTATTTGAATCGAGTTTTATTCTTCCTGGTTACTTCATACTTA
Source organism: Solanum lycopersicum (assembly GCF_036512215.1). Classification (NCBI taxonomy): domain Eukaryota; kingdom Viridiplantae; phylum Streptophyta; class Magnoliopsida; order Solanales; family Solanaceae; genus Solanum; species Solanum lycopersicum. The sequence goes on along the minus strand of NC_090803.1, from coordinate 27,108,408 downwards.
TCCTTCCTCTTGGGTATATAGCAAGAGTTAATGAGAAATAGAGGAAAGATCAAAACAAGAATTTGAAATGTTCTCTTATGCTTTAGTAAAAAGGCATTTCACCCTCATCGGAGGTGGCAAGAAACAATGAAGTGCTTAAATAGAGAAACGCTTCTATTAGTTGCTAAAAGGAGTTGAAAGAGGGACCCCATCGTGTCGTCGTCGTCGCTCTCTCTCTCGTTTTGGCGTTGGAAAATAATCAAGAATTTTTTTTGGACAAAGATTATTTTGATTTTCTTTAATTATTTATTTAGTTAAAATTCCAAAACATTTCAATTAATAAAATAATTAGCCAAAACAATCTGACCCAATTAAGATCCGTGCGACATGTGATTTAAAACATCTTTCCCTTTTTATTTGAATTTTCCACCATTGGAGATGACGGTTATGAAAGGTTACAACTTTCATGAACAACCTAACCGTTTGAAAAGTTGCAAACTTTCAAGAATGGTCATGCGGTTTTTGGTTGTAACCTTTCGGATACATTGTTTCTTTGCTATAAATACCAGTGAATCTTCAGATTTTTCATTTACAAAATATCTAACTTTGTTTTCTTCTTCACAAATTTGTGTTCGTGTAATTTACTATCGTTGAGTGTCTCACTGACACCATTGTTTTGGGTATCAATACCCTGGAGAATAAAATCATTCTATGTTGAGAGGATATATTCAAATTCAAACATCGGATACTAGATGTAACTAATTTCCTTAAGGGGCCACTGTGTATTCAATAGACTCGATTTTTTTCCATTGTTAATACGTTTCTTACAAATTCTTGTAAATTTTACATTAATTAGTTTTTTGATAATTATTTTACGTTCTTGATTACGTGATTTTAACTTTGGAAACTTATTGTTTCTGCAAAGTTTTTGTTATAAGTAGTGTTGTTTAGAATACGAATTGCATAACAGTTTTAAGGACATTATATTTTATTTGTTAATCTGTGTTTTTGGTGGAGACAAAGACCTTCTGGTTTATACTACTATTAAGTTTTCAATTTGATTATTGCTTACTAAATCCGTTGTATCTATTTTTATCAACCAGAAATTACTATTGAATATACTACGACTTCGGTGGTTGTTGCTACACTAACTAGAACTGTTGTACCACCAACAAAGAAACAAGAAAAATTATCTATTGTGAATTACAAAGGATGGAAGGAGCAGATATTTTTTTGACTTACAACTCTTGGTCTGCAAAATTTAATCAATGAAGAAACTCTGGTGCTAAAAAATAATGATTATTGACACGCAAGATTCTTATGTAAGCACTACATTTTAACCGCTTTAGATGATAACTTACATAATATTTTTAGTCTATTGAATACTTCAATGATTTGTGGAATGCACTTGAGAATAAATATATCATAGAAGAAGCATGCTTGAAGAAGTTTATGGAAAATTTTTAGAATATAAAATGATATATAGTAAAATTGTTGGATCACTTTTATAGGAGATTAAATTTATCTTTTACGATCTGATTTTTCAGGATATGACGATTAATGAAGATTTTCAAGTAGCTGCAATGATTGAGAAGTTACCTTCTTCGTGAAATGACTTCAAGAATTATTTGAAGCACTAACATAGGGAAATGACGCTTGAGGATTTTATGATTCGGATCAAGATCAAGAAAGATAACAAGATCGTCAAATAGAAGTCTCATGGGAGTTCAAGAATAATGGGAGTTAATATTGTTAAAGATGCTACCACCAAAAGCAAGAAGAGAAAAAAGTCCAAGAGACAAAAGTTAATTCAGGTCAAAAAGAAATTCAAGGCCAACGATTACCATTGTGGTAAGGTTGGTCACAAATATGCTTACTCTTGTGCTCAAATAAAACACAAAGACAAACACAAAATTCAAGCAAACATCGTGGAGGATATGGAAGATGCAGATGATATTTCTGTAACGTTCTAGGAGTGCAACTTAGTTGGAAATCCCAGAGAGTGTTTTCTAGATTCAGAGTTTCACTCGACATATTTTATCTGTAAAAAATGGTCTTTGTGACTTATACTCTTGTTGAGGTCGATGAACATTTATTCATGGGGAACATAACAACAAAAACCATTACTGAAATTGGGAAAGTAATGTTGAAAATGACATCCGACAAGGTGTTGATTTGAACAACGTTCGGCATGTTCCTACTATTAGGAAGAATCTTGTTTTTGTTGCACTGCTTATTAGAATAGGTTTAAGTTTGTCCTAGTTTGTAACAATGCTGCAATAAGTAAGAATGAGATGTTCTTTGAAAAGGGCTACCTCACATAGGGCCTTTTCAAATTTAAAGTAATGGTTGCTTACATTATTAATAAGACTTCTACATATGTTTACATATTGGAGTCAAATTATTATGTCATTCTTGTTGAGGACGTACAAACTACAAAGCCTTGCGAAAATTATTCCTTCGGAAATATTGCCTGAATTAAAGTGAGATATATCTAAATGTGAAATTTATGTTGAATGTAAGTTTGTTTCACATTCTTATAAGTCTGTTGAGAGGATTACAAATCCTTTAAACTTAGTTCACACATATATATGCTATATGAAGTTAATACCATTTTCCGGTTGAAAACAATTATAATTTCACTTGATTTTCTTATGTATATTTGCTTAATAGTAATGATACAAAATTCATGCATTTAAGTAATATAAAAATGAAATGCAGAATCAATGAAATTGATGATAAAAATAATACAGAGAGATAGCAGTGGAGAATATGAATCTTCTTTCTCAGAGATATGTTTGTAATATGACATTGTTAATTAAACTACTGCACCCTATACATCATAATAAAATTGATTAGCGGAACGGAATAATGGGACATTAAAGGAAATTATGAATGCATTTTTAATCTGTTTTGATTTACGGCAAAACTTAGGGGGGGGGGGAAGCTATACATAGCTAAAAAGATACTCTATACAGTACCCGCAAAACGCAATCGATTCCATATGAGTTATGAAAATGAAGGAAACACAATTTCGAATACTTTAATGTGTGGGGGTGTTTATCAAAGGTATAAGTTCCTTTAGTTAAGAGGGGAAAAATAGGAACTAAAATAGTGGATTGTGTATTTATTGGATATCTTATGAACAGTAACTCCTATCGAGTTTTTGTACTGAAATCTGATAATTCTAAAAATAATGTTAATACGGTAATTTAATTAGATAATGTTGAGTTCTTTGATCGCTTTTATTCGTACAAAATGTAAGACTCCATCCCAAGGTGAGGTATACAAAGACCACATGAACACATCTTTTACAAGTTATCTATGATAAGAAGTAGACTACTATGCAGATAGATTTACTTGAGAAACTTCATATAAAATACATGGTGACTAGCTGATCTGAAACAAGTAATAAGTGAAACTATGAATACAGATGATAGTTTTACCATGTCTACAAAGCCTTTACTGGAATCCATGATTGTGCCACTATGAAAATAGGCATACTAAAGACTCACAAAGCCTTGAATGAAACTAGAGCTCACCAAAATCCATTGAGTATCATCTTCATCTATAGGAGAGATCTACTATTTGAGTACTGGTACCTTCAGTATTAAATGTAGCATTCCCAATAAGGGACGTCAGTACGAAGGAATTTACTAAATATTTAAGGAATAATACAACAATATTTAAAAGGAGAGATCAAGGGAAACCAAATACCAATTGACAAAGACTAGAGACAACCTCGCTTGTGGAATCTTGTATGTTACATTTTTTTTGTTAATTTTCTGTGCATTGTAATTTTTGTAAGACATATGATACAAATGACCAGATGATCAGTTTTAGAAGAGGATGACCCATGCTAAATATTTTAACCCCTGGGATGTTGTCCTCATAATTATATCGGCCAATTCTAGGCTTTCGACCCTAAGCTGCCACCCTTCTATAGTAATTGGGATTGTCACATGTTAGGCTTCGCCCCTCACCTTCCACCCTTCTATACAAATTGAATTCGACCACTATTACTCCTTTTCCCTTGAGTTGTCACTCATAATCATAGAGGTTGCTTCACTTAGATTCTTTAATCATTGAGATTGTTGTTTTGATTTTCATAATTCCTTTTTGATTGTCTTTTTGATGATTGTAACTCTTGAAATTGTTCTTTTGAAGATCATATCTTTTTTGATATTTTTGTTTTTGTGGTCATAATTATTGTTGATATTTAGAAATATGGACTACTAGTAAAAGACATTAATGTGGACTTACGTTAATAACAATTACATATGAAGCAAATGTGACTTGCACATGTAATACTTAGGAGCTTATATGAATGAATAAACATTTTGACATCTCAAATTGAAAACATATCAAGTAAAGACATTTAACATTCAGCCAAGAAACTAAACTCTATATGATAGCAAAATACTCACTCACTAATATTACATATGAAGCAAATGTGACTTGCACATGTAATACTTAGGATCTTATATGACTGAATAAACATTTTGACATCTCAAATTGAAAACATATCAAGTAAAGACATTTAACATTCAGCCAAGAAACTAAACTCTATATGATAGCAAAATACTCACTCACTAATATTAAATACAAGGTATACTTGAACGTGGAACCAAGGGAAAACATGGGCATATTCAACTTATGGACGGATACATATTTTAAGTAAGTACATATAAAATGTACAATAGAGAGAGTAGAGATCTTGGGAGGTAACATTATAGTCTAACATAATGGGAGTAATCATCAATAAGGGGAACATATGAACATGAGAAAAGATGAAATGTATGACGGAATAGATACTTGAATCAAGTTTGCATGATATGGGAAGATATCATATCAATTATATAAAAATATATACCATGTGTAAGATAGGATCATTTTGATTTGTATAAGTGAATATGTGCCAAGGGTACTTTGATGATGAAACAAGTTCAAACCCTGCATGCTAATACTTGGATGAGCAAGCACAAACATTTAGTAATAAACTCATATTAGAATAGTCACTTTGATGCTCTAGGAAGTAGGAACTTCAACTATGGATTAGTCACTACCAAGGACACTTAGAAAGCTTACTTTATAATTCAAATGTTGGGTTCATGCCAAAGAAATATGAAATCAAATAGAATTACATACCTAAATTCCCGATTCGTATAGCTTAGAAAGTGTCAACCTGCCCTTTAACGTCATTGTCTTCATCTTCAATAACCATTAATTAAGGAATATTAGAAACTCACCAACCAACTTGACATATTTCAACTCATCAAAATAGTAGCCAGGCAGCCTGCCCATTATCCTTCTAATTGATTGTTTTCTTTCAAAAAAAATTTGTGTTATAGTTATTTACACGAAACAACCATCCCATGGACCGGGCGGTGAGTTCAAGAACTACAATTTTATGGTGCATCACCATAACTTATAAATCTGCCCCCTATAGGTTTCCGCTATCATTCTTTGAGTGCATGCACGACATCCCATAAAAAAATCAATACAATAGCAGTCCTCAACACTGAAAATTAATTAGAAGACTTGAATTTATGGGTTTCAATCACCATCCTACAAGTTGAAATAAACAAGCAAGTCTATTATTCTACTTTAATTAGAGGTTGTGGCATCCCCCTTACCTTGGATATCTAAGTATGTTATCATACTTCAGTTACTCTTATTGTATTCTTCTCTTAACTAGGTAAATTGTCCGCACTTCGTGTGGTGGAGAACTAAGTCAATAATCTACTTCTAAAAATTGATAATATAAGTGTTTTCGAGAGGGTACAATCCTATGATAAACTTTCAAGTATATTTTGTCCAATGAAGATAAGAAAGGTTTTTTAATATGAAAACGAAAAAAAATTGATTCTTAGTGTTTATGGATTTTGTTATTAATTTTTCATATTACTATAGCTGTTCATCACAAATGTCTTTCGAAAAGAAATATTGTTTCAGTTTCTATATTTGTATATTCAAAAAGTGGTAAAAATATTTTATTCATCAATTTCAAGAGTTTTTCTCTTATTCAAGGCCTCTAATTATAAAATCTAAATAAAATACATCTTATATACTTAGTTGTGCATATGATAAGTTTATTAAAATATAAAACACACAATTCAATGAAATGACTTATGTCGCTCAAATAATATGGATTTTTAAATGATGCCTTGGCATGTCCTTACTAAAAATCATTAGCAGGCGATGACTCTAATTTGATAGATAATAGATATATTTTTTGGTTTATGTTTTGATCTATATGGTTACAACTTTATTTTCTAGGACTTTTAATCTAATGTCTATAAGGAAATAATGATTTCTTCAATATGTGATTAGCAGATTCATCCTACTTTGAGGGGTAATTCATTATCTCCAATACAATGTTTTAATCTCAAACGTTTTATTAAGTTTGAGTATAATACTTACCATCCCACTCCATTCCTTTATTTTTTAGATATCACTAATCAATTGAATATCTCGATAAGATAGAAAGTTGAATAAACAAAACTGAAATGTAGTACGAAACCACCTAAATTTTGAACAATCAAAGTCCCTTCTTGGGCATCCCATGAATCTTTTAGCCACTGAAAACCCTATAAAGATCAAAGTCATTAATCTTACAAGTTTAGGAATACTAATTTCCATGACACCAGTAATCTAATGATTACATTAAACTCTTGATTAACATATTCTTACTTCAACATAATGATAAAAATCATATAACATAAACAACAAAGTTTAAAACATGTACTCAAAAACAATAACTAATAAAGTAAACATAAATTAATGATTGTTAAAAAGCATACCATGATCTTAAAAAATCAAATGAAACCTAATGGAAAAAGTCGAGCCCACTGAATTCACATTGTCCCCTTAGTGAAATTATTTCATTCTAGTACCCGAGGTTAATAAAAATAGATCCTCTAAGGATAGAACGATTCTATTCGCCAATGTGTTGATACAAAATAAATTGTGTTAGTGAGCCTCTCAATAAGAGCAAAGTGCACATTTATTTAATTGTGCAGAAGAAGAAGAAGTTAAAAAAATTTGTTTTGTTAAAATGAGAGAAAATTCTTCTATTTATAGACAACAAAGGGTACTGAGAGTAAATGCTTATTGTGCCTTATCAGAAAAATCAGAACTCTTTCGACAAGTCACAATCTTTCATAAAAGTCACAATTTCTTTTATAAAAGTTCCAACTCTTCGTAAAAGTCACACTTCATTAATGTTGCAACTCTTCATAAAAGTTACAAATCTTCATAAAATTTACAAATCTTCGTAAAAGACACTAAGTTTCATGAAAAGGAAGGTTAATTTTGGAAATAAATAAGTTAAAAGGAAAACTTTATTTGTGGTTGCGCCACATAGACGGGCCTAGGATTCACATTTATATAAATATTTGATATTTTGAACAGAGTGGAAGAACCTTGGATGCCAACACATATAACTTTCTCTAGTTCTCTCCCATTTAAGAAGTGTCTAATATAAATTAAATAATAGAGGAGAGAAGGTGAGCTTGTTGCTGGTTTGGAAGAAACAAGACTAAAAATAGTAAGAATCCTAGTGGGAATATTGGGTGGTTGATTCATCTTGAGCGAGAGAGAAATACAAGGACTTGGGATCTTAAAATTTGGATAAAAATTAGATATTTGTATAAGATTTTAAGCCTTAACAGGTTCTCTTTTACCACTTTTCTTGTACTTCATTTGTAGCCAACATGTATCTTTAATTTAGGCCACACATTTATGTAGGTGAAGCATCTACTTTTCCATTCAAATTATTTCTTGTGGGCTTGGAGAGATTAGGCCTTGGCTGTCCATCTTCCCCTTATTCTTCTATTAAACTTGGGCCATATTAATGAGAATAGCTGTAGTGTACTTGGACAAATAACATGGTCAAATGAGTCTTATTAGGTGATGCACCTGCTTGGTCCTCTAGGATGGTCAATAAGTCAAAGTAGGTTATGCACCTACTTGGTCCTTTGGCTTGTCTATCAGTCAAAGTAGGTGATGCACCTACTTGTCACCTACTAGATAAGTCAAACCAAGCAAGCAACTTAATATTTTATTCCATTTCTTAACCTTAATACCATTAACTTAACTTAAAACTTATATACACTATGTCAGTTTAAATTTAGACTCTAATACCACAATTTGATATCCAGTTTAAATTCTTTAATCGACGTAAATTTCATCGGGTCTCATAAAAATCCACAAACAATTCACTTTAAACTTATTCTATTGTAACTAGTAGTATAGGAAACCGTATCCATATCTTTACCACAAGGAAATTTATAAGCATCATATGAATATAGCTAATACACGTAGAATACGAGGTGTTACATTTTCCACCTTATGATGAGTTGTCCTCGAATGGTAGCTTAATCTGATATTTCAGTTAACCTTGAAATTTCATTTGGAAATTTGCGAGAGTTTCTTTGTTAATAGGACTATCTAAAACATGTATCGAATATTCTTGCCTGACGTCTCAAATCGATACGGCTCATAAAATAAGAATATGTTAATTCAAACCCGTTTCTTGACCATGTAATTTACTGACGATATACAAGTAGAACTCATAAAAGTAAGGAATTTAATATTCTTAAAGACAAGACATGAAAATGAATGACGTATCAAAGGAACAAGTGTTATATGACTTATGATCATATAAGGGGATCACATGATATCATATCCTTATGTTGGTGTTTACAATGAGGAGGAGTATTTAGGATCTATACTATATTCTATTCCCAAGTATCTTATGCTATATTCTTGTCCTTTTACAACAGACAAAAGGTGATTACACGTTTTGTTCTTAGCATTCGGGCCTTATTAAACAAGAACTAGTCTAGTATCTCATAATTTTTTTCTATGGAACTGACAAATAAAATCATAGGCCGAATATATCGGGGCTCTACATTCCATTCTCTTTTATCTTATGGTTTTAATCAAAGGTGAGTCTTAAAAGAGCACATAGTTGTTAATATAAAATCCAATATTTTATGCCACACCTTTGGATAAGGCATTATGCTAGGTATTTATCTATGATTGTGATAAAATTTACACAAATACCCAGCCTTTTTTGGTAAAAATCTTCACTACATTATGATACAAGGAAATGGTTTCCCAAAATTTAAAAATTCAAGTCAATAAACACAGAGGGGCATAGTATACAAATAAATAAGTCTAGTTGCTTCTCTTGAGACAATTAGAATCGTAATTCTTGTTGCTGCCCAAAAAAATGGAAAATATTCCAACTTGATGTTAAATCTGCATTCTTAATGGAAAATTTGATGAAAAGGTAATGATGAACAACCTCAAATATTTTTTGTTCAATGGGGAGAATAGAATGTGTACGGGCTAAAAAAACTCTTTATGGGCTAAAGAAAGCTCCAAGAACCTGGTACAATGAAATTGATACATACTTTCTCAAAAATATTTCCAAAAAAGTAAAAGTGAAGCCACTTTGCATGTGAAGTTCATAAGGATAATAGAGAAACTAATTCTAATAGATCACTTTTAGGAGTTTGATTGAAAGTTTGATATATCTTACTCTAACAAGGACTGGCATTATGTTTGCTGCTAGTTTATTGTTCATATTCATGCAAGAACCAAGCCAAGTGCATTTTGGAGATACAAAGAGTGTTATACGCTACTTGTAAGGAACAATGAACTTAGGAATAATATATAAATTTTGTGGAAATTTTAAATTAATTGGTTATTCTGAAAGTGATTGGGTTGGAAGTATATATGACATGAAGACTACTTCTCGGTATGCTCGTATTTGGATCAAGTATTTGTTCTTTGTTATTAAAAAAACAAATTGTTGATGCTCAATCCACTGCAGAAGCACAATATGTCTCAACACCTGAGACTACTGCTCAGCTATTTGGCTAAAGAGAATATTTGAAGATATTGGTGAAAAACAAAAAAGAGGAATTGTTATGTACTGTGGTAACAAATCAGCAATTGCAATTGCCAAGAATCAAGTGAACCATGCCCGATAAAAGAATATTTCCATCAAGTATAATTTTATCGGAGAAGCATAAGGGAAAAGCGAAATTCCATTGCATTATTGCCACACAAGAGAATAACTTGCTGACATCCCCACCAAAGCACTTCCCAGAGAAAAATCTTGCAATCTTCGAGAACACATTGGAACTGTCAAGCAAATGCTTTAAGTGGGAGTCTTTCAATTAATTCATCCACATTAATGTTTAATCATCCGAAATCATTTCTTAATTTTTCAAGAAGTCCTTTGGAAGTTTGTAATACATGTATCCAGTTAATTGTGATACATTTATCTAGTTATTTGTGCAATAATTTTGGTTTTACATTTTACTATTATAAGTAGAGATGTAATTGACGATACTTACAATCTCAAGTGGTCTTAAGTAATCTATATAAATATTGAGCATTCTCTTAAGATAATATCCTCCTTTTATATTTCCTAAACACTATAAATAAGACAACTCTTGCCAAAATAGTTAATGATGATTATATTTGCTCTCAATTTAATAAAGATGCATGGTCACTATCTTCGAAGAATATAATGAGAGACAAATGCTTCTTGAAGTTGTCTCTACAATTACAGAAAGCAATCAAGAAATGATAGATGATCAAATAATAAAGATTGTGTAAAACGGTATGAAGGGTGGGAGATTTCTAATTGTAAAAGATGATATATGGAGTACTGAGTCATGGGACCAAATACAAAGAATATTTCCAAATAATGACAATAGAAGACGAATTCTATAGAACACTGGCCTCTTGTGTGGTGCCGATTATGTCAGTTGTCTTGATTGTTTACCTCATAGAAAGCCTTTTATAAGTCTTCATGATAGTTTGAACTTCACCAAAAAATATTCAAAAAAGATTTGTTTCCTCCTCCACTTGTAGAACTAGGAAAGCATATTGTACTAAAATGTCAAGTATTACCTCTCTCGATTATTGTCGTTGCCAGACTTCTTGGTCAAATGGACCAAACACATGATAACTGGAAGAATGTTGAGGAAAATTTGAACTGATTATTTGATACTGTATCGGAACAATTTCACTCAAATATTTCTTTGAAGGTTTTCCTGAACATAAGGAGATTAATGTTTATAAGTTGTTTAGAAACAATAAAAGGTTAGAAGTTGATGCATAGGAGTATCTACTAGAGTCAACTGGTAGAGGTCTAATTTTGGCTTGTACATGAAGGACTAATGACATGATAAGAACTTGAAAATTCATGATCTTTTTCGCCAATTATGCCTTAGTAAATCCATATATGATCAACGATTAGTATTCTTTCTATCTACACTTGAAGATAAACATGATTATTATATGTGTAACGACACAGACTATCGTTATTTTCGATAAACAAAATTAGGGAAAAAATATAAGCCCATGTCTCACCATAGCGAGTCAGATTCCACTAGGGCGCGGCTCCAGGGCAGGGTATGCTTGTCTAGAGCTGTATAGGAGAGGCAAAACGTAAATTGCGAGAAATGTTATTTTCTCTGTCTTTCTAAAACACCTAAATAAGTCATAAAAAACCACATAAACCTAAGAAAAGTTTCTCTAGCTTGGGAATCAAAGAGAACAAGATTTCTATTGTGGGGACAGAGAAATCTTTAAAATTCTTGGCCAATTTGTCGTCACGAAGAACAATAAATACTAACCGAAGTCAAAAACTCTGCACAACTTCTTAGTTCTGGAAGGTTAGGTTTTATGAATTGAGTAGTTTAAATCGGTGCTTATTGCGTAATATAGGTGAATCAAGGATTTAATTTATGCGTAGGCCTTCGTGCATGGAATGATTTATGATTTAAACCCTAGAAAAAAGCCTTAGACAATGAATTAGGCCTTAGTATTTTCAAATTAGGGTTTGTATGAGGTGTGTGGTGAGGAACCCCTTTGTAGGTTATGGTTGTAACTCTAAGATTGTGTTATGTATTCTTGTTATTGCTTCATTATGATTCATGTATGTATGGAAATGTTGCATAATTGATTAATACTTTTTGTAAATGAGATAGATTAATGATTATATTCCATGATTCATTCTTGATGTATGAGTTGAAAAATAATTGTGTTTGTGATTCTCGTGTTTTGATGGATCAGATTGTCATGTTCTTACATAGCTAACTGGGGTCAGATTGCGACGTTCTGGCATAAAAGTAGGGATCAGATTTCTACGTTCCAGCATAACTATGGTATAGGCACCACACTCTGATGCACTAAAAGTTTGGGTTTGTGTTCCATGAAAAGACAAACTGCTTGACATAATTGTGTAATTGTGAATTGTGAAATACATTGTTGCTCTTCATGGCGATGTTATTGTGTATGTTCTATATCTTCATGTGATGAGATGGTTATGGTGAATCATATATGTTTCACTTCGTTGTTATAAGTAGTGATGGTTTATTCTTAATTGTTCATTTGTTTGAGCAAAGTCGTGGGGTATAGTCGAAGGGCAAGGGTTCACAAAATGAGTAAAGGATATGTAGGGTAGTCTGCATATTGTAATTGTGAAAGAGAAGTAAAGGTAGTGTATGAGATGAAATATGTTTAGGTGAGTTTCACCTTGGGAAAAGAGATTGGGGCTAGTGGTAAGGAAGTTTACATAGCGTACATGTTATCATTCTTGAGTAAAGTGACGAGGGATTAATGGTATGACGTTAATGGTTAATGGTGAAACTGGGAAATCTTTAATATGTTTGCATGTTTAGGCTATGATAAAAAATTTGGTGAGTTAGTTGTTGAGAAAGTGGTTAGTGTTTAAAGTACGTGTTTGGATTAAATGTGTTCTATGAAAGGGTAAAGGTGGAGAAACGAGTGGTCTAATTCATGATTCTACAAGTGATTTCTTATTTTATGTGGTGGGAGTTACATTGACCGATGATGCCTATCAGTACGTGTGTTTGGACTTATACTACTATTTTTATGTCTCTTTGGACATAGTCTGTATGCATGATTGGTGACGTTTCATTAGGTGAAGACGATGAAATTCTCTAACAGTATTCCTTCTTCCGCATGGTGGAAGTTGTGTCTTTTATTTAGCTTGTCCAGTTGTATTCTTAGTATCTCTTGTAGTTGTAGTTTTCAAATTACTTTACAAGTTTTAACTAAGAGTGTGTCTAAAGATGTTATTTATAAAAATCATGTTGTAACTATTTCTGCTTCATTAAATTTTCTGCATATTTAACTATTGCGATATGAGGTTTCTCCTACTTTGGTGTTTGAGACCGCACAACCCGACAGGTTGGATCGTGACAGTATGTGATATAACAATGGTATAATTCGCACCTTTGTCTTACTGTTGAAGTTTCTTAAGGTATTGGACGTATTTTCAATTGAATATGATTTCTCTTGTGTAATACCTCACCTTTTACATTTGAGATATGTTTATGCATGAATTTAGAAATCTACAGGCCATAATTCTTCAAAGAGAAATGGACAGGGTTGATGCTCCTAACAGATATATATCAATATTGCACTATAGATATTACATAAGTCATCCTCTAAAACACTCAGAATATTGTCTTTACACAGGAAGTTGTCCTGCTTCCATGCTTCAATAATCATGAATTTTTTTATGTTGCATTTCAGCAGCAGATACTAGAGTTTTTTCGCTATTAAATTTCTGAAGACAGAGAGTGGTAAGTTAGAAAAATACCCGTTGTTGTCATCCTTTGAAATTCACACCAGTGAATTTACCCGATTTCTCTACTTGTGGTACAACAGTTCGGGTTGGTACAATAATAGTCACTGTAATATTGTTGTTTGCTATTTTTGTTAAATAAAAATCGATACATTCTTAATAAGCAATAATTTAAAATTGCAGACTTCAAGGAGTATGAAATCACGAAGATTTTTGTCTCCACAAGAAATATAAATTAATATAAAATAAAAAGAAAAATACACAAGTACCCCCTCAACCTATGCCCATACCAGAGACACATTTATACTATACTAAGGTCCTATTACCCTCCTGAACTTACTTTATAAGTAATTTTCTACCCCTTTTCAGCCTACGTGGCACTAACTTGAAAAAAAAAATCAACCAACGATGGACCCACAAGATAGTGCCACGTAGATCGAAAAGGGGTAGAAAATTATTAATAAAATATGGTCAGGGGGTAATAGGATCTTAGTATAATTTAAGTGTGTCTCTTAAATTTCGGGTATAGGTTGAGGGTATGCTTGCGCATTATCCCTAAAATAAATAATTTCTTTAAGATTGTTGTCAATATGTGTTTGAAAAGAGAGTTACTGATTCAAAAAACAATTGTAGAAACACAAAGTTACCAAAGTTTTAATGAATCAGTAAGAGAGATGAATATAAATAATTCAAAAAAAAACTAAAATATGTAAACGTACCAGAATTTGGAAAATAAAAATAGAAGAAATCAAGCCCACTGAATGCAAAGTTTCCCCTTAAGGAAATTATTCCCCTCTAGTATCCGAGGTTTGAATTGGAATATATCCTCCCTGAATAGAATGATCTCAATCACCAGCGCCTAAATACCAAAAACTCTGGTGTCAACGAATCACTCAACAACAGTAAAGTACACGAAGAAATTTTTGTGCAGAAGAAGACGAAGAAATTAGACAAATTCGTACAGAAAATTTCTGAAGAATAAATGGTATTTATAGGCAAGAAGAACATATTCCAAAGTGTTGCAACCCTTTCAGAATCCACACTACCATTAATGAATGTTTGAAAACTTTCAAATGGTTCTTGTTGTTACTGAAAGTTGCAACCTTTCATAACAGATATTTTCAAACGATCATTTAATCTCAACTAAATAATTGAAACAGTTTTTGTTATTAACTAATTAATTGAAAATATTTTGGTCATTTAATTTAATGTAATTAAATAAATAAAAAATTAAAACAAACTTTGTCCAAAAATAATCTCTCGATCATTTTTCGAAGCCGAAGTCGAGCAAGAGCGACGACCACAAAAGCTCGAGGAAGTCCCTCTTTCCAACCCCTTTAACAATTTGCAGGAATATTTCTATGTTTAAACTCTCCCATTTTTCTTTACACCACAAATGAGGGACAATGCCTTTTCACTAAAGCATAAGAGGACTTTTCATTTCCCTATTATTCAAGTTTCCAACTTTCAAGTTCCTCTCTTTTCATCTTCCCTCCATTTCCAATCAATTCTTGCTACATACTCAATAACCAACATGATAAGTGGAGTTTGGCCACTCTATGAGACTTTGACCTAGTCTCTAAAGCTCTAATGAATACCATCATGTGCATGGTCTATTGATGCAAAACCGCGTTGAACAGCAAAATTATTGTTGTAAAAATGTGATTGATAAAGTCTTTGATTTTCAATTAGATTTTTTTGGTTCATAGAAATATTATGTTACACAATTACTTCTATATAATTTTTTATTGATATAAGTTTGGTTCATAGTCCGAAAGACAACAAACCTATTGCATTTTGTTTTAAAAATCTAGCAAATTATATTATAATAAAAATCTTTTGAAATACGTGGGTGATTGTAAATAAATATTTTTATTTTCAAAAGATTATTTTTGAGAAATGTATTTGAACTGGCAAAGATGGCACTGGAGTATTTGTCATTATTTTACACCCTTCTCGCCACTTGTCCAAATATTACCACTTATCTTCTTATGACACTTTACATTAAAACCAAAAAAAAAAAGTGTCTTAAGACACTTGTCTTGTGATTGGAACTCTTCCTTTGGCCTATAAATAGGTCTTTCTCTTTGAAGAATGGTAAATGAAAAATTCCTAACAAACATTATTCTTCTTTTACAATTTACTCTCCCTCACATTCTATATCTCTCTCTGTTGCCATTCTTCCTTAGCTAATTATTTAGCTTTTTTATATTCTATATCCCTTAATAATTTGATGATGTTAATCAATTTTCTTATTTTTGTAACCTTTATTCAAGATAGAGAAGTACTTGTTTCATCCTGGGGAAATATTTCACATCATTAAAATAGTTTTTTAGGATAGTGCCCAGCACGACTAAAGTATTTATCTATTTTATGCACTATTATTTTGATATCATCAAAGTAAAATTTATCTTATTTTTTTTAAATTACTATTTTGCTAAATTATAAAGTTATTTATTATTATTATTATTGTTAAATTTCAAATATTTCCTAACAAATTCTACCTTTAAGGTAGAGAGTTGTTTTACGTAGTTTCTAGTCTCAAAGAAAGATGTAAAAGAGGCAGTAGCAACAAGCAGAAAAACAACAAGATCATATAGTAATCAGACTAAAAAAACAACATGTAGTAATAAATATCTTGGATTAAATATTTGAAATTATAAAAGTAAAGCTTGTATTTGAAGGGCAAATATTTGAATCCTAGAGACAAATAGACATTAATCAGAAGCAAAGTTTAGTAAGTTTGAGGAAAATATTTTTAGTGACACTGTTATTGCTGATAAAGTTTAATGACTATTCTTGAAATAGATCCTACTTGTATAAAGAAATTGTTTCAAATACATCTTTTTAATTAAAAATATATAGAATTTGACGATCATATTAGCAAGAAGAAATGTTTTCTATTTTTCTTATGAGTTTGCGATTATTTTGAAGATCGGATGAATGTGTTACATAAATGCAACAAAGCAAAGCAATACACTCATAAATAAATCAAATTCCAAAGATCTTAAGGTGAATCTTGGTACTAAAAAATAGCTCCTTTTTCTCTTTTGAAATTTGGTTAGAAT
This sequence comes from Solanum lycopersicum, assembly GCF_036512215.1. Taxonomy (NCBI): domain Eukaryota; kingdom Viridiplantae; phylum Streptophyta; class Magnoliopsida; order Solanales; family Solanaceae; genus Solanum; species Solanum lycopersicum. The sequence goes on along the minus strand of NC_090803.1, from coordinate 27,091,719 downwards.
GATTCTGAACTTTGCTTCACAGTTTGGATTTTTTATTTTTATTTTCTGGAGTTTCTGTTTTGCCCCCTTGTATTTGATTGAATTCTTTGCTGATTTCATGTTTTAAAAGAAAAAATGTTGAATTCCCCTGAAATTTTTCGAGGGGTAAACGTATTCTTTGAACTAGGAGCGGATCTTGGAATTTTACTGGAAGGTTTGTAATATCAAGGGAAAATGCACCAGTATTCCGTAAATTATGACCAAAATCTCAGATATACATGTTAACTAAACTAAGGTCCTATTATCCCCACCTCACCCCCAAACTTTTTTTATTTTGCAATTTAGTGCAACCTTTTAGCTTACGTTTCATATAAATATCTCCACGTGCCTCAATTGCGTGGAGTCACAGAGTGCACCACGTAAGAGAAAAGATACACGAAAATACTTTTTAAAAAAAAAATCAAGGCGTGATAGGATCTTATTTTAGTTAAGGTGTCTCTGAAATTTTTATTATATTCTAGGGGGATAATTGAGCATTTTCCCTAATATGAATAAGTAAACAATGAAAGAAGCCGAAACAACATAATTTTCTGCTACCCTCGGCTCTATTTGGCTCTGCCCCTGTTTTGATTATTTCATGCTTCACAGCAAAAAGACCTAATAATATCATGAAAAGTGTATGAAGTTATCTTTGAACCCAATTATTTATGTTTGGGTTATGCTTCAATGATGGTTTAAGTACAAATCTCAATAGAAATCAGACACAACTTGAAATCTTTAGATCATTCAATTGAACGACGTGTGAGGCAATTCAAGTCCAGAACACAGTCTTGAATTTATTGAAGTCAAAATCATTTGGGAAATACCGAGTTTGAAATGTTTTTGTAAAGACTCATTATGGTGTTTCAACAAAAGATGGAAGAAATGAGGAAACTATGGACCAAAGCTGAGGTAATCTACTACCTTAACTTTTTTTCGTTGAAGTGCAACTCACTTATCATGAGAAAGAGACAATGGAATCTAAAATGAGGACCTTAATTCCAATCCACTTACATTATTTTGTGAAAGAGAACAGCTTGTAGTATTGGATTGCCCTTGTAATAGCACTTTGCATCTGATTTAGAGCAACTATCGTAGCATTATATCATCATATTTTATTTTATTTCATATACTAGTAAAATAACCAGCGCCTAATAGAAGGAGTACAAGTATGACACCGCAAGCCAATACTTACATAACGGGAGTGTTGACAAGAGAATATTTGGATTCTCGGCCTAATGAATAGTTTGAGAATGAAACAAAAAGGATTGCACAGTTAGGAGAAGACTCTAAAATATACAAGTCCAAGTATCGAGTTACCCATATTCTGTAATATATGAATAAATACGACAATGAAAAAGTTCGATTACCCATTCTCCCATTTTATTGAGTAATCAAACATGGAATGTAAATTAAGTCTTTAGCATCAGTTAGCTGTTGTAGATATATCTCTCAATTAAGCATTGCAAGTGAGAACTCTGTTTCTTAAGCAGATTGTGGTTAGACAACACTCGTTCTCAGTCGTATGCAGCTTCAACATCTCCCAATAATATACTTAAAGTTACATTGATTCACAAAAAGCCTGACAGATTTTGAAGAGAGAGGTTCCAATCCATTAACGTGACATACAGAATATTGGTTCGGCTTTTAGTAAGGATAGTGAATCTAATTTGAATTATTCAAAATGATTGCATTGTGGAATCTCTATGGATGGTGTCAAGACGTTCTCTGTATATGGATCTGTAATCATTTACAATTTATTTAAAAATAAATTTATCAAATATTGTGATTAGATTAAATTAATGAATATATTAGTCCAAATAAATATTATGGATTAATATAATTAATTTATTTAAATTCAGATAAATATGAATTTAATTAAAGTCCGCTTCATAAAACTAATATTACATGTCATTTAAACCTGATTGGTCGAAGGAAATCCTGTTCCAATCGTAACTCCTCTATTCTAAAACTATAAATAGGAGTTTCATAATTTCGAAAAAGAGAACCAAGAATTTTAACAAGAAGCTAGAAAAAGCTCGTGGATCAAAAGCTGCAGATTTCTCTACAAGTTCAAGAATTCAAGCATTCAAGTTTCAAAACTGATCAAGATCAAGAACAATCAAGATCAAGACCGCGGGATTCAAGATCAAGCTCGAAGCCCTTGGATCCAACTAGAAGTCAAGATCAAGATAAAGTTCAACATAAAGTTCAAGTTCAAGTCAAGATCAAGTCCAAGTCAAAGATCAAGTGCATGATCAAGATCAAGATCAAGATAAATATCGAGTTCAAAATCAAGATTTAAATCCCTTGAATTATATTTGAAAAGATAAATTCAGAGAAATCGTAGAGATTGTAACGCTTGCACTTGAAATAATAAATCGATTATTGCTATAACCTTCCGTTCTTGATTATTGTTTTCTCGACACAAATTTTATTGTCCACGAATTTTGGGACGCATAGTGGGACAATCTCTACCTCTCATCTCAAATTTTCAAGCATTAAAGAACATCGAGATGACTACAATGAAGAAGAACTCTCAATCAACTGCATCTAAGGCCACTAGCTCCATGTTCTCTCTTGAAGTTGAAGACATTCAGGGTGTTATCTTTGTATGTTTTTGAACTGTTAGATGGAGTAAAGCTGTTATGCTGAGACAGCAAACACTTCAAGTGTCGTCCTAATCAACTCTAGTCTTTGGGTCTGCAACTCCAAAAGCATCAACTTCCTCCACTAATTCTTTGAAAGGGGAAAGTAGTGTTGCTGAAAATATCAAGAAGACCTTAGTCTACTTGAGCAATCTGGTTCCTAGAACTCTTACACAAGGAAAAGCTATGATTCAACTAATGAATCATCTCCACGCGATAATCCATGCTACTGTCCTACATCTCAAATGATCATGGAAATTGTGACTGTCGCTTCTTCCCCTGAGGAACAACTCGCAAATATGATGAAGTTGCTTGAAGGATTAAGAAAACATGTAAACATCAAGAGTCTCAAATTGATAATTTATGGATAGGATGGAAGAATTTTTTATTGAGAAGCGAGACATGCGCCTGGAAAGGGTGTTGAAGTTCATGAAATTGAGGATCTTGCGAAGAAAGCCCCACTTGTTAAAGAGATGCCGATTTCATCTGACAGAATGATCCCACTCAATCGCATGAAGGAGTTTATTGAAGTCACTATCAAAGATAAGTATGAAATCTCCACCTAGTCTTCACATATGTATGCTACGCCATACACTAGATTAATTGATAACTTCAAAATGTCTGCTGGATATCAACCTCCCAAATTTAACCAATTTGAGGGAAAAGGGAATCTGAAGCAATAGTTGTACACTTTGTGGAGACATGTAATAATGTCAGGACCTATGTAGAGTACCTTGTCAAGCAGTTTGTCGGTTGTCTAAAGGGAAATGCCTTAGATTGATATACGGATCTGGAGCCTAATTTTATCGATAATTGGGAACAACTAAAGCACGATTTCCTCAATCGTCTCAACAACACAAGGGGTATAGTGAGTATGTAGAACTCACAAATACCCGCCAATGAAAGGACGAGAGGTCATAGACTTCATAAATTGATGGAGGAACGCGAGCCTGAATTGCAAGGATTGGCTAAGTGAAGCTTCTGCGAAAGAAATGTGTATTCAATGGATGCATTGGAAGATTCTTTACATATAACAATGAATAAATACAAAGTCCTACGAAGATCTATCTACTCGCGCTCATGATATGGAGTTGAGTATGTCCTTCGTTGGGAAACATATGAATTTTGTCCATGATCCTCGCAAAGGAAGACAAAATCAAGATCCCAAGAGATGGATTAAATTTGTGCCTAGGAAAGACAACAAAGAATTCAGGAATGTTAATGTGTCTCCCGCAAAGTTTGCTAAGAAGGAGGGCACAAAGGAAAATATGAGAATGAATCGTCAAGCACGTTCGGACCAATAGTCGATCTTAAGATAGATGCAAAGAAAAAGAACATCCCTTCTTTGACTCTGATGTTTCTGATATTTTTGATGAGTTGATTGGGTTAAATCTCATTGAGTTGCCAGAGATGAAGCGATCTGATGAAGCTGGTAATGCTGATGACCCAAATTATTGCAAGTATCATAGACTTGTGAGTCATTCTCTTCAAAAACAATTTCTATTCAAGGATAGAGTGATGCAATTGGTTAGAGAAAAGAATATTGTCCTTGATGATTATAAATCTAGTTCTAACCATGTCTCCCTCACATTCGCTCACTCGATCCAGTCTAAATATGTGTGTTTGAAAAACAGGAAGGAGATTGGAGAAAGAGAAATTTCAAATTGCTATAGATGTTGATGAAGGTTGAATTCTTGTGACTAAGGGACGACGCTACAAGTCAAGATTACTAAAGGAATCATTAGAGAAACCAATTAGAAGGAAGATGGTGAAGAAACTGGTGAAGCAAAAATCAATCATGTCCTAAAGAAGGCAAAGGTAGAAGTGCATCACTACCAGCATCCTGCTACTCTAGAGGAATTATTACCAAGTTGTTTGTGCACAAAGTCTACTCAAGAAAATATCGACGCATAATGTTTTAATATTGATAAAGAAGCAATAGTGAAGTTGTCTCCAATTGGTAAATAAGAAGGAACAACGATAGAATCCTCACCAAAAGTGTCTCCTAGTGGCGAAGAAAATCCTAAAAAGAAGATCCCGTCAATGATATCTCATTCACTTTTTGAAAAGCCTATTGAACCTTCTTCCCGAGAAGCACACTTATGTGATACAAAAATCACATTCACATAAGATGATCTTCTATTTGGGGAAATAATACTTAATCATACTTTGTATATGGTGGGTCACGTACTAGAGAAGAAAATAAATAGAATCTTAATAGATGAAGGATCTATAGTCAACATTCTTCCTATCCACACATTAAAGGAAGTCATTATTTCAATACTGAAAGTCGTTTGTTGATACAAGGATTCAATCAAGGGGGCAGATATCCATAGGCTCTATTAAATTAGAAATCCAGATGGAAGATTTGTGATCAAGCGCATTGATGCACGTTATAGATGCAAAGACCTCATAAAATATATTGTTTGGAAGGCCTTGGGTACATGAGCATAGGATTGTCTCATATTCTTAATATCAATTTTTGAAGTATCTTGAAGGCGAAATTGAAAGAAAGATAGTTGCGGATGATAATCCTTTCACCAAAGTCGAGACACACTTTGCTAATGCAAAATTCTATTTGAAGGGTTATGTTGTTAAAGATGAAAAATCTAATGATGTCAAACTTACAAGATCATGATCAAAAGTGTTGATGAAGCAGGAAAGGCAAAAGTTTAAACTAATGAACATTGTCCTAATCTTGCTGAAGGGAAGATAATATCTCTAAAGAAGAAACTAACTTCTAGACTTCGCTATGTTCCAAAAGTAAATAAAGAAGAATTCAAATCATCTCACCTTTAAGAATAAACATTAAGAGGAATAATTGTTCCTATCAGATAGATTGATGCAATAACCTTGTTTTCAAAACTGCCAAGAAAGAGAATCACTCAAATTCAAGTGTGAGTTATGGCACTACCTACAAAATGTACAAGTGAAGGTTTTGATCCTAATGCTTACAAGTTATTTGCGAAGGATGGATACAAACCCAATGAGCCATCAGTGTTAGGGAAACTCCCATCAGAAGATAAAACCATGCAGACACGTAAAGGCCTAGTCTATGACCAGCCACTACCGGTTTATATTTCCAAAAGAAGGGAAAGCAATAATCATATAACTTTTGAAGATGACATCACTACTCCCAATAAAAGGCCTTCAATAATCGATCTATTTTGGGAATTGACTACAAAAACTTCTGTGTTTGAGAGTTTAGGTCCTTCGAAGAAGAATAACAAAAATCTGAGAAGTTATTTAGAAGTTAGAACACCTAATTCACATTTTATTTGAAAGGACTTTAGAAGTTTGATCCTTTCTAGAATGAGGTGAAGAGTGTAACTTATAGTTTCGCGTAAATAGGAACTCAAGTTAAAAGTTCACATTGTTGTTTATAGTAAGGAGAGTGGATAAGATGAAGAAAATAGAGGTTCGTCAAACCATGTTACAATCCAAAGTGAGTAAAATTCTTTGCCTCAAATGAATATTGATGAAGAGCTAGAAGATATTGTCTCGTGTTGTCATATATCATTCAATGGTAATGTTCTTTTGGAAAAGGAAGATGTTTGAGATGCTCCATCAGAACTTGAAGAAGGAGTAAAGACCACAATAGATCCCTTGAAGGAAGTTAATCTTGGTGCTGATGAATAACCAAGGCCAACTTACTTGAGTGCATTTTTAGAAATTGATGGAGAAATCACTTTTATGAGTATACTCAAAGAATATAGATATGTATTTGCTTGGATTTATAAAGAAATTTGTTGACTGAATCCTAAAGTTGTTGGAACTCCCCAAAAAGAACTAAGGTGAACTAGAGACTCGTGGTTGTTTCTTGAGTTGATTTTATGTTTATATCAGTTATTTTAGTGTCCTTAGGTAGTGTGTGAAGTTTGGTTATGTTTGGAGTTCGATCAACCAAGAACGTCCATAACGTTCGGAAAGTATGACGTAGAATTTACTAGTGTATCTTGTTGTGTTTAGACGAGTTTTACGTTTTCGTTTTACTTGAAATTTTCTTTGATGTTCCTAAGACCTAGAAGACTTATTTTAGGGGTTTAACGTCCGTACACGACCCCACCTAGGACCCACAAGGGGCCCTATATGCAGGGCCCAAGACTTGGAAAAAATCTGCCAGAAAACAGTGGCCATCAACGACCCTTACAACTGTCTGTTGTTCCCTCAATGTTCTGTCGACCTAGGGCATAGATTGAACCAGTGATTTCACTTTTTCCATGATCCATTCGGAGCTAAGTATCCACCAATGGGACTCTACCAACGGTCCGTTGGCTCAACGACGGTCCGTTGGTGAAGGTCCGTCTGTGAGCCCTGCAAGTCTATCTGTGTCACTGGTTATCAATGGCTAATATAGATAGAAGTTTGATGAGTATGAGACGATGCAGCAATAAATATATTAGTGGATTGAAGGATTTTCTTGATATGGCATTTTAACAAGCTTCAAAAGGAAATTAAATAGTATGCCCTTGCAAAATATGCATCAATCGTTACTGGCAGTAGAGAAATTTCGTAGAGGATCACTTGATTGTAAATTGATTTGTGCATGGATACAAAAATTGGATTTTTCATGGGGAGAGATTTTCTTCACGAACTACACAAATTTCACGAAGCCATGATTATATTGATGGACGTCATGATACATTTTGAAATATCAAGGGTGAAACAAGTCATGGTGAAGGAGAGAGAGAAGAGCTATTTGAAGATGCAAAGATATTTTTTTATTTACTGGATAAAGGGAAAAAAGAGTTATATCCAGGGTGTGAGAACTTCAGTAAGTTAAGTTTCATCATACAGTTATACTTGCTAAAATCCCTACATGGGTTGAGTGATATTGTTGTTTCTGATCTGTTAGACTTGTTAAAAGAAGCATTTCCCTTTGCTTTACTGCCCGAGTCTTTCAATAAAGCAAGAAAAAGGTTAAATGATTTGGGTATCAGCTACGACAAAATACATGCATTCCCTAACAATTGCATGTTATTTTGGAATGAAAATACAGAAAAAGATAATTGCTCTATGTGTGGCTCTTCTAGATGGTAAAATGAGGGTGATGACACTACAAATGCAACCTCTAAATAACCAAAAAAGATTTTAAGGTACTTTCCTTTAAAGCCTAGTCTTTAGAGAATGTTTATGGGTCCTGAAACAACTGTTGAAATGAGAACGCATTATTCTGAACGACCTAATGATGGAAATTTAAGGCATCCTGCTTATGGAGAAGCTTGGAAGGATTTTGATTCTATGCATCCAAACTTCTCAAATGATCCTCGTAATGTTCGATTTGGGCTTTCAAGTGATGGTTTCAATCCATTTCGAACAATGAGCATTTTCCATAGTAGCTGGCCTGTTATGTTGATGAACTATAATTTATCACCATGGATTTGCAGGAAGCCACAATATATGATGTTGTCGATGATCATTCCAGGGCCATCATCTCTTGGACAAGATATAGATGTGTACCTACAACCATTAATGCTGAATTGAAGGAACTATGGGAATTTGGGATAGAAACTTATGATGCTCATACAAATCAAACATTTCAAATGCGTGCAACTTTAATGTGGACAATTAGTGATTTTCCAGCGTTATCAAAGTTTTTCGGATGGAGTACAATGGGAAAATTAGCATGCCCCACATGTAAATACGACACATGCTCTCAATATCTCAAACAAAGTCGTAAAATGTGTTACTTAGGTCATGGGGATTTTTTGCCTCCTGATCATCCATTCAGAAGAGACAAAAAATCTTTTAATGGAGAGGAGGATCATAGACCTGCACCTACATCCTTGTCGGGCATAGAAGTGTTTGAAGAGTTCGTTGATTTTAATAATGTTTTTGCAAAGTCCAACAGAGTGTAACATGCATCATCAAACTTATAATTTTGCAAACATCACATAACATATTTCACATATCATATCATGTAGTTCATATCATTCTTTCATATGCCATGAGGCCTTGGAATCATGGTCTTGACGTTAATACTTCCAAAAAATGAGGGCTCAACATATGGGACCTCAACTAGGGAGCCTTTTTTAGCAAACACAGAGTCTGCTTCATTCATTCATACGTACTTCATGTTTCATTCATTCATATACTAGTGCAATCACCAGTCATACCAAGGATGTAGTTTTAGACTCTCATCGGGTTTGCTATGCAATGACCAAGAATAACCTAGTGTCATTACTTAAGTCTAGCTCACCTCTTGCTTATCCTATCCTTACACCTTTGGTATCGTTCATTTTATCATGTGCATCATTTGAGGCTGGCCTGATTCATTCTTTGGGAACTTTCACTTTAACAGACATATATCATGTGAGAATCAATAAATCCTGCGTCATAAAACCCCACACCAAAATGAGGTGGAATCATCACCCAAATTGACCCAAAACATGCTAGCTTGCATGGGAATTGAACCCCGCCAGATCCCTATATTGGCAGTATAGGTTCGAAGACTAGGAGATATAAAGAGACCCATACTCGGCATGCCGGACAATCTCATCTCATGAGAGTTACATGAACCTCCGCCCTCCCTGAAAGAAGGCATCACCGCTCATAGATAGTCTATCGGTGCTCAATATAAAGTTCCATTACATTCAACTCATATGTCATGGAAGCTGGCTTGTAGTATGAGGACATCATACCTCAATAGATGCATTCTCATCTCATAATTAGTATTTAGTGTGTTAATGTCAATACTTTCATTAGAGTATTCATAGAGACTGTATCTTCAATAACTTTACACTCTCATAGGTGAGTACGTTTTGGTAACATTAATTACGATCATTGGAGATTGCTCTCATCCTTTACATTAGCCTCATATCATGTTGTCACCACATTCATTAACATTAGCACATTTTCTCTTCATAATTACTCACTCTATTTTACGTGAATGTTAATTTCATCATATGCCAATTCACTTGACCATTAAGTGTGTTTCACACTCTTACTTAACCCTTCTAGGGTTTCATCATTTCATTGTTCCTTTCTTCATTTTTTTATTCATTTCATCATTTCATTGTTCATTTCATCATATGCCAATGCACTTTGGTATTTAGTGTGTTTCACACTCTTACTTAACCCTTCTAGGGTTTCATCATTTCATTGTTCATTTCATCATTTCTTTGTTCATTTCATCATTTCATTGCGTACATCTTAGGTTCACTTATTATTAGACGTATACTAGACTTATGGGTCTATACATAAAAGCCATGAGTTTTCGTTCATAGTTCGTTAAAGTGATTCATATCTTCCTAAGTTTATGTGGTACAAGACCTATACATCTTGTATGTAATGTATGCCAAGATCTCGATTTCGATCTAAATAGGCAGCATTATTCTTGAATATTTAATTCACGTATGACTTATGTAACAATACAGAGTTTGGGCAAGGGGACCCAGTTTGAAATCCCTTAGACAACACTTACATTTTTTTTCATTTAGTTTATTTGATCCATACGGCTTGGGGACCCAAGATCGAGCCCCAAAGCCTTCATTTTGTTTTTCCCTTAATTTTCTCTCTTCATTTTTCGCTTAATAGAACTGAGGGGATGTGGGATCGAACCCCCACAACCTTATTTACTTTTTATTTTCATTACTTTTAATTTCTCTCCTTTGTCCTAGGGGTTGTGGGTTCGAACCCCCACAGCCCCTCATTAATTTCTTTTAATTTTCTGCTTGAATCTGTCTAGGAGGTCGTGGATTCTATTCCCAAGCCTCACGTCTCTTTTCTTTCATTTCCTTTGACTCCCCTTCACTGCCTAGAGGTCGTAGGTTTGATTCCGACGCCTCACATTTTTTTTCGTTCATTTTCTTCACTGCCTAGAGGTTGAAGGTTTGATTCCCACGCCTCACATTTTTTTCTTTCACTCTTTCTTAAATCCGATTGAGAGGTGGTGGGTTCGAATCCCACTACTCTCATTTCTTTTTTTTTCTTTTAAGTTACATTTTCCAGCCAATACCATGGTTCGAATTCCATTTATCACATTTTTTTACTTCTTTATTTTCATAGTTTTCAACATGGTGAGGTCACCGGTTCAATCCTCCATGACCTCACTTGTTTTAATTCATTTTTTCAACATTTTAACCCTTTTTCTGACTAAAATTCATCAATAGAAGCTGGAAATTTTCTTTCAATTTTTCAGCATCCTTTCATCAAGTTACATCGCACTTCTTAGGGTAATTTTGTAGTGCATTTAGAATGTTTTAGGTGTGTCTTCATGTTTTCGTTTAGCCAAGACATTAACCCTCAAATCTGTCACATTTCAATTCATATGAACATCACATTTACATCTACATATGTACATGATATATAAAGAACTATCATGGTATTTCAAGTCCATGAAGAATAGCCACGACAACACACACATACACACATATTTACATTTTTTGAGACATCAACATAATTCACATGATTCAAAACATTCATATAAACACATAATCATAATGAGAACACGTTTCATCCCTAGTTTTTTACCAGCAAACATAACCAACCTACGATTCAATGGGAGCTAGTGACAGGGACATGCAACGTGAAACAATCCTAGTTTTTGGAATGAATATTCGGAACCTTATGGGGTCTCATGGGAAAGGGACCAAGAGAGAAGAGAACACATACCTTTTATGACTTCAAACCTCGACTTGCTGCCCAAAATCTTCTATAAGAATCAAGTCCAAATCCCCTCAAAGTCAACACCAGCTAGACGGACAAACTTCTATTTGCCTACGTGATTGATTTCGTTTGATTTCTTATATTTTCGTTGTGAGTTCTTCAAGTGTGAAGAAATTTGGTTTACCTAATGTTTTTTGAAGTAATTTGGCTGAGATAATCGTGAGTGAGAGTGATAGAGACGTGAGAGACAGATGAGTGTGGGAGAGAAGAGATTTCTTAGGATTAGGAGTCTAGTTTAGGATTTATTCAAATAAGGTTTTTATTTAATTATTGAAAATCTTATTTACTTTTATTTTAAAACAAATAATAAATAATAAATATAAATTAGTTATATCAATTTACCAACTTAAATTAAAAACAATTTAATTCATTTCTTCCACCTAGGTTCGAACCCGGGTAGAGCAAGACTTCACTTCGAGAGCCCAATTTCAGCCCTCTCTCCCCAACATGTCCCTCCAACTTATAAATTAAATAATTAATTATATATTTAGGGTAATAACGATACTACCCTTATCCTGGAAAAATACCATTTTACCCCTAGACCTTCCAAGCCTATGATTTTCCCTTTTTAAATCCGGTAAAGACTCCTACAAGTAAATCTTTGTATTCGAGAGCCCTACATGGTTGGACCCTACCATTCCTAGATCAACTAACTCCGCAAGTTAGTTTTCTTGGATTTAGCAAGGATTCCGGGTTCTGGTTCTACGTGTATCAATCCGTGTGAACCCGGTCTAATAGTTGGCATTCTAGACACATTAAGCATTACTTAGAATATCCATTTTTAGGGTTGTTACAAAACTGCAAGGTCAATAGAGAATAGATGACGATCAATCATTTGATTCTTTTACAACAATTATGGGAACGAACAACCATGGATTCGAAAATTTTATGGACGAGGAGTTAGCAAAACTACTTTGAAAAGGAAAGCACAATGTGAACCTTGTTCAACTTCTAATGATGAGAGGATGGAAAAAATGGAAAAATTGGAAGAGAGGATACATCAAAGGATGTTGTAAAAATTAGAACAACAAAAAAAAGTTAAACACCAAGAAGTAACAAATGATATTCTTGGACGACTTAAGCATATGTACCTAATACTTCAATTAAATGCTACCACAATGGTCTCATTGGGTTCTCAATCACCACAAGAACATATGCAACCGTTAAATCATAAATCTTCTATAAAAAACAATCAAGGTATGAAATTTATTGTTTTTATTCTTCTTTACTTCCACTGTAGCTTAAATTGAATGTGCTGCCTATGTCTATATATTGATGTTGTTTTTGGACTGTTTCTATGACTATGTAAATGTGCTTCTGATGTCTGTGTATCAATGTTGGTTTTGGACTTTTTCGGCGACAATTCGAATATGTTTCCTATGTATATGTGTGAAAGGTTTTTCTCGACTATTTTAGCGACTATTTGAATGTGCTGCAATATATGTCTATGTCTCAATGTTTTTTCTGGATTGTTTGTGCGATTGTTTGAATGTTCTGCCTCTGTCTATATATCAATATTGTTTCTGGACTAGCACAAGTGTGGCATGAATTAAAGCATTGGATTGTTTATGAGACTTTAGAATCCGGATCCAAAATAGTTTCTTTTGCTGAATGTCTATATGATGTTCTGTACGATATTCTGGAAAGTTAACAACTTGTGTGCTTGCTGTGTGTGTGTGTGATTTATGATGCATTTTTTAGTCTAGGATCCATTTCAAAGTATAGTACAGGAATTGGACCTTCATGTAGGTTCATTGTGTTGTCTTTTGTTACTTTTTTTGTGGTAGTAGTTTCTTTCTTTCTTGTCTTCAGTTATAAGTGGTAACATGCATTTGTTTATTTGTAAAGTGGAGAATCATATTTGCATCTCTTTTTGAGTATTCTTTGTGCTTACATTTTTAATGTATGATCAAAATGTAATGAATATGAGAAGGTGGTTATGGATATCATTTTTCTTTCCATTTTATTGAAATTTATTACTGATGAGTCTTATGAGATTCTTGAGTTTTTCAATATATATTAGAAACTTTGCTTCCAGCTCATGTTCTTTAACTAATGAAATTGAGTAATTTAATTTTATTTCCTCCCATCAAAAGCCTTACACTTACTCTCATCATATTCTTCAGTTTTCTTGAGATCATTTTTATGTTATTATATTGTTTAGTTGAAGAATGATAGTATTAATGTAAATTACACTATTACAATGTTAAATTTTGTCCCTTGATGTTAAATTTCCTTCCCCTGGAAATTGTTTGGTATACTTTGGTCCTTTGTTTTCTCCCCTAATAAACATTTAATTATGGTCTTCTATAGGTGGAGAAGATAAACATGAGGAGGAGGATGAAAGCAGTAGTGATGAAGACATTACTTGATATATTTGAGAATTAATTTTTATAAGAAGGATGATGATGAAAGCATTAGAAAGTTATTAATTTAGATCAATTCTATTTTGTTTCTTCACATTTTGAGTCTTTTGTTAAGAAACACTCTTTTGTTTTAATATCTATTAGTATGGAACTACAAACACTCTTTTGTTTTGGTAATATTTTACCTTTATGGATATTGTGACTAGGTTATTTTGAATTATATATATATATATATATATATATATATATATATATATATATATATATGATTCCACTATATATATAATTAGTTGTTTCCTTTCGTGATTTGATTTACAGAACTTTTTTTATAAATTGTTGATTTCGTGTTTGGGGAAATCAGTATATTCATATAGATTGGTTACAATAGAAAATAAAACTGTTGCAATATAATAACAATTGTTGCCATATTATTTAAAAAAGTGTTATCAATATGAACAAACTCTCGCAACAGACTCTACTGCAACGCTATCTTACCGTTACCACAACCCCTAATGCAATAGTTCTTAATGGTTACAATTGTTGTATTATTATAGTGCGTATAGATCGACAGAAAACCATTGCAATAGAGGCCCCAATAGCAACCGTTTTGAAAATCGTTACACTACCTGTTACAATAAAGCTATAGTAAGGCGAGCAGATGAGACAATTCACAAAAGGTTGCTACAGCTCTATGGCAACAGCTTGTTGTCTTATAGCAACACATATGAAACTGTTGTCATAGACCTAATTTCTTGTAGTGATTATTAACATAAAATTGTCTAGTGTCGATTGGTGTAAGAGTGAAAATTAATTCATACATCGATGTGATTTCTAATATGAGGTAAAGGTAAGAGTTAGTAAATCATATACACATAGCTAGAGTAAGGTGCGGGGTAAGATTCTCCAAATGGTGGACAAAGGATTTAGAGATACACAACTTATCAATTTTCATGTAATACACAAGGAAGAGATAGCTATTACTAGGAGTTCGTGTTATGAGCTTGTGGAAACACTTACACCCTAGTTACTTTCTCACCTTGTTAACAACCGAAATTGACCTTTGCTTACTTAATAATCTTATAATTTAAGGATATTGTTTCCCAACCCCCCCTATACTTACTTGTTTTGGAAATACCTTTACTGAAATATATAATTCAAGTTAAAGTGTCTAAACCATATTACTCGTGGAATCGACCCAAACATACTAGTTCGGTTCTATACTTGATAACAATGACCTATGCTTCTTTACGGAGGTGTAATTTGAGCGTATCAATATTATTAACACTTCTCTATATATTGATAGTTTTTCAGTAGCAATATGAAGACCCTCTTACAACTTTGTTTCTACATGTTACTTCTACGCTTTTTTCCAGTCTCTCAATGTTTATATTTTCTTTGTATATGTAAAAAGTATATTTTCTCATTTTCTATTATTTTCCACCAAATGTTCTCTTCTTTGTGGTGTCAATTTTTCTAAATGTGTCTCTGTGGTCATATGTATATGTGACCGCTAAAAAAAAGCTAGAAATCAGCGAATAGATTATAATTCATGTTAATATTATGATATAAAAAGTATTACATTTATGATACTGCTGAATATATCTCAAGTGTGGCGTGCTAAAAACTAGGTGCTTTGTGCGATAGTTATCATGAGCATAGTGTTTGCATGTAAGAGTCTTTGTCTTATCTTTATTCTTAAAACATGATTGTGAGTTTTCAAATATTGATCAACTTATACCGTGGTAAAACCTCAAGAGTTTGTTAGTTCATCTTCTTGGTTCACTCAATATTTTAATTTATGTCAACCCTTTACACTATAGTATCATTTATTTGCTTTCATCATATTTCCATTGCTTTGGAAAATAAATTTACTTTTTCAAGAGTTTAAACTTTTTGGTTGGTCCTCTAACACCTAAGAAAGACAATGTCAATGTAATATTTTTATGTTTCCTTCAGTTGATGCTTGTAATAATATATTAATGATCACCCTGCATCTGCCTTGCAATTCTACTCTAATACTTCCATTTCTTTCCTTCCTGTGGACAGGTGAAATGTGACACTTTGGTGAAAGGAGACACACTATTTCTATCAACTGCATCAACAAAAAACCCAACATTATCCAATAGAGGCACCACCTTTGCTCATGAATAATGTCTATTTCTTCTCTTTCTGATTGTAACAGAGACAAGATAAAAAAAATGTACAACTTTATACCTGCGTGATTTTGCACAATGAATTATATATGTTGATTTTATTACGTATCACATCTTTTGCAACAATGCCAAACACATGCCCATGAACCGCAACGACCATTTTTATTTTTCATTATGATATTTTTGTGAAACTTTAATGGATTTACTAGAAACAAAATTGGATTCCAAAAGGGTTGATTTTGAAGCTTTGGAAGTGATCGTCAAACAATTATAATTAAATATACTAACTATTAGCGACAATTTATTTTAATTGTACATTCCTTAAAAATGGACATTAGAAATGCAAATTGAAATTTTCATAGGATATATTGTAGCCATTAGTTTTATAAAAAAAATTGCCACTACAGCTATTGACTTTTAGTATTACTTTAATTAAATTTTACTCGCCCTAAAAATAGACGTTAAAAGAGCATTATTAACTTTATGGATTAGATTTAGCGACAATCATAATTGCCTCAAACAATTTCATTTGAGCAATTGCTTTATAGTGGCAATAAAATTACCTTTACTAACATTTCTAAGAGTGGCCACTAAAGGCCTTAGCAACCATAAATAAAATGGCTAAAGACCAATGAATGGTAAAGGATATAGCGGAAATTGCATTGGCTGCTAAAATCATTTTTTATTGCAACTAAAGCCCTTTTTTGTGGTTGTGAATGAGACCAAGACATGGACCATATGAGGATCCAAATTAATTTACTAACAAAGCATATTGTATCAGAGTATGAAAAGGTGAATGTCGTGGGACAAAAATACAGGTATCAAGATAAGGATATTGACCTTTAGGAAAAAGCTAACTACTTGGGAAACCAAGCAGGTTTCAAGAATTATAACTTTCGAAAACAGGGTTACAATACTAGAAATGTAGATCAGAACTATTCTAGGGATGGCCAATATGAAAGGAAAGAAAATGAAGACCAATGGAACTGGCGAAACATAGAGGGGTACAAGAATGACCACAGTGGCGTGTATGTTACCCCAAGTAGCAGAGGTCGAGCAACTAAAATCTCCAGCGGATCTAAGATGGAAGACATGATGGCCTAATTACTCAAGAATGTTCAATAAACTAATGTAGGGGTAAAAGAGATTAAGGGTAATTTCTCGAGCATGAGTCAGTTAGTAGAATCTCACGCCACCTCCATTACAAAAATAGAGTAGTAGTTGGGCAACTCTCGGCCTCCATAAATCGGACGAAAAATAGTTCACTACCAAGTGATACAATTCAAAATCCTGAGAAGGACGTACATTGCATGGCCATCGCCACCAGGAATGGCAAAGTTCTTCCTTACCGTATATTTGCAAGTACAAAAAATGAACATGTCAATGATCAAGGATGAATAGAGGAGAATGAGATCACACGTGCAGATAACTTGGAGAAGGTTGAGCTTAAGGCAAAATACGCGAGAGGAAAAGAGAAAGAGGTTCATGTAACTCTTCCTTTACATCAAATTCTAGACCACCTCTTCTTTTCCCTCAAAGAATAAAAAATATAGATGAAGATTAAAAGTTCACGAAATTCATAACCATGACAAAGAAACTTTAAGTAAATATCCCACTTGTTGAGACTCTTGAGTAGATACCAAAATATTCCATGTTCATGAAATACTTGGTTACTAGGAAGAGAGTTGTAACTCTTGATATTTCTAACGATGTGTATCGTTGCAGTGCCATTGTACCACATCACTGGTTCAAAAAAAGGAGTATGTATGTGCATTCACAATCCCATGCACCATTAGGTCAATCAAGTTCGCAAAGGTTCTATGTGATTTGGGAGCAAGCATTAACCTGATGCCGCTAGTCATTTATAAGAAGTTCGGCTCGGGAGTACCAAAATCTACAATAATGTGGTTGATGGTGACTGATAGGTCTGTAAAAAGACCGGTGGGAATTTTGTGTAATGTATTAGTAAAGGTTGATACTTTAATCTTTTTAGCAGATTTTGTAATTTGGGATATTGAAGTAGAATTTGAAGTTCCTGTCATTTTTGGGGAGACAATTTTTGGCTGCGGGAAGAGCTCTGGTGGATGTTGAGAGATGAGATTTGATGTTTAGACTCCGCACAGAGAAGTAAAGTTAAACACTTACATGTCAATGAAATAGTTGTGAGATATGAATGTGGTATGTGCAATGGAAGTAGTCACTGATGAATATATGAGAGTACCCATAGTAGTGAGAATGACTGTTGAAACACTAGCAGTAGTGCGGATGAACTTCGATGATGATTTCTATTGTGACTATATTGAAACCGTAAATTATTTGCATGATATGGGAGTAAGATCATATACTCCAAAGAAAGAACTTGGACTTTAAAAATAAGCCTAGCTCTACAGGAAAACCCTCCATTGCGGAGCCACCGGTGTTAGAGTAAAAACAGTTGCCCAATCACCTCATGTATGTATTTTTGGATACTAACAACACTTTACCTGTGGTATTAGTTGCAGATTTAATGAAGAACAAATGCAAGAGGTAATCAAAGTGAAACAAAGATATGAAAGAGCAATTGGCTGAACCATCGCGGTTATAATTTTATTACCTCCTAGTATTTGTACACATAAGATTCAGCTTGAGTAAGACTGCATCCCTACAATTGAGCACCAACGGAGGTTGAACCCATCTATGCAAGACATTCTTAAGAAGGAAATAATCAAATGGTTAGATGCTAGGGTAAACTATCTCTGATAGACACTGGGTCAGTGTAGTGCAATGTTTTTCTAAAAAGGGAAGTATGATTGATGTGGAAAATTCCAAGAATGAATTAGTCCCGCTGATACAACTCACTTGATAAGGAGTATGCAAGGACTATATGAAACTGAACAAGTTGACTTGGAGTCACCATTTACCTATGCCTTTCAAAGAACAAATGTTAGACATTTTAGTATGTAAATGTTGGTACAACTTCTTATATGGATACTCTGGCTATAACAAGATATCAATTGCTCCTAAAGCTCAAGAGAAGTATACTATCACATGTACTTGTGGCACCTTTGCGTGTAAACGCATGCTGTTTGGATTATGTAACGTACCAGCCACATTATAAAGGTGCACAATGTCCATTTTTCAGATATGGTGGAAGATTCTGTAGAGGTTATCTTGGATGATTTTTTTGTAGTGGGTGATACTTTTGATGATTGCTTCTTAAATCATAGCAAGGCTTTACAGAGATGTGGGGAGGCTAATCTTGTGCTAAATTTGGAGAAATGTTATTTCATTATTAAAGAAGGCACGACCCTTGGTAATATGGTGTCAAAGAAAGGAATTGATGTCTATAAGGCCATGATTGAGGTTACTAAAAATTAACTCCACCTATCTGTGTGAAGGGAGTTGGAAGCTTCCTAGGACACGTCAGATTCTATAGACGTTTCATCGTGAACTTTTCAAAAGTTGCACAACCTATGTCTAAGATTTTAGAGAAGGATGTGAATATTTTTTATGAGTCCTACCTAAAATATTTTGAGTTCCTAAAAGAAAATTTTATTTCAGCACCAGTGATTATTGGCCTAGACTGGGGAAAGCCATTTGAAGTGATGTGTGATGCTAGTGGGACTGCACTAGGTGTGATATTGGGTCAGAAGCGCAACAAGATGTTTCATCTTATTTAGTACGCTAGAAAGTCACATAATGGAGCACAACAAAACTTCAAAGTCAGTGAGTAGGAACATTTAGATGTATTATATGCTTTTGAGAAGTTCAGAGCTTATCTGCTGGGCACCAAGGTGATAGTGCACAAAGATCATGCTGCCTTGAGAAACCTCATGGCAAAGAAATATTCTAAAGAAAGGCTAATCCAATGGGATTCACTGTTTTAAGAGTTCAATTTTAAAGTAAAGAAGGAGAGGTTATGCGAACCAAGTAGCTAATAACCTTTGTAGGCTAAAGAAGGAAGAAAATGAGCTTGAAATGGATGATACATTCCCTAATGAGAAGGTATTGGCTAGTATGCTTGATCATATTTCCTGGTATGCTGATTATGCCAATTTTCAGGTTAATATTTGATGCCTGAGTGGCTGAAATATAACCAAATGAACAAGTTCTTATATTCTGTTGGTTAGTAGTTTTGGGATGAGCCTTGTATGTGTAGAGTTTGTGCTGATAACATAATTAGGCATTATATTCTAGAAGCTTAAATGTGAATCATTTTGGAATCGTGTCATTCATCCCGACTTGGTGATCATCATGGTGGAGCTCGAACAACTCACAAGATACTTCAGTGTGAGTATTACTGGCCAACAATTAATCAAGACGAAGTTGATATTGTAAAGAGTTGTGATCTGTTTCAGAGGGAAGGAGCTGTCTCTAGGCGCCATGAGATGCCCATGACACCCATTCTGGGGTGGAGTTTTCTTATAAATAGGGTATTGACTTCATGGCCCCCTTTGTGAGTCCGTATGAGCAGAAATATATGTTGGTAGCAGTGGACTATAAGTCAAAATTGGCTAAAAATGTTGCATTACCTGACAATGATGGATAAGTGTTGTTGCGTTTCAGAAAAAGAACATCTTCTCAAGGTTTGGAACACCTCGATCCATTATCAACGATGGTTGTTCTCACTTTTACAACAATGTGTTGAATGCACTTCTAACAAGTACGGAGTGAAACAACACATGGTGGCAACACCTTATCACCTACAATCGAATGACAACTAGAAGTTTACAACAGGTAAACAAAAGCAATCTTGGCTAAAACAGTAAATGCCAACATAACATATTCAGAAAGAAAGCTAGATGATTCTCGTTGGGCATATTGAGCTTGAGCATCAAGCACTCTGGGCATTTAATAATCTAGACCTCAACTGGAGTATAACAATGAACTTCAGCTTACATCAGATAAATGAGAAGGATGAGTTCCATCAAAGATCTTATGAGAGAGCTGAATTATATAAGGAGAGGATGTAGCTATATAATTATAAGAATATTAAGAATACAAGCTTCACTCCTAGTGACTTGGTTTTACTTTTCAACTCTAACTACGTCTATTTCATGGAAAACTGAGGTCTACATGGTCTTGACTTTTTAAGGTCACACAAGCATCTCAACTTGGCACTGTTGAGTTAGAAAATTAAAAAGGCGATAGATTCAAAGCTAATGGCCATTGAATCAAAGCATATCTAGGTTTTCTTGAAGAGGCTATGATTGTGGAGGAATGCAAACTTGATAAAGCTTAAGTAATCAAGAACCCTCAGTTGCGCCGCAACATTAAATGGCACACTGCTTGGGAGGCAACCAAAGGTGTAGTTACTTTAGGTATTTCATTGATTTTATTGTTTATTTTTTCTTACAGAGTCACTGGGTACTGATGTGTGCAGGAGGAATTAGGTGAAAAAGTGAAGAAAACTGGCAAGTTGCACCTGACGGACAACCTCACGAACCATAGTTCCCTCCATGAGAACTTTCAGGGTCCATAATCATGAGGACCAAGTGATAAAGATATTGGATATTGTGTATAAAGGGTTCACGGAAGGGTTCACGATCGGTTATTAATTTGACGAACCTTCAAGCCTCTCGTCAATCCCAGGTATAATTATCAAAGCTTGAAGTCAATATCACGTGCCACTTCACGGACCTTAATGTCTTTAAGTGGCAACTTCTCGGTCCGTCATTGGCTGCAGGTCAGGAGTTTGTTCATAGTCCATTACATACATTCTTTCACAGAACGTCGTGTCATTCACGGGCTGCTCATAGTCCGTAGTGTTAGACCCAATTTTCTAAGAAACCGGCCCAAACCACGCTCAACCTTGTCGAAATTAGAACGTATTTAGTCCTTTAAACGTGCGAAGGGTCAATTTTCTCCCTTTACCTTTTCCATAACGTCTCTTTCATGTTTTCCATCAGTTTCATTGAAAAATTCAATTCGAATTCATTGAGAATCAAACCCTACTCACGTTGATTCAACGAATAAAGTTCAATGAGTCCCCATTGTTGCATCGTTTCTACGAATTCCAAGTAAGTTCAATCATAACCTAAAATTAATTTTTCATTGTCTGTAAGGTGAGTGTGTGGGGGGGGGGGCTAATCTTCTTAAGCATAGTTTACTCTAACAGTGATAAATGAACATAGTAACAAAATTGGAACTCATTTGTGATGTAGAAATTAAATTGGGGAACTTAAGTTGAATATTTGTATGGGTCTATATGGATATGCTTGTATGCATCATTGTTTGTGTAGGTGAATCTAAGACTTCAGGATTTAGATATTGACATGACAAGTTTAGATATGGAGAGAGTTGGTTTTTGTGCTTAATGATGGTAATATTACTTTTATATTTGTTTAGGGATGAACGTAGTTCGATCAGAGGTCAGGTGTAAGACCACACAGGCTTCACAAACCGTGGAGGACTCCGCGGGCTGTGAACATTGTCGTGGTTCTCACTTAGAGACAATGCAGCCTTTTGATAATGTTCATATGGATTATTATAGAAAGTGGTGACTTCCACGGACCGCGAAAGTGTCTTTGAACATGCCTTGGTTGAAGTTATAAATCATCTCAAAATACACTGATTCTTTTCCAAACTACACAAGGGACTTCACGGTCCATATTCCACACCACGACCCATGCTCCCCCTAATTGAAATGACATGAGTGAAAGTTTATATGAGTTTCCTATTCTACATTTTTGTTTGTTTTGATTCCGTGAGCCTTCACGATGATAGATTGGGTAACGTCATTCCTAAGGAAATACGTCACAAAGATTATAAATGCAAGGGAAGTATGAGTACCCATTAGTGTGTCATTTTATTTAATGAATGCTAAGAATTGTCCACTTTTCTAAGGTACAACACCTCCAAGAAGGAAGAACCCAAATACCACTGCCCCCCCACAACTTCTCAAACATAAGGATATGATAATTTTGAAGCTAGTGGTTCTAAGGTGAGGTGCAGATCAATGTTGAACCTGGAAATCTGTCACCTCTAGCTACTAGATCAAAGCAAGGAGGCATATCCTCTAAGATAATACTTCTCAGTATGATAAAGAAGACATCGGTTTTGTGAACGAGGTGAATGCAAGTAGTAGCTCTGAGGCTGCGGTTGGCCACCAATCGGATAATAATTTAGCAGAGAGTGCAAATGATAACTCGGGGGGTAGTCATACATATGAAAGTGGTTCAAAATATAATTTGCATAGTTCCCCTTATGTGACGCGTATCGAAGTTGCAACTGCATATTGGTGAGGGCTTGATGAGGTTATTACTGATGATGAAACCATTGTACGATACATGCACATCCATGAGCTAAATCCTGTCCTGAGTGACCAACTTATTGACTATTACCGTAAAATTTGGACCGCAGACAAGGCTTAAGAGTTTTTCCAGAGAGGAATTGCAAATAAGAATGATAGTTTCAAGAATCAAGGAGTTGCACCTGAGTCTAGAGTGGTAGTAGATGATATCAAGGCATTCCCAAACATCTATCAGATTTTTAAGTTTAATAAATCTACTGGATGGATAATGTTCTAGGAAAACTCTCCAGCAACCTTACAAAATAGATTTATACTTCTTATGCAGCTTCCTTGATGAATCTTCCTGACAATACAGAGACCTTGAAACATGGACTGAAATAATTAGCTCTTACTTGCGGTGCAATTTAGCAAAAATGTGTTGATATGATTTTTGGGTCTTACATGTTGATAGGCTAGATGCATTGTAATGGTGATTTCACCTAGTGGTTTTGGTTAAAGATAATAGGTTTGTACTTGTAAATACAAAACGACTTATGTGTTTTAAGCTTTCCAGAGAGAGAGTCTGCGAAACAAAGATCTCTAGTCTTATTTCCTAAGGAGTGGGGTTATATGAGGTTGAGATTGAGAGGGTGAAACCTAGCCCCATATCCTAGCACTCATAAGTAAAAGATCTTTTGTGGGTTAGGCGTAGGATGTTCTTAATTAAACGAGTAGGTGTTTAAGAGGAACCCATTGGATATGGGGTAAGTTGCTCGAGAAGAAATTTACAATCACCTAAAGCAAAGCCTAGTCATCATTACTTTTCATATTGCCTATCAAAAGCATGTACCCAACTGCTTACTTCAAAATATATTGTGTTTACAGCCCAATAACTTCTCCCTATACTTTCCCTTTGTTTTAAATGTTTTACATACTTGTGACGAACATTTTTTATATTTGATATGTTACAACCCTCAAACAGAATTAGGTTAAATTAGATCCTATCATCTGTTTTATGAGTTAATATTGTGTTCAAATAATGAATATTAACATTAGAATTCAGTTTGAGGAGTTTGGAAGTCAAACATCAAAGGACGACAAAGACGTTAGAAAACTAGTCCTTGTGTACGCTCGTGTGCCTTTGCATTTTTTACGTATTGTTTGGTGTTTAAATTGCACGACAGGGCTATAAAACCTAGATGAACATGTTAACAGTCGAAAATTCTGGGTACGACGCCCCAAGAAACACCCTAGGGATCCTTGAGATGAACCCAAACATTAACAAGAAGCTGTAAAAAACAGTCAAACTAATGACCCCAAACCACACCTAGTGGTTCAAAAGACACCCCGTCGTTTGGGGGGGGGGTGAGTGTATCCACACACAGTTGTGGGAGCTTAGTCCCTAATTTTTGAGACTCTGGAAAAAACCACGTATCATGAATGACAGTCTGTTGTTCAGTCGATGGCTCGTCAAAGGCAACTGTTGTTTGAGAGCTGCATTTATGCATGTGTCTCGGCCATGTAGTGAGCATGTTGGGAAATTAAACCAACATCATAATAAAGTCCTAGACGGTCGTTTAAGGCTATTTAGGGTATTTCAAGTTAGTTGAAACTCTAAAACCTAGGCTTAGACTTCATTATTAAAAATCAAATCCCAAGTTTAAATAAGTTCTCTCCAAAACTCAATTAGAGCCTGAATTCAAGTTGAAGCTAGGATTGTAGTTATTCATTGATTTATTTATTTCTTCTTTAATTTCATTGTATTTCTTAAATTATGTTATGTTGATATTATCCTTGATTATTCTCTTATTCAAGGATCCATTTCCAAATACTTTTCAAAGATATTCAAAAACCTTGAAGTCTTAATTTTAATTATAAGCATGGGTTGTTTCATAAAAAGGTTTAAATCAATGTTTTATGAGGTAATTTATGTTAATTGGGGGATTTAAGATCAAAATTAGGAATTCAAGTGTAGATTATTGTGTGATATTGAATTATGTATTGAATATTGTGTAATTGTTCATAGCTTACTTTATTATGTTGATATCTATATTGAGTAATGTTATATCATTGTTATGGATCAATTGGTGGCTTAGCATTATGGATATTGTTATTAGTAAGACCTCTTGTTTCACTAATTGGTTTAAAAGGATAACAATGATAATTGTTGATATTGTAAGGTCATGAATTAACCTAATTCCATAGTTTACTATATAATTGATATTGAATTGTTATTTTTTTGTCTAGTCCACTTATGGTGGAGGTATTTAATTGATATATATGCTATGAACATGGACTTGTCGGCATTATTATGTGAATTGTAGTATCATCATATTTGAGCTTGTATAGATGATCTATGTTAAGGATGATATTGTGCATGTGAATGTGTTAGGTGAAAGTATGATCCCCCTAAATTATGGTATGATTAATTTTTATGTTTATTGGTAGACTTAGGTTCCTTATCTTAATACATAAAAAGTTATTGGTTATTAACTCTTTCGTTCTGTAGACTTGGGTGCCTTCTCCTTGATGAATGAAAGTATGTGAATGTGATATCTTAACTTGGTAGGCTTAGAAACCCTTGTCATGTATGTGTTTGAATGAAAGAAAGAATAAAAGTTTAGGATTGGTCGACATAAAGTGGTGCCCTTCAATAATAGACTTATATGAAACCATGAATTTGAAAAGAAGGTTATCAATGATCTATCCTAATAAACCTTGAGTTGCAGTCGTACTGTAACCATTCTTCGTATGTGTATTGTGTAGGACTAAAAAATGGTACCTTCTCATATATATTTATGTCAGTGAAATTACTCTATGAGAACCAAGGCAAAAAACCGAGTAGATATGCTTGTGGTAGTAGCATTACGTAAGTATGGGTCTAGAGTACAAGAAGCCCTTGATATCCCTTAAACATGTGACAACATGGGATGTGTCCTAGATCTACCTTTGGCAAGTAGAACACCTTCTACGGTATGGGGTCCTTATTACACCGAATTTCATACCTAGCTAGAATGGTCTATGTTGGTCAATGCCAGTTCACATCAAGTGGGTTGTGAACTACAGTATTTAATAGTTTCTACAACATCTAGGTAGTGGAATGGGAGGCTATTGACACATGGAAAGAGTAGGCCATGAAGGTGCTAGGATGAGTTCCCAATGTCTTCAAAGACCATTATGTGAAGTCCCCTAATTGTATAATTGTTTCTTAAATGTATTTATGAATAATGTTCACTCAAGGAAGTATGTTATATAAGAAGGTCCTTATCTAGCGTAGCTTTGAGGAATCTCTTAGGTGTGTTTGAAGACCGTGTATGGGCGGTCTCTTTCTGTCTTACATAGGTGATTCTTAGAGAAATCTTTGTTATAGAGTCTAAATGATGAAAAGATTACCTGATGAATATGAACTAAGTATTATATGCTAGAAAGAATATTCTTACTTTAAGTAGTCTTGAGGATCCCCTAGGCGTGTGTGAAGGGGTTGTTGGGCGGCCACTTCATATCTTACTCAGGTGGGTCTTAGCATAACTTTTAGTAAAGGGTCCAATTACTTATATGGGTTCTAAGTGATTGTTTGAATATCTCTTCTATGTCAATATTGAGTTAAATATGTTATTTATACTTGCCTATGAGATATTAATCAAAAGGGTATGATGAATATGAACTAAGTATTGTGTGCAGAAAAGAATATTCTTACTTTAAGATGTCTTGAGGATCCCCTCGGTGTGTGTGAAGGGGTTGTATGGGCGGCTACTTCATATCTTACTTAGGTGGGTCTTAGGGGAACTATCAGTAGAGGGTCTAAATACTTATATGGATTCTAAGTGATTGTTTGAATATCTCTTCTATGTAAACATTGACTTAAAGGTGTTCTTTATACTTGTCTTATGAGATTTCTATCAAAAGAGTATGAAAAATATATCTTAAAGTAAATGTCCGTATTAGCATAGTTTTCTTGCATGTTCACCTTACTTAATGAATTCACTTTTATAATTCCATATAATTCTCTATTTTTACAAGTGAAGGTGGCAAGTATGGATTCTCTTAGAAGTAAAACTTGGAAATATCATTTTCTCAATAAGCTTGATATTTCCTCATATGATTCGAGGATAATGTTTATGTTTATATACATTTCTTATTTAATACTTTGCAATAGAATTTATTTCTTTTCAAATTACTGTAAGATTTGTGATCGTATGATATTATATGTGTCTATGATAGCTTACGAGGACACTTAGTTTATTCTTATATTCTATAAAATAGTTTGACTATTGTTGTGAAAAGTTTTAATTCCATACTACTTTTCATATATATGCGATGAATGATGCCTAAGGGATTGTATATACCCTCCGAGAGATCGAATATCCCATATAACTTCTAGGGTATACCCTTGGGTCGTTTCAAAATTGGTATTAGAGCATAAAGTTATGAAGTATTCTTTAGGATTCAATGTCTCTTAAAAGCCATGTCTAGTAGATTTTTGTTTATCAATTGGTGAGTCACGACAGATATATGAGCAAGAGGCTATAGGACGATAGAAGATTTAACTTCCTTCATTAATCTTTGTTGTGCCATAGAATTGAGGTTTTAAGTGTGTTTTCCTAGTCTCATGTTTTTTGTTGTAGGATATGATTACAAGAAGAGTGCCTGCAAAAAGAGTGGATGAGGAAGTGGTGAATTATGGAGTTCCTCCCCACGGTGGACAAGATCCCAAGGTGGAAAAGTTCCTCAAGGTGAAAAAGTACCTATAGTTAATCAAGCGAATGAGGTTCCAGTTGTTCCCCCGAACATGATTAATAAGGAGCTTAGAGGAGATCTTCTTACCCTAGCCCAAGCCATGACGGCTCAAGAAAATAGAGAGGTAGGGCCTAGGATGAATGCTCTTTAGAGTACCATAACCTCTATATTGAGGGACTTTGTGAGGATGAATCCTCCTACCTTTCTTTGTTCTAAGGTAGAAGAGGATCCCTAATCATTCTTGGATGAGATTTATAAGATAGTCAATGCTATTAGGGTAACTTCTACGGAGAATGAGGAGTTTGCTTCATACCAATTAGAAGGAGTTACTCAAGTGTAGTTCACACAACGGAAAGACAATAGGCTGGTCAAATTGGGTCCTATAGAATGAGATGAGTTTAACGAAGCATTCTTAGAGAGATACTTTCCCCATGAGAAGAGGAAGGTTAATGTTGAGC
Organism: Solanum lycopersicum; assembly: GCF_036512215.1. Classification (NCBI taxonomy): domain Eukaryota; kingdom Viridiplantae; phylum Streptophyta; class Magnoliopsida; order Solanales; family Solanaceae; genus Solanum; species Solanum lycopersicum. The sequence goes on along the minus strand of NC_090803.1, from coordinate 27,063,462 downwards.
AGTTTATAAACCTAGGCAAGGAAACATGAGTGTTGAGGAGTATCCTTTGAAATTTACCCAATGGTCTAATTATGTTCCATCTTTGGTGTTTAAATCTAGGGATGAGATGAATAGGTTCATGACTAGTGTTTATTATCTTGTGAAGGAAGAGTGTCGTAGGAAAATGCTTCATGGTGACATGACTCTATCTAGGCTTATGATGTATGATTAATCTAGTTAAAAGTCTAAACTTGGAAGGAGAAGTAAGGATGCTAAGGGGGGAAGAATCGATGAGGGAGGTCAACCTAGATTTATGAAGAGGACTCCAAATAAATATGTACTAATTCTCTTAAGACCAACTATGAGAGAGGTGGTGGTTCTCAACTTGATAGACCTACTTTCTCAAATTGTGGGAAAAACATTTTGGGAAGTGTTTAGCCGACACTAGTGGGTACTTTGGTTGTGGAATAATGATCACAAGGTGAGAGATTGCCCTACTATTGCGGCTAGAGGGAGAGAGGCCTAGAAAGATCCTAGTGAAGGTACTGTTCCAATTCCTCAAAGTTATGCTCATTTCTATGCTCTCCAAGCTAACAAGGAAGCGAATCTGTATCCACGTACCAAAAAGTTATGGCGTTCTCTTTTGAGTTGTAATTGATTCCTCATAAAGTCATGGAGTATGATGAAAAGTTGGTTTGTGTATTTTGTCTCTTCTCTCGTATTGTATTTAAGCTTGACAGTTAGAATTTTCTAGTAGCATGTTGCATGTGTTTACGAGTCTAAGTGAAAATGAATTTAATTGATCTCTTTGCATTGTTCATACTTTCATGGTAAAATGATCATAAATGATTTTATCCTTCTTATTTTTATATCTCTATAAAGAACAGCCTAAATGTTGCATGAGTGAACTTGTAAGCATATTTAACAGTGACGTTCTTTAAAATGTTGCATAATTGTGTTTTAATGAGAAATTTGCATTTTGTGCAAGAAGATGTTATAATGATCATGATGATATGTGGGGAAGGAAGTTCCTCCTATGTGAATGAAAAATGTAGAGTCTTATTGCAGGATACGTGATAGATGATGTTCTTACTTTCTTGTTGTGTTTTGAATCTCTTGATTATGTGGAATTGATTTTCCTTCTAACAATGTGTATTTTGTATTGTGTGATATGGTCATTAGATACTAGTCTTGAGTTTTTACTCTTTAAAATGTTTAATGTGTTTTAAGTATTCGAAATGTCATTCGAGGACGAATGTTGTCAAAGTGGGGGAGATAGTTAAAATCCTCAAAATGAATTAGGTTAAATTAGATCCTATCATGTGTTTTATAAGTTAATAAATTGTTAAAATAATGAATGTTATCATTAGAAGTAATTTTGAAGAGTTTGTAAGTAAAACGTCAAAGGACGACCAAGTCGTTCTCAAACTTGTCCTTGGTGTGCTAGTTTACCATTGCATGTTTTACGCATTTTTTGGTTTCCACATTGATAGAAGAGGGCTTTCACACCTATATGAACATTATTAGGTTGTATATTAGTGGTACGACTCCCTATACCAACCCTATGGGTCATTGAGGAGGACCCAAACTTTCGCAACAAGCTGCCTAAAATAGTCAAACAAACGACCCCAAAACCACGCCCAACGATTCAAATGACGCCTCGTCATTGGGGGGGTGGTGAGGTGCATCAACACTTGGTTGTGGGATATTGTACCCCAACTTGTTATCCACTGACTAAAACCACATACCAACCAAATGGTCTGTTGGTCAGTCGCCGGCTCGTCAAACGCAATCGTCGTTTTACATATACAATTTCTGCAGGTGTCTCGGCAAAGAGGAGGGCAAGTTGGTAAATTAACCCAATGCCCTGATTAAATTATAGATGGCTATTTGAGGTTATTTATGGTATTTGAATCTAGTTAAAACTCTAAAACCTAGGCTTAAACTTAATTATTCAAAATCAAACAAAGATCAAAAGAAGTACTCTCTAAAACTCTATGGGAGCTTGAAGTCAAGTTTAAGCTAGAACTGAAGTTCTTCATTGATCTTCTTCAATTTAATTGTATTTATTCAATTATGGTATGGTTATTTCATACTTGATTATTCTCTCATTCAAGGAGCCAATTCCAAAGGTTTTCCAAAGATATTTACACACCTTGAAATCTTATTTTGAATTCTAAGCATGAGTTCTTGCATTAAAAGATTTAAATCAATGTTTTATGAAGTAATTGATGTTAATTGGGGATTTTAAGAGAAAAAACTCCATGAAACCATGTATTTCCTGAATTCCTAATTTTTGCTCTAAAATGGGTGAATTGATCATGAATTGATCTTTTTAAATTCATGTGTAGATTGTTGCGAGATATTGAATTATGTATTTAATATGGTAGAATTTTTCATAGATTACTTTGTAATGTTGATATCTATATTGAGTAATGCTGGATTATTGTTATGGATGAATTGATGGCTTATTGTGGATACTGTTATTGGTAAGGCCTCTTGTAATGTGAAATTGGTTAAAAAGGATAAGGATGGTGATTGTGGCTATTGGAAGGTGGTGAATTAACCTAATTCCCTAGTTTACTATTGAATTGATATTTAATTGTTACTGTTTGGTATAGTCCACTTGTGGTGGCGGTGATTAATTTTTATATATGCTATGAGTATGCCTTGTCGGCATGATTATATGAATTTTAGTATCATCATGTTGTAGCTTGTATAGATTATCAATGTGAAGGATTGTATTATGTATGTAAATGTGTGAGGTGAAAGTGTTATCAATCTAAATGATGGTATGATTATGTTGTGTCTTGATTGGTAGACTTAGGCCCCTTTTCTTCATACATGAAAGGTTATAGATTATGAAATTTGGTAGACTTAGGTGCCTTCTCATTGATGAATGAAAGTATGTGAATGTGATCTCTTGACTTGGTAGTCTTGGGAACCGTTGTCATGTATGTGTATGAATGAATTAAAGAATGAAAGTTTACTATTGGTAGACGTAAAGTGGTACCTTCTATGAAAGATTTATATAAAACCTTGAATGTGAAAAGAAGGATAAGAATGAGCTATCCTAATATACCTTGTGTGACAGCCCTAGTGGACCCATTCTTCGTAAGGGTATTGTAAGTTGGTAGGCCTAAGAAATGGTACCTTCTCACATTCCATAATGTGACTGAAATTACACTACGAGAATCAAGGCAAAGCACCGAGTGGATATGCTTGTGGTAGTAGCTCTACATAAGTATGGGACTAGAGTATAAGAAGCCCTTTATATCCCCTAACGATGTGATAACATGGAATGTGTCCTAGTTCTACCTTTGGCAAGTAAACACCTGCCACAGTGTGGGGTCCTCATGACACCTGATTCTATACCTAGCTAAGATGGTCTATGTTGTTTTATTCGTATTCTAATCATATGGTAAGTCCATTATAGCATTAGATGTGTTCTATAACATGTAGGTAGTGTAATGGGACGCTATCTACACATGGCACGAGTAGGCCTTGAAGGTGCTAGGATGGGTTCCCTAGGTATTCCAAGACCATTATGTGAAGTTCCATAATAGTCTATTTGTTTATTAAACGGACTAGTAAAGAATGTTTACCTAAGGAAGAATGTTGAATAAGAAGATTCTTATCTAGGGTAGCTTTGAAAATTGCTTAGGTGTGCTTAAATAGGGTGTATTGGCGGTCTCTTCCAGTCTTACTTAGGCGAGTCTTAGAGTAATATTATGTAGAGATTGTAAATGATGAAGATATTACTTGATTAATATGAACTAAGTATTATGTGATGGAAACAATATTCTTACTTTAGGTAGTCTTGGGGATCACTAAGGTGTCTGTGAAGGAGTAGTATGGGCGGCCACTTCCTATCTTACTGAGGTGGGTCTTAGAATAACCTTTATTAGGAGGGTCTAAATGCTTATATGGATTTTAAGTGATTTTTATAATATGTCTTATATGTGAATATTGACTTTAAGATGCTCCTTTTACTTGTGTTCTGAGATTTCTATCAAAAGAGCATGAAAAGTATATCTTAAAGTAAATGTCCATTTAAGCATGGTTTTCTAGCATTTTCACCACACTTAGTGCATTCAATGTGATAATTCCATATGTTTCTCTATTTGTACAACTTCAAGTGGCAAGTGAGTATTCTCTTAGAAGTCAAGCTTGGGAAATTGCATTCTCTCAAGAAACTTGGAATGTCCTCATATGATTTGAGGACATGGTTTATGTTTCTAGATATTTATTATTAAAGACATTTTAATAGACTATAGTTCTTTTCAAATTAGTGTAAGGGCTGTGATACTATGATATTGCATTTCTCTAAGATGGCTTACGAGGAGACTTAGTTTTTTCTTATATTCTATAAAGAGTTTGACTAGTGTTATGAAATGTTTTAATTTCGCACTACTTTTCAGATATATGTGATAAATGCTGTCTAAGGGTTTTTATAGGACATATGAGAGGTCGAATATGTCGTGTAACTTCTAGGGTATTCATTTGAATAGTCACATGATACTTTTGTGTCACATACTAAATTCACATTGCTTTGATTCGATAATTTCTCAAACTGTTAATTACTAAAATGGAAAATCTAGTTAGCTACTAGTTTCATTCCCACTTCCTTGGGACACGACCTCAACCCTTTGTTGAGTTTCTATACTTGCTTCAATTTGTAGACACTAAGACTTTAGGCTAGTGTCATTGATTACTACATAAAAATAATAGTCTTCTTTAACCCATGTAGTGCGTAAAAATGGAAACTCTACATATAGAAAAATGAAGAAAGGAAAGAAAAAGAAAGGAAAAGAAGACACTGAAAAAAACTGATAAAAGGAAGAGAAGGAAATGTCTTGAGAATGCCATATCTCATGAGGAAAAAACCACTAGGCATAAATGACCATACCTTTGCACAAAGCCTTATTACAAGCCTTAGAACAACCTTTTTTATCTTAAGTGAGTCGAACCAGAAATTGATTGGAAAATAAGGGAAAACCTATGGGTGAAAACATGCATTGTGTTCTTCTTTGTGAGTGTGACCATTGAACCTGATTCTTGATCCTAAATTGATTAATCCTAGGGTGTGAATATCGAATCATTCTTTGTGTGAGGGCATATAGGTAGTTTTGTTGAGCTCGAACTTGCATGAGTAGTAACACCCAGTAGGTAGGGTAGTGATAGAAGAGCTGATAGTCATAGTAGGGGAAGAACTACAAGTACATGTAGGACCAGTGGCCGGAGTAGGCAATACTGCTTTTATAGGTAGTGTCTCATTATCAATATGCGGGGAAGTAACCACTACACTGCCCTCTTCTTCTCAGCCTCATTCTTGAAGTTATTAGCCTTAATATGACATATTTAAGTAGTGGATGTGAGAATCAATTCCACGTATTTATTTTTATCATGTAAAACTCTTGCTCATCTACATAACTCGACGATCAACACAGAAAACTATGATATGCCTAAGTAGTCTTCACTGGCAAGAATGTGCTGCTTTGGTAAGTCTGTCAACTATTACCCATATGGAGTCAAACTTTCGGAATGAGCTAGGAAAAATAGTAAAAAAATCCATGTTGATCATGTCTCATTTAAAAATTGGAAGTTCTCTACGTTGAATGTAACATCCGTGCTTTTGGTGTTCTACTTTTACTTATTGACAATTTGGACACTGAGCAATGAAGTCTTCAATGCTCTTTTTCATCCCCCCCTACCATTGCATTTCTCTCAAGTCATGATACATTTTTGTTGACCCCGGATGAACCGAGAATCTTTAATTTTGTGCTTCCATCATGATCCTTTTTCTTAGTTCATCTTTATTTGGTACCTACAATCAGTTTTGATATCAAAGTACTCCGTCTTTAATTTTAAGCTCAAATGCTTTGTCACACAATGTAGTACATTCTCTTTAAGTTGTAAAAGTATTGGATCAGTGTATTGCTTTTCTTTTAATTCCACAACTAATAAGGATTTTTCCGCATTTGGCATAATAACCCCTTCGTCTTGCTATTGAAGAAGGTGAATGCCCAAGTTCACTAGTTGTCACAGATCCTTAGTCATTCCATAAGCTTCACATTAGTACTTTCTATTATTTTATGGCTTAAATCATCATTTACTACATTAGCTTTATTGGGACGATATAAGATGTCAATCTTATAATCTTTTAATAGCTCCGGCCACCTTCACAGCCTCAGATTTAAGACCTTTATTTAATGATATATTGCAAGCTTTTGTGATAAGTATATATGTCAACATGAACTCCATATAAGTAGTGGCGCCCTATCTTCAAACCAATCACTACTTGTGCTAGCTCTAGATCAAGGGTTGGATCATTTTTCTCATGTGGCCGCTGCTGCCTTGAGCAATAAGCTGTAACTTTACTTTGCTGCATCAATACACAACCTAAGCCCACTCCCGAAGCATAACAGTACAATATATAGCCTTCTGTAACTTGTGGAAGTACCAACACATGTGTAGAAGTTAATTTACTCTTCAGCTCTTGGAAGCTTCCTTCACACTCAATTCTCCACTGAAACATTGTTTCTTTGTCTGTTAGTTTTCTTTTACAAATCGGCTAACTCTTAGACGTTATGAATCATGATATAACTTTATAGGTTCCGGACATTAACATGTTATTAGAGTTCATATTTCATGGTGCGTTCATGCTTCACTATTTATTTTCATTTTTTGACCTTCAAAGAGCATGAGGCATTGAGTGTGATATAACACAAGCTAGTTATGAAGGGAAAATTAACCTCGGCCTCCTACTCTAATAGATGAACTATTGTTTTTTGAGGATTTTGTTTTTCTATCTTGACTGCACTATCTATATTGATCTAGACGGAAGCCTAGTCCAAAAAGCAAAACACTAGTAAGAATTCTTAGGAGATTTGAGAGAGTGGATGGTATATCAATTGTATGTTTTTTGAGGCGGGTTAGTGAATATGAGCAAAACTATCCCACCTATAACTTGAACACTTAAGAAATGTGTTTACCTTATACGTTAGAGTGGTTCTATAATATATATCGTACTTTGCAAAGGTGATTTGTTATATAATTATGCATACTGCATGTTCTATAACTTATCTATTTGTATGTCATTTTCCCTTTTTGGATTGCCTTCTCACAGGTTACCGAACGTCATGGATGATTACATGCAAGAGTTATCGCTTCGGAGCACCCTTATTTGTTGATGTTTTCATAGGAATTTTTCCTTACATGTTATTTATTGTACTTAATACTTCCCACATGCCACTTTTCCATATTATACTGGTAATGCATGCTAATAAATCATATGATCATTTCTATATATTTTGCATACCAAGTAGCCTACTTGCTTAAACATTTCAGGCCTTATAGCTTTTCATGGAATGTGTTATGTGCTCCCTTGCTCATATTTCATATTTGTTCTCATCTACATGTTAGTCAACCTATACATGCAATACAATGCACTTGCTCAATGTGATTTGTTTTTCATAGTACATTTTCTGATATGTCTACATAAGATATCTACAACATGTCTTAGCTCATATACTCATGCATCATGTGATTATCTAGTCCATTCCTGCGTTTCCTATAGTTCACTCGCTCAATACGCTACCCTATAACTCATATGCACGCGTACACTATGTATTTCTATATATTGATGCCTGTATACCTTGCGCTCTCCCTTTTGGATTAGACTGACTATTTGCCATGCCTCTATGTGGCTTATTCATCCATATACTATGCCCCTCTCTATGCTTATTGATTGAGTGTTGAACTATTTGGGAAAATATTATCTCGTATCATTATGTCGTGAAGATTTTGATCAGAAAAGGTTGGGTATATATGCAAATTTAATCAACCATAGATAAAAAACTTAGCACAATACCTTATTGGCAGTAGCAGCATAAAACATTATATTACCAAGTATGTATTCTTAAAGACTCACCGCTGAAAAGCATGGTGAAATAAAAGAGAAAGGAAAGTATTGCCCCGATAGGCTATGATTTTATGGGTCCGTTAATATTGAAAAAATAATTAGGAGATACTTAAGTCATTCTTTATTGTTAAGGACCAGAAGCTAAGCTCACAATGTGTAACCATAAGTATTAAGGAAGGAATAGAATATAGCTTAAGATTCATCCAAATAGAACATGGTAGAGAGATACTAAGTAATCCTTCTCATTTTAAACATCAACAAAAGGATTTGAGATCATCTGGTTCCCTTATATGATCAAGAATCCTTCAAGAATTTGTTCATTTGCTGTGTCATTTGTCTTTCTTGTATTTAGGTATATTACAGTCCTTATTTGTATGACTCCTACTTGTATATCATTAGTGAATTACATGGTAAAGAAGGAGTTTAATTTTCATCGTACTATTTCATAAATTACATCTATCGAGACATCATGCTAGATTTGCCTATACATATTTTAGGTTAGTCTATAGATTTTATATAGTCCTTCCTATTTACAATGGGGATTCTAGAAAATCTATGTATGAAATTTAAAGATTAACTTAACTACTATGTGCACCTATCATTCGAGGACGAATGATCATAAGAAAGGGAGGATGTAATACCCCATATTCTACATGTACTAGTCTAATACATATAATTCTTATTAAGTGGCTTGTGGTATAGTTATGGATTCAATTTCATAAGCAACTAGAGAAATAAAATAGGTTAAAAGTGAACTGTCCATAGATTTTGATGCGAGCCAACTAAGTTCATGTCGATGTAATATTTAAACTTTAGATCATACGGTGGTATTTGAGTCTAATGTATACAGTGATGTAGTGTATATATGTTCTAAGTTCTGTTAAAGTTATTAATGTGTGGAAATGAAATAAAATATTGAGGTTCTTGCTGGACTTTATTAAGATAGTAGGTGACAAGTAGGTGTATCACCTACTTTGACTTATTGACCAGACCAAGTAGGTGCATCACCTACTAAGACTCTTTTCACTGTGTTATTGGGTCAAGTACACTACACCTATTTGCATTAATTTAGACCAAATTGAATTGAAGAGTAAAGGGAAAATGGACAGCCTAGGCCCGATATTTCCAATCCAACAAGATATAATTTTAATGGAAAACTAGGTACATCCCCCACTTAAATGTGTGGCCCAAATTATAGACACTGGTTGCCTGCAAATGAAGTAGATGAAATGTTCCAAAAGGGCCAATGTTCTTATGTCCAAAGAGTCCAAATGAAAATTCCAAGTGGGTTGGTCCCCTACTTGACAAATTATGGAGAAAAATGAGTTAGAAAGTCGGCCAAAGCAGGTCCCTTTAAAAGAGATTGATATATGCTTATGCAAGCCATTTTTGCTTTGATAAAAAAATTTGATTTCTAGTTCTTTCTCTTTTCTCTATCTTAGATTCATACAACAACAATTAAATACCAATAGGGTTCTTGAATAATAGGCATTTCAAGCTATTGGAAGGTATAATTTTAGACAAGTTAAGGAAGACAACCTTTACCTTCAAGAATTCAAGTCTTAGCAAGTGGTAGTTATGTCCTGCAAGGTTAGCTACTACAATTTTCTCCCTCATGTGCTTGATTTAATTAGGACACTTTGTATGTGTTAGTGAGATGCACAATGTTAATTTTAAATAGTGAATTTTGGGGAGGATGTTCTAGTGATTAGTGGATGTTTGGACAAATATGGTGGGTAGTCGTATTTAAATTAAGTTATGAGCTTGTTTGAGCACTTTAAAACTGATGTTAGCTCTTCAAGTGCTGGTGATCAGAAACCATGATTCATATTACTTCTATTACATTATTATGTTCAAAGATTGTTTTATGTATGTTATGGTAAGGGATATGACTTGATGTGCGGGGAAGTTACGGAGACGTTAAAGGACTTAAATATTGCATGGCATTTTGGGGAGGACCTTATAGGAAGGGTGTACAATATATTGACGCGATTAAAGGGATAGGGAAGGAGATAAAACACTAGATAGATAGATTGTAGCTAACAGCTTCATGACTATTTAGGTGGGATCAAGTGGCTCAAATTGATTGATTAGCTAATAATACTAGTCTTACAACTAATTTTGTTGTAGATAAGTAATCTCAAGAGAAGAAGCTTATGTCATACATTTGCAGCTTCCCCCGCGAGAGACGTCAATAGAAAAAAATATACTGAATATGTAAGGCAATAGCATATGTAATACGAGAGCTCAAACGAAATCAAATAGCACCATATGAGTGCATAGATTAGGAGAGAAGACAACCTTTTATTACTCTTGTGGGATAAAGTATGTTACATTCTTTTCATTACTTTTTTGTACGTTATAATCTTTGTAGGGCATGTGATAAAAGTGATCGTCTGATCATTGGTAGAAGAGGATGACCCACACTAGGTGTATTAATCCATAGGATGTGGTCCTCATAATTACAAAACTTGGGATCGACCCATTCTAGGTTTTCGCCCATAATCTGCCACCCTTTTATACCAATAGGGATCAGATCATGCTAGGTTTTCACCCTGAGCTGCCACCCTTATGTACTAGTTGGGACCGATCCATGCTAGGCTTTCGCAAATGGGCTTCCACCTGTAACTGAATAGATTTCTTCACTTATATTCTTTAAGCTTTGAGTTTTGTTTATTAGTTCATAACTCTTATAAGATGTTATTTTGGTGGTCAAAATAATTTTGGAGATATGGAAGTACAAACCAGTAATAGAAGACATGAAAATAATAGTTCAAGAAAATAACAATGACATTAGGAGCTATATAACATCAACACATTACTTTAAGGGATTAATGACACACTTGACTTCCCACAACAAAGAGGAGGATTCACAGACTTGTTTTTGCAATTACCATTACTATACCAGCACATGAGGGGATAATTACACAAGTATAAAATAGTGAACAGATAATGAAGTAGTTATATGCACTACGGAGAGGGGGAAATATTATTTTGTATTTGGAGATAGTATATTGCCACTATGTTTCCTTTTCTAGGAATAGAACTTATGAGATTCACTTCATTGATATTAATTGCAGGTGTAACCATAAGTATTAGGGAAGGAATAGAATATAACATAAGATACTTCAGAATACATCATGGGAGAGAGATATTAAGTAACCCTCCTCATTCTAACCATCAACATAAGGATTTGAGATCATGTGGTCCCCTTATATGATCAATAATCCTACTAGAATCTGTTCATTTGTTGTGTCACTTGTGTGTCTTGTATTTAGGTGTATTACAATCCTTATTTGTATAAGTACTACTTGTATATCGTTAGTGAATTACATGGTAAAGAAGGGGTTTAATTTTGATAGTACTATTTCATGAATTATATCTATCGAGACATCATGCTAGATTTGTCTATACATATTTTAGGTTAGTCTATGGGTTTTAGATAGTCCTTCCTATTTACAATGGGGATTCTCGCAAATATCTATATCAAAATACAAAGATTAACTAAAATACTAGGTGCACCTACCATTCGAGGAGGAATGATCATAAGAGGGGGAGGATGTAACAACCCGTATTGTACATGTACTAGTCCTATTTATATAATGCTTATTATGTTCTTTGTGGTATAGTTATGGATTTAGTTTCATAGGCAACTAGTGGCAATAGAATATGTTTAAAGTAAATTGTCCTCAAATTTTGATGCGAGCCAATTAAGTTGATGTCGATTGAAGTATTTAAACTTAAGATCATAAGGTGGTATTTGAGTTTAAAGTATCAAGTGACGTATTGTATATAAGTTTTAAGTCATCTTTAAGTTATTAAGGTCTATAAATGGAATAAAATATTGAGGTGCTTGCTTGGCTTCACTAAACTAGTAGGTGAAAAGTAGGCTCATCACCTACTTAAATTTACTGACTAGACCAAGTAGGTGCATCACCTACTAAGACTCTTTTGATTTTGTCATTGGGACAAGTACACTACACCTATTTTCATTAATTTATCCCAAGTTGAATATAAGAAAAAAGGAAAAATGGACAGCCAAGGCCCAATCTTCCCAATCCCACAAGAAATAATTTTAATGGAAGACTAGGTGCATCACTTACTTAAATGTGTGGCCCAAATTATTGACACTTGTTTGCTTCAAATGAAGTACATGAAAGGTGGAAAAACAGCCAATGTTCTTAAGTCTATAAGTTAAATATGAAAAGTACAAGTAGGTGGGTCACCTACTTTATAATTATGGCCCAAAATGAGTGCGAAATTCAGCCAAAGCAGGTCCCTTTAAAAGAGATTGATATCAACTATTTCCACCCATTTTTACTGTGACAAAAACTCAGATTTGTAAATCTTTCGCTCTTCTCTGTATTAGCTTCACGCAACAACCATTAAATACCATTAGGGTTTTCGAATAATAGGCATTTCAAGATACTGTAATTTTCTCCCTCTTGTGCTTGAGTTAATAAGGACAATTGGTATATGTTATTGAGTTTGAAATTGTTACCTTTAAAAGGTGAATTTTGGGGAGGATGTTCTGGTGATTAGTGCATGTGTGTACAGCAATGGTCGGGAATCCTCTTTAAATTAATCTATGAGTTTGTTTAAACACTTTAAAAGTGATGCTTGCTCTTCATGTGCCGGTGATCAGAAACAATGATTCATATTGCTTCTGTTACATTATTATGTTAAATATTGTTTTATGTATGTCATCATAAGCGATATGACTAGATATGCGGGGAAGTTATGGTGACTTTAAAAAACATAAATATGTCAGGGAGTTTTTGGTAGGACATGACACGAAGGTTGTATAGTATATAGACGCGATTAAAGAGATAGGGAAGGAAAGAAAACTCTGGCTAGATAGATTTCAAGTTACTTCTTTGTTGCGATTTAGGTGTGATCAGGTGGCTCAAATTGATTGATTAGCTACTAACACTAGTCTTACAACTGATTTTATTGTAGATTAGTGATTTGAAGAGAAGGAGCTTAGGTCATACGTTTTGAATTGTATAGCAAGATATGTAAGGGTATTTGATTTCATATTTCTTAGGCATGAAAAAAAACAATGCATTATAAAAATTAAGCTTTCTAAGTGCCTTGGTAGTGACTGATCCATAGTTGCAGTTCGTACTCCATAGAGCATTAAAGTGCGTACTCTTATATGAGTTTGTTACTAAATGTGTGTGTGTTTACTCTACTAAGTGTTATAATGTAAGGTTTAAACTTGTTTCATTGACAAAGTACCCCTAGCACATATTTCCATTATATAAGTCAAAGTTATCCTAGATTACACATGGTACATATGTTTATAGGATTGATATACGATCTTCCCATATCTTGCAAACTTGGTTCAATTGTTTATAGATATGTCATCTTGTCACACGTTCATATGTTCCCTTTCTTGTTATTACTCCCATTCTATTAGACACTAATGTTATCTCACATGATCACTACTTGCTCAATTGTACGTTTATATGTACTTACTTGGAATATGTATTTGTCCTTAAGTTGAATCTGCCCTATTTCCCACTTGGTTCCACATGCATGAACATCTTGTATTTATATCATATAGAGTTCAAATCTTTTGGCTGAATGTTAAATTGTCTTGTCTAGATGTGCTTCAATTTTTGATGACAAAATGCTTACCGAGTCATATAAGCTCCTAAGTACTACGGTCAACTCACATGATCTTCCTATGTCATTGTTATTAACGTAAATGCATATTCATATGACTTCTACTACTAGTTCATAGTTCCAAATCTAAATATAATTATGAACACCAAAATAATAATCAAAAACAAGTTCTGAACATCAAATAGAACAGTCTCAAAAGAGTTAAGATCATTTAAAGATCAATCCCAAAATAGTTAAGAACTGATAAACAACAATCTCATAGATGATATAATATAAGTGAAGTAATAAGTATGATTATGGGTGGAAGCTCAGGCGCGAATGCCTAGCATGGGCCGATCCCTATTTGTATGGAATGGTGGCAGCTCATGGGAGAAAGCCTAGCATGGGCCGATCCCGATTGTTATTGAAGGGTGGCAGCTCAAGGATGAAAGCCTAGCATGGCCCAATCCCAATTTGTAGAATTATGAGGGCAGCATCGCACGGGTTAAAATGTCTAAAATGGGTCATTTTCTTGTATCGCTGATAAACTGTTCATTGGTATCATATGTTGTATAAAGATTATAAGGCACAAAAAAAGTAAAGAAAAGATTGTACCATGCAAGATTCCACAAGTACAAATCAGAGATTGTCTCGAATCCTTATCTTTTGGTATTTGGTTTCACTAGAGCTCTCATGTTACGTATGGTTGTATTATTCCTAATGTCTATTCTTTCTATCCCCTTTCTAATAATGGCATCTAGATTGATGTGTTTCTCTGTAATAATGGATCCAAGACAGCCCGCCTTTGCGTGAAAGAGGATAGAATCGTTATAGGATAGAATTATTGTTCTAGTAATGGAGCAGATCCAACACTTCAATGCTACATTAAGGCGTTTCATCTCTATTTTCACTCCTAACTTTATCCACCAAGGAAATTGTTAGAATGAAGAGGGGCCAGCTAGCCTTTCATATCCTTCAAACATTGGCTTAATAATGCTATGGTAGTTATCATTAATGTTGTTAGTGAATTCCAATTCATCGTTTATATTGTCACCATGATATTTTAGTTTTCTTCCCCTGGCAGCTACATACTCCACTAGTTGAAAGGTCGCATAATTTCTATTACTTGTGGTACCAGGGCTCAATATATTGAGTAGAACTCCCAGACCCAATTAGGAATGTAGGGACCTAGAGGTTTAGTAAAGATCTTGAACTTATAGGATTTTAAGTTATTCCATATCTTCAGATATCTTTCCACCACACCATATATGGAAAATAGCTTCTCCATAATAATACTTCTCAATCTCTCCACCTTTAGTCTGTTGAGAGACAACGTAGGAGGACCATATACATGTGGTGGTCAGACCATTGTCTGATCTTGATCTAGAGGAGTAGTAGTATGAGGCATTCGGATCCTAGAAGGATCATGCATCCTCTTGGAGTACGTATAAACTCTCTGGGCCAAAAGTAGTCGGTAATCCTAAAGATCGGAGATGAGTGGCTAAGGATTAAAGTGTTCCCCATTGCTTTAGATTTTCTAAGGTGAGTAACATAGACTCATTCACTATTAGAGTTGACCTCTGATGATTTAGTTGTCTGACCATTCCCCTTTCCGTTGCCTTTCCCACCTGTGGTATGAATTGTGGCTGACTTAGCTTTGCATGTCGCAACATCCTCATTTATGAAGATCTCTTTTGACCTCTTGTTGGGAAGCATTTCTTGTCCTTGTACTTTAGTTCTAGCAATATCTGCAAAAAAATCGAATAGTGTTAGAAATCATTGAAGAAAATTGCATAAATCATGTTGCAGAAAGACATGCCAAACAAGTCGGTGAACCACCGAGTCTTTAGGTGAGCTAGATTGGGATTGCCGAAAAACTAGCTTGAAAATTTCTAGAAATAAGGCATGTCGGCGATGTTCAGGGCTGTTTTACGAATCGTCAACACCACACGAAAAGCTTAGGAAAACTTGCTGAATATTAAAGAATAGTTTAGGTGTTAGAGGTGCAGATAGAGCGATCAAGGAAACCTTTCACTGAGTTACTGAGTGAACTCAGAGAGATTAGGCTTCTCACCAAAAGTTTCACACACAACTTATCCAAATAAAGAAATAAAAGTAGATAATGGGGAGCTTTGGCAAAATGCCATGATTTTTTTGAGCTCAACCCTACTCACTAAATTGCCCAACGTGCCAATTTTTTAACATTATTTTATAAAATCAAGCCTACAACCCGAAATCAAAATCAAATTCACACACCACTTCATTAAAACCGCACCCATATAACCATACCTTTGTGGTACTCAGGTTTCCCCTGAGTTGACATAAATTGGTCGTTTGACAAATCTTTCCCTTAAGAATGATGTAAAATGCACCATTATTAGGAGAATTATGTAATTTTGGCACAATTCTGTGTTACTAAGACTTCCCCAAACTTTATCCAATACACATTAACCACAACTAAGCAATTTTTAATCAATTTTAACATAATAAAAAGGAAAATTATCAATTTAAACATTTAGGCACAAGTTAAAAAAAGATGAAATTCGACACATAAAACGCGATTTAAACATTTGCCTAACGTATGTCATACATATATACAGTAAAAATTTTATTTCAACCTCTAATAAAAGGTGAGGGGTTCGGGAAACAAACTTTAATGCCGAACAGATAATTTGAAAAACTAGGATTCTGATTTTGAGTACAACATCAACCACAAAAAGCAAACGACATAGTAAAATACGAAAGATCTAAAGTTCGGGTAAGAGCGTACAGGGTTACAAATGAGTGAATATGAAATTTTTTGAAAATGTAACCCATTTGGACTTCAAAACATTTCAAATTGTGACCCTTTTGGTCGTGTTATTAGAGCACGCAAACAACTTAACGATGCAATGAGTGGTAATTGACCCCGCAGAGTATTACATGAAATCAAGTCGATTTTGGGATCCAAACAATGGACAAAAAAAGATTCCTTAACCTTTTCAAAGAGTCGTCGGTTATGCAATTGGCTCGCCGAGTATTACAGACTGCGTTATATGTTTTGTGGGTCCAATTGCGGTCCATGTCAGGCTCAATGATCTTTTTGGCAAGTAGCTGACTAGACTTTTTTCTCGCCAAACTGCACATTCTCAAACACACTTCACTTTTCAATCTACAAAATCAACACCAGTTATTCAGAATCAAAACTTAATGCATTAAAAACATAGGTTGCTTAGCATCATGAACCTTAGTTAATATTGTGGCACGACAAACGTACCTAATGAAGAATAATTTTTTTTATTTATCTTTGTTTGAAATGTGATGAAATTAAAATCATCTGGGTTTTTGGATTCTTAATAGAGCCTTAGTGAGAGGTTAACCTTTGATTGAGAGCCAGGATATCCACTTTCATTTAATTTAGTACTTTGCCGAACCCTTAAACATTGTTCATAATGCGAGACAACATGTCTTTCATAAAACCAACCTCAGATTCCTTAGTCTTTTCATGTTCATGGGGAGGATAATACATATCCTTCTCAATCTTCTATTTCCTTCCTAGTGGTGTTATTGTCACATTTATAATTGTGACAGTCTCACGAGCCCTCATCTCTAGTCCAACCTTGATTACCACCCAGTCTTGGGTATTTTGCACAATAACCTACTTCTTGATTATCTAAGAAATACACTTCGTCATTGTACATTGCTTCACAATATACATCATTAGAGTTTACTCTACTAACACGAACAATATTAACACTCCTTGTACTAACACACATGAAATTCTTAGCGAAGAAATCAGTTCGATCAATCATTTTTGCCATGTTTTGTAAGTCTCTGGATCCTTCTCAATTTTCTATTTTAGTATTCTAAAATTAAGAGAAAAGATTTGGTCTTCATGAGTTCCCTGCCCTGTCCATCATGGTGATATAATCAAGAAGTTTGGAAGCTACTTCATAGGTTTGTTTCATTATACCACCAGGAACATGTTGTAACTCCTTTTTTTTTTAACCAAATCAAGGCTCCTATAAAAGTATAGAAGCACCACATTATTTTTCAATTCATTTGTTGGAAATTTCATCACCAACTTTATAAACCTCAACCACGTTTAGTGGAATTGCCTACCCTCCAAGCGTTGAAAATCTTAGTTACTATCCCTAAGAGTCATCATCTTCCATAGGGGATATAATGTCACTTGGAACACTGTGATCTGCGGCATCCAAGAAGTGATGAAATCTCTTAGCAACTCATTCACCCAATTTCATTCCTCACCCATTAGAGAAAATGTGAACAACCTTAGACAGGTCGATTCTTGCGATATATTCCTAAATAGATTGCTCAACACACATCAACAAAATTTCTGATATGCTAATGGGAATCCGCAAAATCTAGCTTCCAAATAATCCTTTCCTGTGTAGGAACTGAATCATGGTACTTATGAATGAAAAAACAATGTTTCCTCTGCCTAAAAGTAATTGAATTTCCTCAACACCACCCATTTGAACGAGGTCATTGATGTTTACATCATTGACATTGTTCGAGTTCCCAACATCATTTTTGTGAACCATTTGGCTACCATTGCTTCTGTTTGCGCTCATCTCCTCCTTTGTTTTAACACAAGAAACACAAAACCAAAAAGTAAAATATAAGTTTATTAATTGATCACTAAAAATATAACAATTCAACTTCACCTTAAGAATTTTAAACAATACCACTTGTCGACAGTGGCACCATTTTGATTAACATTTAAAACACACCTCATTTTATTCTAGGTACAACTGATAATTATTTAGTTTATAACCAAACATTTGAGTTAGGCTTGAATCCCATATAGAACGATATGTGTTCAAATTCAAATAGGAAGTACAAATGTGGTCTTATCAACCATAGGAACAGAAATTAGTGAAAAATGCATGAAAAAAATTAAAAGGGGTGAGAATAATTTTAGATTGGTGTTTTAGTGTTCAATGATGAACTACACATCATTAACAAACATATTGAAATAATAATAAGGAGAGGATTTTTCATAATGTTATCAATTGCAGGAAAACTTTGACATATGTGTAATTACAACCACTAGTAAACAACTAAAAACCAGTGAGTAGGATAGACTATAAGGGAGATAGCTTTCTATTTAAAACCTATCTATAATAAAGTAATTTCTTTCATACATCAAATAGCATAACTATCACACCCTAATATGAAATAAGGTGAACTAGAGCTACCTAAATGTTTCATGAGTTAGTTTTTTATTAAAATGATTCATAATTGTGTTTTTAGACAGTGTGTAAAGTTTGTTGACGTTTGGAGGTGAAACGCCCGAGAACGCCCAGGACGTTCAGACGATATGCCTTAGATTGTGCTTGTGTGTCTTCATGTGTTATATTGAGTATTACGTGTTCTTTTTAATTGAAATTGATGTGGGATGTTCCCAAGACCTCGAAAACTATGTTTAGGGGCTTAACATCTGTGTACGACCCCACCTAGAACCACAACGGGCCCTAGAAGAGGATCCCATCCTTTTGGTGCCAAGTAGTGACCAACCACGGCCACAAGGGACGAACCGTTGGTCAACCAACGGCCCATCATCCTTGGGCGTCGATTGACCTGCAAGGCTAGAAAACGGTGTAAAAGTTAGATTTGTAGTCCCAATCAATGAACCCCATCTAATTGGCATTAATTGATGGTCCACTTGTTGGGTGGGCGTAGAGTGTGCTGTCAAAAGCTGCAATTTTTCTGCAAAGGCTTGGAATGTTTTGTAAATTCACCCCATGTCTTGTATGAACCATGGATAAATATTTTAGGGTCTTTTAGGTATATTAAGGGGGTTCAAACACTAAGACAAAATTTTTGATTTTATTTCCTAAATCTTAAAACCCTCTCTCAAGAAAGACTCTCCTAAAACCCATAGAAGCTTGGACCCAAGGAAGGCCTTGGATGGCTGGTGGTGGACGTGTTTCTTCATCAAAATCATTGGGGTTTCCTTGTATTTGAGGTGTGTTATTCATCCTTGAACTTTCTTCCATTCAAGGAGTAATTTCTAAAAGATTTCAAAAAGGGTTTTCAAGCTCTATCTTTGATTCTAAATATTGGGTTGCATGAAAACGTATTTAATTATTCATATATGTTATTTCTAGTGTTATTTGGTTACTTTAATTCTTAAACTTCAATGAAAACATGTTAAAATTTTTTTAATCAATTTTTAACCTATAAAATGGTTTAAATGAACATGATTTTGTAATCTTTGAGCTTTGGTTTCTTTTGGTTGATGTTATTTACCTACTGTAGTAAGGTCTGTATTATGATGAACTTTTGAAGAAATTATTATAGGTGATGGAATATTGAATAAAGGGTAAGTTGGTTATGTTGTTAGCTTTTTTTTAGGAAATGCTCTTGAGTGGTATAGCCCACTTTCTTGGTGGGGGTGTTTACTTGTTGTATTTGGTTATATTTTGTATGTATTTTTAATATGGATTGGAAGGCCTAATGTGTGAAATAAAGTGATAATGATGAGGTTTATGTTGATATGCATTATGAAGCTTGAATTGTATGTCTTGGTTAGATCATGCCTTAATGAAGTATGTATAAATGTTAAGCATGCGAGTGTGTAAGAAATGATTAATGAAGGTGGTATCATGTGTAGAATTTAATATTAATTAAATGGTTATTATGTGCAAAGTGTGCTAGAATGTACACACAGTCCCACTTAAATGAATGAATTAAGTTAGTAATTGCGATTAAGGGGAGTTTTGGGGTGAACACTCTTCGTGAGTTGAGACGAAATGTTTAGGAGAAAAATCATTATCTTGCAAAAGCTTTCTAAGATAGATAGGAGGATGGATACCCTTCGTGAGTTGAGATGCAGTGTCCACTAGCTATCCTTAATCTATAGTATAAATTGTTGAGAATCATTGGTGAGTTATGCCCAGAATCGAGAGGATATGAAGAAGGCGTGGATACACTTCGTTAGTAGAGAATCATTTACTTAGTAGAAATCTCATTATCCCTTATATATGCACCCATATAGGTGTAGCTATTGGAAAAGCCATGTAAAAGCTAATAGAATGACCCTACCATATGCAAGTGGAGATCCCTCATCTGATAAATGTAGTATCGAGATTCCATGTGTAGCTGTCATGGTCTAAGTCAGTTAAGCTAACCCCACAAAAGAATGAATGAACTAAGTCTCCTAAAAGAATGAACTACTTACGGTAGATTATGGTATGGGACTCTATCTATCCATTTCACAAAGTAGACCTTCCGTAAGAGGATTTTTTTCGTGTTTTATATGAAGTGTACGAACTATGTCTCCAAAAAGAATATACTACTTAGGGTAGGTGGTGTTATGGGACGCTATTTGTCCATTGCACTAAGTAGACCTTCCGAAAGGGGATTCCTAGTGTGTTCTATATGAAGTAAATGAATGGGTCATAATGATTTGAAGATTAAGTTAGATGAGTTAAGGTCTAATGTAAAAAAAACAAGTTAAAGTTAAATTTTATGTAATTAAGTTATGAATTACAAATATAGAGTGCTTAATCCAAAGGAATTCTTAAGGAGAACTAAGTGGGATAGTAGTATGGGATGCTACTCTCACAGTGCACCTTGTGTAACTTATAAGTTCTATTGGAGACTGGTACTTACACGAAGTCCTTCTTGTATGAATGTCTTTCAAATGTCTAGCCAAGAGTATGTACTTGTTTCCTGGCCGAGGTAAGCCTATGGTTCATAGTCTTAAGGATTGTTGGTATATATTGAAGGGGGTGTATAGGTGGTGCCTTCTTGTATTACCTTAGGGATTCTTAGCATAAATTTTTTAGGGAAATATCAAAGGACACTAGTTCAATATGCTTGGGGTAAAATGTTCACTATGATGTTGTCATTATTTCACTATAATGTGCTTGATGTTCACTGTAAAGTGTCTCTTGGTTCTAAAATTAAGGGAGTTTTATTTTATATGAGAAATGATGATTCTTATACTTTTCTAACTCTAAAATAATGAATGTTTTACTTATTTGGCATGAAAGCTTATTTATACTAAAATGTCCCTTTTTTTATGGTTTATCATATTCCCTATTAGGCATATTGTTTTGTACTAACCCCATACTTTTCTATACTCTATAAGTATAGGTTGGAGGCAAGAAGGAGAAGTCTAGAAGGCAAAGCTTGGGCCTTTACTCTCTGAAGACATGGTATGTCCTCATATATTTTAAGACGTAGTCTACGTTTCTTAGTTTTGATCATTAAGACATATTATGTATTTTCCTTCAAATGTAAGAGTCGGGTCCCTAGGATACTTATTTTGTGTTTTTCATTTTTGCTTATGACGATGAAACCTCCTTAGTATTTTATGAATGATCTTTCATTTATTAAATTATTTATGAAATGTTTTAATTCAACACTACTTTTCATGTCTTATGTAATGAACTATAGTTAAAAGACTTGTATAATACCCCAGAGGGTCAACTATGCATTCTAACAATCCAAGGGTTTCCCTAACTTCTAGGGGGTACTTTCGGGTCGTTACAAACTTTGTATCAGAGCATACAATTATGGGAGATAGTTTAGCGTCTAAAGTCTCACCAACCACGTCTAGTAGAGTCTTGTTTATCAGTGTGGTTTCACTTTCTTCATCACTCATGTATTGTTACATAGAAATTAACTCCATAGGTTCTCTCTCTTCTTTTCCCTTGTCTGGGGATTTTCTAGATGCGATTTACTCGAAATGCAAGATGTTTCTAATTTTGAGGGAGAGAAAAG
Organism: Solanum lycopersicum; assembly: GCF_036512215.1. NCBI lineage: Eukaryota > Viridiplantae > Streptophyta > Magnoliopsida > Solanales > Solanaceae > Solanum > Solanum lycopersicum. The sequence goes on along the minus strand of NC_090803.1, from coordinate 27,041,213 downwards.
TGAGTTTTGGTGCTGATGATGGTTTTGTGGCTAGAAAAGGAAATATGAAGGTTAGTTTTGAGGATTGTGATGTGATGTCATTCTTGGATATCTGTGACTTATGAGGTTGGATGTATAGTGATTTGAAATTATATGGTGATGTAGTTCTAAGTGTGGTAAGAATTGAAATGGTTGAATGAAATCCTTTTTGGAGGGGAATGAGATATCTTATGATTGTGTGCAATGATAGTAGAAGAACTAAGGTGTAAATTTGAGGAGTGTTGAAAGAATGTGGTAGTGTTGTAAGAAATAAGGAGTTTCCATTTCATGAGGTTGAGCTATGAGGTGCCTAAGGGTTGAATGAGGTTATGTTTAAGGGAGTTTATTAAAATTGAAACCTAAGAGAAGAGTTTTATGCTTGACTTGTAAGGTTGATGTTAGTCTTGATGTACATGAGTTGAGGGTAGTGTGTTTTCCTACCTTGTGAGAGGTATAATGGTACTTTGAAGTATGAGATCTTGAAGACGTCTTTACTTCAAGTGGGAGAGAATGAGTTAGGTAGAAAGGTGGTTGATACCATTATCCTTCCTTCTATCCTTATTTAGGCTTGAGACCTAAATACTTGGTAGTTTTGTAATGATTAAGAGTCTTGCATATTATCATGAGTTGCATTTTTCTTTATGTTATGAGTGCCTTTCATGGTACGATGTTTTACATGGTCTTGATGGTATCATGATTACATTAGGAGGATTTGTATTCAACCTATATTTCCCTTGTTAAGGTGTAGATAATGATATTGCTTAATAACATCAAAGTTGTGTTATCATCTTATAATGTGAGTTAGTATGATTTTTTCTCTATGTGGTCATGACTTAATTTTAGAATTGCTTGAAAGATGGATTTAGGTGATTTTTTTAGCATGTTCCACTATTAAAGTTTTGTATTCAATGTAAGAAGTTCAAAATTTGAGAAACATCATTTTTCATGAACAATGTCTTCAATGTGTTTAAGAATGATGTTGAATATCATGTTTAATGTTGTATAAGGTAGTTCCTCCATAAATGAAGAATTAGAATGTGTTTTGAAGTGTGGAAATTACTTCAAAAAAGTTGCTTGTCCTACATAGAAAATGCTTGTCATTGTTTAGGTTGTGTTCCTTGTAAGTTTTGTGCATTGAGTATGAATTCTTGAGCCTTGATATTGTGTTAAATGCTACTAGTAAGTCCTTAATGTTCTTAAAAGATCTTAATGTCTTTTGAGGACGAATGTTGTTCTAAGTGGTGGAGAATGTAACACCCTAAAATGAACTAAGGTGAACTAGAGTTTCGTGAATGTTTCATGAGTTATTTTTGTGTAAAATGATTCATAATGGTTTTATTAGACAGTGTGTGAAGTTTGAAGGTCAAACGCCCAAGAACGTCCATGACGTTCGGAAGATATGCCTTAGATTGTGCTTTTGTGTCCTCATGTGTTTTGGTGAGTTTTACGTGTTTGTTTTATCGAAATTGATGTGAAATGTTACTAAGAACTATATGAATATGTGTAGGGTTTTAACATCTGTGCACGACTCCACCTAGGACCCACGAGGGCCCCTAGAACATTACCCCATCCTTTTGGCAGGAGTCTGCCAAGTAGTGACCAACAACGACCACAAGGAAGGGACCGTTGGTCAACCAACGTCCCGTCAACCCTGTGATTCGACTGGACCTGCAAGGATAGACAAAATTGCATAGGTTATAGTTGCATTCCCAATCAACGGACCCCATCTAAGGGGCGACGATTGGGAGACAATAAATTTTTTGGGTGGGCGTACGTGGTGGTGCCAAAAGCAGCATTTTTTCTACCAAGGCTTGGGGTGTTTGGTAAATACACCCTAAGTATTTTATAAACCATGGATGAATATTTTAGGGTTTTAATGTCTATTAAGGGGTTTCAAACACTAAGACCTATTTCTAGACTTCATTTCCTAAAACCTAAAACCCTCTCTCTAGAAAGACTCTCCTCAAAACCCGATAGAAGCTTCGACTCAAGGGAGGACTTTGAGGGTTGGTGGTGGATGTGTTTCTTCATTAAAATCAGTGGGTTTACTTTTATTTGAGTTATGGTAGTCATCCTTCAATTGTCTTCCATTCAAGGAGTCATTTCTAAAAGATTTCAAAAACTAGTTTCTAAACTCTATCTTGTTCTATATTTGATTCTAAATATGGGTCTTGCATGAAAACGTTTAAAATGATTCAAATATATTGTGTCTTGTATTATTTGGTGATATTAATACTATGAGTTCAATAAAAAAATGTTAAATCTTTTAATCAATTTTTAGCGTATGAAATGGGATAAATGTACATGATGTTGTATTCTTTGAGTTTTGGTTTCGTTGGGTTTGTGTTATTTAGCTTCTTCACTAAGGGCTATGATAATATGAATTGTTAAAAAAATTATTATAGGCGATTGAAGCTTGAATAAAGGGTAAGTTGGTTATGTTTTTAGGCTTTTTTTAGGAAATGCTCTTGAGTGATATGGTCCACCTTCTTGGTGGCGGTGTTTACTTGTTGTATATGTTTATATTTTGTATGTATTGTGAGTATTCCTTTGAAGGCCTAATGTGTGAAATGAAGTTATAATTATGAGGTTCATATTTATATGCATTATGAAGCTTTAATTTTATGTATTCCATAGATTATGCCTAAATGAAGTATGTATATATGTTGAGAATGCTAGTGGGTGAGTTGAGATGAGAATCTATGGGGAGTTATGCCTAGAACCCAGGGGATATGAAGAAGGGGTTGTTACACTTACTGAGTTGAGATGTTTTATTCGAATGTACCTCTTAAGATGATTATTCCTCGTTAACAGATAATGAGTTACTTAGTAGCAATCTCTTTATTCCTTAACTATGCGCCCACATAGGTGTAGCTATTGGTTAAAGCCATGTAAAGATAAGAGAATGACCCTTACCTAGGCAAGTGTGGATCCCTCATTCGATAAGGGTAGTATCAGAATTTCATGTCTATCTCTCATGGTCTATGTTAGTTAGGCTAATCCCTACATAAGAATGAATGAACTAAGTCTCCTAAAATAAACTACTACTTAGGGTAGGTGGTGGTATGGGATGTTGTCTATCCATTGCACTAAGTAGACCTTCCGAAAGGGTAGTCTTGGTGAGTTTTATATGAAGTGTATGAACTAAGTCTCCTAAAATAGCGTACTACATATGGCAGATGGTGGTATGTTCACTATCAATCCATTGCAATATGTAGACCTTCCGAAAGGGAAGTCTTAGTGTGTTCTATATGTAGTAAATAAATGAGTTATTATTAGTTGAAAATGAATTTAGATGACTTAATGTTTAATGTTAAAGAAACCAATTAAAGTTATATTTTATGTATGAAGTAATGAATGGCTAATGTAGAGTTCTTAATCTAAGAGAATACTCAAGGAGCATTAAGTGGGAAAATTAGTATGGGATGCTACTCTCACGTTGCACTTAGTGTAACTTATAAGTTCTATTGGATAAGGGTACTTACATCAATCTGTTCTTTTATGAATGTCTTTCAAATTTCTAGCCAAGAGTAAGGACTTATTTCCCGGCCGAGGTAAGCCTGTGGTTGGTAGTCTTAAGGATCGCTTTGGTGTGTCTTGAGGGAGGTGTATGGGCGGTCCCTTCATGTCTGACCTTGCGGAGTCTTAGGATGACTTTGTTAGGGAAACCTCAAAGATAACGAGTTCACTATGCTTGGGGTAAAGTGTTCACTATAATGTTGTCAATGTTTCACTGTAATGTGCTTGATGTTCACTGTAAAGTGTCTTTTGGTTCTAAAATTATGGGAGTTCTATTTTATGTGATAAATGATAATTCTTATACTATTCTAACTCTAAATTAATGAAGGTTTTACTAATTTGGCATGAAATATTATTTATACTAAAATGTCCCTTTTAGCGTGTTTTTACATATGCCGTACTCAGTACATTCTTTTGTACTAACACCATTCTTTTCTATAATCTATAAGTTTAGGTTTGAGGCAAGAAGGAGAAGTCTAGAAGGCAAAGCTGGTTAATTTACTCTCTCAAGACTTGGTATGTCCTCATATATTCGAGGATAAAGTCTATGTTTCTTAGTTTATATCATTAAGACTTATTATTTATTATCATTTAAATGTAAAGGGTCGTGTCCCTAAGATATTTATGTCGTGTCTTTAAGTTTGGCTTCTGATGATGAGACTTCCTTAGTATTTTGTGAATGATATTTCCTTTATTAAATTATTCGTGAAAAGTTTTAATATCGCACTACTTTTAATGTGTTATGTAATGAACGATAGTTAAAAGGCTTGTATAAGACACCAAAGGGTCAAGTACGCCTTGTAACGATCCAAGGGTTTCCCTAACTTCTAGATGGTACATGCGGGTCGTTACAATAACAAAGAAGAACATCCCATACTTTAATGCATCCACTATTTCAAGTTATATGGGTAGGATTGGGTTTAGGATTAACCCTCTAGAGCTATATCAAGTTCAACCTAATACCTACAAATCATTAATAAATAATCTTAGTTCCAAAACCTCTCTCTAGAGCAAGCCGAAAACAAAAAATTAGAGTAGCAATTTCAATTACAATTTAGAAATTAAACCACAATTAATGATTAAACTAAATTTTGAATTTAAACTAATAATTAACAATACCAAAAATTGAATCAACCAATAGTTACATGAACATATCTCGAGAATTAGGGTTTATCAAAACATTACAAAACACTAACAACAATTACCGAATAGGCTAGCAATAAACAGGGTAAGCATAATATTGTCTTTACAATGCTTCAATATGAAGAAAATTCAAAACCCACTTCCATATCTCCAAATTGAATTTCCCAAATTCTTCAAAATTATCAAAAACTATTGGAAAAAGTGTTCCAAAACTAATTTAGCATTCACCAACATTTTTTCCAAAAACATACCAAAATAATTCTTTAATGTATAATTTATAGTCGCCAAAGATAGGACACAAAGGGAAGTTTGGCAAAGTATGTTGGGTTCGCCGAACCACCAGGAAAATCGCCCATTGGTATATTCTTTTGCCTTTTTTCCATGGCACACCACAGTCTTAAGTTCTGTAAGTTTGGGTGATCTTCCTTTGCATCGCATAACTGCTCGACGATTAACCGACTATCTCTCTTTATCATCAATTTGGTTTCGTCCTGCAGGGCTGGAATAGAGGAACTTTAGGCGTTCAAGGTAGCCACTCGGCGATTCCCCAAGTGCTCTTGGCGATCAACACACGTTTCATTCTTCATTTCTTCAGTTCATTTTATTTCCTTTTGCTTTTCACTGTCCTTGCTTTGTTCCTCAATCCATATACCTGAATATAAGGAATTAACATCAATTTATGGAACAAATTAAGGATTTGAAGAAACTAAATCTATATATATGATGCCCCAAATGAGTCCAAATCTCAAACTCCCTTATACAAGGATATCCATATGACTGCTTGCTCACTATGCTACCGTAAAACAACTAGATAAAAATTAATAAACACGCACCCAATAAAACGTCATGACAAGTATTCAATCTTTATCACTCAATCTTAAAACATACAATTTACCGTCACACGTTCTTTTACAACTTAAATACTATTTACCCATTTACTACACATCATTGGATAACTAGTTGTATTTACCTTTTAATATCATGGGATCTCTCGAAAATCGTAATTCATGCTTAGATCTATCACCTAATGAATACACATGCTTTTTTATTCAACACCTACACTTGATCGTTACTGACACAACGCAACCTCATCATAAACTCCTCTTTTCTAAAGTATACCCTAACTCATCCTAACTCGTAACTATTCCTCTACCTCATATCATGAAATCTATAAAAGATTATTCTTCTTTATTCTACTCACAAAGGAACAATAATTATTAAAAAAATAATAGTTGCATGACTGCAACAACATTATTCGTTTCATCACTATCTCTCTTTATTTGATTACCAAACCTCTTTATGCATTTTTCTAACTCTGGGCACTTTTAATACTACTACTTATAACATCATAATTCATACTAAATTTTTGGGTAAAAAACTACCCAAACATTAAAACACACTTCCTCGTAAGAGTCTCACTTGAAACAAGGTTTGAAGAAGAGAGTTTGGGAATATATCTTGTTTTAAGGTTTTAATGGAAAAATCATATGAAGAAGAGTAAAAAATTTTGAATCTCAACACTTAATCGCAGTAATGGGCTTCTCTTACGACAATCTGCAGTCTCATGACATTCTGAAGACTTCTGGTTATTGTAATTCGTCGATAAGGATCTTGGCTTTGATTTTCAACTACATTTAGTATGAGGGTAGTCGAATAAATTTTAGAGAAACACAATTTTGAATAAGTTTCTTCCAACAAAAGTCTGATTGCAAAATTTAGAGTATGAAAGAAGGAAAGTATCATAAATGTATGTAGTGTCTCATTTATAGTAGTGGGTCCCCTAATACCATAAATAAGATCCTACTTGACAATGCTCTATACACACCGTAGGACACTTGAACTTTGTGCTCTAATATAAATTTTTTCATGATTCAACCCTACACCATTGACAGCACCGACACTCGAGAAATATTATTGGATCCTAAGTGTACCCTTATCCTGCGTAACTATAAGCGGAAGACTAACTCACACATACATAAAAATTAACAAAAAGAAATATTTGAAGCAGTTTACTAAATGTCAAAATTAAATGGAATTTATTGAATATTAAATATAAGTACAAGGTGAGTGTCAGAATAAGACCCATTACACCTCAAGGAAACTAATATTTATAAGTTATAAAAATTGAAGTCTTCCAGAAGCTAGTAGGTCTTACTCAAAATTTGACAAAAATCTAAACGGACTCGTATTGAGAATCCTAAAAACTTGTATTTACATTATTAAAATATGCATGTCGAATGACATCAGTTCATTGAATATACGATTATGTAATATACTTCGATAACACATAACTTAATAAAAATACTGCAATAGATATGTACTCATCTAGATGTAAAAGATAAAGAAGTGAAATATTTAAAACAAAACAAAAATATTTATTCATCTCTAATCTCAACATATTAAACTACCTAATAAAAGTACATTTTAACTCTTTATGGGAGATTCTCTAACCGACAATCATAACTATGAGTTATATAATGATACAATGTCTTTCCCATGCATTAAAAATTGTGCTATACCTTTTCCGGATATAGAACAACTCAACTATGTTGCTTCACTTAGCTCTGTCCGAAAGCAGTTATGATTCGTCTTAAAAGTATGATCTTGTACCTACGTTAACGTACATTGTTTATGAGTTATGTGAGTTGCTCAAACCATTCTCATTTCGGTGTTCAATATTATTCCAATAAGATATACTCATGTTCAATGTATAAAAAACATACTCTTCCTCTAGTTTGAAATAATTGCTAAAACTGTCCTCTTCAAAGAGGTAACTGCTCTAGAAATATCATTGAATTCATAACTTATTAAAAAAATAATTTTTTTCTTTTATTAATGTATAAACTAAGAACTTTACTTAGTGCTCCTTGTATTCTTACTTAATTCATATTTGATACCTCTTTCTCAAAAAAATTGAAAAAGCGTTTTTATTATGATCATTTCTAACTTAGGAAGTAATATTGAATTAACATTGATGACAACTCTAGATACCATAATGCTTTAACATTGATGACAAACTTGATTGTTATATAATCATGTTTTAGATAACATTTTTCTCAAAACTCATCTTTACTCCCTGAAAAACTCAGTTTAAAACTCAAGTGTTATCTTTAAAATGCTTCTCAAGATTTATAACTCAATTGATAGGGTTCATGCAGAATGATTGACATGAATGAATAAACTCATGGATATTAATTAAAATATGAAAACTAAATACTTAGAACTCAATGATACTAGTTATGTAAAAGAAATACTCTATTTATACAGTTTATGCTAAAATATAGACATAAACAAATCAACACAAGAATCTTAATGCATAATGTATAACAATACAATAATAGGAATAGAATATAAAGTAAATTTGGAACTCAACAACTGCAAATTAACCCATCTAAAAAATACTCAAATTTAGGTATAGAATCATAGATTACTCTTTTAGTGATTTGAAAATAGATGTACGACGTGAAGATGAACTAGTCCAACACAATGATAGACTTACATACCTGAAAGAACTGAATATTGTTGATGAAGAACTTGATTAAAAACCTTGAAACTCTAGCTTGAATGTAAACATTAAAGAAAAACTTTCTTGAGATTATTTAATTAGTGTCTTGAAATCTCTATGGCCAAGAATTATGATGATTTATAATTGTATGGATGAATTGGAGAATTGTTGGAAAAGATTGAAAGAGTCTTGAATGGAGTCTTCGACTTTGATTTTTCCTCAGGGTTTTGTCTTTGGGTTTGATAGAGAAAATAATGATTGATTAACAGATGAAAACCTAATTGTTTTGGGTATTTCATTAGTAAAGAAATTCATTTAGAGTTTTCTTAGAGGTAAAAATACAAGAACGACCCGTTTTAATGTTTCCCTCTAAGATAATTCATCACAAAACTATATCATGTCATTAAAATAATCACAACTTTAATTTTTTCCTCAAATCGATGATTGTTGCGAAATGGTAGTATTGGAAGGAATATTAGAATACCTTTAATTTGATTGTTTATCAGTCATGTAAATCTTTATATTCAAAGTGATAAGGTCGTACAAAGTTGACCCTAGTAAATTCTTACATAAAAATATTATCGGTAAGGAAACGCTCAACTCAACTTTGTGTTACGAGTTTTTAGTGACCTTAATTTATATATGATCTTTGGAATATTCATATGCCAAAAAACTAAAAATTACCCAGCTCTTATCAAAAGTTTAAGAACATTCACTAATCTAACTAACATGTTTGACTTAGGATTTTGATGATTGCATACTAATATACATGATTAGCTATTTTGTAGGGTCCCTTAAGGAAGTGATGGAATTATGGAAGTAAAGAATTGAAGGAAAACAAGTGAAACCCATAAAAAGAGTTGGCGCGGCACACCAACAGCAGTGAGGCAACAAGGTCACGACGAGCCAAGCCCTATGTACATAGATATCATTGTGGTGCACTCCAAGTGCAGCTCGAGCATATAAGGCCCTGAGTTGGATGCAACGGCCCAAGGCAAAGAGTATGTTTTGGGGCATTGGTTTATTTAGGATTTCTTCTTGAGATAAATTTGGAAATACTCTTCCCTAAAATCTATAAATAGGACCTAGTATTTTTTTGTAACGGGTTCGACTACTTCTTGTTGTGGAAGAGAAAGAATTCAATTTTTGAAAGAGTTTTTGAATCTCTAACTCTATTTTATTTTTTAAATAACATGAAAAATTATATTTTGCTCTTTTCAAACAGTATGAGTGGTTAAATGCCCATGTTCTGGGGTTGGATCCAAGGATTTATTGTTAAATATTGAAAGCTTTGAATTAATTCTTTATTATTTTTTACGTTAATTTTATATTCTTTTTTTAGTGTTTCATGCTTGATCATCAAAGAAAAAAATGTCTTTTCTATTCTAATAAACGAGAGAGGATACAGTAGATACACCAAAGAATATATCAAGATTGATCTTACATTGAGTTGATTTGTGTTTAGGAGTGATGCCCGAACGAACAACTATCTTTGTTAGGAAACTGGATAAAAATATAAATGATCACAAATTAGAATGTTTATCCTAGCTCGACAATGTAGTTAGGCGGCTAATTTGGAGTAGGCGACCAGAGGTCGAGAGACCTACAATTAACCGTGTAAATCAGTAACCAGATATCCAAAATTAATTAGTTCATTTTCTGAGCTAATACATGAAATTAAAAGCATGTTGCAGCCTTGGAATCGTCTTTGACATGCTTGGAACATCAATTTGAAGTTGATCATAGTAGTCACTTTTATTTATTGCATCACTCAAAGTTGTAATAATCAACCTTCAACCCCTTGTTAAGTTACTTTAGTTGAGTTGTGGAATAAAGTTACAAAGAATAAGTTGATCATAAGTCCCGTGGGAACAAAAACTCGTTTCTAAAGAAACGATATTACTTGAGCGACCTCATACACTTGCGTGTATATTTGGCAGAAACAAGTTTTTGGCGCAGCTGCTGGGGACTTAGAAATTTATTTAAATTTTACTAGTAAAATTACCCGCGCTTCGCACAGAAATTTAGTATCGCAGAATTTATAAAATAATATTTAAAAACTATTAGTCATTAAAACTAAAACAATGTAATATCATATATATAAAATTACTTGGTAACAAGCATTAATAATGTAAAGCAAAATCAAATTTATGACATCTTATAATTTATCTTGAAATACTAAAGTATAAATTAATCATTGCAAAAATACATACCAAGATCTGTAACATAAGCAATGATGTAAGTGACTTACCCAAATGGAATAAAGTACACAAATATTTAGTTCTGAAGAAGAAGAATAAGAGGAGGAGGTTTAGAATTTTCATTATTTTAAAATTAGAGGAATGCTTCTATTTATAGATAACAAAGGGCAGCATTCACAAATATTTATTGTGTTCTATCGGAAATATTACAACTATTTTGAAAAATTTCAACAATTAGGAAAGGTCAAACAATTCATATAAATCATAAATTTTCGTAAAAGTTGCAACACTTCCTGTGTACGTTATGGATGCTTAAAGAGATGTCTATATAAGTGAGGAGCTTGATATGTGATTCCCAAGCTCAAGGAAAGTAATCCTTAAGTCCAAGGATTTACTATGTTATGGTTTACTGTAAAGTCTTAAATATTGTACTTATGTTTATGATTTAAGGGTCGTGTCCCTAATGATATTGAGTCTAATATGGCAAAGATACTTAGGGTCTAAATATGTATTATGATTTATGTTATTATATATATAAAAAAAGTAAAATTTCTAGCATATGATGTGCTATGAAAATTTTTAAATTTTTTGCTAAATTTACTATGTCGATGCGATGAATGATAACTACAGGATTGTACAAGACCTCCAAAAGGTCAAGTACGCTGCTCTCCGAATGTGAAAAACGTTGTATCAGAGCATGAGGTTTTTAAAAGTGGTTTATTGTCCAAGAAGTCTCATATTACCATGTCTAGTAGAGTCTTGTATCATTAGTTGTGAGTCGTGACACAATATATGGTATGAGAGTCTATTGGATGATATAATTTCCCATCTTCATCATTCTCATATCTTTCTGTAGAACTTAATTTTATAAGATCTCTCTCTTATGTTTTCTTGTACGGTGGTATTTTTAGTTGTGATTGCTTGGATGAGATTGTTCTCTATGCTTGAGGGAGAAAAGGTGAATTTAAATAGTTATCTTAGTTTTATGGTTGAATGAGTATGTGTTAAGGGGAATTTGTCATGTTTTGATGAGATGATGCCATTTATGACTAAGTATGAGATTTATGTGAAATAGCATGTTATATTGAGAAATGTATGTCATGATATAGTTAAAGTATGTTAAAAGTTATTATGGTTAAAATGAGTTTCTTTTGGGAATAATTTCTTACTATATGGTTGTACATGATGGTAGCCTAATACTAAAATTTGAACTTGAAATTCTTGGTGATTACCTATGGAAGCATGATACCCTAAGATTTTGTACTTAAAGGTGTTCAATGTTTCCGTGTTTACATGTGGTCTTTGATAAGTTGTGTAGTATGGATTAGAGTCCTTTGTATTGTTTTAGTCCTAGGTGTGATTTTAGTATGCTTACCTTGGTAATGTTTTGTATCTCATATTATAATGTTTTTCCCATCAATTGCCTAAAAGATCCATTTTTTGAATGTTGAAGCATGTTCGATGTAGTAACAGACAGTTCACTGTAAGATTTTTGAAAAATCAACGAAATTGTTCTTTGATTAGATGTTATCCAAATGTGTATAACATTTATGCATATGAACATGATAATTAATGTAACAAGGAGATTTTCTATTTGGACTGAAGAATGAGAGTCTTGTGGCATGATGAGTTGTAGGATTGTTTCTAACTTCTTATTGTGTTGGTGAGTCCCTTGATGTTGTGGAATTGATGTTTCCCTAAAATTATGGTTAGTACTCTTATTTTTGTAGGGTGATGATGTGGGTTTGATTGACCTAGAAGTTACCTTACTTTAATATTGAAAGAAATAAAGAATCCTTAAGGCTAAATCTCCTATATTGCTTCATCTAATAATGTATGACCTTGGTGTCTGTTGTATTATATGAAAACCTTATGTCATTGAATGAGATTTACGTTACTAGATAATTGGGGATAAATTGCTTAGAAGATGAATTTTAGAATACCTTGGTGTTCCTATGATTGACATACTGTAATTTCCTTCTTATGTTTGTAATCACTTGTATGTGATAAAGAAAAAAATGAAAATTGTTTAGTTAAGATCCTCTTAAGGTGGGGTTAAGTTGCTCTTAAATTGTGTCTATCCTAAGTGGGTGATGGTGATGGAGTAGTAAGGTTGTAGATATATTCTATCTTGTCCTTCTATTCTTACTTGAACTTGAATCTAATGAATTTTTAGTAAGCTTGTTCATGAATAAAGTCTTGCATAAAGTATGAATTTCATGAACTTTATATGTTTAGTATGTATTAATTGCATTACCTTGAAGATATTGTGGCGATTCCAAGTGCATGAAAGAAAAATTGTGATAAAATCCACATTTTCTCATGTTAAATTAAATCTTGATATGCTAGTTTTGCATTTGACTTCATGAGATAAGATAAGAAGCATGGTAATAGTTACTTGTGAGGTTAAATGTTTAGCCTTACAATGAAAACTTGAGTCTATTTAAAATAAAATATGTTGAGTCTCTTGAAAACTAAGTAACTTTTATGATTTGGAATGCATAATTGTAGGCACACTCTTGGCAGTAAAAGCATGTGTAGCTAAGTATTAATGTGTGTGCCTATGATTTGTAGGATTCTTCTCAAAATATGATTATTGTGAAGGTGAGTACTATGTTGGAAAATGACATTTTGTGAAATGTATGTCCTAACTGTTGTGATGTTTTTGCTGTAATTTTCTATTTAGACTTCACTAGGAAGAAAACATGAGCATTCCTTGGTTTAAAAGTTGAAAATTTCTCATTTTAAGAGGAAATTGACCTTTTACCTTGCTTAGGTGTGAACTCATGATACATGTAAGTGTTTTGAGGAGAATTACGTTCCTCCATGGACACCACTAAACATGGTATGGTTGAGTATGACTTTCATGGCAATAGGTCGAACTAATGAAGATCTTTGTTGATGCAATTAACTCAAGTCTATGTGCATCGAAGTAAGAGTGCCTAAATTTCTTCTAGAGTATTGTTGAAATTTGCCTATGTGTGTCCTTTATAGATGATCTCTTAATTAATTGAAGTGTAATGACCATGTTATGATTAGGAGAAGGATGTTCCTCCTATAAACATGATAAGAGCCTATGTGTTTGATGCATTAAAAAGTGATTGAGTAATGATTTTTCTTGCTTATGTGCATTAAGTTCTAAAATAATTTGATGTTCTTATAAATGTTATGAACTTCTCTATGGTGCATTGAAGACATTGTTGTGATAAAAGAGCCCTAAGTGTCATTTGAGGACGAATATTCCCAAGTGGGGGATATTGTAAGACCCCAAAATGAGATAGTGTATTAAGGATATAAGGTCCTAAAAGAACTTATAATATTGTTTAGAGGTAGAGTGTAAATTTTGAAGTGATTTGGAAGTCGAAATCAAGGAAAGACCAAAACGTTCGACGACTAGTCACCTATGTGCCTCATGTGTCCATGTGTATTTATGTACTGTATCATATGATCTTATTAAGTCATAAAATGAGTTATAATGATATTTAAAGATGGTATATAGATTTTCTAGAAGTTTGGAGGTCAAACAACCAAAAACGTCCAAGGTGTTAGAAAGATAGCCCATAAGATGCTTAATGTGTGTCTTGATGGGGCCTAGGCTGTTTGGACAAGTTGTGGGTGTTTGATTTTGGTGAAATTCATTTGGAAGGTCAAAAAATTTTAAGGGTTGTATTTACGTTGTAAATATCATGTTACTACTTCTAAAAGGCCTCGCAAAAGGACCCACAAAAAGGATCCAAGGATCGTCGAGACACTGCCTTGGCAGTGTCAATCGACAGACCAAATGATGGCTAGTTGGTCAACCAAAAGCCTGTAGGTGAGGTCTCATCGATTGGTAATTATCAAGCAAAATATTATACGAGGACCAATCTACGGAAGCCAATGCACGGCCCATCGACTGACCAACGGCCAGTAGATGGTTCCTACGATGGTGGCATATTAATTGGTGCCTGCATCTGTTTTTTTTAAGGGGTGAATGGAAAATTCATCCCACATACTAACCTAATTCTAATAGGCTTATTTAGATTCTTTTAGGTGGATATAAGTCAGCTAACACGTGAATAACCCATTCAAAATCCTCTCCCATGAATTAAACCTTTTCGCTACAAAATATTCTCCCTAGAAACCACCATTGATGGTGAAGCTCAAGAAAATCTTGGAGCTTGTATATACATGGATGAATCACGAAGTTTTGGAGATTTTAAAGTAGATAAAGGTATGGTGATCCTTCCTCTCTAGTTATCCTTCCATTTAGAGAGTTAATCTCAAATTTTTCAAAGAGAAAAATATGATCAAGTTCTTCTTCTTCATTTTAGCCATGGGTAATTTCTTATATTGATTTCAAAAGCATAATATGAATGTATTGATGATTATTTATTTATTTGGACGTGATTTTAGATCTGATTGCATGATGAACCCACGCTTTTTCACTAACTCGATTTTAGCCTATGTATGGCTTTATGATCTTGATCTTATGCATATCGAATTGTGATTAAATTATGTTAATATGATTATGCATACTGTCTAGTATGTATATTGATTGTGAATCACTGATGAGTTATCCATGTGAATCCATGTAAAAAGATTTGAACAATACTAGCCTATATTCTATGAGTTCAGTGTAAGTTCGCATTCATGGTATTGTTATGAGAATTCGATTGGGTAGAGATCATTTTATCTACTGTATTAATTGGATATTATGGATTAATTGTAAATAAGTTATTTCATGTTTGATCAATTTTGGTTAGCCTAGGATTCTTCTACTCTCCATGGATGTCTTACATAACATGTTCACTATAATCTAAAGGTTATAGCAATAATAGTTTGATTTTTACTAGATTATATTTGTCATTATCTACTGCCTTATATTGATGATATTAATGGATTGTGGGTATGAACTCTTCATGATCCAAGAAAAGGACTCTTTCCATGAATTGATCTACGTTCTTCTAGCCTACAGTTTGAATATTGTAATGAACATTATGTGATCTTCATTCCAGAGTAGATGAAGCATGATTTAGATTTGATTTATATCTATTTGGATACTTCCATAAATGTATATTATTGGTACATGATGATTGACAAACTAAAATAAGGAGGTTAGTTGATGACCTAGGACTCTCTACTTCCTAGTACATGTGAGATGCCTTGTATTATGTTATAGTATGATCTTGAAGTGGCTTGTACATGGTTTATTTATGATTAAAACATATATATCTACTTCCCTATATATTATTGTTGATTAACAAGGATTATTGATCAATGATAATCAAAGGGTAAGAAATTGGTAAGAATGCTTATCTCCTCTAATTCCTATATCATAGTAATGTTGATGAAGCCTTGTATGGATTGTGTTGTATAGTCCACTCATGGTGGAGAGGGTTACTTTATTGTCAATCTATATATGTTCTAACCATGTCCATGAATGAAAATTGAATAATATATGAATATGTGCTTATGATGATACTATGTGAACCTTATGCCTACTTTCTATTCTAGTTGTGATCTAGGTTGTATAGCTATTGTATGAGCATGTGTATATCCATGTTAGGGTAAAGTATAGGAGCTGTCATTGATGAGTAAAATTTTTAATAACCCCTTACCTATGTACCCCTATGTGAATCCATGAATAGCATAAGTTAGGAGTCTCAAGTGTAATATAAAATTGACTTGTCTCCAATGCTATTATGTGTTGTGTGGTTTATGCTTGATAGATTACTATGATCTAAGAGGGTGGATGCCTCAATATGTTGTTGATAGACATTATGTGACATGTTTACCAATGTACACACACGCTTACTTTACATGCGTGTTACAAGTAGTAGAGGTCATGGTGTCTGAATAGAAGGTAGTTCTCATATTCAATAGTGTCTACTACTATGCATGGTAAGATGATTATTATGAAAGTATGATATGTGCTTCCTTAGATAGGATGACTTGATAGGTGTACTAGTATGGGCAAGGTTATGGGACTTTTCCTATGTATTGCACATATGTACCTTGATAGGATAGTTTTAGTTTTTGTTTCTATATGTATGAATATGTATGTATAAACATGTGTGTCTCAATGTGTTATGTGAAAGGTTTTCTCACATATATGTATGCACACACACATGTTTGAAGGACTACTAAACAGAGGGGCCTTTCATGGTGTATATATGTGTAGCTAAACTAGATGATGATTTACATATGCTATGGCCATGTGAAGGGATTCTTTACCTAATTTAGGTTGATGAACTTTCATCTATGACCTATGAGTTAAGAATATGAGGGGATGACTCTCCAAAACCTATGTTTCATAAAGTAAAAATATAATAAAATGTTTCAATAAAGGGAACTAGCTTAGCACCTAGTGAATTTGAATATGAGTGTGTGCCCTTTCCTATGGTTGGAACGTAAGTCATCATAAACCTCATGGGAGGATAGCCTCATGACCCATAAGGGTGTTAGAGTGAAGTTTCCATAAGTGAATAACTATAATGCCTACTCTTGGCATAAAGAGGGTTTTCACATGTACCCCCAAGTTCCATAAGTATGTTACCACTCTAGGATACTAGCTAGTAGATCTACCTAGAAAGCTATGTTATGTTTGGTTCTACTTTAGCCGGTAGACCATATTTTTCAGTGTGGGTTTTATGACATCGGATTCCATGTTTTGCATCAAATGGTCTATGTCGGTTAAGGTTATAGATTCCCTAGATGAAAATGTACAATGGAAGTAAATGACTAGAAACCTAACTAGAATGACTTAAGGGAGTTTACTTTGAATAGTTGGAAGTAATGAACCCATCCAGACATTGCACAAGTAGCTCCTTAGAAAGTTATACGAAGGTGTTCTATTACATATCACTATGTATGTGTTGTTTATGCATGACATTGTAGTATTCCTCTACTTGTTACGAAGATGTGCATGATATGATTCTTTATGCATGATGTTGATATTGTTTACCATATGATGATGGTCTTGCTTGACATAAATGAAGTGGTCTCCTCTTAGTATGTTGACATATGACTTGGATGTAAAGGCTTGTGGCCTTATAATAGGTTTACTAGTATGTGTGAGGTTATGGGGCCTTACATGTACATTGCACTAGTAGACATAGATTGGGGGAATGAGTTAGGTCTTATAAGGTTCTATGTGAATTAATACAACTATATGTGCAGTTCACTATGAGGTACTTATAGTTTTTACTTAACTATGTCTATGTTGTACTATTCTTCTTTGATAGTATGTGTTGTCTTGTGTAGTTTATATGTATGTTTTCTTGCAGCCTTAACGTGATGTATTGCACCAAGTATCACTAGAGGGTTAATTTGGAAGTTAATGAATAAAACTGAAATTAGCTCATTGTTAAGGGAACAAGAGCTCACTGTCATGTGACTCAATAATGTAATAAAATCTTATATGTGATCCTATGAAATGTTTGGCCTTTGAATATGTTTATATGATGTATATGAATGATATAAATGCTATTGTTTTAAGGTTTCATGAAAATTTTACTCAAAAAATGCATGAAATATGTTTTCAAGTAAATGTCCATTTTAAATGCATGTTTTTACATGGTAGTCATACTTAGTGCATTCTTGTACTAATCTTATTCTTATCTAATTTTTACACAAAGTGTAGTTTATGGATTCTTAAAGGGGTGTCTATATGATTGAGGAGCTTGATATGTAATTCCAAGCTCATGGAAAGGAATCCTTCTGTCCAAGGATTTCCTATATTATGGTTTACTGTAAAGTCTTAATTATTGTACTTCTATTTATGTTTTAAGGGTCGTGTCCCTAATGTATTCTAATGATGTTAAGTCTAAAATGTCAAAGAGACTTAGGGTCTAAAAATGTATTACGACTTATGTTTTTATATACATAAGAAGTAAAGTTTCTAGCATATGAAGTGCTATGAAAAGTATTTAATTTTATACTAAATTTACTATGTCGATGCGATGAATGATAACTATGGGATCGTACAAGTCCTCCGAGAGTTCAAGTACGCCAAGTTTTTTCTATGGGGTGCTCCCCGGATGTGTGGGTGGAGGTGTCTAGATAAAGTCACAATTCTTATTCCTAAAACTAACAAAATGGGACCTAAGACTACGAACTGTAAAATAAGACTTGAGTAGTTTTGTGAGACGTCTAAACAATTTTGGAAAGAACAAAAGGAGAATGTACGTACTAAGAAATCCAGAGGAACAGTAAATGTTGAAGGACATCTAATTCATTCGAATATGATTTTGTAACATTCCTTGTGTCTTATGTAGACTCATCCTTTTGGACAGATGGTGTCAATAGTTAAATTAGTTCGATCTTGAGCACTCATATTGGATGTTAGTTGATCTTCCTCCAGGAAATAGACCATTGGGTTCAAAGTGAATGCTCGGAAACAAAATTAAATTCGATAGAGATGTTAACAAATATAAACAAGAACTTTTTGTCAGAGTGTTTAGACGAAAACAAGGTTTTGATCTTTTCGACATATACTCACCATAAACAAGAATTACATTTATTTGGATGTTAATTGTGTTAGATGTGGTATATGACCTCCAAATTTATCAAACGAATATGAAAACAAATCTCATAAACATTGTATTGGAGGAACTAATTTACATGGAGTAGTCTGAGGGTTTTGTGGTTTACGGTAAATAAAAGTATGTGTATTACCTTGTCACATTATGGACTAAAGCAAGCAGCCAAACAATGACATAAGAAATTTGACCAAACCGTGTTGGCAAATGTATTTAGAATGATAGAAGTATAAATGTGTTCATGTTAATCATAAGGTCATTGTTTGTTTGTATATTGGTGTCACGACCGGAATCTAGACCCCAGATAAGACCGACTTTTTTGACCTCTCAAAGGTCGCAGACAAACCTACTTACGTCATTGTTACTTTATATAGGTTAATCTTAGCGGAAAATTAAGCATTTTTTCTCTTAACACACTTATAAAAACATTCTCATAAATACGTAATGGTTCACCATCAACCATCTAACATTCAGAGATAAGGAACTCAGAAAAATAGTTCAATTCTTATTAAGTGTATAATTGCCAAAATAGCACCAATACATAGTTTAAATAAAAACAGGAAAGAAACGTTAGTGGAACATGCTCCACTAGCTCAACTCTAAAACTAAGCTAGAATATAAAACAGCAGCATCCTCGAAAGCATGAGGACCTACCAAAGACGGATGAGTGTTTAACATCCAGATAACTGCAGCGAAGATCCTGAAGCTCTATCGTACACATCTGCCTGCACCTAAAATAGTAGAGTTTGTATAGGGTTAGTACACACTTGTTCTAAGTTTGGGTATATGCAAGCACACACCAAGGACATGCATGAGAAAGCATAGCTCTTTCCTAACAACATGATTTTTGGAAGTCAAGTTAGTGGAATTGCCAATTTGAAATTAGGAAGGCTTAAAAATTTGGATTAGGAAATTCAGTGAGCTTTCCAAACTTGTAGTAGGAATGTTATGCCATAAGAATAACATACATCATCATACTTTTCACATTTTCACACAGCACAGTACAATTACACATAGAACATATCATATAGAATACAACACATTTTTCGTGTAGCACATACCTTCTTTAATATCATTCATTCATATGCCAAGAGACAATGGAATCATGGACTTAACATCAAGACATCCCAGAAATGAGGGCTCAAAAGATGGGACCTCAACTAGGGAGCCTTCATTAGAAAATACAGAGTCTGCTTTCTTCATTCATGCGTACTCCATTTAATTTTATTCATAGGCCAGTGTAAACATCACTTATACCTAGGATGTAGTTTAAGACTTTCATTAAGTTCGTTGTGCAATGACCAAGAATGACCTAATGTCATTACATGAATCTATTTGACCTCTTGATTATCCTCTCCCAACACCTTTGGTATCATTCATTTCATTATGTGCATAATTTGAGGCTGGCCTCATTCATTCATTGGGAACTTTAACTTTAACCGACATAGATCATGTGAGCATCATGAAATCAAGTGTCTCCCCCACACCGAAAAGCGGTGGTATCACCGGCAAAAGTGACCCAAAACATGCTAGCGTACATGGGAATTCAACCCCACCAGATCCCTATATTGGTTGTATTGGTTTGAAGACTAGAAGATATAAGGAGACCCATACCAAGCAAGCCGGATAGTCTCATCTCATAAGAGTTATGTGAACCTCCGCCCTTCCTGAAAGAAGGCATCACCGCTCATAGCTAGTATATCGATGTTCAATATAAAGTTCCATTAAATTCATCTCCTACGTCATGGAAGCTGGCTTCTAGTATGAGAACATCATAGCTCATTAGATGATTTCTCATTTCATCATTCGTATTGAGTGTGTTAAACTCAATACTCTCATTAGAGTGTTCATAGAGACAGGTCTCTTCATTATCTTACACTCTCATAGGTGAGTACGTATTGGTAACATTTACTTTGGCTCATTTGAGATTGCTCTCAGCATTTACAATAGCCTCATATCATGTTGTCACCACATTCTTCATCATTAGCACCTTTGCTTTTCATAGTTACTCACCTCTTATTACGTGAATGTTCATTTTATTAGATTATTATACACTTGGTCATTTGTTTTGTTTCACACCCTTACTTCAGCCTTCTAGGTCTTTATTATTTCATTGTTCATTTTATCATTTCATAGTTCATCTCATCATATGCCAATGCACTTATCCATTAAGTGTATCTTACACCCATACTTAACCCTCCTGGGGTTCATCATTTCATTACATACATCTTAGGTTCACTTACTTTTGAACGTATGTTAGACTTATGTCTCAATACATACAAGCCATGGGGCTTCATTCATAGTTCGTTAAGTGATTCTTACTTTCGTAAGATTATGTAGAACAAGACTTATGTATCTTGTATATATGCCAAGATCTTGATTTTGATCTAAGTAGGTGGCATTATTCTTGGATATTTTGTTCACGTATAACTTATATATCAATACAGATTTTTGGGCAAGGGAACACAAGTTTGAATCTCTTGGATAACATTTACATTTTTATTTATTTAATTCTTAATCTCCATGACATTGAGGCTCCAGATTGAACCTCGACATTAATAATATATCTTTAATTCTCTACTTGATTTTCTTCTTAAATTTGCCGAAGGGTTGTGGGTTTGAACCCCCACAACCCCTTTTTATTTTTCATTAACATCACTTTGCCCATTTTCGCCCAAGCTAAGAGGATATGGGATCAAACCCCAACAGCCTCTTTGATTTTAATCATTTAATTCGCTGGAATAGGGAGGTTGTGGGTTTCAACCCCCATAGCCTCCTTATTTTAATTTAATTTCACTAAGGGCTTGGGAGGTTGTGGGTTCGAATCCACTCCTCTCATTTATTTGCTTAATTATTTTTATTTTCTTTCTCCTCCGGTTCACAAGTTCGAATCCCCCATCCACCTTTGTGTTTTTTTTCTTTTCTTTTCTCGCGAATTCACAGTGGCCAGGTTCGATTCCCCTTACACCCATTCTCTTTTTCCCTTCTCACGACCAGAAGCTAAAGGGTGAGGTCACAGGTGTGAATCCTTGTGGCCTCACCTCTTTAAAATGCCTTAATTCCCAGATTTCTTGGTTAAGCTTAAGCCTAAAATAATATTGCATAGTTGCTGGAAATTTTAGTAAGTCTTCAATTCATTCTAATCAAAATTTTCACATGATTCAAAGGGTGCATTCATAAATCATTTTAATACATTTTTAGGCGCATCTTTCATAAGTTTATTTGGCTAAAAGATTGTTATTCAATCAACTATATTTCATTACAATAAACATCACATTTTATACTCGTTTCACACATAAAATATACATAATGAACTTGTTAATTCAAATATCTAATAGTGAGACCATTCACTGCCAAAGTTCACTGTTAAAGTGCACCCACACACATCATTTTTTATATCATACATTGCTTGTCATTTTTGTGATTTCACGTACATAAACATATTCACATTAAATACGAAAAAATCATGCATGCCTAAATCTACCAGCACAAAATACCAAAACTACGAAGTCATTTGGGAGCTAATGACAGGGACATGCAAAGGGAAAACAACCTTAGTTTCGAAGTGAATATCTTGAATCGTAAGGGGCCTCTTGGGAAAGGGACCAAGAGAGAATAAACCCATACCTTTTGACGTTTAATCCACACACGACTAGCTTTCCATAACCCTCTCCAATCACGTCTAACAAACCAAAACTTTCACCAATTCTCAATGGAACACCCCTCCCTTTTGCCTAACATTTTTGGTTACTTTTCTTTCTTAGAATTTTCGTGTTTGTTCTTCATGTGTGAAGAACTTTTGCTTTTAAACAGTTCTTGAGTTTTCTTTTGTTAGGCAGAGCGTTAAAGAATGAGGGTTGAGATACCTGAAAGAGAGTTTAGTGACATGAAAGAGATTTATTAGGATTAGGAGTGTATGTTTGAATTTAGTCAAAGTAAGGTTTAATTTAATTAAAAAATCTGATTTATTTAGTTTAGGTGAATTTACCATTATGCCATTACAAAAATTCAGATTTATAATCAACAATTAAATCCTTAATTTGATGCTTCTAGTGGGGCTCGAACCTGAGTGACACCCCATTTGCAAAAATGAGTCACTTCAGGTCGCCCCAACCCGAATTGATCTTTTAAATAAAATTAACTAATTTATTAATTCCTCAGGGTAATTACAGTGTTACCCTTGCCCTGGAAAGGATCATTTCGTCCCTGGACCCTCAAAACATAAAATTTTCTCTTTTAAGTCCGGTAAAGACTCTTTCGATTAAATTTTAAATTTTGAGAGCTTCGCATGGTTGGTTCCAACCTTTCCAAGCTCAACTATCTCCCCAAGTTAGTTGGCTTGGTCGTGGTAAGGGTTCTGAGTTCTGGTTCTACGTGTATCAATCCGTGTGAACCTTGGTCTAATCATAAGAATTCTTGACACCTTAAGTATTTATATTATTCATTTTGAGGGTTGTTACCTTATCCCCCCTTAGGAAAATTTATCCCCGAATGACACTACCACTTCATATCGTAATACCAGTCAGATCATAATAAAATCACTATGCACAGTCAAGCAATAGCAACAAAATATTGAGAGATAAGGAACATAGGCTTAAGAGTTGGAATTCTAACCTCATGAGCTGAAAAGATGAGGGTAGAGGGATCTCATGTTGGCCTCAGCCTCCCGTGTTGCACCCTCAACAAGATGATTTCTCCACAATACCTTTACTATGTCAATCTCCTTGTTCCTCAGCCGCTCGACCTATCTGTCTAAGATCTCAACAGGTACCTCTTCATAAGACAAGTCTTCACAAACCCTCAAACCTTCAACAGGTAGGATTGATACTGGATCACCTAGGAACTTCTTCAACATATAGACATGAAACACCGGATGAACAGAAGCTAGCTCTGCAGGCAATCCTCACTCATAGGCCTTCTGACCCACACGCTGTAAGATCTCAAATGGCCCAATATACCTCAGACTCAACTTTCCTTTTCTACCAAATCTTATCACCCCTTTCATAGGTGATATCTTCAAGTAAACCTGGTAACAACATCAAACTTTAAGGGCCATTTTCTGTTATCAGCATTTGACTTCTGCAGACTGTAAGTAGTAGCCAACCTGTCCCTAATCACTCTAACCTTCTCTAAGGCCTCATGAATGATCTCTGGACCCAAAATGGATAACTCTCCAACCTCAAACTACCCAACAAAAGATCCACACCTCCTACAATACAGTGCCTCAAACGGTGTCATCCCTATGCTAGAGTGATAGTTATTATTATACGAGAACTCTATCAAAGATAGATGGTCATCCCATTTACCTCTTAAGTCAATCACACACGCTCTCAACATGTCCTCCAATGTTTGAATGGTGTGCTCTACCTTCCCATCTGTCTGAGGATGAAAGGTAGTGTAAAGATTTACCTGCGTGCCCAAGTTTTTCTAGAAAGATCTCAAGAAATGTGAAGTATACTGAGTTGCTCTATCTAAAAAAATAGTTAAAGGAATCCCATGCCATCTCACAATCTCATCAATGTACAGTATCGCATAATCCTCGGTTTTATTAGTAAACTTCACAGGGATAAAGTGGGCAAACTTAGTCAATCTATCCATAATAACTCATATTGAATCATGATGCCTCCTAGTTCTCGAAAGATCAACCATGAAGTCCATATTAATGGCCTCCCGCTTAGAAGTCGGAACCTAAATAATCTAAGTCAGACCATCATGCTGAAGATGCTCTGCCTTAACCTGTTGACAATTAGGACACTTTTCCACATATTCTGCAATGTCCTTTATAGCATCCCACCTATAAATATGCTTAAGATCATGATACATCTTGGTGGAACCTGGATGTATGGAATATCTGGAACCATGGGCCTCTGCAATAATCCTGGTCCTCAAATCATCCACATCTCATACACACAACCTGTCCTAATACATAATTATGCTATCACTACGAAAACGAAAGACTTATTCATCTTCATCAGTACTGAGTCCTTCAGCTCCATAAACACATGATCTAGATGCTGACCCTACTTGACTTCAACTACCAAGGATTATTTAGAATTAGGATGAACTGAAACATCCCCACTAGTAGAGCCAACCAATCGCATAACTAGTCTGGCCAGTCTGTGTACATCTTTCACCAGCTCCTTTTTCTAATCCTCAACCTATATGATAGTGCACATTCATATCATAATCCTTCAATTGCTCCAACCATCTCCGTTGACGTGATTCAACTTCCTCAGTGTGAATACGTACTAGAGACTCTTATGATCTGTGAACACATCCACATTCACTCCATACAAATAATGCCTCCACAGCTTCAGTACAAACACCACAGCTGCCAACTCCAGGTCATGAGTGAGATAATTCTTCTCATGAACACAACCCAAACCAACCCTATATGCATCACAATATATAGTGTAATTCTCACCACACTTAGGTAGAGTAAGCACCGGGGTTGAAATGAGTCTTCCCTTGATCTCCTAGAAACTCTTCTCACAAGTCTCTGTCCAATCAAACTTGGCTTTCTTCTTTGTCAAAGATGTCAGTAGGGAAGCAATGGAAGAAAAACCCTCTACAAACTTGCAATATTAACCAGCCAATCCCAGAACGCTATGGATGTTAGTGGGACTAAGGGGCTTTGGCCAGTTCTTAACAGCTTCAATTTTTCTAGGGTCCACCTATATACCTTGATTGGACACAACATAACCCAGGATAGTCACTGATCTAAGCCAAAATTCACACTTGCTGAATTTGGCGTACAATTGATGTTGTCTAAGTACCTGCAAGGTTAGTCTCAAATGTTGTTCGTGATCTTCCTTAGTCTTAGAGTAGATGAGAATGTCATCACTAAATACTATGACGAAAGAGTCAAGGTATTCATGGAAGACTCTGTTCATGAGATCCATAAATGCAGTAGGTGCATTCGTGAGACCAAAGGACATAACCAAGAACTAATAATGAACATAACGGGTACAAAAGGCTGTCTTTGGGACATCTCATCCCTAACCGTAAGCTCATGATAACCTGAACGAAGATCAATCTTACATAAGAAACTAGACCCTCAAAGATGATCGAACAAATCATCTATTCTGGGAAGTGGATACATATTATTTATAGTGACTTTGTTGAGTTGTCGATAATCGATACACATTCTAAGGGTCCCATCTTTATTCTTTAAAAACCACACTAGAGCGCCCCACATGGATATGGTCGGCTGAATGAAACCCTTATCAGTGAGATCTTTTAACTGCAGATTCAACTCTTTGAGTTCTGCTAGAGCCATTCTATAAGGAGGAATTGAGATTGGTTTAGTATCGGGTTCTATCTTCGGGAAACACATCTAGGAACTCATTCACTACAGGCACTGAGTCAATGGAAGGAATGTCACGATCTAAATCATTAACACTTATAAGATGATATAGTAACCCCTTGGACATCATTTTATTGGCCTTAAGATTTGAAATCAAGGGATTAGGACGATTCGAATTATACCCCTCTCGGATTAACACTTCTTTATTAGGGAAGCAAAATTTCACAACTCTACTACGAAAGTCCAAGCAATCATAACAACTGTGAAGCCAGTCCATGCCAAGAATAACATCAAAATCATGCATGGGTATTTCAACCTAGTCCGCACACATAGTCTTACCACACACAACTATTGGGCATCCTTGTATACTCTATCAGTTCTTACATTTTCTCCTAAAGGCGTGCTAACAACTATAGGATCATGCAGAACTTCAAATAGTATTTTAAAAGCAAAATCAAGCAGAGGAGTCACAATGGAAAGCGTAGACCCTGGATCAAGTAGAGCATAAAAAGAATTTGAGAAAACTTGCAGGATACGTGTGACCAAATCAATAGACTTCTCCTGCTCCTCCCTGCCCTTCAGGGCATAGAATCTATTACTCTTGAGAGGCTCGACTGCTGCTGCACTCTGTGGGTTAGGCCTAGGCTGAACATTACCTCCAGCCTGGCCTCTGTTCTATGGAAAGTCTCTAACTATGTACCCACTCTTACTACAAACGAATAGGCATTAGTGCCCTATCTACACTCTAAAATGTGAGCTCGGCCACACTTAACACAGTTCTTCTTAGGACGATGTATCTCACCTCCATTGCCCCTCTTGGGTTTAAGTCTGCCTGCTCTAGATGTTGTAATCTTTTGAGAGTTATAATTTCCAGAACTCTATTGCCCCTTCTTGAACCTGGGTTTCTCAAGGACGCCATGATTGTTTCTATGGACTCCATGGCTGGGACCTGCCTGATCTTGAGTCCTTGGCCTCCTAACATCACGAACAACTCTCATCTTGCTTCTTTCCTCTACCTGCTGGACATGCACCATCAACCTGGAAAGGTCCATATTATCATGACGCAGCGCAAACCGACACTCCTCCTCCAGGTCTCCATTGACTCCTTTGAGGAACCTTCTCATCTCATCCCTGTTGTTTAAAGCAGGGAAGTATCATACCTGGATAATTTCAAAAAAGCAAAGTACTCTCCTCATTCTTTCTATTAAATACTAAGGAAAGTAACATACCATGATAGCTTAACAAACTTCAGGGAATACTCCCTGACTGTCATAGAGCCTTGTTTAAGGTTAATGAACTCTTTAACCTTGGATCCCTCATCTCTCTAGCAAATAATCTCTCCTGAAATGTTGTCTTGAACAGCTCCCAAGTTACTGGAACTCCAACTAAGACACACCTATTTTGCCACATCTTGCACCAAGTTTGTGCAACATCCTTGAGCTGATAGGAAGCTAGATCATCCTTCTCAATATAAGTGGCCCCCAGAGCCACCAGAATCTTATGCACCTCATCTACAAACTTTTGAGGACCCTCTGATGTCTTATCCCCTATGAATATAGGAGGATTTATCCTCGTGAAATCTCACAGTTTGTTAGCTATGCTGCGAACCGGTTGGTTCTCCCTCTCAACATCCTGTCGGCTAACTTGGGCAGTCATAGATTGACCCTGCATCCTGATGGCTTGTGCAATTTGGCCAGAGATGCCCTCACCTTAGCATCAGTCAACCAAACTAGGTTAACTGGCATGGCCACTCCTTCAGTTGGAGCCTGGGGTGGAACTTGATTACCCTTAGCAGCTGCTCCTCCCCTCCTCTGACCCTCAGCTCTCCAAGTGTTCATTCTTTGAAAAAAACAAGGATTGATGTTAGACACACTCATTACGCCAAGAACTCAAACATTAGGAAAAGCACGATAAGATCAGAAGAATGGAATTTTTCCTACGCATCATGCAGTCTCTAATCCAGGATAGTGGTGCACTTCACTACCATGACTTAGAAGCTACTCAATGTGGTTGATGTGAACTTATATTCCTTGTAATTTAACCTAGTGCTCTTATACTAACTTTGTCACGACCAAAATCGAAACCTCAGACGAGATCGTCGTTGTTAACCTCTCAGAGGTCGTAGACAAGCCTATTACGTCATTCTTACATTATATAGGTTAATTTTAGCGGAAAATTTGAATTTTTTTTCTCTTAACATACTTATAAAAACATTCTCATAAATACATAACGGTTCACCATCAACCATCTTACATTAAGAGATAAGCAACTGAAAGAAATTGTTCAATTCTTATTAAGTGTATAATTGCCAAAATGGCACCAATACATAGTCTGAAGAAAAACAGGAAAGAAACGCTAGTGGAACATGGTACACTAGCTCAACCCTAAAACTAAGCTATAATATAAAATAGCAGCATCCTCGAAAGCATGAGGACCTACCAAAGCCGGAACAATGTTGAACGTCCGGATAATTGCAGCGAAGATCCTCTAGCTCTATCGTCATCCTTTGCCTGCACCTAAAATAGTAGAGTTTGTATAGGGTTAGTAGACACTTGTACTAAATTTGGGTATGCAAGCACACACCAAGGAAATGCATGAGAAAGAATAGCTCTTTCCTAACAACATAATTTTTTGATGTCAAGTGAGTGGACTTGCCAATTTGAGATAAGAAAAGTTTCCGAATTTGAAGTAGGAAATTCACTGAGCTTTCCAGATTTGTAGTAGGAAAGTCATGCCATGAGAATAACATACATCATCATACTTTTCACATTTTCAAACAGCACATAACATTTACACATATCATATAGCATACAACACATTTTGCATTTAGCACATATTTCTTTAATATCATTCATTCATATTCCATGACACTTTCGAATAATGGACTTAACATCAAGACATCCAATAAATGAGGGTTCAACGGATGGTACCTCAACTAGGGAGCCTTTATTACCAAACAGAGTGTGTGTTTGGTTCATTCATACATACTCTATTTCATTTCATTCATAGGCTAGGATGTAGTTTAAGACTTTAATTAGGTTTGTTGTGCAATGACCAAGAATGACCTAATGTGATTACTTGAATCTAACTCACCTTTTGATTATCCTATCCCTACAACTTTGTTATGTTTCATTTCATTATGTGCATCATTTGAGGCTGGCCTCATTCATTCATTGTGAACTTTAACTTTAACCTACATAGATCATGTGAGCATCATGAAATCAAGTTTCTCCCCCACATCGAAAAGAGGTGGAATCACCGGCCAAAGTGACCCAAAACATGGTAGCGTACATGGGAATTTCATTCCGCCAGATCCCAATATTGGTTGTATAGGTTCAAAGACTATGAGACAATCCAGACAGTCTCATCTCATAATAGTTATGTGAACCTCCCAATTCCCGAAAGAAGGCATCACCGCTCATAGCTAGTCTATTGGTGCTCCGTATAACGTTCCACTACATTTATCTGCTATGTCACGGAAGCTAGCTTCTAGTATTAGAACATCATATCTCATTAGATGATTTCTAATCTCATCATTCGTATTGAGTGTGTCAAACTCAATACTCTCATTAGAGTGTTCATAGAGACAAGTCTCTTTATTATCTTACACTCTTATAGGTGAGTACGTATTGGTAACATTTACTTAGACTCATTTGAAATTGCTCTCAACATTTACATTAGCCTCATATCATATTGTCACCACATTCTTCATCATTAGCACCTTTGCTTTTCAAAGTTACTCACCTCTTATTACGTGAATATTCATTTTATTAAATGCCAATACAGTTGGTCATTTGTTCTGTTTCACACCCTCGCTTCACCCTTCTAGGGTGTCATTATTTCATTGTTTATTTCATCATTTCATAGTTCATCTCATCATATGATGCACTTAGCTATTAAGTGTATCTTACACCCATACTTAACCCTCCTGGGGTTCATCATTTCATTACATACATCTTAGGTTCACTTACTTTTGAACGTATATTAGACTTATGTGTCTATACATACAAGCAATGGGGATTCATTCATAATTCGTTAAGTGATTCTTACTTTCCTAAGATTATGTAGTACAAGACTTATGTGTATTGTATATATGCTAAGATCTTAATTTTGATCTAAGTAGGTGGCATTATTCTTGGATATTTTGTTCATGCATGACTTATGTATCAATACGAAAGTTTGGGCAAGGGAACCAATGTTCGAATTTCTTAGATATCATTTAAATTTTTATTGATTTTATTTTTAATCTCCATGAAAATGGACTCTAGATTGAACTCCAACATTAATAATATATCTTTTATTCTCTATTTGATTTTCTTCATAAATTTGTCGAAGGATTGTGGGTTCGAACCCCCACAACCCCTTTTTATTTTTCATTAACATCACTTTGCCCATTTTTGCCCAAACCAAGAGGTTGTGGGACTAAACCTCTACAACCTCTTTGATTTTTATCATTGAATTCGCTGGAATAAGGTTGTTGTGGGTTCGAGCCCCCATAGCCTCCTTAATTTAATTTAATTTCTCTAGGGGCTTGGGACGTTGTGGGTTCGAATCCCACTCCTACCATTTATTTGCTTAATTATTTTTCTCCTCTTTCTCCTCTAGTTCGCGAGTTCGAATCCCCCAGCCCTCTTTATTTTTTTTTACTTTTCTTTTCGCGCGAATAACTGTGGCAAGGTTCAATTCCCCTTAGCCCCGTTATTTTTTTCCCTTCTCGCGAAACCAGTAGCTAAAGGGTGAGGTCACATGTTCGAATCCTGGTGGCCTCACCTCTTTAAAATGCGTTAATTTCCAGATTTCTTGGTTAAGCTTTAGCCTAAAATAATATTGCCTAGTTGCTGGAAATTTTAGTCAATCTACAACTCATTATCATCAACATTTTCACATGATTCAAATGGTTCCTTCATAAATCATTTAAATACATTTTTAGGAGCGTCTTCCATAAGTTTACTTGGGTAAAATATTGTTATTTAATCAACTATATTTCATTACAATGAACATCACATTTTATACCCATTTCACACATAAAATACACATAATAAACTTATTAATTCATACGTCTAACAGTGAGCTCATTCACTGCCAACGTGCACCCACACACATCATTTTTTTGATCATACATTGCTTATCATTTTTGTGATTTCACGTCCATAAACATATTCACATTCAATATAAAAACATCATACATGCCCAAATCTACCGGCACAAAAACCCTACCTAAGAAGTCATTTCGGAGCTAGTGACAAGGACATGCAGCGGGGGAACAACCTTAGTTTCGAAGTGAGTATCTTGAATCGTACGGGGCCTCTTGGGAAAGGGTCCACGAGAGAAGAAACCCATACCTTTTGAAGTTTAATCCACACACAACCATATGTCCAAAACCCTCTCCAATCACGTCCAACACTGAAATTTTCACCAATTCTCGATGGAACACCCCTCCTTTTTTTGCCTAACGTTTTTGGTTAGCTTGCTTTCATAGAATTTTCGTGTTTTTTCTTCAAGTGTGAAGAACTTTTGTTGTTTAACAGTTCTTGAGTTTTCTTTTGTTAGGAAGAGCCTGAGAGAGTGAGAATTGAGAAACGCGAAAGAGAGTTGAATGATGTGAAAGTGATTTATTAGGATTAGGAGTGTAGGTTTGAATTTAGTCAAAGTAAGGTTTATTTTAATAATAAAATATGATTTATTTAGATTATATGAAATGAACATTATGCCCTTATATAAATTCATATTTTTAATCAACAATTAAATCCTTAATTTGATGCTTCTAGTAGGGCTCGAACCCGAGTGACCCCCATTTGCGAAAAAGGGTAACTTTGGGTTGCCCCAACCCGAATTGCTCTTTTAAATTAAATTAATTTATTCTCCAGGGTAAATATAATATTCCCTCAGCCTGGAAAAGACCATTTTACCCCTGGACCCTCAAAACATAAAATTTCCTCTTTTAAGTCCGGTAAAGACTCTTTCGATTAAATCTTCGTTTTTGAGAGACTTGCATGGTTTGTTCCAACCTTTCCAAGCTAAAATAACACCCAAATTTAGTTGGATTGGTCAAAGTAAGGGTTCTAAGGTCTTGTTCTACGCTTATCAATCTGTGTGAACCTTGGTCTAATCGCAAGCATTCTTGACACCTTAAGTATTTCTTCTATTCATTTTTTGGATTGTTAGAAATGGTGATATGTTGATCATAAAAAGAGACAATAATGACATGAATGCTACTAAACGTATACACAAAACAAGTTTTATATGAAAAATCGTGGATTTTCTACTGTGCTCTTACGAAAAAGAATCCTTAGAAATCCATAATGCTTAGAATTTTCAAGGTTTCATTGAATTAAAAGGTATTTGACTAGTTAAAATGTTTAAATTTCAAAATTTTCAAGTATCCAATAAATGTGAGCTTTGAGTTCTAATAGAGTAAAGGTGAAAGCTACTCACAATTGGATTGTGATAGAGTATTGGGAAGTATGATGTATATCAGTAAGTTTGCGCGACAAAATATAGCATATGCTATTAATGAATTGAGTTTGTCCATAAGTGATTCCAATACAACTCATTCAATGACAATGAGAAGAGTTTTGGGGTATTTAAAACACACTCACAACTATGTCTCGCATTATACAAATATCCTACAATAATGAAAGGATGTAATGATGCAAATTGGATCTCTGAGATCAAATGAAGTAAAATCCACGTGTGGATATGTCTTTAATCTTGGTAGAGGAGCGGTCTATTGGAAATCTTACAAAAAAAAAGACATGTAGTGCTAGCTCTACAATGATCTCTAAGTTAGGTGATCTAGAGAAGGTCGGTGAACATGTTTAAAAACTCCGGAATTTCCTTATAGATATTCTTTGTGTCTCAAAACTTTAACATCACTGTGCATACACTTTTATAGTCATGATATAATAGGTAGGGAATGGAGCATGATGTCTAACTAAAAGTCACATCATATAAGACATTGACATGAAACCGTTAGAAAACTACTCTCTAGTGGAATTATCACAATTGCTTATTTTAAGTCAAAGGATAATGTCTCATATCCACTTATAAAAGGCTTAGATAGAGAGAAAGTTCAAATATCATCTAAGAGAATGGGTTCATGTCTTAGGACAAGTCATCATGGCGATAACTCTATCTAGCATACTGTAGATTCAAAGAGCTAGATTCAAGGACAAGAATAGTATTGTGACTAACTGTTCAGCATGGTAAACAAACTCAATCCATTCCCATGATGAACACAATGCTCAAGAAAGAGGATACAACATTAAAGCTTGTTAATAAATTAATAAATCTTAAAGTTTTTAAGTATTTTCTAATTTTGTTACATTTGACAAAATAGTGTATCTTCGAAATAACACATTTAGAAATCATCTATGTAAGTGTGCCACTACAAGAGGATGATTGTCAAAATCCCATCTATCTATACACTCGTGAAACCAGAAGGTGTTCTTGGATGAAAAGAACACAACTGTAAGAACCATAAATGGTAAAGGGTAAATTGTGTAACATATGGTTGTCTAGGTATACACAAACTTTAGACGGTTCGAAGATATCGCATCTATCGATTGACCGAGTATATACGATATATGTTCACTACTAAAAGTCAAAGGAGAAACCTACTTGTTAAGATGCAACAAATTCTTGCTTGTCAAATACACATATTTGTCATTTTCTTTGTCTTGGAGTCATTTCCCATTCGTGTGGGGGATTTTTGGGTTTTAAAAGGTGTGAATGAAAAATGAAGAGTGGCAACTTTTATGAAGAGTTGTGACTTTTATGAAGAGTGGTGACTTTTATAAAATGTTGTGACTTTTATAAAAAGTTGCGACTTTTATGAAAAAAATTTACTGTTATGAAAGGTTGTGATATTTCCAAAAGATTGTGACTTTTTCAAAGGTTTGTGACATTCTAGTAAGGCACAATAAGTATCTTATCACTACCCTTTGTTTTCTATAAATTAAGGGATTTGCTCTCATTTTAGAAAAAAGAGTGAATTTTCTTGATTTCTTTTTCTACTGTTAAGTCTAGTATTCTAAGTGTACTTTATTGCCATTGAGTGGTTCACTGACACCTTAGTTTTAGGTACCGATACACCGGAGAGTAAGATCGTTATATAATAGGAGGATAAATTTCATTAAACTCGAGTACTTGAGGAGGATAATTTCTTAGAGGGACATTGTGCATTCATTAGCCTCGATTTTCTTGTTTAAGACGAATATTTCGTACATTCTTTCTAATATCTTTTTGATTCTATTTTCTCCAAAAAAAAATTAATTTTCTAGTTGTGAAAATTCTCTCTATATTTTGTTGTTTCATACCAAGTTCTTCAAAGTTTTTTTTCTAAGTATCTTAAGAATACAACATGAACAAAAAAGCAAGGTGAGGAGTCCAACGGTTAAGAGTGTTATTTGATAAGATATAGTTTGTTAGAGGACTAGAAATGCTTAAGTGTGGGGTGGGAATCTTGGTCATATTTGTATGCCCAATACTTTGAAAATACCCATCTTTTGACCTAAGTTTAAGGACATTCACTAAGCTAACTAATATGTTTGAATTGCGGAATACTAATATACATGATAAGCTATTTTGCAAGGTTCCTTATAGAAGTGATTGAATTAGGAAGGAAAGGAATAGAGGATGACAAGTGACACCCATAAAGGAGTTGGCGCGACGCCCCTGTAGTACTGGCGCAACAAGGATGCGATGCTCCAGGCCCAAAGTACTGAGGCACCATTTCTGCGCACTAGCAGCACGTTGCGCCAACCTACTAGGTGCGAGTTCGGCCCGGCAAAGGCAAAGCTTACGTTTTAGTGAATGTTGGGTTTAATCACTACAAGAAAGGATACATTACATGGGGATTTTCCTGGGAATTAGTATGAAAAATTGCAGGAAAATAATTTTCCTACGAATTTTTATACTAATCCCTTGAAAAAATCTCATTTTATTCACATTTTTCTTCTAGTGAATTAGGATTCATTCTTGGGTTATATTTGGAAATACTTTTCCGAAACTCTATAAATAGGACATACGTTTGTTTTGTAGGGTTTGACTACTTTTTGGTGTGCAGGAACAAGAATTCAAGTTTTCTACTAGGTTTTGAATCTATAACTCTATTTTATTTAGGAAATCACATGAACAATTACATTTTATGATTTCTGAATAGTATGAGTGGATAAGTGTCCTTGTTCTGGGGTTGTAGCTATGTATTGATTGTTAAATATTGATGGCTTTGAATCAATTATTGGTTATCATTGTAGGTTACATTTATATTCATATTTTAGTATTTCATACTTGATCACCATAGAAATAAATCTCTTGTCTCTTCTTAAAATCGAGAGAGGTTAAGGTAGATGAACCAACGAATATAAAAAAGCTTGAACTCCATTGAGGTTATTTGTAAGAGTGACGCTCCAAAGAACAACTATCTTGGTTGTGAAATAGGATGAAATATAAATTCCCATCAATTAATACTGTCTATCCCCACTCAACGATGTAGTTAAACAACTGATTCAAGTAGGCGACTAGAGGTCGAGAGACCTGACTCATACAATTAATCGTGTAAATCTAGTTAATTGGCTGAGATATGATACATGAAATCCAATGCATGTTGCAGCCATGGAAATGTCTTTTACTTGCTGAAAAAATCAATTTTGAAGTCATTCACAATAGTAACTTTTATTATTGCAGAAGTCGTAATTGTAATAGTCAACCTTCCACCCCCTTTTAAGTTACTTTTGACGAGTTGTGGAATTATATTACTTAGTATAACTTGATCATAAGTTCCTTGGGAACTAAAACTCGTTTCTCCATAAAATATATTACTTTAGCGACCACGTAGAATTGCATGTATATTTGGGAGCAACAATATTCAAAATTATTCTCATACTAAAGAATATACCTAGCACATATGATCAATTTAATAATCATCTTATACGACCTTATATGTAAATAAAATATTGTTCAGGCCATAACTTAGAAAGTTTTGGCTTGTCATATTATTATTATTATTGTTATTATCTTATTCTTATTGTTATTATAATAGTAAAATTAAAAGTAATAATAATAGTATAATAAAGATAAAAAACAAAAATAATAATAATAATAATAATAATAATAATAAATAAATAATTAAATATTTAATTATATATTAATACAATGAAGTAAAAAGGTTATTACACATTTACATAATCAAAATGACAAAATTTAATATTTAAATAATTAGATATTTTATATGATTTTAATTTATAATCAGAAGTAAAATCGTAATTCAACTTTTAACTTTGAGGCTTGCTACTTTTAATATTAATATGAACTATGATAGGATATCAGCTATGATATGGGTTTATTCGTTATAGATATGATCTTATCGCTGCGAATAGTAATATTTTACAACTCTGATTATGTATCATAAATACATAGCAGTTAGACATTTGGTGCACGTTTTCTTATGATTAGGTTCTATTTTTGTATTGATTATTATTGTAGTACTATTTAAGCTATGCTTTCTTTACATCACAGAAAACTGATGTCTCTTGCCCCGTTCCTAGTTAATCTTCAAACTAAGTTAATCTAGTCTATATTAAGTGAATTATAGAGAGTTTTTTTATAGTTCAGAACAAGTGAGTTATTTAAAATTCATAATAATTGTTCAACATATTTTTTTTTTCACTTTTAATCTTCATATTAATGAATTTCTTAACTAATTTACATTTTCTAAAGAATAGTATGAGAATAACAATAAAATTAATTGTGGAATCAAAGTATTAACTTTTAATTTGTTCCCTTAAATATACTTTTTTCTTGAATAATGTATCACGCTCTAAGAATTCACTTAATATGGAGTAGAAGGAGTAATAACCCGCTAGTTAATTTGCTTCAGTTGGGTCGTTAGACAAAGTTGTCTAATTTTAGTAATTAAATTTGAGACCATTGTGTGCGCTACTATAGAAAATAAGGAATAAGCCATGGATAATGTTTAGTAGGTAAAAAACAAGAATCTCATGTTAATTCAATTTAGCCATGAATTAACTAAAGATTACAGAAAAATTCTGATATGAGATGAGGATATGGGATTCCCGAACATTACGAATTGAATAAGTCCTCTTCTAGCAATATCCTTATTACCTGGATTCCAAATGCAAGTTGGTATTTGGGAATAAAGTTTGAAGCATTTTTGAATGGCAAGTGTTATAAATAACTACCACGAAATGTGGGAGAAGCATGAGATGCCTTTTTTATCTTATTAGAATCAGCAATTTATTATAATTGTCTTATATAGTCCTATAAATTTGTCAAACTTGAATCAACATTTTCATAAGCAACCTCAAATCATCCAAAATGGGTCTTCAAACTGATATGTACCCTTCAAATGGCTTCAAGCAGCAGCTTAGCTACTATGACGATAACGACTACTATTCATCGGAGGATAATTATTACAGCAACAATGGCTCAAGCATGCAAATGAAGAAGCCTTATGGTTATCCCACCTCTAGTCCAACCCAAAATCATCACATGATGATGAGCCATGGCGGCTATAGCCACGATGACAAGTACCAATATGGGCATATGTCTCATGATTCTGCTAATAGTTCCAGCTATGGATCAAGTGGTTTTCAACACACTTCCAACATGAATGGTGGCTATGGATCAAGTGGAATGCAACACTCTTCCCACGCGAATGCTGGCTATGGAAGTGCGATGTATGGAAGTGCAATGCAACAATCTTCCCACATTAACGGTGGCTATGGAAGCGGAATGCAGCATGCTTCCCACATGAGTGGTGGCTATGGAAGCGGAATGCAACATACATCCAACATGACTGGTGGTTGCGGCAGTGGAATGCAACACTCTTCACAGATGAATGGTGGTTATGGGGGTGGGATGCACCACTCTTCACACATGAATGGTGGTTATGGGGGTGGGATGCATCAATCTTCCCACACACACATGTCCAGGGGAGTAGAGAAGGATTCCGATAGGAAGCCTGCTTACTATGAACAGCATAACAACAATACTGATCATATGTGGAACATGAAGAGTTTGAATGACTAAATCCCCAAAAGTGTTTTCTCTAAGGTGGAACTATATATGGGTGTTTTTATTGAGTCTTTGGCTATATTACAAAGGCCTAAAACCTAAATAATGAATCTAAACAACCCTGCTACTATGTACTCTTCCATGTATTAGTTTCTTTTTTAATACACAAAACTATGAATAATTTGAATTAAATGTATTACTGTCTTCGATAAAGTCATTTCCATCTACTTTTTACTCTTCGTGGCAGAAAGATGAAAATTGTTGGCAAAAAGGCATCAATCCTCCCATTTTCCTAGAACTTGCAGCCGATTATTATCACAACTATTGCGGTTAAAATGAGCTCATATTTTGTTTTAATGAAAAATACATAACTAAGCAAACATAACTACCATATCGACTTAATCCATCTATTTAATTAGAAATAACATAACTCAACCAAGGTTTCTTTTTTCCTAAGAAAAATCATAAAGTACTCTCTTCTATCTATCACTTCTTTCTCTCTTCCTCTCTTTGATCTCATCACTAACCCTTCTTCATCAAATCTCCACCACTAAAGAATCATGAATAATCTCCAAATTAAAAATATTATCACCATCATCATCTTATTCATGAATCATCTCCAACATCAAGAATTTGCATATCCAATTTTCAGATCAAGTTTAGGTTTTTTGAGATCTACAGAGTTCTGTTAGGAATATAAATAAATTATTTATGAATTCATATAGAGGAGAGTAATAGGTAAAAGTAGTGAAATTTTAGGACTATTTCCAGATGGTCACTGATGGCAGCTGTTAGATTTTGCTCAGATATACAGAGGCTTGTTGGAGGAAATGAATTGTGTATTCATGTCGAGGAAGGTTCATGAAATAGGTGGTGAAAATATTGGGGGCATTTTGAGATTTTTGGGGAGAAGTTTTGGTTCTAGTGGGCTAGCAAGCACCGAGACTCCCCCCTAGATACGAAATCGTGCTGAGAGTCATAAGTTATCCATAGCTAACCTCATGGAATGGCATGATAGTAAGATGTACAAATGAAGAATCTAAAAGCGGAAGATAATTGGAACAGGTGTATTTAAACAAACAGAAATAGTCAAATAACTAAGTAGGCATGAGCAAAATCTAACTAACAAAGTTTCTACTATTTGATATGAGTTGCTAAGACAAGCTCCTAGACAACTCTAAATTCTGAAAACTGAAAGGAATATAAGGGGGTGTCTCGGAGAAATGAGGACTTTGTTGGGTATTATTTGCCTTGAATTCTTACCGTAAGTAGATTTTCCTTTTATATAAAAGTTTAGAGTGACTAATCCTTTTCTTGTAGGAAAAGATTTA
The DNA here is from genome assembly GCF_036512215.1 of Solanum lycopersicum. Lineage (NCBI taxonomy): Eukaryota > Viridiplantae > Streptophyta > Magnoliopsida > Solanales > Solanaceae > Solanum > Solanum lycopersicum. The sequence goes on along the minus strand of NC_090803.1, from coordinate 27,001,632 downwards.
GGACTCTATAAATAGAGACTTGTTTCATTTAACTTATTCGACATTCACAATGTAGTCGTAGGGGCTTTGAGAGTTTCCGTTGGGAGGAGAATTTGTGGGACACAAGTGACGCGATATTACTTGTGTGATCCTCCTTATATATCAAGTGAATGTATTGATGTTATCTATCTCTATATTTTTTAATTTGTGTTTATATAGTTACTTGATCATCTCCTTTGTTGATGTAAGTCGATTGACCGAACCACGTTAACTCTTTGTGTCATATGGTGTATTTCTTGTTTGTTTTCTTACTCATGTTCTTTCAAGGTTTGTTTTGTTAGCTTCCACATAACACTTAATTATTTTTCGATCCTAACTAGTGGTATCAAAGTCGGGTTAACTGATGGAGACAAAATCAGTGGTTTGATAATTGATGGTTGAAGCAAGGTTAAAAGTTCTAGCTAGGCACAACCTATTTTGATAGTAATGAAGTTTTTTGTTGAGGAAATTGTTTAAAAAAAAGTTATTTGTATTGAAACATAGATTTTTCATAGGTGATTATAAGATGAGATGCAAGTTGTTTAATATTATTTAAAGAAGGCGGACAAATTTAGTTTGTTAGCAATTAGGCCAAGTAGGAGGCTTTTTAGGTATTAATTGTCTTGAGTTTCTTACTGTAAATAAGTTTTCCTTTCAGGAAAGATTTAAGATTGAAATGTATGTTTCTTGTAGAAAAAGTTTTAGAACTTCATAAATATAGGCTTGTTCTTAATAACTTAATCATCATTCACAATGTAGTCCTAGTTGCTTTGAGACTTTTGGTTAGGGGAGAATTTGTGGGACACAAGTGATATGTTATCATATGTGTGAACCTGTCAAGTATTTTGAGTGAATTGGTTGAGGTTCATTCTCTTTATATTGTGCACTCTCCTTTGTGGACGTGAGTTGATTGAACGAACCACATTTAATATTTATGCCTTTTGATATATTTATCGATTGTCTTCTTAGTCATGGTTTTTCGAGGTTCGCATTGTTAGCTTCCACCACATAATTTTGTTCTTCCTAATAAATGGTATCAAAGCCAAGTTCAATGATGGAGGAAGGTTCAATGATGTATTCAAATTTGTTCGTTCAATGATGAAGCTATGTTTAGTGGTTCGATAATCTATTATTGAACCAGGTAATAACTTTGGTGTTCATCTTGGTGGGTGTAGTTCGAGTGTAAATTATTTGACAATAATGAAGATTTTGTAGGAGATATTTCATCAGAAAACCTTGTTGAGACATAGATTTGATGGAGGAGATTATGGACAAGATATGCAAGTTGTTGAACATTATGTAAAGAAAGTTGGACAAATTTAATTTGTTAGAAATTCAGGTCAATGGGTAGATTTGTTGGGTAATTATTTGCCTTGAATTTCTAACCATAAATAGATTTTCATTTTAGAAAAAGGATTAGGAGTTCCTTGTCCTTTTCTTGTATGAAAATATTTAGAACTTTATAAATAGCTGCATGTTCCTTCTAATTAAACCGACGTTCATAATATAGTCCTAAGGCTTTGAGAGTTTTTGTTAGAGGAGAATTTGTGGGACACAAGTGGTAATTTATTACTTTTGTGAACCTCCTTATATTCCAAGTCAATTGAACAAGATTATTTCTCTCTATATTTTGTAATCTCGTGTTTATATAGTGAATTACTCATATCTTAATGGACGTAAGTCGATTAACACAAGTTTCTTTCTACTCGTTCTTTTTCAATGTTTTTTTGCGCACTTTCATATGACACCTAATTATTTCGGTCCTAACAGACTCACCATTAGTGTTTTCTAGTTGTATTGAGAAGGTACTAATCGTGATATGGATACTGAATGTCAAAACCTATATTACCGAGCAATATATGTAGAAAGTATGTGGTTAACCAGGAATATGTATAACAAACATGATATTTGAGCATACTAAATATGTAAAACATTTTGATAGAATGACCAAGTTGAATAACATGATGTTGTGATATACTGAACTGAAATACAAAAGTACAAGATCGTGCGATGAGTGAAATTCTGATATGAGAGATACAAAAACCGCTATAAACAACGTGAGAAACTATATGTGTTAAGCCTACTACCCCCATATCGAAAAGAGAGTGTCGAGTACTTGTTGTCATAAGGGACCTTATAACAGAGATAATGTTGATGATTCACTAAGCTAATGCCTATTTGAGACAAATCCTACAGTGACACATAGTTGTGAGACTTAGATATTGCTTCCAAAGGTCTATGGACGCTTATCGAAAACCTGCATCTCTAAATCTTCTTTGTTCTATATATTATTCCCACCGAAAACATGCATAATTTATAAATACTAATAGTCTCAGTATACTACATCATACTAATAACAAATGCAAACTGAATAGCTCATAAATTATAACTGAAAATAATCTGGAACATACTTTATCTGAAAGCATCTAAATCAAGAAAATAATAAATGAGACATTATTCTGAAATAGCATAATTTTTAGTCATGAAAAAAAATAGTATATTGAGGACTCATGAAAATAACATTGAAATCAAGGGATTCATGAGTAAGACATGCAACTAGGGACTGCTCATGAAGAAAAACAAATTTACAATGAAAATCTACGAAGATCATAAAAGTTCTAACTTGTGGGAATCATAAACTTGAAAATTTGAAGTTTCCTTGGGACACAATGGGTGAAGGGATACTCATTGATGAAATCTCACATACATCGAGTAGAAACCTAATGGAATCTTAAAACTTGAAATCCTAGTTCTTGCTTTGGGAGAAGATTTGAGAGAGAGAAACTTTGATTTGGGAGAGTTTAAGGATATGATGAGAGATTAGCATCACCAGAAATCTTTAAATCCCACTTAGAACATTCCAAAATGACTGTGTGTGTGTGTGTGTGCGCGCGCGCGCGCGTGTGTGTGTGTGTGTGTGTGTTGTGTGTGTGTGTGTGTGTGTTTTGGTTTAGCTTCCTAATTTCATAAGAAAAATTAAGAGGAGGAGGATACAATGTAGAGATTAACTTTTGATTTTGGGTTTCATATTTTCTTCCCTTTTATTTATTTTACATCTTTTCTTTCAATGATTCGTTGTAATTATTTTATGTCGATGTGGGGTTAAACTTCTTGTTTGTGGATTATATTACTTACAATATGATTGTTTAGTGATTTTAATTCTACATGATTTATTTCTCATATAAGTTGTTCTTATATTCTTGTGATTACTATTTTAATCTTTGATCACCATTATAATAAATTTATTGTCTTCTTTTGATCTGAAGAGAGAAAAGAGGGATAGATTGTGGAATATAAGGAGCATAGTATTTTATTGGATGTCACTTGAATTGATTTATGTGTTGGATAGGGATATATTTAGGTGCCTTACTTTTCTCAAATGTGGGAGACCACTTAATGCTCCATAGTTGGTTTAGTCTATCCCCGCTCAACGATGTAGGTAGGTTGAAAATTGTGATAGATGGTTAGAGGTATGCATATCATTACTATATTATCAACACAGTGAATCAATAACTATATAATCAAATAATTTGATGAATTCAATGCATAACATAATTGTTACTTAAATCATAATCCTAGATCGATTCATTGATTGATTTTTTACAGCAACTATGTTTTCTTATTAATTACTTTTTAATTATTTTATTTCTATTTTTTAGTTTACGTAATATATATTCATTTTTTGAAATCCTCCCTTAAATAAATAATTAGAATTAATATAATTTTGTAAGTAATTAATTGACCAACCCTTTGGGTTCGATAATCAAGTCTTCGTGTACACTTGCGTGTACAGTTGAAAGCAACATGTTTTTTTCTCCACTGTCGGAGACTTAGAAATTAATTGTTTTTTGCGTTAAACTTTTTTCCTTTTTGTTTATTTGTGTTTTATAAAAAAAATTTAAAAAATAATTTCTTATTTTATAAGTATCACTTTTTATTTTCTTCTTTTGATCTTAGTTTTACATATTAGGGAAAGTTTGAGTACCCAAAAGTATAAAAGGGAGGAGCACGTTTGATATTAATTGTGGGGTGCGTACAACCTTTGATGAAAATTAAGAGAACATGCTACTAGCTAGACCTAAAGGTCTCAGAGAGTTTTTCGAACGCTTGTTTTAAATTTTATTTGATGCTTTGGGGATGTAACATCTTTTTAAGTGTGGGTTGGAAGAATGATTCTTAGTTTTAACTGTTTTATTGAGTTTTTTTTTTAGGATGAGTTCCTTGACTTTTGTTTTTGGTTCTTTTCATGAGGATTGTCCCTTGGAACCGAGTGTCTTTTTTTAAGGAATTAATTTTAATTTTACTTTTACTTTTATGGAGAGAAACGAAAAGATCATTATGAGTTATGTGATACTTGCTACTTGGGCCTAATTTTTAGTACTACTTTGTTTTGAATGTTTGGTTGCTAGTGAAATTTCAAGCTCTTTGACATTTAGGCTCATGGTTGTGACTTTGTATATAAATTATTTTATTCATTAGTTTTCTATGACCATGTCTCTCTTAGAAGTGGAGTTTATCCATCTTGATTAATACTTGTGTCATGTGCGGTGAGAATTTTTTATTTCATGTTTTCCACCATAGTCTAGAACTTGCCCTGCATTTTATTGAAGCGAAATAAAAGTGTTGATCTGCTTACAGAAGATACTATAATTTTTATGTTTTTTCTGGTATTTTAGTGTTTTCATATATTATATCACTAGTTAGCCCTTTTTAGCCGTTGACCTTTTGTTGGTAGCCATATTTTGCCTAAACTATTTTTTGAATCCTTAGGTTTTGCACCTCACTTCCTTGAACATTATAATATAAACTTATTCTAACTGCTAATTTTGAAGAAGAATGGATGGATGAGTGAAAATATAATCAATGATAGCTCCAAAATGCATAAAATCGCTATTTGAAAGTACGTGATGACAAAAATTGGCCCTGCTATGTTGTGCGGAAAACTAAAGTATAGAAAACTCTATTTTGGCCCTGTTGCTTAATGGAATGTGTGTACCTCAACTCAATAGAGGGTGGCTAGTTAAAAAGTATGCTCAAACATTGGCCCTGGTCCTACTAAGGATATTGTCCACCTCAATTGAGGGTGGCTAGTGTAAAGGCATATATTGTTACGCAATGGGCCTACCCTGGGGATTGACACTCTAGAACTATTATTGTCCCCAAGTGAATCCTTGACCTGACTTGCTTACCACGCGGAAGACTTACACTTCTGAGATAACTTCAAATAAAGAAAAATATGAGAATGTCATTAAAGAAAATATTTAATCTAGCCAAAATGGCTACTTAAGTCTCATAATAAAATATCTATAATACAAAGTTGAAAGACTCATAACTAACTGTTTGACTATCTATGATGCCTATAAAACAACTTTGATGGATGTTGGGACAAACCCCCACGACATCCTAATGAACTAAAACTGGAACTAAAATCAATGAAAATGGATTCTCCGGAAAGCAAGGAGACTCACCAACTAACGTTGAACGTTCACTGGATCATTAGTGCGCTGGGATGCCTACCCTAGTTACCTGCGTCTGCATCATAATATGATGCTGGCCTACTAGCATCAGTACATTGAATATATGAGTATGCAAGTTGGAATGACAAAATACAACATAGGCTTGAAATGATAATAAAAAACTTACCTTGCTCAACTAAACATAATTGTACTCATTTCAATATAAATTAGTTTTAAAAAAGTGCAATATAAAGAAAAATTGTTTAAAACATAGTGTCAACTCTATGCGTATACAAAGATACAAATAACGTTGAGATGTATTTAACAATACAAATGAACAAGTGTATATAAAAATACAGAGTATTGCTGTAGGAATTTCTCTAACCGGCAATCATCACGTAAGAGCTATTGTGATGATACAACGATTTACATCACGTTGTCAGAGCATCCTATACCTTTCCAAAAGCATAGAACCTGAACTACTAAGTGGATCCACTAGTCTATGCTAAAAAACACTAAAGAAAGAATCTAAAATGTATGACATTTTTCTACCCATAATTACAACATGGTTTATCGGGGCTGTGAGTTGTCTGAAATCTCTCCCGTATCAGTGAATAATAATACTTCCAAAAATATAATATTATTAGATATTAAGTTTAAAAAACATACTTACTATTTGATTTGAGATTATTTCTCAAAATATTAGCTCAAAGTCTACCTTTGAAATCAAAGTTTCCCCTCTTGCTTCATTTAGAAGTCAATTACTATTTACTACCCGAAGGCTCATTGGAAATCTTAGTTTCTGTTCTTAGTCTCCATATACTTTTGATGAAATGAACTTCAACTTCACTTTTTACAGAACTCAGAACTTAAGTCATAAAACAAAGTTAAAATGATTGCGAAAGACTTTTGAAAAACTTTATGAACTCCTCTCAACTTGACTCTTTAATTCTATTGACTTTGATCTTAATTGCTTTTGACTTGACTCCTAACTTGTCCTTGAATTGAATTATGGATTCTATAATATGTGATTTGTGATTGGAAAGATCTCATGTTGTTTAGGAACAATTTTAGATAGCTAAACATGAGAAAAGACCAAAAAAGTGAAATCTGAAAGTTTGTGCATGACGCGGAGAAGCTTTTAAAATTGTGTTTTGAAAATTGCTTTTGAGGGAGAACGTTGTGCCAACTCTACGACTCGAAACAATAACTTCCAAATCGGGGAAGTGGCGGCGGGTATGGTGGCACTATCTGATTTCGTTCGACAAAATTTCTTCTTTATTTTTCAACTTTGAACCCTCTAAACTCCATGGTTTGTTTCCCTAATCACTTAGAATCAATTATATGTTCAAAGTACATCATATTCAATTCAAAATCAACCGAATTTCATGGATTTGATTCAAGCTATACCTCAACGATTTCAACAAATCAAGGATTTAATATAAATTCAATCCTATCAAGAACTCAAGTTCAAAGTTTCCAAGAACTTAAATTCATTTAAATACATCATGATTGGCACGTGGGAGAATTTACGCAACGCTATGTGATCTCACATGCCATGTACGGATCACTACCGATGAAATCCACAAGTTAATCTCGTCAAATCTGGAACGAATCTTGAACGTTCTTGCTTCCTATTCTCCTTTTTCTTTTCTCCAAGTCCTAGCTTGAAATTAAATTTTCTATGGCTAACTGAAATCTGAATTTACCCCAATTAAACTCCTAAAAATGAATCAGAATAATTAAGTAAGGAAAAGACTAAATTACCTTTTAAATTTCTGGATTTAGACTTTCCTTAATCCAACAGCCCAACTTCCAAAGGGCATACCTTACTCATCCTAACTCAGAATTGCACAAACTCAGCTACGTTGGAAACATCATTCTAAAATATTTCCAACCATACTTAGAGATACACCTAACTCATCCTAAGTTAGGAGTTATGTTTATTTGAAGTTGACCAAAAACTCATTTTTTCGAACTTAAGCAAATTTCCAGATTTGTGATTATTTCCAAAAATGATTATTTCTAGTTCTCATATTCTTCCTAACTATTTTAAATTGCGAGATGTTACATATATTGTCTTCTTTTGAACTCGGGAGACGAATAGAGGGATAAAACATGGAATATAAGCATCATGATCTTTTCTTGCATGTCACTTAAATTGATTTATTTCTAGGATAGGAATATACCTAGGTGACTTGATGACTCAAATACGGGAAGACGACTTAATGCTCCATAGTTGGTTCAGTCTATCCCCGCTCAATGATGTAGTTAGGATATCAATTCTGGTAGATGGTTAGAGGTTGAGAGATCATGACTATATTATCATCCAGTGAATCAATAACTTTATAATTAAATAAGTTTATAGATTGAGACTAAACATGTTTGTTAGTTAAAATCATAATCCCAGATTGATTCATTCATTGATTCTGTAAATATCTCTCATTTCTTAAATTGCTTTTTAGTTATTTTATCTTTATTTTTAGTTCATTTAATATATAATTTAGTAAATAGTTAATTGAAAATTCCTTTGAATTCAAAAATTAGATTCTTTCAAGAGTCACTATATTACTTGCGCGACAGCCTACACTTGCGTGTGCAATTGAAAGCAACATTGAGTTTTAAAAAATGTGAATGACAAAAGAAGAATGTGATTTTATGATGAGTTGATACTTTTATGTAAAGTTATGACTTTTATGAAAGGTTGTGACCATTCCAAAGGGTTGTGATTTTTTTTATAAGGATCAATTAACATTTGCTCACATTTTCGTTTCCTCTTTTTTTTCAACAAGAAAAAAATAAATTATCTGGACTTCTTCACTACTACTAAATTTTTATTCTAAGTCTATAAATAGAGAGTTTCCTCTCATTTTTCAACAAGAACAAAATAAATTTTCTGGACTTCTTATACTACTAATAAATCTAACATTCTAAGTGTACTGTACTTCTATTGAGTGGTACGTTGACATCATAATTTTAGCTATCAATACACCGGACAGTACGATCGCTCTATCTTAAGTTGTACGATCGCTCTATCTTAAGATAAAATATTTCATTAACATTGTGCATTTAGTGTGCTCGATTTTCTTCTTGACAAAAATATTTTGTATAGTATTTCTAACCTATTTTTTTATTCTATTTTCTCAACAGGTTTAAATTTGAAAATTCTCTTTAAACATTGTTGATTCATATCAAGTTCTTCAAAGTTTTTGTTCTGAGTATCTTTGGAATACAATATGAACAAAAATCTTAAGGAAATTACTATATTATTAGTATTTCTTGTATTCCCTTATTGAGGAAAACAAATCATGGAAGTAGAAGACTAATGCACTACTTCTTTAGAACTCGTTGTCTTGTTTAGCAAGATAGAACTGAGAATGTATCAGGAAAATTGGTGGTATCCTGCTTCAAGATTACACAAGATAACCTTATTATTATTTATATAAAGAGGAAAATAGTTTCTAAAAGTTAATTATCATGTGTGTCTTTGGAAAATAATCGGCAAACTATATGTTTTTGAATGAATCTTCATTTGTAAATAGTGTTTCCAATAGAATTCATTAGTTTGAAGAAAGGGATATGCACATTTTAGTTTGATAAGATCTTATGTTAAAATTTCATAGTTGGAGGAATATTTGAAAATAAAAGTATTTATATGATGATCTAAGAATATGTTTTATTCTTTTTGGGGAAAATAACTTTTGTAGTTTCTTACTGTGGATAAATTATACTATGCAATTATTTTGATGAGTATGAAAACTTCCCCTAATAATTCATTGTTGTACGTTTGGTTATATCTATAAACTTCATTTTTAAATAGAAACAAATTGTACATTTTTTTTTGTTTTTATTGTTAGTATTCTAAAAACTAATTAGGTGGTATGTCTAATAGTGATAGAAAAGAAAGACTAGTGACTTAGAGTTTTTAATTTTGTCTCTATGGAATGAACTTTGACATTGTATAAAAATTATCAATGGAATTAAAGAACTATAATTCTTTTGTTGAATAATATATCCAAAAGTGGTTTAATATTGCTAATGAAATTTTGATAGTATGGGAAGAATATGTCGTAACTATATTAAAATGCTCAAAAACTATTTTTGAGATCATATTGAAAATGTGGGGGTTCTTTGCTTATGTTAAAGATAAAATAAGACTTAGTTTCTAATTAAAATTTTGAGCACAAGATGTGAAATTCAATTATTTGTATTATGGTTGACCCAAAAAATTCATGGAATCTATTTGATATTGTGCTCATTGAGTTTCTCTTTTACTAATATATTATATGAATTGTACGAAACTACGAAATAATGTATATACTTGTTCAAAATAGTTGTGTTCTTTTACAAAGAAGTGTTACTTAAGATATTGTGAGTTTTTATAAAAAGATATGTCTATTAAATATAACTATTTGTATAGATATGGAAAGACCCTTCTAAAATAAACATTTGACAAGATTATTATATATCTGTCAGTTCAATAAATAAAAGTGTCAAGTTTGTGTTGAATCTAAAAAAAAATTGATTCCTTAGAATTGATTTATACTGATATATTTTATATAAAGTCAACATCATCTCGTGGTGGCAAAAAGTATCTCTAAACTTCTATTGACAATTGCATTATATACTATGTTTATTTGTTGAATGGTAAGGATGAAAAATAGAAAGACAATAAATTATTGAAGTTGCAAATTAGTTGGGAAAAATATTAGAAAAGTAACAAGGATGGAAAGAAGTCTCCTCTTGCATAATATGTTAGGAAATTCCCTATTTATCTCAGTCAATAGAATTGCTGAATCAAAAAAACTAAACTTAAAAGGAAATAATGGCTACATGACTTATATGTTCAGGTTTACCACAAAACTTGTGTGATAAAGCTATCCATACAACACAAGGTAAAAAATAATGGATTGTCTTTTCGAATGAAAACAATAAAACATTTTATTTTTTCAAGACACGGTCTATTCCATATGATAAATGGAAATAAAAGTAATCTAACTTGAAATATTCAAAGTATAGAGGGTGTCTAGTCAAAGTCCAAGTTCCTATTTCTTAAAGGATTAAAATAGGCCTAAGACTCTAGACTGTAAAATTAGACTTGAGTAGTCTAGTGAATGTTTAAAAGACCTTGAAAAGAACAAAAGGAGAATATACTTAATAAAAAGATTCAAAGGTGTAGTAAATGTCAAAGGACATCTACGACCTTTATATTTAATTTTGTATCATTTCTTATGTTTTCTGTGGACCCATCCTTTTTGATAGTGAGATTGATTCAATCTTGAGCATTCCTATTGAAAGTTTGTTGATCTTCCTAAAGGAAATAAACCTTTGGGTTCAAAGTGAATCTTAAGAAGGAAAATGAAAGTGGATGGAACTGTTGACAAATATAAAGCAAGACTTTTTGTCAAAAGCTTTAGACAAGAAGAAAATCTTGCTTTATCGACACATACTCGCCAGTAACTAAATTACATTCATTCGGATGCTAATTACATAAAATGTGGTATATGACCTACAAATTCATCAAATGAATGTGTAAACACTTTCTTCAATGGATATTTCGAGGAATAAATTTACATGTAATATTTCAAGGGTTTTGTGGTTCCTAGTAAAGAAAAGAATGTGTGTGAAATTGGTAAGTTACAATATAGACTAAAACAAACACTCAAACAATGACATAAGGAATTTTACTAAACAATGTTGACAAATGGATATAAGAATGATGGAAATGATAAATGTGTTTATATTAAAATCACAAGGTCATTATTTGTTTCTATGTTTGTAATATATTGACAATCAATAGAGACACTAATTATATAAATGATACTAAACATATGCTAGAAAGCAACTTTTATATGAAAGATCATTGAGTTACTGATGCGATCTTAAATATCAGAATCATTAGAATTGCATAATGTTTAGCATTGTAATTGTCTTGTTGCATTGAGAAGATATTTGAGTAGTTCAAATATTGTTATTTCAATAGCGTCAAGAGTCCATAGATGTCAGTTCTGCACTTTAAAAGAATGAGGGTGAACGTGATTCACAGTTAAATTATGTTAGATTGTTGGAAAGTATGTTGTATATCACGAAGTGTACGCGATAAAATATAACGTATTCTATTAGTAATATGAGTCGATTAAGGAGTAAACCCAATCAAGCTCATTGGATGAAAATAAAAAGAGTTGTGGGGTATTTAAACATACTCAAAAATATGTCTTGCATTACAACAAATAACATATAGTATTAAAATGATATAGTGATGCAAGTTGGATCACATGGATCAAATTAAGTAAAATTAACAAGTGGACATGTATTTATTCTTGGTGGAGGAGCAATCTTTTGGAAATCTCCCAAATAGAAATGTATTGCTAGCTCTACAATGATCTATTAGCTTGTTGTTCTAGATAAGACCGGTGAATATGTTGAAAGACTGAAAAATTTGATCGATACTCTCTTTTGGACCAAACCTTTGAACTTAGTATGCATACACTATGATAGTCAAGATGTAATAGGCAGGGCATGATACATGATGTGTAACTGAAAGAGTCACATAATACGTTGACATAATACCGTTAGAAAACTATTCTCTGATGAAATTATAACAATTGACTTCATAAAGTCAAAAGATGTGTCATATCCACTTACAAAAGCATTAATTAGAGAGAGAGTTGAAAGATCATCTAAGGGAACTGGTTTACGGCATAGGAAAAGTAATCGTGGTGGTATATCTACCTAGCAAACTGGAGATCCCGAGAGTTTGGTTCAAGGAGAAAACAAAGTTGTAACGGATTGTTCGGCATTGTCAACAAAATCAATCCATTTTCATGATGAATACAATGCTCATGAATAAGGATTAAACATTAAGTCTTGTTAACGAGTTAATAAAGCTTAAAATTTTTAATGATTTGCTAACGTTAGCATATTTTACCAAATAGTGTAACTACACGATAACACGATTAGAGATCAGATAGTGAAGTGTAAGCCGCTTCAAAGACAATCATTGTAAAAAATCTATTCTCTGCAGACTCATGAAACAAGGAGGATTGTGGGGGTTTAAAATGTGTAAATAGAAAATGAAGAGTTGCCACTTTTATGAAAAATTGTGATTGTAATGAAAAGTGGCGACTTTTATGAAGAGTTATCACTCTTTTGAATAATTGTGACCTTTCCGAAGGATTGTAAATTTTAAAAGGATTGTGACCTTTCTGAAAAGGCACAATAAATATCTATTCACACTACCTTTGTTGTATATAAATAAAGAGTTTCCTCTTGATTTTTCAACAAGGAAAAACCCAATTTTTTGGACTTCTTCTCCTACTACTAAATATAGTGTTCTAAGTATATTTTACAATTGTTAAGTGGTTCTAACTCCGTGATTTTAGGTACCACTAAGTCGGTGAGTAATATTGCTCTCTCTTGAGAGGATATATTCTATTAACTCCATCTACTTGAGGGAAATAATTTCCTTAAGGATATAGTGAGATCGATTTTCTTCTTTAAGAAAAATATTTTGTAAATTATTTTTAATCAGTTCTAGTTCTTCAAAGTTTTTTCTAAGATTAGGAATATAAGATTAACAACACTTTGATCTCTTTTATGGCTCTTATATAGGCTTCTGTACAGCTAGTAGTCATTGAGATCTTTGACAACAAAGAAGGAGACCCCCAAAATTGATCCTTGGAAAGAGGAATTGATATTTTCAACTTGTGCCATTTTTTAGAGATTACAGTTCAGTCCTCAAAATAGATTGATACTTCTTAGTTTCCTTCAGAAGAGCTTGGTACTTGATATTATGATAATATATAATTGTCTTCCTGTAATGAGAAGTGTTTTGTTACATTAACATACCTTTAATATTATTGTTTTATTTCTTAAAACTGATACCATATAAAATTTTACATCATGGATGTCTTGAATATAATTTTTATAAATAATTATTTCTACTTGTCGTCGTGCATATAATGTAGAAGTGCTTCGGAAACAGGTATATGTATAAGCTCGACTTTGAGCTAGTATGGAAACTATTTTGGAAGTAATATTAATTGTTAGTTGTAAGAAATAAATGAGTTTTGTTCATATAAAAGACTAGTAGTCTTTTGACACTACCTAGTTTTCTTCAATATTACAGATATTGGTGTTACTCTTGCTATTGTTATTTAGTGTGGACATTATCCTGGAGGATCTATCTTTTAGTTTTTCCATAAAATAAACAGAAATATATGGCTTATGACGATCTTTCTTCACTTATGTATACATTGGAACAACTCTTCAAGCGTAACCAATCTTTGATTTTTTGAAGCTGTACACAATGTCATGTCAAAACTCTCTATCAAAATCTTTCTGCTATGCAAGTTTTTCTTGAGGATATGACAAAAGAAGACAAATTAAAGATATTGGAACTCTTAAGTTTATAGAAAGGAGGATCAGAGTTATAATATACAAAGCAGAAGATAGAGTTTATTTAAGACTAAGAAGCATTATTCTAGCTGATTGTACAGAAAACTAGAGAAGGGGCTTGTAAATACTTCGAGGATTGACTGATAGAAGTCTAATTTTTTCTGGTACAAAAAGGACTGATGGAAAGATGAGAACTTGCAAAATTCACCATCTCCAACAATTTAAATCCATGAATGATCAACGGCATGTGATCCTTCTATCTACACTAGAAGAGAAGCATGATTATCTTATGCCACATAGCATCCTGACCAGCAGTCTTCTAGATGTAGAAGAAAAACAATCATGATTTTCTCTACGGATATTTTCCTAACTAATCTCAAGGAATTCCGATTGAAAGGTTCTTGACTAAATAAAGTTTTTGTCTTTCACAAATTAAAATATCTACAAATTGTAGAAGCATATCTGCAAGGAGGAGTGTCCCCAAACATTTGGAATATTTATGATAAACAAGAGAATAATATTTATTGCAATTCAAAGGATAAAATAAACATGACAGTGGACAAATAACATAACATATATAATTAAAATTACTAAAATCATAACGTATAAACATTACATGATGAACACAACACTTAGTACTGACTTCAACTGAATAATAATTGATAAACACAATAGTGACAATAAGTCAAATGATAAATGAACCTCGACACTTCCTATAATACTTTATTTTTGACAATTCCATAACGCGTGGTGTAGGAATGACGGCTGAACTGGTAATTGAAAATTATGGAAGAAGTAGATCCACTAACCCTATTAACAAAGGATCCACCAACATTGAGTCCATATGAAGAACTTTAGCTAGTACAATTAGGAGGAGTGCAGGATCTTCCCAATGTCTGAAATGGGAATTCATTATTATTAACCATTTGTGCCTCTTTTTAAAACTTCTTCTTTAGAATTTAAAATTCCTTCTTCAAGTGTTGAAGTTGGAATAAGTTAAGTTCTTATATAGCAGATTCACACCATAGACCATCAGCTCTATTCCTAATTTCTCGAAGTGATTCTCGTGATTTTTCTCAATCTGGAGAACCCCCTCGATGATCATGAGCTTGGTATTGAGCTCATAAATACCAACTTCTCT
Source organism: Solanum lycopersicum (assembly GCF_036512215.1). Taxonomy (NCBI): domain Eukaryota; kingdom Viridiplantae; phylum Streptophyta; class Magnoliopsida; order Solanales; family Solanaceae; genus Solanum; species Solanum lycopersicum. The sequence goes on along the minus strand of NC_090803.1, from coordinate 26,986,620 downwards.
AAGAGCCACGATTTATTGATTATGGAAATCGTTATTTAGTGGAGGGAGGTTCCACCCAAGGAACCTCTATATCAACGTGTCCATGCTAAGGTGACCAAAGGAGAAAACTTTACCGTTCGGGGAAAATACCACAATGGAAATTTCAGCACCACATAGCATACAAAGTTTACTAGCCTTTTTGAATAAACCAACACGATGCTTAGAAAATGTAACTCGTAAGTTTCTAGTATTCTTCATTTTCACTATATCAAGCCTTTGACGAACCTTGTTGATTCTTCTTATCTTCTATAGACTATCACTAAGAAATTGTATTTTTTGGTCTCAACAACAAGACCTTTATATAAAAAAATTTGTGTTTTAGAATAACTTAATGATATAGACGTCCATGATCATAATTAGACAATACATTTTTTCCTAATTAGATTTATATTATGGGATTGCATTTTGACCGCTATTTTATTTGAAAACAATTTTTTTTAAAATGATTAATAAAACCATTTTATTTTATTAATAACAAGAATTTTGAATTAACCATTGAATCTTTTTCACGACCCAATTTAGGAACATGACCCGCACTAAGGGGAGAATGCAAAGAAAGCCTTACGATAATTGTAAAGAAAACCTGGCAGAATTTCCTTTGTTTAGGCCTATCCTTGATTTTTCTGGCTCTCAAATTCCCAATACAACTAATTTATACGTATATTACCTTAAAAGCATGAACTCCTGACTTGAATATGAAAATACTATTATATCCCTAACTTATGTTGTGACTTTTCCGATGCGTTCTGACTTTTCTTAAAGGCGTTGTGATTTTTCGATGATTTGTGACTTTTTCAAAGAGTTGTTACTTTTGTAAAGGGTTGTTACTTCTCATAAAGTTCATGGTTTTTTAAATAAGAAAAAAAACACTTATTATAATACCCTTTGTTGATTATAAATACAGGGATTTCTTTTAATTTCAACAACAATTTTTTTAATTTTGTACTCTTCTTCTTCTTGCATTTTAAAAGTTTTGTGTGATTTATTATCATTGACTGAGTTTGACGTTCAAGGAAATATGATGTACTAATATTCTAACGAAGTAAATTGTTCTATCCTAAGAGGGTAAGTCCAGTACTTGAGGAAATAATTCTGATGATATAACAATTATATTTTTGCTTTATATATACGTTAGTATGTAATGTTCTAATATATGAAGTTAACATGATATAGTCTAAATTCATTGATTTTTGTTAAACATTTCTCTTGTGATGTAAATATATGCTTCTCAATATCTTTTTCAAAAACTACTTAACTTCTCAAGAGTTAGAGAATTGTCACAAATTTATTTTTCGATACTCAAGACAAAATAATGACTTTATTTATCAATGTTAAAATTTTCTTCAACATAGTTATTACTATATAAATATTTCTCTTTTGTTTACAGATATGCTATTTCTTAATGTATAAGTATTTTCGACCAAAAAAAGATTATATGACTTGTAACGATGCCGATCGTAGTTAGCATTAGTTCAATTTTTATTGCATCTAAATTTTATTTGTTTTTGTTAACATTTTCTCTTGTGATGTAAATATATGCTCCTGATTATCTTCTTTGAAAATTGTTAAACTTCTCTAGAGTTAGAAAATAGTCATGATTTATTTTTTTATGCTCAAGACCAAACAATGACTTTATTAATCAATGTTACTTATGTCATTTACATTGTCGGAAAGTTTGTTTAAAATATTTATTATTGTATAAATATTTTCCTTTTATTTTACTTATTTACTATTTCATAATATTACACTATTTTCGACGAAGAAAAATTCATATGACTTGTAATAACGCCTCGGGAAGTTTGCATTAGTTTAATTTTTATTATAGTCTAAATTTATTTGTTTTTGTTATTGATTTCTCTTGTGGTGTAGATAGGTAATTTAAATATATATTTTTAAAAAAATTATTAAACTTTTTAAGAGTTAGAGAATTATCACAATTTGTTTTTTGAATGCTCTTGATAAAAGAATAACTGATTTATCAATACTACTTATGTGATTTAGATTTTCGGGAAGTTTCATTCTAAATAGTTATTACGATGAAAACAAAGCCCTTTGGTTTTACTAATCTACTATTTCTTAATATTTCAGTATTTTTTGATGAAAAAATATTCATATCTCCATATTTGTATATGTCACAAGTGTATTATCAAAATAACAAGATCTTCTAACTTCAAATATATTATTTTAAATGTTTTCTATTTGTTCTTTTAATAAAACTCACAAAAAAATTTGAAAATATGTGAATATATTTGAATAATTTAAAAGTTTTATGCCATCTCCACATGTCATATGACATCTTAACTGCTTAAGTTGAATACACACGCAAAACATATATGGTAAGATGATAAACATACAACAAATATAGTCTATAAGGTAACATTAGTGAGATATGACTAAGTAGATGATTCAACCTCATAAAATTGAAATAAATATGTACACTATTTAATCTTAACAAATAAAATTTTTCATTGAACATCTTTAAAGGTTTATGTGAATAGGAGATATACATGATGATCCACATTGAATAGTCTCAAAAAAATATGCAATATTATTTTGTGCAAAGCCTATTATTCAAATCTTCGCTTAAATTTTTTGAATGGAGAATCACGTGCAACACAAGTGTAAAAAATCTAGTAGAAACTATAAACCACAACATACTATCCATCAATGATCTTATTATCACACATTAAAACCAATTCATCTCAAAATTACGAAAAAAGTTCAAAACTAGCCACTTAAAACAAATTTGAAGGACTAATCTTGACTCAAATCAAAGGAATGAAAAATGGAGCAACCCTTAATACTTTTTAAAATAAACTAAATGACCATAGCAAATAAAGAGTTCTCTTGCCCCATGAAGCAATGGGGGGCTCACAAGATTGAATCAAATCACACGATGTTTAATGAAATCCACTTCAATACCATTTGAGTTCTCTGTAAAAACAATTAGCGAGGAGTGAGATTCTAGCTCAATGAGTTATAATACTTAACCACAACCATTTTAATGAGGAACAAGTCAGAAAATATGCTAGTATAATAATCATAAATGATGAAACAATGTCCTTTTAGAAACGATCCAAAATTCAATCTTCTGTGACTTATATAAGCAAAATTAATGAAAATACTTAATCGTAAACTCACAAAGACATTTCCATATCAAATATTTTAGAGGGAGGTTTCACTTTAAGAAGTAACCAATAACAGTGAACTTCTCATAAAGGAGTTAAATATTCATATCAGCAGATCCCTACGCGAGGGATATTAGTAACAAAATACTTGTTCTACCTTCTCCCTAGCAAGGACTTCTTCAGTAATCAATAACTACACGACGCACCAGGTCTAACGAACCCGATTGTTAGCTACGGGATTCATCAAGGTCTACACTCATTCACACTTTTCTTGTAATCAATAGAAGCAATTCAAAATCGAACAGGACATTTAAATATTATCAATTCATATCATTTCAACAATCACCTGTAAAAAAACTATTACTTAAATAAGTGTAAAACATTTTCAATGACAGTAATTGTATCTTGTAAGAAAGTGAGATCGTCTCAAATAATATTTTCAATATCATATCAAGTATAAGACTTATCCCCCATGCAATTTTAAACAGTCGGTAACACGTTTACTTTATAAACCATGTAAAAAACATGAAATTTGTGAAAAATAAATTATTGTAAATTTACTAGTCACAGTACTTGTGTTGAAATACAAAGCTCCCTCTTTAGTAATCCGTATGAATCCCTTTGTTCAATCTATAATCACATTACATTGTTCTCCAGTAAGATTCTATTTCTAAGCTAATTCTATAACTATTCAAGATACCCAACCCTCAACGTTTAGGTTTGACTCTAAATGTGTCAAACTATTTTATTCCGTAGAGATATATTCCTTTAATTTCGGCAGCAACTAGTTAAAAGTTATAAGTATTAACAATAGCTCAAGCTCAACATAATAATATATTTCGAAGTAGTGCTACATAGAGCATATTGGGCAGCAGGAGAAGTATAGAATATACTTCTATCTATTATTGTTCTCATGCCCAAATTCATTGATCAATCATGTATCTTGATACTCATAAAATAGATTAAAAAATTTATATATGATGTATTCGTTTGTACATCCTCTGATGCCCAATTATATGCCTTTACTAATTAGATTTCAACACCTTAAGTGTGTTGCCTAACTAATTATCTTGGAGAAGTTATTGTTGTGATTAGCAAGTGTGAATGGGAAAAGAAAAGAGATAATATGAAAACTGAGGGAACTATTTTGGAGTGAAAATGAAAAGTCATTTGCAAAGTGCAAATGAAAAGTCATTTCTCCCATATCGGCAAAAGAAATGGAAATTGTTGTCCTTATATAAGGAAACACTTCCATCACTTATTAAAGATATAAGAAGAAGATGCCCCTCGCGCCGTCGTTGTCGCTCGCTCGGCTTCGGGTTCGGCTTCGGCTTCGGATTTGTATTTGGATATGGCAAATGATTTGATTGATAAATTTTTTGGACACAAATTATTTAATCAGTTTTTGTTAAATCAAATAAATCTTGTTAATATTATCTCTTATAAATTTGCGGGTAACGACAACATTCCAAAAAGTGTTACTCTTTCAGAAAAGTCATTATTTTCTGAAAAGCCATTTTTTCCTAACAGACACATTTTTCTGAAAAGTTGTTATTTTTTCCAAAAGACACAACTTTCTGGATAAAACATGTCTCACGTTTTTTTGCTGAAAATGGCTATAAAAGAAACTCAATTTTTGATTTTTCAAACACTTAAATTTGCCTTCTCTGCATATATTTTTCTCTCAAATAAATCAAAGTGTCGATCTATTGAGTCTATGTGACTAGTTCCTCTTCTGAAGTTCCTTGACGTTAAAGAAGTTTGAGGTACTGCTATTTCTTTAACAGGATTAATCCATTTTATCTTGGGAGAAATTAATCCATAACCTCGGGTACATTGAGGGGATTAAATTTCTTAAGGAGACACAGTAGTTTCTGTGGACTCGGATTATTTTGTATTTTTTCTGCTTCATCTTATTTTTGTTTCTGTTTATTGGTTAACCTTTTAAATACAGATTACTTAACAAGCTTAAGAAATCTATTAAGTTTCAGTATTTGAGGTTTCTGGAGATTAAAACCTTTATGGTTTTCTACTCTACTTGAATTTTTAAAATTCATTCAATTAACGATTAAAAAAAATAAAAACTTTATCGTTAAATCAGAAACAGTCTGTGTAAAGATTTTTTCGTTACTGTTAGTATTTCAAATACTTAAATAATCTGCCATTTGTGACGGAGAAAAGAAAAATGACTAACTCAAGTCAAACAAATATCGGTTGCACATAATCGTTCAAATGTTGCTTTAGCGCCGGCTGAGAAACCTACAAATTTTTCTGGAGTCGACTTTAAGAGATGGGAACAGAAGATGTTCTTCTATCTCACTACGTTGAGTCTGCAGAAGTTCATTTATGAGAATGTTCCTGTTATGTCAGATGAAACTCTGCCTGATGAAAAATTCTTGGTAACAGAAGCATGGACACACTCAGATTTTTTGTGTAAAAATTATATTCTGAGTGGCCTGCAAGATGATCTGTACAATGTGTATAGCAATGTCAAAACCTCAAAAGAACTCTGGGATGCTTTAGAAAAGAATTACAAAAGAGATGATGCCGGAATGAAAAAATTCACTGTGGCAAAATTTCTGGACTATAAGATGATAGACAGTAAGACCGTCGCCACCCAAGTTCAAGAACTGCAAGTCATAATCCATGATCTCCATGCTGAAGGTATAAATCTATTTAATGCTTATGTTAGAAATATTAAGTTTTTCCTTAATACTCACATAATGTTTAATGTAGGATTGATTGTGAATGATGTCTTTCAAGTGGCTGCAATTATTGAAAAGTTACCTCCATTTATGGAAGGACTTCAAAAACTACTTGAAACATAAACGCAAGGCGAAGACTATTGAAGATCTCATAGTAAGGTTGAGAATCGAAGAGGATAATAACGCTGCAGAACAAAGGTCACGTGGTAATTCAGCAATATATGGAGTAAATTTTGTTGAAGAAGATCCCACAAAATTAAAGAAAAGAAAGAAAGCATCTGGTCCAAAAAGAAATCCTCCTAAGAAGAAATTCAATGGAAACTGCTTCAACTGTAGTAAACATGGTCATAGAGCTACTGAATGTGGGGGTCCTAAGAAGGACAAGAAAAAGAAGGATCGATCAAACTTGGCTGAATCTAAAGGAGAAAAGAACGATCTCTGTCCAATGCTTTCAGAATGTAACTTGGTTGGAAATCCAAGAGAATGGTGGATAGATTCTGGTACCTAATGTCATGTTTGTTCCAACAAAGAATTATTTTCATCATATACTCCAGCACCTATAGATGAGAAGTTTTTTATGGCAAACTCCAGTGTTGCAGAGGTGGAAGGAACTGGCAAAGTCTTATTAAAGATTACATCAGGCAAGGTGGTGACTTTGTATAGGGTCTCATATGTTCCAGAATTGACAAAGATTTAGTTTCAATTCCAGTACTGACTGAGAATGGATTCAAATATGTATTTGTTTCTGATAAAGTAGTAGTATGCAAAAATGATATGTATGTAGGAAAAGGCTACCTTAGTGATGGTCTTTTCAAACTCAATGTAATTGCAGTTGATATGAATAAAGATTTTGCTTCTTCATACTTGCTTGAGTCTAAATGTGTATGACATGAACGTTTGGGACACGTTAATAACAAAACCTTGCGAAAACTAATCAACTTAAATATTTTGCCAAAATTTGAGTGCAATAAATCAAAATGTCAAATTTGCATTGAATCTGTGTATGCTAAGCATTGTTATAAATCTGCTGAAAGGAATTTAAATCCTTTAGAATTGATCCACACTGATATTTTTGACATGAAGTCAACACCATCATGTAGTGGGAAAAAGTATTTCATAACTTTTATTGACGATTGCACTATATATTGTTATGTCTATTTGTTAAATGGTAAGGATGAAGAAATAGATGCATTTAGGGAATATAAAACTGAAGTTGAAAATCAGTTAGATAAAAATATCAAAATAATCAGAAGCGATAGAGGTGGAGAATATGAATCTCCATTTACAGAAATAAGTTTAGAAAATGGAATAATCCATCAAACTACTGCACCCTACACTCCTCAGTCTAATGGAATTGCAGAAAGGAAAAACCGAACTTTAAAAGAAATGATGAATACATTACTTATAAGTTCAGGTTTACCACAGTACTTGTGGGGGGAATCTATCCTTACAGCAAATCAAATACTTAACAGAGTGCCTCACTCAAAGACAAATGTAATTCCATATGAAAAATGAAAAAGTAGAAAACCCAACTTGAAATTTTTCAAAGTGTGGGGGTGTCTAGCCAAAAGTCCAAGTTCATATACCTAAGAGGATGAAAGGGCCTAATATTGTGGATTGTCTATTTAATGGATATGCCACAAAGAGTAAGGCATGTTGATTTTTGGTTCATAAGTCCGAACATCCGGATATTCATGATAACACAGTAATGGAATCAGATAGTGCTGAATTTTTTGAACATATCTATCCGTATAAAACTAGACTTGAGTCATCTAGTGGGGGATCTAAACAACCCATAGAAGAACTAAAGAGAATCAACCCAATGAAGAAAGTCCAAGACGCAATAAACGTCAAAGGACATCTACTTCATCTGCATCTGATTTTCTAACATTTCTTCTTGAAAGTGAGCCTCAAACATTCAAGGAAGCAATGTTATCTAGCGACTCAACCTCTTGGAAGGAGGTTGTTAATAGTGAAATTGAATCAAGCTTAAGCAATCATAATTGGGAGTTGGTTGATCTTCCTCCAGGGAACAAACCCTTGGGTTAAAAATGGATCTTTAAAGGAAGATGAAAGATGATGAAACTATTGACAAATATAAAGCAAGACTTGTTGTCAAAGGTTTTACACAAAAAGAAGGTCTTGATTATTTTGACACATACTCGCCAGTGACTAGGACTACATCAATTTGGATGTTAATTGCACTAGCTGCAGTATACGGTCTTGAAATTCATCAAATGTATATGAAAACAACCTTCTTAAATGGAGAGCTGGAAGAAGAAATTTACATAGAACAGTTTGAGAATTTTGTAGTTCCTGGAAAGAAAAGAAAGTGTGCAAACTTATTAAGTAACTTTATGGACTAAAACAAGCACCAAAACAATGGCATGCAAAGTTTGATCAAACCATGTTGTCAAATGGATTTAAGATCAACGAATGTGATAATGTGTTTACATTACAGATACTCTAATCAGGAAGTCATATTATGCCTATATGTAGATTGCATGTTTATAATGACCAAAGATATTGCTAATATAAAATCTATAAAGCGTATGTTCGCTACTAAGTTTGATATGAAAGATTTAGGAGTTACTGATGTGATATTAGGAATTAAAATTCTTAAAACTCCTAACGTTCTAGTATTCTCTCGAACTCATTATATTCAAAAGATACTTGAAAAATTCAAATTTTTAAATTTTATAAGGGCAAAGACTCCAATTGATGTAAACCTTCATCTTGCAAAGAATAAAGGTGAAAGTCAGTCTCAATTGGACTATGCTAGCGTATTGGGAAGCTTAATGTATGTCATGAATTGTACACGACAAGACATAACTTGCGCTATCAGTAAACTAATTCAATACAAAAGTAATCCTAATCAAAGTCATTGGTTGGCAATGAAGAGAGTTTTGGTATACTTAGATGACACTCAAAACTATGTTTTACATTACAACAAATATTCAGCCGTTCTTGAAGGATATAGTTATGCAAATTGGATTACTGGGTCAACTGAAACAAAATCCACAATTGGATACGTTTTTACTATTGGTGGAGGAGCAATATCTTGGAAATTATCCAAAAAAAACATGTATAGCTCACTCAACAATGGAGTCTGATTTCATTTCTTTAGACAAGGCAGGTGAAGAATCTGAATGGCTCCGGAATTTCTTAGAAGATATTTCATTTTGGCCCAAACCAATGTCCCCTATATGCATACACTGTGATAGTCAAGATGCAATATAAAGAGTTGGAAGAATTATGTATAACGGCAAGTCTCGTCAGATAGGACGAAGACATAACTCTGTGAGACAACTACTCTCTAGTGGAATTATCACAATTGACTATGTGAAGTCAAAAGATAATGTGTCGGATCCACTTACAAAAGGCCTAACTAGAGAGGGAGTTGAGAAATCATCGACGGGAATGGGACTATGGCCGAGAACAAGTCATTGTGAAGGTAACTCTACGTAGAAGACTGGAGATCCCAAGATCTTGGTTCAAGGAGATAAAACAAAGTCATTGATGACGGTGCAACTTTGTCAAAAAATATTATTTTATGATCCATTCTCATGATGAGACAATGTTTAGTAACCATGAAAAAAACATAAGTACTTTTTAGTGGTTTATAAGTTTGATACATGGAGTATCAAATGGTGTATCTATGGGATAACACATTTAGAAATCACCTATGTAAGTGAGAAGTGTAAGCCGCTTCAAGGAGAATCCGGTAAGGCCAGTTCTTTAAGAACTTACTATCCAAGATGTGTTCATGGATGAAACGAACAAAACAATAAGAACTAAGAACAGTTCAAGGGTTGATTGTGTGACATATGTTGTCTAGGTATACACCAAAGATCGACGGTTCAAAGATATCAAATCTACCGATTGACCGAGTATATCCGATGTATGTTCACTATGGAAAGTTTAAAGGGAAACTTACCTATCCAGATGCGATTAACCTTTACCTACAAGACACACAAGTTTTTTCATGCATATGTTTTAACAATAGTCTTACCCATTCATGTGGGGTATTGTTGGTTTTATCAAGTGTAAATGGGAAAAGAAAAGAGAGAATATAAAAAGTGAGGGAACTATTTTGGAGGGAAAATAAAAAGTCATTTGCAAAGTGCAAATGAAAGTCATTTCTCCCATATCGGCAAAAGAAAGGGAAATTGTTGTCTTTATATAAGGAAACACTTCCATTACTTCTTAAAGAGCTAAGAAGAAGATGCCCCCTCGCGTCGTCGTCTTCGTCGCTCGCTCGGCTTCGGCTTCGGCTTCGGATATGGCAAATGATTTGATTGATAACTTTTTTGGATAAAATTTCTTTAATCAGTTTTTGTTAAGTCAATTAAATCCTATTAATATTATCTCTTCTAAATTTGTGGGTAACAGTAACATTCCGAAAAGTTGTTACTTTCCAAAAAAATGTTATTTTCCTAACAGACACATTTTTCTGAAAAGTTGTTATTTTTTCCAAAAGACACAACTTTCTGGATAAAATGGGTCTGAAGAGATTTCTCTGAATAGACACGTTTCTTGCTGAAAATTGCTATAAAAGGAAGTCAATTTTAAAATTTTCAAACACTGAAATTTTCCTTCTCTGCATATATTTTTCTCTCAAATAAATAAAAGTGTCGATCGACTCAGTCTCTGTGACTTGTTGCTGTTCTGAAGTTCGTTCACATTAAAGAAGTTTGAGGTACCACTATTTATTTAACAGGATTAATCCATTTTATATTGGGAGAAATTAATCCATAACCTCAGGTACAGTGAGGGGATTAAATTTCTTAAGGAGACATAGTAGTTTCTGTGGACTCGGATTATATTGTATTTTTTCTGTTTTATCTTATTTCTGTTTCTGTTTATTGGTTAACCTTATAAATACATGTTAATTAACAGTTGTAGGAGAAGACAATCAATAAGGATTTACCTCGAACCTGGTAGAAAAAACTCAGAATAAGTCTCTTTCTCCTTCTTCTCCAACACTCTTCGTTCTTTCCTTCTTACTATCTCTGTTCAAGATTTTTTTTCTTTTCTTCTGGCTGAAGGTTGCAGTGATGCTGCTTAGGGATTTTATCCCAATCTTTTTTTTAATTAATGACTTATTTGCCCTTAACTTAAATTATAGGGTATTACATTCTCCCCACCTTAAGAAATTCGGTCCCCATATTAAAACTAAGTGTGTACTTGTAGACTTTTAACCATGAGAGAATACTTGACATGCATATCAGTTTTCAACTCACAAGTCGCTTCTTCAATAGTATGGTTTCTCCATAAGATATTCAGGGACATAATATCTCTTGACATTAATTTCTTATTTGTTTGTCAACTATAGCTACGAGTTTCTCTTCATGTGTCAAGTTCTCATCAATTTGTATGGTCGGTGGTTTAAGTACGTGAGAGGAGTGTGAGATACACTTCCTTAAAATAGAAAAATGAAACAACCAGATGGATGAAAGACATTTTTGGAGGAAGTGCCAATATATGTGTCATTACGCTTATCCAATCAAATATCTCATACACTCCTATATTTCTGTAGCTCAATTTACCTCTTTTCTCAAATCACATTACAGTTTTCATAGGGGGACTCTTAGGAAGATTTAGTCTCCAACTACATGCTCTTACTGTCCTTTCCTTTTTATATGTACTAGATTCTGAGAACGTGCCTTGCATATTTGTCCCTTATTATTACTATTAAATTTTTATATACTAAAAAGTTAAGTAATTAAAAAGATGCTTAAATTAAAAATAGTAGTTTAATTATTTATCTTTTATTCGCTAAATAATAACAAATATAATATGAAGAACATTAAATAGATGATATATCTAGTTATTTTTTTGTTATCCTTCTCTCATTCTCTTTTCTTCTCATTTTGAATAGTGTAATTTCCTTCCTATGATAATATCAATATTAGTAATTTGTTCTTAAAAAGCATATTAAAAATTTAATCCTCAAAGTGTTTTTACATAAATAGTGGAGAATGACTCTTCACATTTTATGTGTATGAGAAATAATTAACATTCAATAATTAGGCGGAAGAATATCACATTATCATAAATAAAATAATATCTCTAAGTCAAAAGTAGACATTCTAGTTTGGAAAATAATTACTACTAACTATTTATGGATCCAGCTCCATTCAATAATCTATAGATGGGAGTTTGACAATTTTCTAGCTATAGTTAAAATTTTACATCAACAATAAATAGCTTATTAACATAGTAGATAGACGTTTGATGCATAAAATTTACAAATGCTAAAAGGTTTCGTCAATGTAGTACATATGCAAACTTATGATAAAAACACTTGGTATATTACGAAACACACTTGAAGCCATTACCATGATTAATATGTCAATTATTTTTATCATTATATCACATATACTTCTTCTTTTCAACCTTAAAAAGTACTGTACACATGATTTATGAAGAGAAAAGAATAACACTCCTTTTTTTCATAACATTACTCTTTGAATAATTAATATAAATTGAGCAATATAAACTTTTCAAAATGACTTATTCTAGATATATGATCAATTTGAGGAATGAATGTTCCAATAAACATATAAAGACTAATATTAATAAATTATACATATAAACGAAAAGTTTAAATAAAAATACAACCTCAAAATCACATATATACTATATAGAGTATGATCCATTCTTTATCTCCACTTAGGTGAGCCATTTTATTTTAGTCATATATATATATGATTTCTCATTTAGTCGTTATTCTTACTACTCATAAATAATAATTTCAAAAATATATTTATACTAAAGTAGAACACTCTATCGAGAGCCAAATAAGCATGTCAAATGAACTGATTAATCTTTCATAAATATGAATTTCATTAGTAATTAAGATACATAGTAGAACATGAATTGTATATTACTATTTTCTTCATGTAGGATACAAAATATTCTAATAAAAAAATAAAATCATAAGAAAGTATATCAACATATATAAAAAGGAAATATATAATACTTAGGACTGACAAAAAGGAGCGGATAAAAACAAAAAATAATTTCTGTACATGCAAAATGATTTGCAAAGTACATTTTTGCATGATAATCTCTCATTCTCTTCTCGTCATTTACATGAAGATCATGCTGGGTAATTTATAGAAGTAGCTATGATGACCTTTGAGTAGATAATTAATTTGTATTAAATTAGTTCAATGGTTTTAGTCCATATCAAATTTGTTTAATGGAAAAACATTTCAAATACTCCTAATTTTCACAATAGAGTAATTAATTATTAATGTAGATTTAATTCATGCACCAATCTAAATGAGTTATAAGTTTTTTTCACCCTTTCAGATGCAAATGTCTCGTTCACAGCATTGGTAAGACAAATATGGATAAGTTTGATACAAAAAGGAATGAAGGAATATTATTATGCACCCGCCAGTCGTGCATTTTGATTTTTTAATTAAAAAACTATAAGTGTTGAAGAATTTGTTCTTGTTGTTTTTTAATACTAACCCAAGGATGCAGGAGATAGAGTCTGTACATGATGAAACTACTCTAAAGTGAACACTGAGAACCTCTCAAATACTTCTAATAATATTATAATATAGAAGTAAACTACTCCAAACCAAGAGTTGACTAGATCAGCTAGAAACACTAGTATGCCCAGAGAATGGAGACATGATGCTAACTATTCAAACGACGTCATCATGGGGAAACCAACTGATTCACTTTAAATAAGATCTTCATGGAAAAAGCAGGCCTTCGTCGCACTCATCTTTTAGATTGAACAAAAACATATAAATGAAGCAATGGAAGATGAATCGTAGAAACAAGCTATGAAGGAAGATTTTGATCAATTAGAGCAAAAAAACAAGTGACAAAAATGATCGGAAAAAATTCCAGGGGGACTTGCCAAATTTTTGGACCGTTATCTCATTATTTTGAACAGTGAATATTGGGCAGATTGTTGCTACCACTCTTATTCACAAGAAACAATTTCTAAGCAGTAATTCTACTCAAGATGTGCTTGTTCCATATTAGCTACTTGAGAAGTACCTCTTTTTCAATTGAGTGTTATGATTCAAAAAATACATGTTTAAAAGTGTTGAAGACACAAATCCCTCTACAAGCTAGCCATATGGGCTGCTCATCTCGCGTATTCTATTGGATCACCTTTTGGATCTCCCTATGTTTACACTTAATCCTATTAATGCTCTTATGAATCTCGTGCTTTCCCTGGTACGGAGTATGTCCAGGTAGAAAAACTGGGTGAAAAAAATACTTTGAAAAGGCTAGTGCTTAAACAATCAATCAATCAAAATTTTCTGCGAGTTAGTTATCCCAGTGTTGCAGGACAATGATGAATGTCGTTTGGAGACTCTTTATGATGTTGCTGTAAAGAAAGGAATCTCCACAGTCAACAAGTTGATTCAGCAAGTTGATTCTCTCAAGAATAGAGTCCTACTCCAGTCCTATCTCTGTCTATTGGAAAGAGTATTGATATCTATTATCTTCATAAGTGTTGCTCTACTAATATCTAATATTTACTTTTTATCACTATCCTATATTTCCTTTTTTTAATCAATTTCCTGTATTCTTTTTCTTTTTGATAATGACAAAGGGGGAGATTTTTGCTCTGATAATTTTCATACATACAGGGTGAGTCAACATAACAGAGAACTCATGAAGACAGGGGGAGCTACAATTCCCAACGGGATCTACACATATAAAGATCAGGGAAGTTTGATTGTCTCCTAGAGTATTATGCTAAATTGTGAATTAATTGTCACTATAAAAAAGGAGGAGATTGGTAACTCCACAGAATCAGTTGATTTTGATAAATGACACTTAAACCGTTATTCATACTCTTCGCAGGTAAAGACATCAAAAAGAGATATGTCTTGATCCCCTAAGCAAACAATGAAAGGAAAGAAAAAATAAAATCATCTAGAATCAATGAAGCATATCTTGATTGATATGATGAAATCAAGTTAAACAATTCAAAAGGAAAGGGAATAACATATGCAACAATAAGAAGGCAAAAAGAATATGATCCTCAAATCAAAGGTAGAAAGATTCATACAGTCTTGCAACGGTCAATCAAGTCCATCTTAATATGAAATATAATCCATGATTCCTGCAGACCTTAAGGAAGAACAAGACAAGGTTGTCTCGAGTAAAGATCTTGAAGATCAAAAATCACTAAAGGGAAATCAAGTCAAGAATCAAGAAACAATCACAAGAGGAAATTAAGTCAAGAATCGAGGATATGATAACTAAAAGAAAGCAGAAGTGATTTTACCATGCACATATTAATTATGGACATGAATTAGCAAATCACTCCAAGTCAAAGAAAGTGATTCTACCATAGTCACATTCAAAACGGATATGGAAAACCAAATCGCCCAATTCAAGGGATCCATCAATATCCTTGATTGAAATACCCCCTGGGTTTTCCTTTCAAAGAGCATACTCCCTCTTCTGTAAACCTGCCAGTATCTCAATTGTGAAGTATGCACTTCACTTGAACTTACATTGTAATCTTGTTTTATCTTTCATAAAACTTTGTACACCTTTGAGTGAACAATTGTAAAGAAAAGAAAAAGAAAGATTTGAGTGTAGGTTATACAGGTAGAGGTTGTGTTAGAGAAGAAGGTCTGATATGCATATCAGATGGGCTCTTAATCATAATTACGATTAAATTATCATGTTAATGCTTTAAGGTAGTCTTCAAAACATAAGATATTTTGACAAGACTTGAAGTTGGGGACTATAGTAATCATTTAAGTTTATTAAGTATAAATTTATAAAATCATTAATTCGTGAATATATTAGTCCAAATATATATATTATGGATATTAATATAATTGAGTTTATTGTTTAAGTTCAATAAATATGAATTTTATTAAAATCCAAATTAATTGATTTGAGTTACAATAGATTAGCCTAGCCCAATTACATCTCATCCCATATGCCCATTTTGGGGCCACGTGGCAAATGACATGACATGCCAAGTCAAACAAGAAGCTAATAGGATCATGAATGTTTCAAAAATGACAAGCCCGCTCCGTTAAGTCCATATCCCGTGTCACTTAAATCTGATCGGCCGAAAGTAATCATGTTCCAATCACAACTCCTCTATTCTATAACTATAAATGGGGGTTCTCATAATTAAAAAAAGGATTGAAATTCTAAAAAAGAAGCTGGAGAAAGCCCTTGGTATAAATATATTGAAAATTCTCTCTAAGCTACAAGTTAAGAATTGAGGCATTCATGTTTAAGAACGAATTCTAATGGTCTCTCCAACTAGGGGTGCAACTATTATCATAATTTGGCTGGCCTTGGCCCCTTTGCACATTACCAACATAATTCACAGAATCTGGATTTGCCTTAGAGTGCTCAGTGCCATGGGTTCCACTACCATATACCCTCATCAATTTGCTGCTTGTTGTATCACATTTATCTGTGCTTTATTTAGAGTCAACTGCTTAAACTGTAAAGTCATGCTATGTTGCATTGCATCTATTTTGAATAAAGGCAGTAGCTTGGTCTACATCTAAGATCCATGTAGCCATTTAGGGTTGCTGGAATGATAGGGACATGAGGAGGTATTCCTTAGTTATCAATATTTTCCGGATTGTTCGGAACCCTTGGGTTATTCACATCTTTCGGATTGTCTTGATGATCATTACCACGATTTCTCGGACGTCCTAGCCCTAATTCTCCTCGCCCTTGATTCATTTTTTTACGCTGATGCAGAACTCTTTCAAGTTTGTTGTAAGGATCAACATGATCTCCTTTTCGAGCTAGGCATGAAAGCCAAATGCCCGCAATAAACAAGCTAAGTTCAAGTAATCAGTATCTGGATATTCTAATTGTAGACTTAAGAAAATTGAATATAAATCAATTTCTAAGTACCCGACTGCGGCGCCAAAAACTTGTTGCTCTTCAATATACATGCAAGTATTGTGGTTTTGCAAGTAATATATAATCTTTTTATAAACGAGTTATCGTTCCCAAGGGACTTATGATTATTTGTATCCAAAACTTAATTTTACAACTGAGAGTAAAAGTAGAGTTGATGATTTATTATTAACTACGACTACTTTAATAGTGAATACATATAACTAAGATTGAACGACTTAAAGATGGTGTTTCAAGAAAGAAAAAGACAATTCAAAGGCTGCAACATATGTTGAATATCATGCATCATAATATTGATTTCGAACTAATTTTGGTTATCACTGTTTATAGGTTAATTATATTAGTCAGGCTACACACCTCTCGTCTTCTACCCCAATTATATACCTAACTACATCGTTGAGCGGAGATAAGTAAGCTAATTGACGATCATTTATATTTCATCCTATTTCTTTACCAAACAAGATGTTCGTCTGGGTGTCCCTCTTGAACACAAATCGCCTCAATCTAATGGGTCGATCGAGCTCTCTATATCCTCTTGTCTATCTAATCCCTCCTCTCTCGATTTTAAGGTTAGACACTAAATTTATCTTATGATGATCAAGCATAAAATATAAAAATAAGAATATCGAAGTAACTTCTGTTGACAACCAAGAATTAATTCAAAAGAAAATAATATTCAACATTAGGTTCGTAGCTGCAGCCCCAGAACTAGGGCAATTGAACACTAATACTATTCAAAAATCACAAAAGACAATTATTCATGTGATTTCCAAAAATAAAAGAGTAAGTAGATCAAAACCTATTACAAAGTTCAATTTTTGTTCTTGCACACCAATTAAAAAGTCGAACCCCAACAATGAAACCTTAAGGGCCTATTTATAGTAATTACGAAAAAAAGAATCGAATTCTAATTTAACTATGAGTCCTTTTAACTTCAACTTTCATCAACAAATACTCATAAGGCTGGGGCGCCGCGCCGGAATCGTTCCTGACAGGGTGGCGCCCTGCGCTGCCATTGTGCCTTAAACATGTCGCAGTCAGCTTGGCATGGCGCGGCGCTCCCTTGCTGCACTAGGGTTATTGGGGCGTCGCACCAATGTCGCGCCTGACTGCATATTGTCACTTTCAAATCATTTTCCTTCCAATACTTGATCATCTCCCTTAGTAACCTGAAAAATCACTAATCCTTTATATTTGTGTGCAATTATCGTAATCTTGAGATAAAACATGCTAGTTAGATTAGATAATGTCCTAAACTAACGTTAAAGATGGGTAATTCGTAGTAATTGGGCATATAAATATGCTCAAGATCAGTTAACATAATGGTTTGTCTTGTAAGCTTGAGTGAGGGTTCGAAACCAGCTCAGTGCAAATATTTATTTTATAACTCATCTTTTTTTTTTTACTTTATAATCAAATCTTTCCTTCTTTCTTTATGACTTACCTTTTAATATCGTTTCATTTTTGTGGTTCCTTCCCCCCATTTATACTTAATTTGATTACTTCACGTTTAGTTTTATTTTATATTATATAGTTTATGTAATTTTTGTGATTAAAAGAAAATCACGATTTTATTATTTTCTTAAGAAATTTTTGCAGCCTTAGAAATCCCTCATGATAATTTATTTTTTTCTAAAAAAATGAAGAGTTCTTTTAACTACGACATATAAATAGTTATGCATGTATACTATGCGACTCGTAGAAAATTTTTATATTAGTTAGCAAGCAACCACAAACTTAAAATTCTGAATCCGCCACTGAGAGTTGCTGAACAAATTGTAGCAAATCATTTATCAATTCACAATCAGATTTTCCTTTAACAATTTTCATCACATTCTAAATCAATATTATTTATATAATTTTAGAACATTAATATTCTTTAATTAATCTACATGTTCTATTCATTAAAAAAAGAGACTACTTTCGTATGAATAGTCACAACAATTTCCTCCTTCTTATTTCTTCTGTCATAAATCATAACCATTCAATTTTTATAAATTCTGGGAGATCCTTTTTCAGTGACAATTTGAGATCATTTAAAATTTCATTTCCATAAACTAGTATTCGTACCCGCGCATTGCACATATATTTTTCAATATCATAATTTTAAATTAAACATAATTTATAAAATTTATTATTCAGTGATTAATTATTTGTCGAATAGTTTATAATAATACATTATAACTACCAAACAACACTATTTATTGGATTTATAGATGAAAAAGAAGGATAAAAATATAAAATATAATACTAAACAAATAGAGAGCGTATAAAAATAAATATGTGACTGTTTGTAAGATTATGTACATTTCATTTAATAAAATAGTATGAACACTTGGTATTTATAAGTTTCAGCTCCTATATTGGGGGCGTATCAAAATAATCGTTCTATTAGTTACAAACATACAAAATATATAAAGTTAAAGTTATCTTTTGTGTATGTACAATATGTGTTTGAATCACCTTTATTTTTTTATATGTTTACTAATCTATTTAAACCTCTTTTTAATTATTTGTGTGTTTACTCTAATATCGATACAGTGCAAAATTGTATATAATTAAATGTTACTTCATTACCTCTTCCTTCTACCTCAAAAAAGGCATTAAATCCTTGTTAGAACCAATATAAGCAATGAAATATTCTCTACATTCGGTATTATTTGTCATATTATGCTTTTCGAAAGTCAATTTAACTAATTTTTAAAGTCAAATTAGATCACATTAATTTAATATTTTTTTAAAAAAAA
Organism: Solanum lycopersicum; assembly: GCF_036512215.1. Lineage (NCBI taxonomy): Eukaryota > Viridiplantae > Streptophyta > Magnoliopsida > Solanales > Solanaceae > Solanum > Solanum lycopersicum. Next base: position 26,967,105 of record NC_090803.1, on the reverse strand, counting down.
TAGATATTTTAAAAATATATGAAAAAAACCTATAAATTGCAATTTTTCACAATTAATATAATAAAAAAATATATCTTAAAATTTTAATCAAAGCTTTTATAATTTATCTCTAAAAATAGATATCATAACAAACAATATCCGACCGAGGAATAGTAATGTATAAAATATCGTTCCGCCAGTCTTAAACATCGATGTTAGTGAAGAAAGAAATAAAAAGACACTGGATCATGCAGAATGCATAAACTATAGAAGTGGATGATGACAGAAGTTGTGGAAATAATAGATTTTTATGAAAAAGTGGGTTGATAAAATTGTGGATAGCAGTTTATTTTTGGAAGTCGTGGAGTTATGGAATTGTGTATTTTATAGGGATAAGGATTGTTAATTCTCATTTGTCTTCGTCAAGATTAAGAGGTTTGAATCTAAATATATATTTGAATATTAAATTTTACATTAACATTTAGATACTATGATTTGAATAGATCTGAATATTAAAATGTAGTCTATATATGTGAACACTAAATAATTAATGTTATTTTTTTAATATATAAATGACCATGTTAAATTGAACATTATATTAATAAAACATTATAAAACTTCATTTCAACAAAATATATGGCTTTTGATAACAAAAGAAGTTTTAAATGTTTTACTAATCATGATTTGGAGTATTATTTTTTCATTCAAAAACCTCCATCAACGACAATACACCACAAATATTATTGCAATCAATGTTTTTGACACACGTCAATACAAAAAAGTTATTATTATTAAATAAAATACTTAAAAGGATTTATGAAAACTCACAAACATTATTATTATAAAAAAATACTTGAAAAAATTTATGAAAACTTACCAGTGTAAAAGTAAAAAATGGTGTTTAATTGAGAAAAATAAAAAAGAAAGTTTTTAGTTATGCGATAAGAAGGCACGCCCAAAGTAGAGAAACAATGATTTATTATTTGAAAACTTATTAAATGAGTCTAAATGTTATTAAGATTCCTCCTATTCATTCAGACCTCTTCAGATCCATTAGAAGACTTTTTCAAAAAATAAAAACAAATAAACTTAATAAGCTGAATCTGAGTGATTTAGATTCAGACCAAAAAAATCAAACACACTTAATAGGCTAAATCTAAATAATTAAGATCCATATCTCAATTAAGTGCCAAAAAATGAGACCCTTAAGCCATGTTTGGTTTTTCAAGTTTTAAATTAAAAAATAAGAGATCTTTCTTTTGTCAAAACACAGTTATTTTGTATATCGATTTTCTACTTTTTTTGTGTAATTAGTTATTTATATTATTCTTGTGTTTCGCAATTTGAATTTTTAATTGAAAAATAGATTTTTAATTGGGAGTAATTCTAACTTCTTTGTTGATAATTTTGGTAGTGATTATAATCTTAAAATTAAAAAGGAGTTTTAATATTTATTTTGAAAAAGTTGATTGTGTTTGTTTTAACGTATTGAGATTCAGTTTAAAATTTAAAAATATTAACTAAGTTTACATAATAAAATTGTAAGTTAACAAATAACATAAATAAATGAAGTTCTTTGTCTTAAAATAATTTTCGTACTTGATGTTTTGCGAAAGATGATACTAATTATTTTACTACAATTTTATTTCTCCAATTTTCTATTCAAAATCAAAAGAATAAAAATATTTCGAAAAACAGTAAATAGTCAAGGTAACTTTAAATTTTCGAATTTTCCCATTTTGTTAGTGTTTGCAATTTTTATTTTTTATTTTTAGATTTTAAATTAATTTAATGTGGTGCTGATACGTAGGTATTTTTTCTTCTCCTTATATATAAAGATAGATGATTGATCCCCAATTCATTGATATGTTTCGTCGAAGTTCTTAGAATTGGAATTCAGGTATTGACTTTCTATTAAAGAAGAGAAGATAACAAAACAAATATGCATTGGAAGTTCTTAAAAGATTGAAATCCAAAAATAAAAGTTGAATTACTATGATACCCTCAATAAAAAATACTCTGTTTATTTAATTATGTTATATTAAAAGTTTACCTTTTCACATTAATGGACTGTGACTTTTGCAATGAGTTTTGATTTTTTCAAAGGGATTAACTCTTTTGACGGGTTGTGACATTTATGATAACTTGTGTCTTTTCGAAAGGACTGATTTTTACAAAGGATTATTCCTTATCTAATGAGTTGTGACTATTTCAAAAAGTTATGTCATTAATTTTGAGCAGAGACTTTTTTAAAGGATTGTGACTTATGTAATAAGGCACAATCAAAACATATCCATACTATCAGTGCATTAGTTAACTGTTTACTAGTTACTGCAGTATAAGCTCAAGTCTTTAGGTACTGTGGTTTAAGTTTTTTAGTAAATGATTTTCTTTACTATTTACTAAGTCTTCAGCAACTAATTAGGATTAGCTTTACCTCCGCATTTTGTGCAGTTCGCTTAGGATATTGTTAGACTCAATCGTGTATATCAAGCTGTTACATTCCAGCCATCAGGAATTAAGTGCATCGGCAACTTATCTTGTTTATATATGGTTTCAAGAGACACAATAAACTCTAACGAGTATGATCCTATTTTTATTTTATTTTTTTCTCTCTGCCAAAATCTATCAATGGGTTTTACTTCTCTAGTTGTCACTGCAGATACTAACATAGGAGTGACAATCGTCAAAATTTAGTCCGGCATTCCTATTGACTATCAAATTACTTGGCAGCCAAAACTTTTCAACGTGGAAGACACAATTTTTAATGCTTATGCATGGTCATGATCTATATGATCATCTCGATGGATCTGCTCCTTGCCACTCTCGCACGATAACAACTGGTACAATCACTAGTGCGAATCCTGTGTTTTCTCTTTGGTTTCGCCAAGACCAACTTATTCAGAATACACTTATGGCATCTCTTGATCAGACAATTGCCGTGAACAAGTCTCAAACCAGAATTTTCAGTTTGCCTGATAGACTTGCGTAGCTGACCAAAGACTCTCAACAAGCATTAAATATTTTCAAAATATTTAATCTGTTTCTGATGAACTCTACTGCTGGTGCCGAAGTTACCAACTCCGAACTTATCGTTAAGATCCTGAGTGGTTTGGGCCCAGAATTCCGTGGGATTTCCGCTTCAATCCGGCTCGTGACTCCACTATTACTTATGAAGAACTCACAAAAAGCTATGAAGACTTTAAGACGACTCCCAACCAGATTACTGCTGCAGCTGCTACTTCCACCAAGTCTGGTTATCCCGACTCTCGGCACCATCGTCGCTCCAACAATGGAACTGGCAGCAATCAACAATGGCAGTCCAACAATTGTTTTCCTACACCCAATCAGTGTCACTCTTCGCTCACCACCAATTCTTATGATGGTGTTCATTGCCAATTGTGAAACAAACCGGGTTATGTTACAAGTGTTTGTTGATCAAAATCTCACAATCATTTTGACGCAGAGGCCAACCATATTTAAGGCATGCAGTCATCTGAAACTCCCTGGATTGTTGACTATGACATCTCATCATATCACTGCTCACCTTTACAACTTGCAAGCTTACAATGGCATGGACTAGGTCTCACTTGACATCATCGATTGGCTCATCGACATGCAAGACTTGTAAATTTTGTTTTATATAAATTCTCGCTTCCTTTTTCATGCAAAAATGTTTTAGTTTTTAATTCTTGTTCATCAAATAAAGCTCGTCGACATCCGTTTTAACAACTAACATTATCATGTACCAAACCATTTCAAACCATTTTTCAGTGATATGAGGGGGCCTTCTTCAATTTTATCAATTCAAAAAATAATTATATTACTGTAATTTTGTTGACCACTATCCCAAATACCAATTGGCTTTATACCTTGGATAAAAAAAGCGACTTAAAACAACTTATCCAAAACTTTGAAGTTTTAATGGAAAGTAATTCCAATACAAAAATTCTTTCTCTATATACAAGTAGTGGTGCAGAATATAAAATCATTGATTCATGCCTAAGAACTCAAGGTATTGAACATCTTTTAGCTTCTTCATACACCCCTCAACGAGTTGCTCTTGCCGAACGTCGAGATCGATATATTATTGAAACAGAATGAACTTTACTCCATGAAGCTTCGCTCCCGCCGACCCTTAGGTCCTTTGCCTGTCAACACATGGTTTATATCATCAATAGCTTACCTACCTTACTTTTGCAAAATCAATCACCTTTCCATATATTATATGGTAAACATCTAGATTACGCCCAATTAAAAATTTTGGGTGCTTGTGTTATCTATGACTCGAGCCATACTCGAAGCATAAATTAGAGCCGAGGACGACGCCTTGTTTTTATTTGGGTATTTTCATCAAATTATCATTGCCGTCAATGTTTTTTTGATTAGAAATCTTAAAAAATATACTTGTCTTGAGATGTCACATTTTTTTAAAGTGTTTTTCGTTTTCAAACTATGTTTTCAAAGCTTTCCTCATATTTTAAAACTCTTTCTTGGGAAAACCTGGTTGAACCTACAACGGTTGGGTCTCCTCTATCTTCTCCAACATCTTGTACAGATTAACCACCCTCTATTATTTTACCTCATGCAGATACCATCAAGCACACGCATGAGACTTTCTCTTCTGACTGTGCTTCAACAGGGTCTGCGATTTCAGGTACTTTTCATAATTCTTCTCCTCTACTTTCTTTTCTTTCTGCTGCCCTATCACATTCTATACCCCTGTCACCAACTTAACTACCATCCACATCCAATCAGCAAACACCGAAATCTCCTATTCAATTTGTTTACTCACATCGCTCAACTCAACTGGCACAACAAAACACGTCTGCTCCAGCTTTGCGTAGCCCACCCGCTTCCCACCTGCTTCAACATCGACTCATCACCCGTTCACAACACAATATCCATAAACCAAAGAAGCTTTTTAATTACATGGCCCAAATAACACCTCCATTCACTCCCACCACCTTCAATCAGGCCACCAAACAGATAGAGTGAAAGATGCTATGAAAGTTGAGTTTGATGCACTATGTAAAAATCAAACGTGGGAATTGGTGCCATGTGATCTATCTAAAAATGTTATTGCTTGCAAGTTGTTGTACAGAATCAAGCGTAAGGCTGATGGTTCTATTCATCGCTATAAATCTAGATTGGTCGCAACGGGATTTATCCAACATCCCTGTGTTGATTTTCATGACACGTCCAGCCCAATGGTCAAACCTACTACTGTGCATGTGTCCTCTCTATTGCAATCAAATCTGATTTGCCTATCCATCAACTTGGTGTAATAACACATTTCTTCAAGGAAGTATAGATGAAGAGTTTTATATGGCCCAACCTCAAGGATTTGAAGATACAACTTACTGAACGCATATTTGTCGTCTTTATAAAGCTATCTATGGACTAAAACAAGCTCCCAGAGCATGGTATAATGAACTCAAGAATCATTTTCTCATGTTGGGCTTCATTAACTCTAATTCTAGCAGTACCCTATTTATCCGTCATCATTCTCATGCCACTGTATACCTATTGTTATATGTAGAAGATATTGTCATTAATGGCAACGACACCAACTGTTAGTTAGTTAATTTCTTCCCTTAGTGTTCGTTTGATGAGTCCAAGATTTGCACTCATTTAGGGCTCGATTTTGAAAGGTTTAGTGTCCTCAAATGTATAATTTGTCTATAAAACTGAATAAAATCTTGAGTTTCAGGCATTCTGAAATTAGATACAAGGCACTGACACTATATAGCAAAGAGGAACAGAAGAAGCTAAATGAACAAAGAAATGAAGATATGAGGATCTTTGTACCCATTCGATGTGTTGCCAAAAGGTCTTATCCTCGCCTTTTGTTCTAGTGAGTTGTGCCCTGAAGGAAAGAATCAAATCGGCGGAGAAAATAATTAGTCGGCATTCCTCTAAGTAGTTCCGCAAAGAAATATTGTATCGGCTAATGATCCAAAAAAATGAAGATGTTATAGTCTAGAACAAGACGGCGATGAAGCTACCAAAGGGCGGACAATCGATGTCACACTTTGAAAATCCAAGACAAGTCTTAGAGCCCAACATAGGTTCCATGGAGTCTAAGCACTGTGTTAAGATCTATTTTAATTAATATAGGTCATTTACCAAGTTTAAGAACCAAAATGTCCAAGAACGTCCATGACGTTCGGAAACTAGTTCTAAGGGGTACTAGCGTGACTTAGTCTATTTGACTAACTTTTAGGAGTCGAAAATCCATGAAATTAGGTGGAAGGGTGTATAAAGTTCTAAAGATGATTCGTGGTCAAAATATCTGGGTACAACTCTTCTAACACCAACCAAGGGACCTTGAGGAGGACCTTAGAACGTTGGAGGAAACACTGCCTAGGCAATGTGAATCCATGAAAAAACCATCAACGGCTCGTGTGTGGATAAATGGGGCATCGATGATAACAGTCGTCCCACACCTAGCCATATTGATGGATCCATCGCCTGCACAAGTCTCTGACCACATCGACGAGTGTGCAGGATGGAGGAGGGGGCACTCGTCGACTCACAGACGGCCCGTCGGTGGGGTTCTATCTTTGAGGGTTATGTTTTCCTGCATGTGTTTAACGTTGATTCATCTCATTAATTATGGAGTTTAGGTGTTACTTAGGTATTAAATAGAGATTAATTAAATAATTCAACCCCACATATAAAGACCCCAACTCTCATTATTCTATAAAATCTTCCTCAAACGTTGAGGTATGAGATCTAATTCACCTTTGAGACTCTTTCCTCAAAGGGTTCCTTCTTAATGGATTTCAAAAGTTGGGTTTTCAAGTGGATTTCACTCAATTACAAATTTGATGTTATGAACTGAGTTTTTTTATGGTTTCTTTAGGATACAATGGATAGATTAACATGTAATTTAACTTGATTATTATAATTTGTGATGATTTGACCTAAATTGAAGAGCATGATCCTTAACCCTTAACCCTAGGTTGTTCTTGATGAAAATTGTGTTGTGATTGATTCAATTGTCTTAATTGTGGGTTAAATCACTATTAGATGATGTTTTTACACCAATCATCAACAAATTGGAATGAATTGTTTTCTTTCATTCTATCTTGAGAAGTGATCTAGGTTATGGAAATTGGCCTAAGTAAACTTGTTTTAAGCATTGATTTGGCATTGAATTATGGTGTGGTGACTCTTCTAGTATTGTTATCATGTTGATTATTGAATTATGATTTTGAACATCTAAATAGTATTTAATTGAGATTTGTGGTAAGGCCGATATTATGAACCATGAAGGATACTTGGTAATCCTTGGAATCTCTATTCTAATTGTGATCAATTGTGGTCAAGTCATGATGTTATATTGGAGAATGCCTTATATTCAGATGATAGGGTGGTATGATGTTGAATTGAAATGTCTTGACTATGTTGTGAGGTTGATTAAGGTGTATGTGATATAGGGATGGTGATGACTATCAACGTGCCTTGATATGCTATGAAATGCTAATGTGTTAACCTCACTTATATGAATTGTGATGAAAATACTATACTCATGCAATTCTTAATGAGCTATTGATGGTGATTATACAAGGGGTAGACCCTATGACCTAAACTAAGCTATCATTGATAATTAAAGGATTGAAGACATTTCAATAAAGGGACTTATCTTAGAACGGAGTGAACTTGACTATGGGAGGTGATAATTTCCCATAGAGGAAGATTCTCCCTATAGTTCTACATGAGATGTTGACTTTTCAAAGAGGAATACTCATCCAGTAGATTCCCAATGGAGGAGACCGCAATTACAAAATGGTATAAAGAGGAAATATACTATCTCTTACTTCTTGAACTATGTTATCCCCATAGGAAGACTAGCTAGTGGATCCACCTAGAAAGCTATGTTTATGTTTGGTTTTACTTTGGCCACTAGACAACCTTCCATCGATGTAAGGTTTTACAACACCGGATTCCATACTTACATCTTGTGGTATATGTTGGTTAAGGCAAGTGTTCCCTATATTAAAATAAAGTAATGAACTATAAACTACTTAGGTGATTTGAGAGGTTTAACTTAGCCTAGGTAAGGGTATGAGACTCTACTTATGCCTTACACTACGTAAGGGTATCTGAAGTTGGACATTGGTTATGGTTTCTTGTTGAGGTTACTTGATTGAGTAAGGTTATGGGGCTTTGCACTAATTGACTCGATAAGGATTCATTAGTAGTTGTCTTGACTATTATAATAGGATTAACTTCTTATTCATACTTGTGATGTTATTCCTTGATGATAGGGTTGTAGTAAATCATGGGTTCAAGTATGTTGGGATACATGTTACTTGTTTGAGTTAGTAAGCATGTTTGGTTAATTGGTATGACTTGATTGATTTTGCATGAGACTTTTAAAAGGGTAAAATGGAATATTTGACTAAATATCCCTTTTTAGCATGTTTTCCTATTATATATGCGTATGGTCTCAAACTTAGTACATGTGGAATACTAACTTCATTTTCTTCCCTTTTCTCAAACATTTTAGGTTTTGATCGTTGAAGGTTCATTTGGGATGACTTGAAGAAGGTTAGGATATTCTCTATCATCCAAGTGGGTAGGTCCACACTTTCCGAGGGCGATGCCAATATCTTGCCTGTGATTCTTAGACTTTTATGTTCATTCCACTTTCATTGTGTGCGACTTGTATAAGCCTATATGTGGCTTCTTTACCTTGGATGTAGGTCTATGCCCACATTGTTATGATCGTTTATATGGTATGAGATAAACAATCTTTGAGACTATTTGCTATTTTAAACATATGTATGTGCAATAAAAGTAGAAGGCTATGTAAGCTTCCTACATGAAGGGTCTATGTATAATCGACACGTATATATTATGTGTATGTAGAGGTGTATGTAGACCTCCAAGTAGATGTAATAAATGTTTTAAATTTTTTCTCAAATTTCAACCTATGAATGTAATTACATTAGGCTAGGGGGATAGTCTTAGTTCTCAAAAAAGACGACGATGCCGATTTCATCTAGGGGGTAATCCCAAATGTGACAAACTTGGTATCAGAGCATGAGGTTGAATATAGTTGAGTTATGTGTCTATCTCTACCATGTGTATGTAGGTTTTAATTCATAAATGTGAAGAAAGCCACATTTATGAATAAGAACCTATGTGATGCCTAGGAATCACTGTCTTTCTTGAAAATCCTATATCGTGTTGTTAGAATATACTTATGGTGTGCTTTTGCATCTAATCCTATTGTTTTTCTTATAGGAAGAATGAACACTCGAAGGAATGCGACTCGAAGGCTTGAATTGGAAATTGCCAATGTGGGGGCTCCTCCCCGTGGTGAGGAAGTTCCTCCATTTGAAGAAGATGCTAATGTTGACCAAGCTCCGGTCAGTTCTCCACCCTTGACGGATGAAGATTTAAGGGCTTCCCTCATTCAATTGGCTCAAGCCGCCACTGTTCAAGCCCAAGCTATGACGGCCCAAGCCAACTGGGAGCTTTTAGCCCGTCCTCATCAATAAGTCACTAATATGGCTTCCGTCTAAGATATTTCACTCGGATTAATCCTTCTACTTTGTACGGGTATAAGGTTTATGAAGACCCCCAAGAATTTATTTATGAAGTCTCTAAAATACTTTTATCTATGGGGTTGACGATAAGTAAGAAGGCCGAGTTGGCCACCTCTCAGTCAAGGACGTGGCTCAAACATGATATGTGCAATGGAGGGATAATAGGCCATTGAGGGGTGGTCCGTTGACTTGGGAGATATTTAAAAAGGCTTATATAGATAGGTTATTTCCTAGGGAGATGAGGGAGGAAAAAGTGGTGGAGTTCATCAACCTTCTCCAAGGAGGAAGGAGTGTTCACAAATACTCCTTGGAATTCATTAAATTGTACAAATATGCTTCTTCTTTGATTTTCGATCCTAGAGACCAAATGAGTCGCTTTGTGATGGGGTTTTCGAAACATTCACAAGAGAAGTGCCACGCGTCCATGATACATGACAACATGAACATTTCCTGTCTTCCAGTGCATGCTAGAAAGGGTGAGGAAGCAAGGGCTAAGAGAAAGAGTAGAGATGTTCAGAGGGAAAAATCATTTGATGGAGGTTCTTCAAAGAATAAGCTTGAAAGACAAGCCTAGATTTAAGTAGCAGGTTTCTAATCAAGTTCCATCCAAGTTCCCTAAGGCTCGTGATGACAAGGTAAATAAACTGAGAGCTAAAAAGGTAAAGGGTTGAAACTCACCAAATGAGAAGCCTACATGTGCCAAGTGTGGAAAGGGTTATGTTGGTGAGTGCTTGGTAGGAACGGGAAATTGCTTTAGTAGTGGCAAGAGTGGTCACAAGATGAGTGATTATCCAAACTTGAAGGGTCAAGAGAGTGGTGGACAAGCTCAAGCAAGTGGTTCTAGTGATGCTCCTAACAAGAATCGCCTCTATGCTCTCGGCTCTAGGGGTGAACAAGAGACTTCTCCCGACACGGTGACCAGTATTTTGAAAGTCTTTACCATAAGTGTATATGCTTTACTTGATCCGGGTGCTACCTTGTCATTTGTTACCCCTCTTTTAGCTAAAACCTTTGATATTTTACACGATATTTTGCATGAACCTTTTATAGTGTCTGCTCTGGTGGGTGAGTCGATTCTTGAAAAAAGGGTGTATAGAAATTGTCCAATAATGTTGCCCAATAGAGTTTCTTATGTTGATCTAGTAGAACTAGATATGCTAGATTTTGATATTATATTTGGTATGGATCAGTTGCATGCTTTCTTTGCTTTGATTAATTCTAGGACAAGGGTGGTGAAGTTTAACTTTCCAAATAAACCCGTTGTAGAGTGGAAGGGGAAATTCTATTCCTAAAGGTCGTATTATCTCTTGTCTAAAGGCATGCAAAATGATCTCTAAAGGTTGTCTATACCATATTGTAAGATTCAAAGATCTAGACTCTGAAATTCCTCCTATTGATTCGGTCCCCGTAGTTAGTGAATTTCGGGAAGTCTTTCCTAATGTCCTTCCCTGTATTCCTCAAGAATGGGAAATTGATTTTGGTATTGATTTGCGACTGAAAATGAATCCCATTTCAATTCCTCCTTATCAGATGACTTCGACCAAATTGAAAGAGTTGAACGCTAAACTTAAAGATTTACTAAACAAAGGCTTCATTAGACCTAGTATTTCTCCATGGGGTGCTCCATTTTTGTTTGTGAAGAAAAAGGATGGGTCCTTAAAAATGTGAATTGATTATCGCCAACTTAATAATGTCACAATCAAGAACAAGTATCCTCTCCCTCGGATTGACGACTTGTTTGATCAACTCCAAGGGGCAAGCTAATTTTCTAAGATTGACTTGGCATCAGGGTATCACCAACTTAGGGTGAGAAATTAGGATATACTAAGGACGACATTCCATACTAGAAATGGTCATTATATGTTTTTGTATGCCTTTCAGTCTCACCAATGCTCCGGTGGCATCTATGGACCTAATGAATAGGGTGTTTCGAAATTACCTAGATTCATTTTTCATTGTCTTCATTTATGACATCATGGTATATTCAAAAAATGAGAGTGATCATATGGGTCATTTGAGGGTGGTATTGCAAAACCTTAAGGAACATCAATTGTTTGCCAAATATGGAAAGTATGAGTTTTGGTTGAGGTCGGTGAAATTTCTTGCTCTTATCATCTCTAGTGAAGGAGTTGAGGTTGATCCAAGGAAAACGTAGGCGGTGAAAAATTGGCCCAGAACTTTGACTCCAATCGATATTAAGATTTTCTTGGGCTTAGCGAGTTATTATCAAAGGTTCGTGGATGGTTTTGCATCCATTGCATCTCCCTTGACTACTTTGACCCAAATGTGTAAGAAATTTGAGTGGTTGGCGGCATGTAAGAGAAGTTTTTATATGTTAAAAGATAGGTTCACTTCCGCTCCGGTGTTGACCTTACCGGAGGGTACGAAGGGTTTTGTTATGTATTGCAACGCATCTCGTGTGGGTCTAGTGTGTGTAATGCAACACGGGAAAGTGATAACCTACGCTTTTAGGCAACTTAAGGTACATGAGTGAAACTATGCGATTCATGAGCTGGAGTTAGTAGCCATAGTGTTTGCTTTGAATATCTTGAGGCATTACTTGTATGGCATTCATGTTGATGTTTTCACTGATCATAAGAGTCTCCAATATGTGTCTACCCAAAAGGGGTTGAATCTCTAACAAACAAGGTGGTTAGAATTATTGAAAGATTGTGACATGAGTGTCCTCTATCACCCCGTCAAGGCTAATGGTGTTGTGGATGGCCTAAGTCATATGACTATGGGTAGTGTATCCCACATTGATGAAGCCAAGAAATACCTACTGAGGGATGTACATAGGTTGTCTATATTGGGGGTATGACTTAAATATTCTTCAAATGGTGGGGTCATTGTCCATCATAACTCCGAGTCATCCTTAATGGTGGAAGTGAAGTCCAAACAACACTTTGATGAACATTAATGGATTTGTTAGTGTCGGTTCTTGAAAATTTAAATGAGTCATTCTACTTAGGGGAGGATGGTGTGTTAAGGTACCAAGGGAGATATGTGTTCCCGATGTAGATAGATTGAGGGACCGGATCCTAGAAGAAGCCCATGGGTCCCGCTACTAAATTCATCCAGGTTCGACAAAAATATACCATGACCTTAGAGAGAGATATTGAGCGGTAAGGAATGAAGAAGGACATAGAAGTATTTTTCGCTTACTGTCCAAATTGAGAATAAGTAAAAGCCGAACATTAAAATCCGGGTGGCTTACTACAAGAGATCCAAATTCCTACTTTGAAGTGGGAAGACTCAATATGGACTTTATAGTGGCTTTACCTCGGAGTAAAAGTCATATAATTCCATATGTGTGGTTGTGGATAGGTTGACTAAGTCCGCTTTCTTTATTCTCGTCAAGTCTACTTATTCGGCGGAAGATTATGCTAGGATCTTCATAGATGAGATTGTGTGTCACTGTGGTATTCCATTATCCATCATATCAGATCGGAGTGCACGATTCAAATAGGTTTTTGAGGTAGTTCCAAACAGGGTTGGGCACTAAGGTGAAGTTGAGTACCGCTTTTTATCCCTAAACGGATTGTCAAGTGGAACATACTATTGAAACCCTTGAAGATATGCTTAGGGCTTGCATCATTGATTTTAAAGGGAAATGGGATAAACATTTGCCTTTGGTGGAGTTTGCCTATAATAATAGTTTTCATTTATCCATTTCCATAAATCCCTATGAAGCCTTGTATGTTAGGAGGTGTAGGTATCCTATTGGATAGTTTGAAGTGGGTGAGACTTTGATTCTTGGTCCCTATTTGGTTTATATGACTTTGGAAAAGGTTCATATCATAAGTAACCGGTTGCAAATGGCCTATAGTCGGCAAAAGTCTTATGACGATCATAGGGGAAGGGGTTTGAGTATGAAGAAGGTGATAATGTGTATTTGAAAACTTTACCAATGAAAGGAGTGGTTATAGTTAGAAATAAAGCGAAGTTGAGTCCTTGTTATATGGGTTCCTGATAAATCTTGCAAAGTGTTTGTAGGGTTGCATATGAATTTAAACTTCCTAGTTAATTCGTCTCGGTTCATTTGGTTTTCCATGTTTCTATGTTGAAGAAGTGTATCAGTGATCCCATCCATTCTTCCTATTAAGGGTCTTGGTGTCAAGGATAAACACTTGTAAGGAAGTTCCAGATCAAAATTCTTGATAGCCAAGTCAAGAAGTGAAGGAATAAAGTGGTGGTTTCCGTCAAAGTGTTATGGAAGAATCACCTAGTTGAGGCTGCAACATGGGAGGACGATACCAACATGAAGTCCTATTACCCTCATAATTTTGATAATTAAGGTTATTCATTATTTTTAACAATATAAATTTGATTAGGAATTGAAGTTTTCATAATTTTTTGTGAATTCTTGCAAAAATGTGCATTTTGAAAGTTGCATTACAGTGAAATTGCAGTAAATTTGGTGCCTAAAACTTGAATTTTGCCTTATTAGTTTATTTGAGTTATGTTGTGTATTTTGACATTGTTAGTCTTAGTGAAAAGTTACGTGACCTATTTATAAGTTGAACTTGTGCTAATTGATTCATGTAATGTATGTTGAGCTCATGTGTGTTGTGAGAAGAAAATACCCCATGATGAAGTGTTTTGAGCCTTCTGTGAGGTAATTGATGTTTTGGAATTTGCCTTGCTGAAATGATATTATTTTTGTTGATTTGATATTGTTGATTGGTTGGGCTACTAGTTTTGTGTCTATTCCTTTCTTCAAAAGAGTTTTAATGTCATTCGGGGACGAATGTTCCTAATAGGGGGATAATGTAACACTTTGAAAATCCAAGATGAGTCTTTGAGTCTAACATTGGTTCCATGGGGTCCAAGAAAAATTATAAGACCTATTTTAATGATTATAGGTCATTTACGAATTTTAATCACAAAAACATCCAAGAACGTCCATGACGTTCAGAACCTAGTTCTAAGGGGTACTGGTGTGCCTTAGCTATTTCACTAGATTTTAGGAGTCATAAATCAATGAAATTAGGTGAAAGGTTGTATAACAAGTGTTAAAAATGATTCATGATCTAAAAGTTTGTGTATGACTCCACCAGGACCAACAAAGGGCCCTTGAAGAGGACCCTAGCACGTAGGAGGCAACACTGCCTAGGTAGTGCGCAACCATGAGAAACCATCAATGGCTCGTGTGTGGATTGATGGGGGCATATATTCCCACCTTAGTCCCACACTTAGACATGTTGATGTATCCCTCTCATACCCAAGTCACTTACCATATCGAAGAGTGTGCAGGATGAAGGAGGGGGCTGTCGTCGACAAACGACGGCCCATCGACGGGGTTCCATCTGTGAGGGTTACGTTTTCCTACATGCTTTTAATGTTGGTTCATTTAATTTATTAAGGGGTTTCGGGGTTATTTAAGGATTAAAGGGAGATTAATTAATTAATTTAACCCCCATATATAGACCCCAACCCTCATTAATCTAAACACAACTCACCAAAACAAAATTTCTTCCTTCTCACTTCCATCACTCTCTATTTGGAAGCCACCATTGAAGACAAGCTAGGGGGAGGTATTTGGGGATGGAAAGGGATGATTTCACCATCAAATATTCATAAAACATTGAGGTATGAAATATAAACCTTTGAGACTCTTTCCTCAAAGGGTTCCTTAAAAAAGATTTCAAAAGTTGGATTCTCAAGTGTGTTTTACTCAATTAAGAATTTGATATTATGAACTAAGTTTTTTAAGGTTTCTTAAGGAAATAGTGGATATATTAACATGTAATTTAACTTGATTATAGTAATTTGTGATGATTTGACGTAAATTGAAGAGCATGATTATTAACCCTTAACATTAGGTTGAACTTGATGTAAATTGGGTTGTGATTGATTCAATTGTCGTGATTATGGGTTAAATCACTATTAGATGATGTTTTTACACCAATCATTAATAGATTGGAAAGAATTGTTGTCTTTCATGCTAATCTTGAGAAGTGATCTAAGTTATAGAAATTGGCCTAAGTAATCTTGTTTGAAGCATTGATTTGGTATTGAATCATAGTGTAGTGACTCTTCTAGTATTTTTATAATGTTGTTTATTGAAATATGATGTTGAACATATAAATTGGATTGAATTGAGATTTTGTGGTAAGGCCTAAATGATGAACCATGAAGGTGACTTGGTAACCCTTGGAATCTCTATCTTTACTTCCAATTGGGATTAATTCCGGTTAAGTCATGATGTTATATTGTAGTATGCCTTGTATTAGGATGATAGGGGGGTATGATGTTAAATTGAAATGTCTTGACTATGTTGTGAGGTTGATTATGGTGTATGTGATATAAGGATGGTGATTACTATCAATGTTCCTTGATATGCTATGAAATGCTAATGTGTTAACGTCACTTATGTGAATTGTGATGAAAGGATTATACACATGCTATTATTATTGAGTTATTGATAGATGATGATTATACAAGGGGTAGACCATATGACCTAAACTAACCTATGATTGATAATTAATGGATTAAAAACATTTCAATAAAGGGACTTATCTTAATACAAAGTGAACTTGACAATGGGAGGTGATGACATTCCATAGAGGAAGATTCGCCCTATAGTTCTACATGAGATGTTGACTTCCCGAAGAGGAATACTAATCCAATAGATTCCCATGAGAGGAGACCCCAATTACAAAGTGGTATAAAGTGGGAATATAGTATCTCTTAGTTCTTGATCTATGTTGCTCCCCTAGGAAGACTAGCTAGTAGATCAACCTAGAAATCTCTGTTTATGTTGGTTTTACTTTGGCTGGTAGACTACCTTCCATCGGTGTAAGGTTTTACAACACCAGATTCCAAACTTAGATATTCTTGTATATGTCGATTAAGGCAATTGTTCCCTAAATTAAAATAAAGTAATGAAGTATAAACTACTAAGGTGACTTGAGAGGTTTAACTTAGCCGAGGTAGGGGTATGTGATTTTACTTATGTCTTGCAATAGTTGACCTTGATAGAAGCTTTAGGATGTTGATATTATGTATGTATATGATAATTATTTATATGGTGATAACATGTTGATGCTATTATATAAATGATATTATATGGTGATTATTATCCTCTTGAATATGTAATTGGGTTGTACTATTAAAGTATGATGTTAGGTGTCCTTATGGGTTATGTTATGTGAAGTTGGACATTGGTTATGGTTTCTTGTTGAGGTTACTTGATTGAGTAAGGTTATGGGGCTTTGATTGGTCAATACACGTTTGTTAGGATTCCTAGTTGAGTCAAAGCATATCTTCTGTTAGCTGATAATATTTAGCTTAGTGGGTAAGGTTACGGTTAAGTTAGTGGGTAAGGTTGTGGTTAAGTTAGTCGGTCTTGTGGTTTAGTCTTAATTCCTATTTAATGTGTCCTATGTATTTTCTTTATGAATATTATAAATTTAACGCAAAAGTTCTTTGCAACTGTTCTTCTTTCTCCTTATAAATTTTTTCTTCTTTCTTTATTCTCCAACAAATTGATATTAGAGTCAGGTCAGGTCAAACATAGAGCAAATAATTAGCAAGAAGAAAGTGACAATTGAGAACAAAAAGTGGCTACGAATGGATCATCTACCCCATCTCAACAACTAATTCCCATATTTAATGGGGATAAATATGAATTTTGGAGCATAAAGATAAAATCTTTGTTCAAGTCTCAAGAATTCTGGGATTTGGTGGAAAAAGGCTATGCTAAGGAAGTTGAAGTACAAAGATTGTGGGAGAACAAAAAGAAGTAATCCAAGGTTCTATTTTACATTCAGTATGCGATGCATGACTCAATTTTTTTCAGAACTGATGTTGCAGAAACCTCAAAGCAGGCATGGGATATTATGAAAAAAGAATTCCATAGATCGATGAAGGTAATGACTGTTAAACTTCAATCACTCCGATGTAATTTTGAAAATTCTTCCATTAAAATTAGTGAATCTGTGCAAGGGTACTTATCTTTGGTGAGTGCAATTGTTAATCATATGAAGGAATACAGTGAAAAAAATATAGATGAAACTATTGTTCCTTAAGTCTTGAGAAGGGTTAAACAATACTTGATCATGTCGTAACTACAATTGAAGAGTCCTCTGATTTATCTAATTATGGGTTTGATGATTTGATGAGTTCATTGCAAGCTCAAGAGGATATAGTGAATGCTTCTCAAGTAAAGGGTGAAGAAAAAGAATTTCAAATAAAGGGGGTCTTCTTTTAAAGGCAAAATAAATGTTTCAAATGCTGGAGGATATGGAGGCAGAGGTAGTTTCCGTGGAAGAGGTCGTGACAGAGGACTAGATCAATTTGATGGGGAGCAGCAGATATTCAAGAACAATATTCAGTGCCACTATTGATTAAAAATGAAGCACAAGGAAGCTGATTACTGGACTATAGAAGGATGAACTAGAACATGCCAATTTCACTGAGCAACAACAAGATGAGGGTAACCTGTTTGTGGCTCACTCCTCAATAGATGTTGGTTCCGATGACGTATAGATAATTGATAGTGGTTGATCCAACCACATGTTGGATAGAAGGTCATTGTTCAAAAAGCTGTATGAATTGTAGAAATCATAAGTTTGTCTTTGAAAGGACAGACGATGAAAAAGGTACAATCACGCTAAAAACTTCTGATGGTAATGTCAAACTTCTCCATGATGTGCAATATGTTGTTAGTTTGGCCCATAACTTGTTTAGTCTTGGGCAAATGATGAATTGTGGATATTCTATTTTGGTTTATGATTATTCTTGTAGCATTCAAGATTAAAATTTAGGATACAAAATTGTTTACATTCAAATGACTCAAAATAGAATGTTTCCTCTTCAATTTTCTGATGTTAAAAGTCTTACCTTATTTGTCGAAGGCGATAAGGAAGCCAATTTGTGGCAGTTGAGTTGAATGTAAAGGGGTTATAATTATTACGAATATTTTTTTTGGTTTGCCTAGAATTGATGCTCTTGAATTTTGTGAAGGATGTGTGTATGAGAAGCCAAATTGAAAGTCATTTCATGTAGGTAAGACTTGGAGAGCATCTGCTTGTCTTGAATTGGTACATGCTGATCTATGTGGTCCAATAAGTGTTGAGTCCTTAGATGGAAGTCGATATTTTCTGCTTTTTATGGATGGTTATAGTTGAATGAGTTGGGTGTACTTCTTGAAATTAGCAAATGTTTCATATTTGAATTTTAAATGTTTGAAAATCAAATCATAAACATTTTGGAATTTCAAAAAATATAACTATTTTGTTTGAATACAAAGGGGTTGTAGAATTAAGAATCATCAAACAGATAGAGGTGGTGAATTTATATCACATGATGTAAACACCTATTGGGAGGAAAATGGTATTCACTGAGAGCTCAAAACACCGTATAATCTAGAGCAGAATGGTGTTGCAGAACACAAGAATCGAAAAGTTATTGAAATGGGTAGAAGCATGATGCAAGCTACAGGTGTACCAAAACATTTATAAGGTGACGCTGTTGCTACTACTTCCTATATGCTGAACATTTCACCCACAAAGGTTGTTCTTAATCAAACACCATATGAAGCATGGAGAGGTAACAAGCCCAAGGTGATCCACTTACGTGTCTTTGGATGTATATCTTATTCTTTGGTGAATTCTCAAACTAGATATAAGCTTGATGAGAAATAAAAGAAATGTATCTTTGTTTGATATAACACACCATCTAAAGATTCAAAGCTATATAATCCACTGAGTGGAAAAATTATGATAAGTAGAAATGATATGTTTGATGAAGATCCTTGATGGAACTTTGATTTTGAGAATGTTAGTTCAAATATTAAATTTTAGCCTACTGATGAAACTTTTGAGCAAAAACCTACAGCAGTTTCTGTTCCAAGGAATATATCCAACTCTTCTTGAACAAGTAGCAACCATGCTACTTATCAATGAAGAATTTCTAGTCCAGCAAGTGATCACAGCTTGACCCCTCGAGGAAGTGGCAACAGTTCTTCAAGGGATTTTTCAATGAGCTTCCACCGACAAAATTCAGATCATTAAGGGAGATTTATGAAATAGTTCTTTTGCTTTGTTTGTTATCGAACCCAGTTGTTTCAATGAAGTTGTAGACAGTCAAGCATGGAAAACTGCAATGATTGAAGAGATGTAAGCAATTGAGCAAAGTCAAACATGGAAATTGGTGAATCTATTGGAAGGAAAGGAACCCATAATACTCAAATGGTGTTCAAAATCCAGCATCATGAAGATGGGAGAACACAATGATACAAAGAATGGCTTTTTGCTAAATGATATGCACAACATCAAGGTATTGATTATGACGTGACATTTTCACTTGTCCATCAGTTTGAAACAGTGAGTACACTCTTATCTTTGGCTGTTAAACTTAGTTTTCCCATTTATCAATTTGATTTTAAATCTTTATTCTTAAATGGGGATTTGGAAGAGGAAGTTATGTTTCCAAATCTGAGGGATTTGGTGTTAGTGTCAATGAGAGCAAAGTAACAAGATCAAAAAGTCTCTTTATGGGCTAAAACAAGCACCACGGGCATGGTACAACAAAATTGACTCATACTTCCTGAGGAATGGATTCAAAATGAGTGAGAATGAGATTATGTTGTATGTAAATAAACAAGTTACACGTGGTTGTCTCTATGTGGATCACATGATATATATGGGGTCATGTGAAACTTTTGTTGCTGAATTTAAATCTTTCTTGATGAAAGAGTTTGAAATATCAGATTTAGGTACTTTGTAATACTTTCATGGCCTTCAAGTGAAAGAGGTAGAAGATGGTTTTTTTTGTTTCTCAAACGAAGTATGCAAAATACATACTCTTCAAGTTTGGTATGCATCATCGTAAAGTGTCTGGCACACTAGTGAACGCAAACAAAAAGTTCTAGCTTGAAGATGGCACATATCTTGTTGATCCTAGTCACCATAGAAGCTTGAGTGGAAGTTTGAATTACCTAACATACTCGTCCTGCTGTCATGTTTTTTGTTAGTATGTTGTCTAGGTATACACATAGTACTACCAAGAAACATGTTGATGCTGCCAAAACATTTATGTCTTATGTTGTTGGTACAGTTAAATTTGGGATTTGGTACTCCAAAGATGTATATTTCAGCTTGAAAGGATACATTGATAGGGATTGGGCAGGAAGTATAGATAACAAAAAGAGTACTTCTGTAAATGTGTTCAACTTAGGATCTAGAGTGAGTTTTTGGATCTTAATGAAGAACGATTTGGTAGCCTTATCATCAGCGGAAGAAGAATATGTTTGTGTAAGTTTAGCATCTTGTCAAGACTTATGGTTATGAAAAATTTTAGTTGATGTACTCAATCGGCAAGAAAGTGCAATAAAACTATTTTTCTATAACAAGACAACAATTTCAATGACAAAGAATTTGACTTTTCACAGTAGAACAAAAGGAGACAAACATACATTATCATTTCATTCGTGACCACACAGGAAGAGCAGATATAGAGTTGAAGTTTTGTGGTACAAGGGATCAAATTATAGATGTTCTCACCAAGGCACTCCTACAAGCCAAGCATGACCAGTTCCGACAAAAAATTGGAGTTTGTAATTTTGAATCAAGAGAGAGTGTTAGATATTGATTCAAATGTAATGAGAGGTTCCTATTTAGTAGGTAGAGTAACATGTTTGTTAGGATTCCTAGTTGAGTCAAAGCATATCTTCTGTTATTTGCTAATATTTAACTTAGTGGATAAGGTTGTGGTTAAGTTAGTGGTCTTGTGGTTGAGTATTAAATCCTATTTAAACTGCCCTATGTATTTTCTTTATGAATATTAGAAATATAAAGTAAATGTTCTCTAGCCGACATTCAAGGATTCGTGAATTTTTGAGGATGAATCTCCAAGTTTCACTGGTTCGTACACCACTAAAGATCCGGAGAATTTTATTGAGGAACTGAAGAAGGTGTTTGATGTGATGCATATCATTGAGGATGAAAGAGTCAAGCTATCTGCATGTAATAGAAAAATGTGGCTAGGACTTGGTTTTATCAGTGGAAGGAGAGCAGAGATAAGGATACACCACATCCGAGTTTCTGCTATTTTGAAGATGCTTTCTTTGGGCGTTTCTTTCCCCGAGAATTGAAAAAGTATAAGGTACAAGAGTTCCTTACGATGAAATAGGTTTATTTGAGTGTGCATGAGTACGGGTTGAGGTTGATGAAATAGGTTTATTTGAGTGTGCATAAGGTACAAGAGTTAAGGACATGATGAACAAGATGAGTTTTGTTTGTCTCTAAGTTGGGTCGTGCATCAAGCAAATAGGGAAGAGTTGCAATGCTTATAGGCGACATGGACATATCTCGATTGATGGTTTATGCACAGCAGGTTTAAAAGGAGAAGTTGAGGCACAAAGAAAAGTATAGAAATAAAACAGCTAAGACAGAGAATGATTATGGGCAGCAGAAGAGTAATGCCAGCCGATCATCCTTCCAACAAAAACAAAGGGCACCTGCCTCATCGTCTACTAGTGCACCTCTACCTAAGAACAAGGGTGAGTACTATGGTAAAAATTATCGATCTGCGTATTCAAAGGGTAGTTTGGCGCAAGGGGGTAGTAAGCGTCCAACCTGCTCCAAGTGTGGTAGAAACTACTCTGGAGTTTTTCGTGAGGGATCCAATTTTTGTTTCATGTACGATCAGACAGGGCATTTCACGAGAGAGTGTCCAAAAAACAATAAAGGTAGTGGTAATAAGGGAAATAGAGACCATTCTTCATAATCTGCTCCACCAGATAGGGTGGCACCTAGGGGAATTATTTCCGATTCTGGCAGAGGAACAAACCATTTGTAAGCTCTCAACAATCGCTAGAAACATGAGAACTCGCCATATGTTGTCACTGGTATGATTCAATCCTTTGACTTTACTGTTTATATATTTCTAGACCCAAGAGAGAGTTTATATTTTGTACCTCCACATGTTGCTATGAACTTTGATACTTGGCAACTTAGCGGACAATTCAGTGTCTCCACACTTGTTGGTGAATCCATTCTAGTAGAAAAAGTCTATCGTGATTGTTGTCATTTTCCCATTTCCACCAATCACAAGAGTATCATGGATGATTTAGTTGAGTTAGACATAGTAGAGTTTAATGTCATTCTTTTTATGGGTTAGCTTCATTCCTGTTATGTCTCAGTTGATTGTAGAACTCGAGTAGTAAGGTTTCAATTTCCAAATGAGCTAGTGTTAGAGTGGAAAAGTAGTTCAACAGTCCCTAAGGGTCGCTTCATTTTGTGCTTTAAGTCAAAGAAGTTAGTTTATAAGGGGTGTGTCTATCACTTAGTCAGAGTTAATGACTCTAGTGTTGAGATACCTTCTATTCAATCGATTGATAGTGAAAGAGTTCCCAGATGATCTTCCCGGAGTACCTCCTAAGAGTGAGATATACTTCGGTATAGATCTTCTTCCAAATACATGTCCAATATCTATTCCACCTTATAGAATAAAACCAAAAAAGTTAAAAGAGTTAAAAGAACAGTTCAAAGATCTGTTAGATAAGGGTTTCATTCGACCAAGTATCTCGCCTTGAGGTGCTCCAGTTTTATTTCTGAGTAAGAAGGATGGTTCTCTTAGGAAATGTATATATTATCGTCAACTGAACAAGGTTATCATCAAGAATAACTATCCTCTTCCAAGGATAAATGATCTTTTCTATCAATTTCAGGGTGCTTTTTTTAATGATTGACCATCAGGCTACCACAAGTTGAAAGTTAGAGAACATGACATTCCAAACACCGGTTTTAGAACCATATATGGGCATTATTTTTATCTTATTGTTTGGTTTGACCAATGTGTCTGCAATATTCATAGAAATTATTAATAGAGTCTTCAAACCTGATTGAGATATGCTTGTTATCATATTTATTAATGACATAATAATATTAAGGAATGAAGAAGATAATGGTCCTCCTCTTAGAATAGTCCTCTAGAATTTGAAAGAGAAGTAGTTATATGTGAAATTCTCAAAATGTAAGTTTTGGCTTAAGTCTGGGCATTCTTGGGCCACAATAGTTTACAGTGATAGGATTAGAGTTGATACCCAAAAGATAGATGAATTCAAAGTTGTTCTAGATCCACATCTTCAATTGATATATGGAGTTTCTTGGGTTCGGATGGCTACTATAGAAGGTTTGTTGAGGGGTTTTCATTGGTCTCGTCTCCTTTGACCAAGTTTACTAAAAAAACAGTTAACTTTTAATGGTCTGAAGCTTGTGACAAAAGCTTCTAGAAATTGAAGAAGAGGTTGACTACTTCCAGTCTTGACCTTACCAGAAGATACTCAAGGTTTTGTGGTCTACTGTGACGCATCTAGAGTTGGTTTGGGTTGTGTGTTAATGCAGAATGGCAAGGTTATATCCTATGCCTCTAGACAGTTGAACGTTCATGTGAAGAATTATCCTACATATGACTTAAAGATGGTTGTTGTAGTATTTTCCTTGAGGATAT
Source organism: Solanum lycopersicum (assembly GCF_036512215.1). Taxonomy (NCBI): domain Eukaryota; kingdom Viridiplantae; phylum Streptophyta; class Magnoliopsida; order Solanales; family Solanaceae; genus Solanum; species Solanum lycopersicum. The sequence continues at coordinate 26,943,103 of NC_090803.1, read as the reverse complement.
GTCATCACTTTTTGTAGGATCTTCATGTGGATGTCTTCACTGATCACAAGATCCTACAATACGTGTTCACTCAAAAAAGCTTAATCTAAGACAAAGAAGGTGGTTAGAATTGCTCAAATATTATGACTTGAGAATTCTTTACCACGTAGGTAAGGCTACTGTTGTTGCTGATGTCTTATGCAGGTTGTCTATAGGTAGTACCGCCAATCTTGAGGAAGAGAAGAAGGAATTGGATAAATAAGTGCATATACTTGCACGCCTAGGATTCCGACTCATGGTTTCTAAAGAAGGAGGGATAATGGTCATGAATGAGGTTGAGTCATCATCTGTTTAAGAAGTGAATGAAAAGAAAGATCAAGATCCCATTTTGCTTGAATTGAAGGCAAAACTTCATAAGCAAAGAATGTTAGCTTTTGAACAAAGTGGAGATGGTGTATTGAGATAGCAGGGTAGATTGTGTGTACCTATTTTCACTACCAGAGAGCACCCCAGAGTAGCGACTGGCGTCGCCGTCCTCTTAGAGGAATTATACAAGCCCTTAGCATTCGTCATAATATGTCATCAATTAGAATTTGCAGAAAAATTAATAAATTTCATACTTATGTACATATTGATGTATACTTAGACCTCTCACATAAGAACTTTACTTAGTCTTTACTTATAACAACATGTTATCATACATACGTTATTATAAAACTTGTCTCACATAAAAACCATCTAGAGAGTATAAGTTGGACTTAGCCAATAAAATGTCTATATGCCATATAGGCCTTACTACAATAGAATCCAAAGAACATAAAGCGGAATAAAGAGAGTTCTTAAAAACTCTAAAGTAAGGGTTCCAAGCTTATAAAATCGACCTTCTTAATCTTCAATGGCCGGACCCTACAGTTGTAGTAATATAAAGTAAGGGGTTAGTACACCACATGTACTAAGTATGGGTATATGCACATTATAATTTATGGGCATGCATGAAAAAGGACCATTTCTTTTAAAAGCATACTCAGTCATTTGAGATCAAAGGAACATAAAGCATGACCATAACCAAAGGCATAACATCATAAATCATATTAACATTTCACGTTCAACAGTGCATATCAAGTTAACATACAACACACTTACTAATGATCCAATCTCAAGCCTACAAATGCAATGATCATATGAAGCCCCATAACCCCATATAATCAAGTAAACAAGATTGCAGACCATGAGTAATGATTTGCTTCATATCATTCATATCATAAGTAGTTATCATCACACATAGCAACATAAACCATTTCATGATCATCAACATAGTCAAAATCAGATAAGAGCAACATAATATATCATAAGAATTTTACACTTCATTTCATATTGCATGAGAACAATCCCCTAGGACTTCACTTAGAGTTAACTTGTTCAATGTATAGGTAAAGTCCCATACTCTTACCTATACTAAGTAAACTCCTTAAGTCATCCTAGTCAATGCCCATTTACTTGTCTTTCATTTTACTTGATGGATAAATCACCTTAACAAACATTAGACCATGTGACCTAAACATGGAATCCGCTGTCATGAAAACCCACACCAAAAGAAGGTGGTCTACCCGCCAAAGTAGAACCAAAACATAACAAAAGCATTATAGGTGGATCCACTAGCTAGTATTCCTATAGTGGAAACATAGTTCAAGACCTAGGAGATATATTAGAGACCCATAGTTAAACATTACATGACAACCTCTATCTAATGAGAGTCATTGTGAACCTACCTTCAAACTGTGGAAAGGACGCCTTTCATATCTAGTTCATCGGTGCTAAGCTAAATTACCTTTGTGAATAAACTTTAAGTCATCATTTATTCATGTATATTATCATAGGTTATAGGAGATTAACTCTTTGTATAAACATGATCATAATATATTTAGGTTTAGATGAGAATTTTCTTTTATCACAACCTTTAATTTGTGATATTAACATATCATAAACATAGTGTGTAGGACATACAAGATAAACACCATCAACTTGCATTATCATATCCTTACCATAATCCCACATTTAACATATTCATAGCCCAACATATAGACATAGAAACATCAAACATACTTCTATTGAATAGAAACATCATTTATGGTCTAACATAAATATAATGGATTATTCACGACTTTAGAAGAGTTACCTATTCCCTCCAAGAACCTTCATAAAGAACTTACGTTACATTTACAATAATCATCCAACAAAATAGTGAAATACTCAATCACATAACCAATAGAAACCCTTCATGTCACATACAAGACCAATTCATAGTTAAGCATAAGGTAAAGGGTCATTAAATAGTTCATTCAAGCTATAGTTCCAATCCCACTGTTTACATGTTATCAAGTGATAGATATAACAGAATAAAAACCATTATTTGGAGAAGGAACATGTTTCACACAAGATCAAATATTAAACACCAATTACCCAACAATAAATAATTAATTAACCATAGAAAATATTTATTCTTCATCATTAGTCATAAATAATTAATTAACCATAGAAAATCGTTATTCTTCATGATTAGTCATAAATTTTGAGTTAGGAAGAAAACTCGTTTTGTAGAGTAAAAACCCTAGAAGTTGAATTCTTGAAAATCATCTTTGCAAGGACCTCTTGGTGAAAGTAATAACAAGAGTGAAGAACCTATACCTTATTGACGAATACTCCATGAATTTCGGATGAAAATGTTGAAGTCTTCATCTTCTTTCTTAAGCTTCTTCTTATTCTTTCATGGAATTTGAAAATAAAACGTTCCTAAGAGAGATGGGAGGAATTTGTTTTATCTGATTTGGAGTGCATGTAAATGGTTTAAAACTGACCTAATATCATTATAAAATCTTCCCCCAAAAAAACCCAAAAGACCCCTCACTTAATTGGGTCTTTTTGTGAAGTTAAATTACTTAAAATACGGCTTTACGAATATGAGAAGTGGGTCGTCACGACGCTTATTTCTGATTTTATTTTTTAAATATGATTTGAGGCAGTGGACCTCGTGGAGTGCATGCATAACGAGGAAAATTTTGCCAAAGCTTGTGTGGGCGGCACGACGTGAGCAACAGCCCTCTGAATCTTGCCGCATGCAGGCTGCTTTGGCAGCCTGCCTGCCCATGTTGGGGTCCTCCTCAAGAACCCTTCAGGTGGTCCTTGGGATGTCGTTACCAGACGTTTGGATCCTTTATACTAAATTTTACCTATCTGAAGTAATTTTACAAGTTTGGTACTTCATTTGACATTCCCAAACCTTAACCAAACATAGGGACGTCAACTAGTTAAACTTAGCTAGTTTCCGGACGTCAAGGTCTTTCTTTATCATTTTGGCTCTAAGATTTTCTAAATGAGTTTAATACATTAATATAGGTCTGGAAACATCATTTTAATTAAAAATTAAGAGGCTAGTCTCTATTCTATGTTATGGCACTTCTGGAGTTTTACATTATCCCCTCTTACGAAACTTTCACCCCCGAATGACACTAAAATCTTTTGGAGGATAAGGACAGACTAATACTAGCAGCCCTACCAATCAATAACATATAATCATAGTGAGTCACAGATCATAGGAGTACTTCACAACTCCTTTCAACACATACCACAACATTACACATAGAAACTCAATTCATGATGCAAAAAATATAAGAGTTTAACATTTCATAACATAAAATGAGGAATTTCCTTATAAACTTCAACATGAGCTCAAATTACGTCAAGGATTTACCATGCCATCATGTTTCTCAAGACAACAATAAAACAACAAAATATCAAGAACACAACATGCATACACATTTCATATAAGTACAAGAATAGAGTGACAAAGGCATTTTCATAAAACTTAATTTGGTACAACTTTTACCAAAACATGCACCTATTTACAAAACAAGTCAATTTCATGGTAGTCATTATTTTCTCTGTTAAGAGGAATGTCTTACCTCAAGGAGTAAGTAGACGAGGGTAGAAGGACTTCATGTCGGCTTCGGCCTCCCATGTTGCACCCTCAACAAGATGGTTCCGCCATAGAACTTTTACGGAGGCAACCTCTTTGTTCGTCAACTTCTTGACTTGGCGATCTAGGATCTCAACATGAACCTCTTCTTAGGAGAGGTTCTCATCAAACCCTAAACCTTTAATAGGCAGAATATACACCGGGTCACCTATGAATTTCTTGAGCATAGAAACATGGAACACTGGATGAACTGAGGCTAGTTCATTAGGTAGTTTAAGCTAATAGGAAACCTTTCCAATCTGTTGTAGAACCTCATAAGGACCAACATATAAGGGACATGACTTCCTATTCTTACCAAACCTCATCACCCCTTTCATAGGTGAAATATTCAAATAGACGTGATCACCTATTTCAAACTCAAGATCTTTTCTCCTATTATCGGCATAAGACTTTTGCCAACTATAGGCTGTCTTCAATCTATCTCTGATGATTCGAAATTTTTCTAAAGCCTCATAGATAATCTCAGGACTAAGGAGTGAGGACTCACCAACCTCAAACCATACAACCAGTGGCCTACATCTTCTACCATAAAAAGCTTCAAAAGGTGTCATGGAGATGCTCCAATGGTAGTTATTGTTGTAGGAGAACTCAATCAAATGTAAGTGATCATCCCAACTTCCTTCGAACTCAATAGCACAGGCTCTTAACATATCTTGAAGGGTCTTAATGGTGCATTCCTCTAAACATCTATGTGAGGATGAAAAAAATCTAAGTTTCACTTGAGTACCCAAAACCTTTTGAAAAGCTTTCCAAAAACAAGATGTGAATTGGGCACCCCTATCCGTAGTGATGGATAAAGGAGTATCATGAAGACTCACAATCTCATTACTGTAGATTTTTGCATAATCTTTGGCGGTATAAGTAGACTTAATAGGAAAAAAGTGGGCAGATTTGATAAACCTATCCACAATATCCCATATGGAATCATTTTGCCTCCAAGTTCGAGGAAATACAACAACAACGTCCATATTGATGGCTTCCCACTTTCAAGTAGGAACATCCATGATATGGGTTAAACAACCCAATTTTAGATACTCGACTTTAACTTGTTGGCAATTTGGACACCAAGAAACAAACTTCGCTATGTCTCTTTTTAAACTATCCCACCAGTAGACTACCCTAAGATCATGATACATTTTGGTGGCTCCCAAATGTATAGAATAATGAGAACCATGGGCTTCTTTTAGACTTTAATTTCTCAAATCATCAACATCCATCACACATAATCTCCCTTGGTATCTGAGAACATCATCCCCCAGTAGGATAATGAGTCATTGAGCTTACAAGCATAGATTCATTCAAATCCATCAATAGAGGATCAAGGTATTACTTAGACTTAACCTACACCACTAATGATGAATCGCAGTTATGATTGACCATAAAACCACCATTTGGAAAATCTTCCAACAACTTACTGGACGAGCCAACCTATGAACATCTTTCACAAGTTCTTTCTTCCCTTGTTGCATATGAGACACACTACCCATAGTCATAAGACTCAAAGCATCGACAACCAGGTTATCCTTGCCAAGGTGGTAAAGGACACTCTTGTTGTAATCCTTCAAAAGTTCTAACATCTTCTTTGTCGGATATTCAACTCCTTTTGTGTGAACACATATTGAATACTTTTATGGTGAGTAAACACATCAACATGCACACCATACAAATAATGTCTCCATATTTTCAAGGCAAACACTACAACAGCTAACTCAAGGTCATGAGTTGGATAATTCTTCCATGAAATTTTAGTTGCCTAGAAGCAGAGTCTATAACCTTGCCATGTTGCATGAGGGCACATCCCAAAACCACTCGGAAGTATCACAATACACTACGAAGTATTCATTACCCTCCGAAAGGTCAACACGGAGCGGAGGAAAATTTATCTTTCAACTCTTGAAAACCATTTTCATAAGCTTCCAACCACTCAAACTTCACCTTCTTTTGGATCAAAGCTTTCAAAGGAGAAGCAATTGAGAAAATCAATCAACAAAACTTCTACAGTACCTAGCTAGACCCAAGAAACTTCTTATTTCGATGGGTTCAAAGGCCTAGGATAATTTTTGACCACATCTATTTTCTTCGGATAAACATCTACACCCTCACTAGAGATAACATGGACAAGAAAAGCAAGTGACCTCAACAAAAATTCACACTTTCTAAATTTGTCATAAAGTTGGTTTTCTGTGATGACTTACAAGGCCAACCTCAAATGACTCTTAAGTTCATATTAATTCTTGGTGTATATCAAAATATCATCAATGTACACAATCACGAATGAGTCAATGTAATGTCAGAAAAAAATCTATTCATTAGGTCCATAAACTCCGTCGGGGCATTTGTTAATCCAAAATACATAACTAGAAATTCATAGTGACAATATCTAGTCGGAAAGCTTTTTTGGGAACATCTTCACATCTCACCCTAAGTTGGTGATATCCCGACCTTAAATCGATCTTGGAAAAGTTTCTAGCACCTTGGATTTGATCAAAGAGATCATCAATATGCGGGAGAGGATACTTGTTCTTTATGGTGACCTTATTGAGTTTGCGATAATCAATGCGCATTCAAAGGGACTCATCCTTCTTCTTTACGAAAAAGACTGGAGCACCCATGGAGAAATAAAAGGTTAATTGAAACCCCTGTCTAGTAAATTTTTGAGTTGGAGCTCCAACTTTTTCATTTCGAATGGAGCCATCCGATATAAAGGAATTTAAATAGGATTGGTATCCAGTAATAAATTAATGCCAAAGTCAATTTCCCGTTCAGGAGGAACTCCTGAAAGGTTATTAGGAAAAACCACTAAGAATTCCCTCACTAGAGGGACTTACTCAATAGAAGGAGCTTCACATTCTAGATCTTTAACTCTCATTACATGGTATAGAAAACCTTTTCCTATCATCTTACAAGCCTTCAAGCAAGAAATGATTTGACCCCTATGCATAGAATTCCCCTCTTCCACCCTAAAATTGGTTCATTTGGAAATTGAAACTTCACTACCCTCGTTCTACAATCTATGGAAGCAAAACAAGCATGAAGCTAATACATACCCAAGATGATATCAAAATCAAATATGTCAAGTTCTACAAAATTAACAAGATTAACTATACTGGGAAGCATTACAAGACATCTCCTATAGAATTTTTTGCAACTATTGAGTCACCCATTGGGATACAAATCGAAAAGGGTTCAACCAAAACATCGGGAAGTACATTAAACTTCCTAGCTACCGAAGGTGTAACAATAGAAAATGTAGCACCTGGATCAAGCAAAGCATAAACATTTATGTAGAAGATTTGTAAAATACCAGTCACAACATCAGTAGAGCTCTTTTGTTCACCCCTAGCCTTATGTGCATAAAACAGATCATTTTTGGAGCTTTTTAGCCAGGACCACTTTATTGAGCTTGGCTATTCCCATTTCCTTGACTCTTCACATTAGGGCAATCTTTCACCATAATGGCCACCTTTGCCTTAACCATAGAAACTATTTGTTCCAACAAGGCATTCATCCACATGTTTCTTACCACACTTACTACAAGTTGGTCTTTCTTTTGGTGGATAAATATTTCTCCTCTTTTGTGGTTTAGGATTAGACACCTTTACTTTGCCAGTGTTGGAGCCATTTGAAGGAACGTGGTATTGAAAACCTTTTCTTAAACTTAGGCTTGTCTTGAATGTCAAGCATACTCTTGGAAGAAGCATTTTCAAAAGATCTTGCCTTCTTAGCTTCCCTTTACTCTTCCTTAGAAGACTCTCCTCTACTTGTTGAGAATGAACCATTAACCTAGAAATATCCATATTTTCATGAAGCATAGACGCAGACATTCTTCTTCAAGCACTTCAGGCCCGCTCGCTACATATCGGCTCATTTCATCCCTAGCATTGGAAACCAAAGAGGAAGCATATTTTGGACAAATTAATGAACTTTAAGGAGTATTACTTAACACTCATACCTTCTTGATGAAGGTTGAGTAATTCCTCTACCTTATCTTCCCTTTGATCCCTTGGGAAGAATCTATCAAGAAAGGTTTATTTGAAGATCTCCTAAGTCACAGGACCACCTCCTACAGCCCTACTATCCTTCCACATATTGTACCATGTCTGAGCCACATCCTTGAGTTGATAGGCAACAAACTCAGCCTTTTCAGTAATACTCACCCCCATGAAAAATAAGTCTTGTAGATCACATCAAGGAAATCTTGGGGGTCTTCATTAACTTTTGATCCAAGAAATATAGGAGGGTTCATCCTCCTGAAATCCATTAGATGGTTAGCCATAGTACTAGCATGTTGGTTCTCTTAAGGAACAACCTCCATGTTAGCTTGTGTTGTGATGGCTTGGGACATTTGAAACAGGGCTTCTCTCACCTCACAATCCGTCATGACCGGAGGATTGACTAGAACTGGATTATTCGCAACAATTTACACTTTAGGAGGAACTCGATTGCCTTAGGGAGTATGTCCCGCATTCACAATCTCTTCTATCTTTTAGCGGCTGTCCTTCTTGTGTCAATACCCTATAACCACAAGAAATAGATTAGATGGTAAAAGAAACATAGTGTCAATATTCTAGAGGCACGACATAGGATTACAAAGAAAAGAAAATTTTAATAATCATTATATAGTATCTCATTCATAATTGAGGTGCATTCAAAACCTTGAACAAAACACAATATAATGTGGTTTAGTTAGACAAGAACCCTAGGTTGTTCAACCTGATGCTCTAATACAAATTTTGTCACTACCAGATAGCACCCACAATTGTGACCTGAGTTATCATCCTCTAAAAGGACTCAGACAAGCCCTTAGCGTTCGTCATAACATGTCATTAGTTAAAATTTGCGGAAAAATTAAAAATATTCATACTTATGGACATGTTAAGGTATACGTAGATCTCTCACATAGGAAGCTTAGTTAGTCTACTTATAACAACATGTTAACATACATACGTTATTCTTAAACTTATCTCACATAAAAACCACCTAAAGAGTATAAATTGGACTAAGCCAATAAATATCAATATGCCACATAGGCCTTACTACAATAGAATCAAAAGAACATAAAACATAATAAAGAGAGTTCTTAAAAACTACTAACGTTATCATAAGCTAGAATTATGAAAAGATAGCATCCCCAAACACGAGGACCTACCAATACTTGGAGAAAGAGTTCCAAGCTTCTTCAATTGACCTTCTTATTCTTCAATGGACGGACCCTACAATTGTAGTAATATAATGAAAGGGGTTAGTACGCCACATATATTAGTATGGGTATATGATCATAAACATTTAAGGACATCCATGAAAAAGGACCATTTATTTAAAAATCATACTAATTCATTTAAAAACCTTTAATGCATATACAGTAGGGCATAACAAAATAAGGATCACAACAATATAAATCATGATCATAACCAAAGACGTAACATCATAAAAACATATTAACATTTCATGTTCAATAGTGTAAATCAAATTAAAATACAAAACATTTACCAATGATCCCATCCCAAACATATAATTCAATAATCACAAGAAGCCACATAACGCCGCACAATGAAGGAAACAATATAGGAGACCAAAAGTTAAGCTTTTGTTCATGTCATTCGAATCATAAGTAGTTATCATCACATATAGGAACATAAACCATTTCAAGTTCATAAACATAGTCAACATCACATAAGAGCAACATCATATATCATAAAATTATGCATTTCAAATTCATATTACATGACAAAAATCTCCCAGGACTTCTCTTAGAGTAAACTTATGCGATGTCTAGGTAAAGTCCCATATCCCTACCTATACTAAGTAAACACCTTATGTCATTCTAGTCAATGTCCATTTACTTTATTTTCATTTTACTTGAGGGAACAATCACCTTAACCAACATTAGACCATGTGCGCTAAATATGGAATGCGGTGTCATGAAACCCCACACCAAAAGAAGGTGGTCTACCGGCCAAAGTAGAACCAAAACATGAACATAGCATTTTAGGTGGATCCAATAGCTACTATTCATATGGTGGCAACACAATTCAAGAACTAGGAGATTCATTAGAGAGTCATAGTTCCATATTACATGTCATCCTCTATCTCATGAGAGTCATTGTGAACCTACCTTCAAACTAGGGAAGACACACCTCTCATATCTAGTTCATTGGTGCTAAGCTAAAATCCCTTTGTGAATAACCTTTAAGTCATCATTTATTCATATATCTTATCATAGGTCATAGAAGATTAACTTGTATAAACATGATCATAAGCTCTTTAGATTTAGATGAGAATTTTCTTTCATCACAACCTTTCATTTGTGAGATTAACATATCATAAACATAGTGTGTAAGGCATACAAGATAAACATTGTCAACTTACATTATTTATCCTTACCATGATCCCACATTTTTCATATTCATAGCATAACATATATACATTGCAACATCATACATAGTTCAATTGAATAGCAATATCATTTATAGGATAACATATATATAATAGAGTAGTCACGACTTTAGAAGACTTACATATTTCTTCCAAGAACCTTCATCAAGAACTTACGTTCAATTTACAATATTTATCAAAAAACATATTGAAATACTCAATAACATAACAAATACCAACCCTTCAAGTCATATACAAGACCAATTAGTTGTTAAGGATAAGGGAAATGGTCATCAAATAGTTCTTTCAAGCTATAGTTCCAATCCCGGCATTCACATGTTATCAAATGATAGATATAACCGAATAAAAATAATTTTTATAAAGAAAGAACACTCTTAACACGAAAATCAAACATTAAAAATCAATTACCCAACAATACATACTTAATTAACCATAGAAAATTTATTCTTCATCATTTGTCATAAATCTTGAGTTAGGAAGAAAACCGGTTTTGTAGTGTAAAAACCCTAGAAGTTGTATTATTGAAAATGATCTCTGAAAGTAACCTTTTAGGGAAATAAATCCCAAGAGTGAAGAACTCATACCTTCTTGGCGAATATTCCACAAATTTCGGATGAAAATGTTGAAGTGTTCGTCTTCTTCCTTAAGTTTCTTCTTGTTCTTTAATGGAGTTTGAAAAGAGAGCATTTTTGAGAGATATGCAGAATTTTATTGATCTGACTTGGAGTGTGTGTAAATGGTTTAAAACTAACCTACAATCTTTATAAACTTGTCCCCCAAAATACCCAAAATACTCCTAACTTTAATGGATCTTCTTATGAAGATAAATTACTTAAAATACGACTTTAACGAATATGGAAAGTGGGTCCGCGTTGCGATGCTAATTTCTGATTTTATTTTTGTAAGATAATTTGAGGTAGTGGACCTTGTGGAGTGAAAACGTCGCGAGTCAACTTTTTCCCAAGATCGTGTGGGCTGCGCGACGTGCAACAGCCCTTCGAATCTTGCGACGTGCAGGCTGCCTTGCTTGTCCATGTTGGGGTCCTCCTCAAGGACCCTTCAGGTGGTCTTTGGGTGTCGTTACCGGAAGTTTAGAATTTTTTACTATATTTTACCTATCTCAAGTCATTTGACAAGTTTTAGACTTCATTTGATACTCCCAAACCTTCACCAAACATAGGGACGTCAACTAGTTCAACTTAGCTAGTTCCAAACCTCAAGGTCTTTCTTTACAGTTTTGGCTCTAACCTTTTATAAATGAGTTTAATATATTAATATAGGTCTTTAAACATCATTTTAATCAATATTTAATAGTCTAAGCTCTAGTCTAAGTCATGGAACATCATGATTGTTACACCTATGATGGATGGACTTCAAGAAAGGATCATGGAGGAAGTTCATAGCTCTAGATATTCCTTTCATCCTGGTTCCACCAACATGTACCACGATTTGGGAGAAATATATTCATTGAATGGTATGACTAAGGGCATTGCCGAATTTGTTTCCAAGTGCCCAAATTTCCCACAACTAAAAGTAGAGCACCAAATGCTAGGGGTGTTGGATCAGAATATAGAATTTCGTAATCGAATTGGGAGATGATTAATATGGACTTCATCATAAGATTACTAAGGTCTCTCCAAGAAGCATGTTTCAATTTGGGTGATTGTTGATACAGTTACAAAATCAACCCACTTTTTATCAGTAAACACCACTCATTTCAAAGAGGATTATGCAAAGTTATATATTCAGGAAGTGGTGAGACTTCATGGAGTCTTAGTTTCAATTATTTTAGATAGAAGCACACAATTTACTTCAAAATCATGGAAATATTTCCAAAGAGATTTGCCTTCTAAGGTGAACTTAAGCTCTTCTTTTCATCCTCAGACGGATGGGAGAATAGAGCGTACTAACCTGAACTTAGAAGATATGTTGAGAACTTGTGTGACTGATTTCAAGGGGAGTTAAGATGATCACCTACCTCTCATTAAGTTCACTTACAACGAAAGTTACCATTCAAGCGTCTAAATGGTTCCATATGAAGCCCTTTATGGTAGAAGATGCATATCTCCTATTAAGTGGCTCGAAGTTGGTGAAGCAGGGTAGAAGATGCATATCTCCTATTAAGTGGCTCGAAGTTGGTGAAGCAGGGTTAATAGGACCTGATCTATTTCACCAAGCTATATACAAGGGAAGGTTATTCAAGAGAAATTTAAAATGGCACTAAGTCGTCAAAAATCCTACACAAATGTTAGGAGAAGGTTGTTGGAGTTCGAAGTGGATTATTGGGTATATTTAAAGGTTTCACCCATTAAGGGTGTTGTGAGGTCTTCTAAGAAGGGGAAACTTAGTCCCCGATATATTGGACCATATCATGTAGCCAAAAGGATTGGCAGTGTACCTTATGAGTTAGAGTTTCCACAAGAGTTAGAAGCAGTTCATCTAGTGTTTCATATTTCTATGTTGAAAAAGTACATGGGAAATCCTTCATTTATTGTACCAACTAAAAATGTTGTGATTAATTACAACTTATCCTATGAGGATATTCTGTTTTAGATTCAGACTGCCAAGTTTGCAAGTTGAGAACAAAGAAGGTGGCATCACTCAAGGTCGTTCGGAGGAACCAATTTACTAAAGAAGCAACTTGGGAAGCTGAAGAGGATATGAAGAAGACATATCCACATCTCTTTGAATCCGGAGAGAATACAGATCAAGGTACCACTTCTCTTCTTGGTATTTAATAACGTATGAGTAAGCATGTGGTTACTTGCTTTTATTTGTTGAGTGTTGAACTTGATGTTACTATCCTTAGCATAGTGAAATAAATCTCATTAGAGGATGAATGTTCCCGATGGGGAGATATTGTAATATCTCACAAATTGAAATATCTAAGAAATAAGCTAAGAAACTAAAAATATTCATTTTTTGAAAGAAAAGGAAAAAATATAAAAAAATTGCCTAAGATAAGAGAGTGAATTTTTTAATTTTTCAAACGATCATAACTTCAATATTAGGATGATTTAGAGGTAGTTATTGATATAGTTAGAAATCTCTTGGAGAGATCTTTACAATGACGCCGAGTTTTCGCAATTTCGATATCGTATGAGGGAGATATGCCTATAGGAAGTTGGGGTTTTGAGGTAAGGAAAGTCCAAATCCGGATTTAAGGAAGGCAAAACTAGTATTTTCACCAATAAATTTCCTATTTCATTGTTGGGGTTTAATTAGGGTAAAACAAGTTTTAATTCAAACTGAAAAATTAACTATACGCTTAGGTCTTAGAGAAGAGAGAAAAGAAGAAGGAAAGGGAGAAAGGTCAAGGATTCTCTAAGAATGTCAAGAATTGTGAGTGGATTCATTGGACGCCATCCTTATAAAGGTATGTGGGATCTTTAAAATTGGGCCTGTTCATCCACACACCAATCTTGTTTCTGCCCTTTGCTTTTCGAATTTGTTGAATGAGAATAGTGAAGTTCTTGAAAGACATGATTAAATTCTTATTGATTGATCTTTTGAATTCCTATTGTTGCTTTGATTTGTAAATTCGAGTTGTTTTCCGAGTTAGATCTATTGGTATTAAAGGTACTATTAATTCAAAGTGTTTGGGGAAAAATATGGAGGCTTAGAGGGTTATGCATTGAAAAACATGATGAAAAATTCAGAACGCATCACCAAGGAAGGGTTAGGCTCAGCCCACCCCATCCGCACCGCCAGAAGGTCTATGGCGGTGCACCTGTAGTTCTCTTAGATGTAGCCTCATACCAAGCATGACAAGACCAAATTGGCATTTTTCACCTTGTATTCATAGTTCAATCCGATTAAGCCCTTCTAAGGTGTTTTAACACTTCCTAATTTTTCTAACTATTCAAAATGACTTCTAATCAGATAGAAATCATCCAAAAACGTGAAATTTAAACCTTGAATCCATAACTCCAAATTCATGGATTAGAGGCAAGTCGAGAGATTCCCGAAATTCTTTTCATTAAGTCTTTTCCGAATACTCTAAAAATGTTTTAAGACTTAAAGTTAAATTTGAATAAGGACTAAAGATAAGAAAGAGAAGTTCATTTAAAGTTTCATAAGTCTTTCAAAAATGTTTTGAGTGTCTTTTTAAGACTTAAGTTCGACTTCAGTTCAGAGTAAAGAGAAGTATTCCTTCACGCAGTATATGGGAACTAAGTATTCCAAAAGAATATAAAATATTTTCACGTTTAAAAAGAAGGGAAACTGAGATTTTCAAAGAGCCTTTAGACTAGTTTTCAGTTAAAGAGAAATAGCTTTCTAGATTAAGTAAGCAAGTTAATAAATATTTCCAAGATAGACTTTGAGCTAAGTGTTTTGAGTACTACTCCAATCCACAAATCAGTATAATTTAAAATATAAGAGCCAGTATATTTTGGGAGTACTATTGAGCATTGACATAGGGTAGAGTTCAGACAACTCACAGTCCCTGTAAACCATGTAGCTACCATGGTAGAAAAGGGTCTTACTTTTTGGATGAACCCTTTTCACAATAAACAAGTAGATCCATAGGCAGTTCAAGTCTTATGACTTTGGTCGTGTATAGGATGCACTGGCAACATGTGTTGTACCATCACTGTATCTCTTAAGTTATGGTTGTCGGTTAGAGAAACTCACACAGAAATATAATTTATTTGTTTATATACATCAGCTATTTGTATTTTTACATACATCTCAGAGTTAATTACATCCTTGTATACATTCAAAGCTTACAACATGTTCTCAAATAGTTTTTTTTATGATGCACTTGCTTTTAAATTGCTTTATATTTAAATGAGTAAGTGATTAATGAGTTAAGCATAGTCAAGGTAAGTGTTCCTTCAGACTCTTTCTAGCCTATGCGGTTAAGATTTTGACTCGCATACTTGTACATTTGATGTATAGATGTCAGTTGGTCTGCATTGTATCATGATGCAGGTGAAGGTAACCAAGATCAGCATCATCTTGTGCCTCGTTCATTTAGTTGAGCACTCGGAGTCAGTGGTGAGCCTCCTTTCATTTTGGAAACATAGTTATTGGTTTTTCATCTTTCTTTTATAGGATGTTGTTAGATTTGTCCCAACATCCTTATTAATTTTAGAAGGCTTTATAGATAGACAGCCAGACACTTTAGATTTGAGTATCTTCTTTGTATTTCAGATATTTTCTAGGAGACATAAGTGTCATTTTTGCCAAGTTATTTACCTAAAGTTATATTATGAGATTGTCTTTCTTTCATTCAATTAAGTCTTCCGTGAGTTAAGTAAGTCAAGCAAAGGGTCCACTCAAGTCCAGTAATGGTCATAGAGTGTCGTCCATGTCCAGGGTGTACGCTCTGGGAGTGATACTTTGGGTAGTAGGTTGACTAATATTTTTCATGACATTTGGCCTAGTCAGCTTTTTAGGGTGGATATTTGTTCTCTTGAAAATTGTAGGAGGATTTTTTTCTTTAAAAGATTAGTAATTTGTAATTGTCTATTTACTTTTCAATGTATGAACTATGTATATTTTTTCCTCTCTCAATTTATGCTTTTAGACCTAAAAATCCTTGTGATTAAAACTCTTCAATGTATTAGTATACACATTAAGAAGTTAATTACATATTTTGGTTAAATGTTATGTTTGTTGATAATGATTTGATGCATAATTGTTGTTCCAATTTTAAATTAGATATGAAAACATTATGAGAATTAATTTGCTTAAATGTGTATGTTACATGCATGATTGATTAGAACTTCCTGCTCGATTGCATCTCAAAACAGACATGGCATGAAAAAAATATTATTTCTGATTTTAACAAAGGTGAAAGATTGAATGGTGATAATTACGACTTATTGAGTCGTAAAATATGGTATGTACTGGAAGAACAGAATGCTACATAAGGTATAAATCATGTTGTGAATCAACCAGAACAGGGTAATACTAAACAACACATAAGGGATCTTCAAGGTTACAAAGCTTCGAGAAAGACTAACTCAACCCCACATGCAATAAAAGTTAGTTTTGTAGTTGATGACCACATAGGTGAATGTGAGGAATTACCTAATACACATGCTATATGGGCACATCTATGAGAAACATATGGGGTACATATGTAACCCGCCTCCCATAGTTGACTATCAAATTATAGACATAAAAAGAGCATCACGATCAAAATATCAAACAATACCTTAGTGTGATGTCAAACATGATAGCTTAACTCAAGAGTGCTAGCCACGTTCTTTCAGATGAGCAACAAGATCAGGTTGTAATTAAGTCTCTTCCCATTAGTTGTGAAGGTTAACTTGACTCATAATGATAGAACCAAAACTTTTTTCGATGTTACACGCCATGTTGATGTTGAAGATGAGTTCCTTCGTGCTATTAAAGCTACTTCTAATATCTTTGTGGCAGAGTAAAGTGGTAATAAATATTCAGGCATCAAACATAAGAAAAATTTGAAAATAAATGGGAAAGACAAAGAGACTGTAGAAGTACCCTCTAAGAAAAGAAGAAGCCAAACTCCAAGAATGGAAAAAAAAATTTCTAGAAGAGATACGAGTAAAATGATGTGCTACAATTGCTAAATAAGGGGCATTTTGTACCAATGCCAAACAGGTAGCATTTCTAAACACATCTCTTAGTTCTAGCATTTCTTTACTAACTGAATCTTATCCTATGTGGATTGTAGACTTACGATCCACTGACCACGTGAGTTGAGATCGAGTCACCTAGTTTGATTAAGATCTAGGTGGATCTATAGGAAATAATATTAGGCTTGAAGTCAAAGGGATATGAACTTGTAAAGTGGACTTGCGTGGTGGAAGTTCTTTTATCTTGCATGACATCCAATATGTTCCAGATATTCGGCGAAACTTAATATTTGTGTCTAGTATTCTATATGTTGGTTTTGATTTGATTTTTGTTGCAGTGGTAGTATAACAACTCTAGATAATGTTTAATATGGTTTTGGACTTGGTTATGATTGTTTTATCATTTAGATTGTAATCCTTCAAATAATGACTATTATATTGAACGTTTTATAATGGTATATTATTCTAGTAATAATGTTATTGATGTTATTACATGGAATGCAATATTAGGTCACATAGGGCAAGATCGATGGAATAGATTTTCAAAGGAAGGGAATCAAAGAACTTTCTCTAAAATTGATATCACAACTTCTGAAAATAATCTTGCCAAAAAGATTACACATAAACCGTTTGAGAAGGTTAAAAGAGCTAAGCTCCTCCTTCAACTAATGCATTATAATGTTTGTGGTCAAATGAATGAGGGCAATGTCTGGTGTTGCATATTTCATTACATTTATTGATGATTTCACACTCTACGGTAATGTCTATTAGATTTCTCATGAATCAGAAGCACTTGATTGTTTTAAACGATATATGTACGAAGTTGAAAACCAATTAGATAAAAGAATAAATGTTTTAAGAACAAATTTAGGACGTGAATGTTTATCAAAATAATTTGAAGAATTATGGACTGAAAAAGGGAATTATCATACAATTAATTACTCCTTATATACCATAACAATATGGTGTAGTTGGAGGAAGGAGTAGAACATTAATGGAAATTACAAGATTAATGATGGCGCATGCAATTTGTGCATCTCTTTCTAAGGAGATGCATTCTTGATCGTGACCTACTATTACGTCCATAGTTACACTTCAAATAAAAATGGTAAACGGTCGTTTTCAATTTACATAACTCAACTGGAGTTGAGGTTGATCCCATATATATTTTATTTACAAAAAATGTTTTACTATCGCATTTACCCAGTTGTTGTTACTATATCATAATGAATATAGACAAAAAGTAAAACTGGGAATGAATGAAAAGTACCAATTTATAGAAAGTAAGATCAAAATAAACCGTTCATGTGCATAAACTACCACTATATATATGAGTTGTTCAGTTGATTAAGAGAAACTAGGTTAGTGTTCACTATGACGACAACTATAAAACTCCTCTGCAATCTGAGTTTCAAACAATAATAAGTTCACAAATATCAGCGAATAGGATTTATCTAACGCTTCTCAACATTATTAGATAAAAATAATTTATATCCTCTAAGACTTCAAATGATTCTTGCATTAAAAACTCGCTTAGATTGACATGAAGGTAAAGTTATCTTCTCTAAAACTCTAACTATAACTTCAAGTCTTGTATGTAGATTTTTGGTTTTCCCTAACAAGTGTTTTTTTCCTGAACACCCACTTGATACAGGCTCGTCTAACGCATGCACCCGTTAGACAAAATTACAATCAAATGCTTTCACCTACAACATGTAAGCAAATAATGCTTTACATTCGTTTTACAGAGTCAGATTAATAGTATCATCATAGATCCCACATACATGGTTAAGATATTCAGTGCCTCATAATTCAACATATAGAACAATTAAGAGGGATTGTAAACATTATTCTGACTATTTACGAAGTAAATTTGTAACTCAAAAACCAAGTTGATAATCAAAGAACCAAACTTCCTTTGTTACAAAGTAAATCAAGATCTGTAAAAGAAAAGCTCTCAAGTGATGGGACCCCTTTTCTTCATAGAAAATTGATAATGATAAAAAAATTCAAAAAGACCCAAATAAAAACAAATAAAATGTTTTAAAGAAACCTATAGAACTAGGACTGCATTGTCCTCTTCCTTCACAGCCATTATCATGTCCCGTGAAAGTATTCTCGGTCCGTGAGGCCTTCCGTGGTTTTCCCTTAGAGTCTCTCAAGATAAGGACTTCTCATCAGCTGGTGGAGTTAGCTTGACAAACTGGACCATGGATCATCAAAGTGATCACGGTCCATGAAATTGTAAGTACTCTTGCCTTTAACTTTCCCAAAACATGGGCTTTCAACCTGTTCTCTGGAATCTTGTCCACAAACTACACCACGGACAGTCAAAGTGATTACGATCCGTGAAGCCGTTTGTGGTCTTCACTTATTATTTTTGAAACTCTGGAAACTTACATTGTTCTCTGGAATCTTGTTCATAAACTGGACCAAGGACTATCAAAGGGATCACTGTCCGCGAATTTGTAAGTTGTCTTGCCTTTAAATTTCTCAAAGTTTGGGTATTTATATTGTTCTCTGGAACTTGTTCACACGCTGGAACACAGACTGTCAAAGTGATTACGGTCCATGAAGTTGTCCATGGTCTTTCAACTCTCTCAAATGTGGGTCTTCGGAATCTAGCAACTGCAATAATATTTAATTGTCACTCTCACGGTTCGCGAAGTGGACCATAGTCTTTCAAGGTTTCCATATTCTTTCTTCTTTTCTTCTCTTTTTTATATCTGCTTGACTCTTCCCGCACCATCAACAAAAATATCAAATCATACAAAATACACTTGGTATTAGTTTCTTGTTTTTAAGCGTTAACTATAATCAACTATCACAGTACATCAAATCCCTCAACTTAGAACCATTACTTGACCTCAAATGATGAGATTAACAATCCCCCTACTCCTTAAAATCTTTCCAAATTGTGGAGAATATGCAGTGGCAATTTTCAGCACATTTTGTATCCCATTTCACTGAATCTAACATGTAAGGATCTATATATAACATCTGATTACTTACACCCAATCATGCCTATGTCTATGAGTTATCAACTTACTTAATCCACTCTCAAAAACAATCAGAGTGTAGTCACACCAATGAAGTCCCTCACTCAAAATGGATGGTGCTGAGTACTACTGTCTAAAAGAATTTCTATTATTAACAACAACAACAATAGACTTGCCCTTGTTGTCTACACTATCTTTATGAAAATTGGAATAGTATCATTACAGGGATTTTATTGGCTTGTAACATAGGCTCGGGGCTAGGAAAGGATATCTGGATGTTTGGTTTCATAAATGACTAATCCCTTGGTTTCCCAAACGTTTTTTTCAACAATTCCATGTCTAACTGAACATTTTCTTTCTTTCTGTGATCCCAGTATCCATATCGCCTTTTTTACACACACAACTTTTCATTTCAGCTTGCTGGTTTAACTATCTTTTTCCTGTTTGGGTTGCACTTACCCTCAACTTAAGCTTTTAGCCTTAGTTGTGACAACGTACCTTTGGGTAAACCAAGGTTATGAACTATTATGGGTGAGAATAAAAATCTATTCCAGGCTCAAAATGGGTTCAATTGGTAATCTTTTTATTAGGTTCTTTTTGTTTTGGCTTTTACAATGATTATAACAAAAATAGTCTACTGATCCTTTCCTACCAAACTCTCATCGGTTTAAACCAAGACTACTCAGGAAAGTTCTAGTTTCTGCTCATAGTGCTAGACATCAATCAATACTCACACACACTTACACATGATTGCATTATCGAGTTTCATAGTTCACTCATTTATTATTCAAACTCAGAAATTTTCAACAAGTTAGTATCTAAAATGTCATATAAAGATCCTAACCGGCAACCCATGTTCAGAATCAATTATTCATTTTGCTTCCTAGTTAGTATCTGCATCTCTAAACCTATTTGATACGACAACAAACTCATAAGACGGAGACAACCTCCATTTTCTAACATCCATAGAAGGCTTCTCAACCACCCCCTCCATACTAGAAAGGACTTTGCCCTTAAATTCAATATAGCTTGACACACATAATGGGATATGAGGAGAGGTCATACCTACGATACTCTAGGCATCATCTTTGGCTTAGTGATGGCACCCTTATTGTAGGTGCCTTCTAAGAATTGAGTGGTGTAGTGGGTATACCGAATACCTCAGTTATGCATGTTTTACCTTCAGTGTGGGTAGGTACTCCACTTCCAAACGCGCCAGCTAACATGGCTTTTTGTTGTTCTTTTGCACGGGCTGCTCGTTCCCTCTCCAACTTCTGGGACTCCTTGTGAGATTTTTTCTCTACTTTATCTGCCTCTAGTATTGCTTATGTTGAGTGTCCTATTTAAGTTCACGAGCCTTATGCTTCCATTTTTTGGATTTTGCTGGGGGGCCTTATTCAACATCTACATTAGAGACTAAGATAGTGCATGAGTGGGAGGTTGTACCGACTACTTTGCTAAATTGACAATCTGAGATCGCATTCAACCAATTGTGCTTTGGCATCATCAGTCTCTGTCTGAGTGGCAACTTGGGACCGGTGTTGCATTAGATTTTTAATATTGTCCAGTCTCTCTTTGAGCACCTGTAACTCTTTAAGGACCTAACTAGTGATCTCCTTCATTGCAGCAGATACTTTGGTCTCAATCATTTGAGGCATCTGGCGGACTATACGGTCTGCTATTGCCCTGGTTTGGCGCTGATTTGCAATAAATTTCTCAAGAAAAACTATAGGTATAGTCATAAAATTACCTGAAGGTTGAGTGGTGGAGGTTTGTTGTGGTGTTTCTTTGGCAGTTTGAGATGACTCTTCTTGGTCGGGAACTCTTTCAGCCTCTGGAACTTCTAATGGAACATGCGGAGCAACAACCAGACAACCTATTGTTGTAGATTTAGCAACAAATACGTGGTTTGCCAAATCTTTTATCTTCAACACGTGAAAGATTATGGATGCCTCATGTCATCAATCAACCAAGTTGTTGGGAGGAATATCTGCTTGGCGACATAATCTTCCTATCAGACAAGGCAAAGGAAATGTCGCTCTCTCATTTAGGGCCCTGTCTCTCATTTGAGTTGCTATGATCCTCTATGTATATACTGGTAACTAGTCAGTAGGCAAGTTATAAATGAAGCAAGGGAAGGGGAAAGAGTGTTGTGATTTTTCGTTGGCTGCAATAGTGCCCGAACAACATCCTACTACAAATTAGTCAGGAAAGTAAATGTAGCTTTAGTGATGGTTAGAGCTATAGTAGTGACCTAACTTGCATTTGCAGCATCTATGGCAATCTTCTTTGCGATCCAACGTAACACCCTTTATTTATACGACTGATTTTCCATGTTTGGTGCATTGATAGCCTCATGGTGTTTCCCTTCAAAGAGTCCTATTGATGGTGGAGCAATGTACTCCAGTTCATGCAATATTCGATTAATAGAATTTTCCAAAATGTCAATGGACTTACCCCTAACGATGATTGAGTCAAGGGGAACTAGTGTAGTAGCAAACTACTTCTTCCCTCATTATCTGGTTTCAGCGGCAGGAACAAGGTTCATTAGCATGGCGGCATAGGATGTGTAGAACTTTTTTGTTAGGTGACTCGAACAATGACCAGGTGCATTATCCACCCACTCGAACTTGTGAAATTCAAGAGTCCGGTAAATATATGGAAATGCCTTGATGTAACTAACAACCACCCTAAATTTGGGCAAAATAGCACTATCCTTGGAGCTGCCCATCTTGTTCACAATTCCTCTATGGAAGAATTCTCTGGTGTGGTTCACATTCCACATAGTACGGTTGCACTGAAATTAGTTGTTAACGCCGATCTAGATGAGGTTCCTGAGCATGCACATTCCACACAATGGTATCTTCATCTATGAATATCTCATCAAGCTCTCTCTGATAAGAAGCTATTCGAGCTGCTGTTTCAGGTTCTGTATGGGTTGCCGGAGATGAGGTGTGAGAGTCGTCAGCGCTGACCCCTAAGTCATCATTCACATTGTTGCCAAAGTTATGCTAGAGTGACATTTAAGTGAACTTCAGACCCACTAGCTTCAAAATATGACTTTTTTCTTAGACTGGGAAGATGTGGGGGGGGGGGGCAGGCCTATTAGAATTCTTCATTCTTGGTTGGCATTGCATTTTACCTGTAGATACAACAATTCAAATCACAAGTGCAAATGAGTGACACACTATGAGGTACTCAAACTTCCCCTGTGTTTAACATCATCGTGACGCCTTGTCTTAAGAATCAGTCACCCAATCTATCATCGGAAGGCTAAAAGGATCAACAAAACATACTATGAAATACTGAAAATAGAGGTATAAAATGAAAGAAATGAAAAACTTCAAGTACTATTGACCGCTGCTTTCATGGACCGGTGGAGTGAACCATGGGCCGTGAAGTCCTATGTGAATGTTGTGGCAGAATCAATGCATAAGTTTTCCCTAAGTTCAGTTGCTAAGGCATGTTCACAGACACGTCCACGGTCTATGGAGTTAATCATGGGCCTTGACCTTGTCCATGATCTCACACTACTCACAAGTAGTCATGTCCTTGGTGCACAACCAGGTTCTTGGTCCATAGACACTTCTACGATCTATGATGTATTGCGTGGACTCATCATTCAACAGTTTCAAGTTAGTGTCAACTCTATTATGACTTAACCAACTCATTCCACCATTCATGAATCTTAAAACAAATACTAAACAAGGATCATCATATAAATTATTTCTTTAATCTACCTTAACCAGACTTGAAATTTACTTTTCTCACCCCAAACAATTATCTAATGTGCTTCAACCCCAAAACACCAAGGTAGTCAGTACTAACTTTAACACTCATCCCATTACTACCATGTTTAACCAAGAGAAAGGAACATAAGAAGAAAATTATCATACCACAAGGAATTAAATACATGAAATTCAAGTTACTTGGGTGAACCATGGAATTCACACTTAGCAGTTGAAATGTAGGTTTCGTGACCAAATCAACTGATTTAATCTACTTCAGTGAGTGGAGTTTGGTTTGATTGGTGGGGGGGAGGGAACAGTTACAAAAAAGAAAACTTAAGAAAGAAGAGGAAAAATGAAAATAAGCGATCTTGGACCTTAATACATTGCATGTTCAGGATGGGTCCAATCGTAGGTCGGGTTAAGTGAAATACATTTGTCAACAACAGACCATGAAATAGCCTGTGAAAGGCATCACAACCCGTCAACATTCCCATGAAAATAACTTTGGTGATGATATTGACCTGTGACATATGACGAAATGTAAAGTCTGCCATAAAGATGTTGATGGTTCGTAAGTCTACCCATAGAAAATACTTTGCCTCATTTAGTTTCACCTAAGATTCACGTTAGCTTAAAGGGGGTCTGTATACATTACTACGGAAAGTGAACCCTTCAGTAAAACTTTTTAGTTGTGTTCCAGTAGCCTCTTTGTATGATCCTCAACTAGACAGGCCATAAAAGCGCACGTGAAGTACACCATGGTTCGTAAGGTCCCCCGTCAGATGCAAAGTGCACCAGTTCTTATACACTTTTAAAAACTTAGACTTCCTGCCTATGCCATCACCCATTAACTCTGTAAACTAAAATAAAACAAAAAGTAATGAAAACATACCTAAATTAAGACATTTTGGGTTGCCTCCCAAGCAGCGCAAAATTAACATTGCGGCGCGACGCATGTTACGTGATTACTTAAACTTCATCAAGCCAGAATTATTCCACTATCTTGGCCTCTTCCTAAAAACCTAGATATGACTTGATTCTTTGTTCATTTTCTTTAAACCTCTCCCCTTTCTCATTTTCCAGCTCGACAAGTCCAAATTGAAATACTTGTGACACCTTAAAGGGCCTCGATCATTTAGATCTCAGTTTTCCTGTAAATATACGCAACCTGGAATTAAACAGCAACACCAAATCCACAAGTGAGAAAATTAGTTTCTCAATATGTTTATCATGGTATCATTTAATCCTCTACTTATACAGTGCTGATATATCGTACGATCTCACACGAAACCCATCAATCTCATTATCTAATCTAATTTTAAATTTTTCGTTTCATTCCAATTGAGATACAACTTCTTCAACGCCCAAAGTGCTTTATGCTCAAGCTCACCGGTATGTGACATAATTTTCCAAACACCATTTGATATGGAGACATAACGATAGGTGTCTTAAAAGCTTCCTTCTATGCCCGTAATGCATCATCCATCTTTCTTGCCCGATCTGTCTGGTTAGCATTTACTACATTGGCCAAATTGCATTGATTTATGTGTTAGACACTTCCACTTGGCCGATGGTCTATGGGTGGTATGGTGAGGCTACCTTGTGTTGTTTTAGCCCATACTGGGTTAGAAACGCACTGAACACTTTTTGCAAAAATGAGAACCAACATCACTGATAATAGCTCTAGGTGTTCTGAATCTTTCAAAAATGCTCTTCATTAGGAATGCGACCACACTCTTTCCAGCATTCTTAGGTAATGCTACAGCTTCCACCCATTTGGATGTATAGTCCACAATTACCAGAATATACTTCTTTCAATATGAACTCACAAGGGGACCCATTAAATCAATTCCCCACACATCAAACAAATCTATCTCCAAAATGAGTGTCATAGGTAACTCATGACGCCTTGATATGGCTCATTGCCTTTTGGTAAACATCACAACTTCGTACAAAATCAACTGCATCCTAGTGAATAGTTGGCCAGTAATACCCACACTAAAATACCTTGTGGGCTGTTCAAGCTCCAGCATGAGGCCCACCTACTAGAGAGGAATGACAGGCTTTCAAAATAGGTAGTATTTCAGCTTCTAGAACACACCTCCTGATTATGTTATCAGCATATACTCTATGTAGATATTGCTCATCCCCAAAAAAAACTTTTCAGTATCATGCACAAACTTTTTCTTTTGCTGATATGCCAGCCCCTCAGGTATCAAGTCGCTAACTTAGAAATTAGCAAAATAAGAAAATCGGGGAATGAGATAAAGAGTAGTAGCCAATATGTAACACCCCGTAGGAAAAACAAAACAAAAATTAGTTTTTCAAAAAAATCTGCAGGTGCTACCAACGGTGGCATCGACAGACCATAGCCTTAACCACGGTCCGTCCTTCACAACTGTTGATACGATCAGAAACTCCCAAAAATTTCAGCCTAGAAAAATTGGTTAAGTCTTGTACGATGGAAAGACTTATGGTCCGTAGGTCAAACAACGGTCCGTAGTCCATGAACACCGATCAAGAATCCCTTCAACCACTTTCTGACAAGAGATATGGATGACTAGAATGGTTCATAGGTGGACCTACGGTCCGTAGGTGGAAAATTTGCAGCCAATTAAGGGGAAATGCAGTTGGGTCAACTTAAAATAATCATAACTCTTAGCACAAAATAAATTAGGTACCGCATGACCTACCCACAGATAGATAATTGAATTATCTTCCCATAGACACTGACCTTGCTAAATTCAGACCTCCGAGTAAAAAGTTATTCCCATTTTAGGAAAGGCCAGTCGAACAGGCCCCCACAACGGACCCCACGACGGGGCGTCGGGCGCACGATGGACCTTTCTGTCCTGGTCGTCGTGAGTCCCGACAACAACCTTCCCAGGGGTATTTTTTACCTTTCCCACTCTATTGAAACCTTACGTTATATCGTTTTGACAGTAAATCATCAAATTTTAGTCAATTTAAGCCTAGAAACATAATTAAAACATATCCAAGTCAAATCATTAAATTAAAACATAGAAAATTAGAAGCAAGAGAGGATAAAAAAGCTTAAGAACCCTAGTTCGAGAACGCCACAAGCTCCAGCAGTTCCAGCCCCAAAATTTATGTATTTTTTAGTGGGATTCATCACCAGGCGTGTGGGATTTCACTAGTGGGTTCCTTTCACCCATTGGATCCTTAGTTTCAGTTAGTTCTTGATTCTCTTATCTTGATTAAACCTAGGGTTTCTAGAACTTTGATATAACTTCATGAATTTATTAAATATATGTTCCAAATAAGATTATCATGTTATTACTCAAATTATTGCATGACTTTAAGAAATCTATCTTTGTATTTCTTTAGTTCTTGAATTACATATGCTAGGTCATATATTTCAGACACTTCAGATATACATGTACAAGATTAATTGTTGCATTCTCAGTTTACATGTTTAGTTTTTAGCTATCCAATATTTAAAGAAATTCAGATATAATCAGTTAATTTAAAGAATTCATTAGGAGTAGCATAATACCAAGTTGGACCAGGGTTTAGCGTACCTAATAGTCCCAGAACTGCTAGCCGAGTAGGTTGTAAGTCCCCTCTGTGGGAAATCAGTTTAGTGATCACGCCAGCATGCCTTTATACCTTTGGCAGGGTATATCGGGTCCTCTCGATGGGGCGTATACATTAGACTCCACATTTAGCTCATGTTGTTTTATTATCGTTTATTAGTAGCTCCCACAGATCAGTCAAACTCTCTGCATTTACCATTTATCAGTTAATTTAGTATTCAGTTTCATCATGTTATAAATTGGTCATTGCATCCAGTTAGCTCATAAATCAACACATCACGTTCAGATTATTATACTTGTTTTTGTGCTTGTTCAGTTATGTTTTATTTAAGGTTTACTCTATCCTACATGCTCAGTACCTTTCAAGTATTGACGCACACATGAGCTACATCTTCTCTTGATGTAGGTTCAGGTTCTCAGCATCCAGATCACGCATACATCGATTTCCCGATCTACACTTCAGCAGATTCAGTGGTGAGTCCTCGTTCTCTGAGGACAACATTTATGAGTTTCATTTCAGTCTTCAGACATTTAATTTCAGTTTTTGCTAGATTTAGCTAGGCTTGTCCCACTATTTCTAGTCTAGTTTAGAGGCTATTTTCAGACATAGTTAGATTCAACTTAGTATTGATTTTATGTTCTTTTGTATTAAACTCGTTTTTTTCAAATATCTCAGTTATAGAATATGGGTATTCCCCATCTTTTCATTTTAAGTATGATTTAGCTTCCGTTACAATTTATTATATTTAGTATGCTCATGATCATGCAAACAGGGTTATCTTGGGATCACTTGTGGTCCTACGTTTCATGTCCGCGTCATGGGGGTAGCTCGTGGTGCGAAAATACCAGTTCATTTGGGAATGTATGATCTATTTCGTGCTCACTGTGTTGTTTCTTTGCAGTTTCCAATTTGGAAAGGTGATTAACTACCTTGTGTTCACAATCTTTTCTATTCTTTACATAAAAATTAAATTCTTGAAGTAGTAACACCCATCTAATTAACCTTGGTTTGGCATCCTTCTTGGCTCCGAGATATCTAAGAGTAGCATGTTTAGTGTGTACTATTACTTTGGTGCCCTTCAAATAAGCTCTGAACTTCTCAAATGCATACACTAGATCCAACTGGTCCTTCTCAGTGGTTGTGTAACTTTGTTGTTCTCCATTTAGGGACTTATTAGCAGAGTAAGTCGGATATAACATCTGAACACATTTTACACGTATATGAGGTGTGCGACTTTGGCGATGTCCTAATGAAAATCCTATACAATCAAACATGTCCCAAGAAACTCTGAACACATTTTACACGTATATGAGGAGGCAAATTTTCAATCACTTCAATATTCGCCTTGCCGACTTTGATTCCTTTCTGTGACACTTTGTATCCGAGGATTATGCCCTCTTTAATTATGAAGTGGCATTTCTACCAGTTTAGCACCAAGTTGGCTTCCTCAATCTCTGCAATGCCCTGGTAAAATTCAACAAACAATCATTCAAATGTATCACCTTCTATGGAGAAATCATCCAAAAATACCTTCAGAGTGTCCTCAACCATGTCTGAAAAAATGGACATCATACACCTTTGAAATGTAGTCGGTGCGTTATGCAATCCAAACAACATGTGTTCAAATGTAACAATGGCGTAGGGACATGTAAATATGGTCTATTCTTGATATTCAAGTTTGATTGTAACCAGAGTATCCATCTAAGAAACAATACCAACCTTAACATGCTAACCAGTCCAACATTTGGTCCATGAATGACATAGGAAAATTGTCCATGAAGGTCCATTTGTTCAGCTTTTTTTGGTATGTGCATACTCACCACCCATTCACTGGTAGTTGTGGAACTAATTCATTCTTTGCATTTATCACCACAATCATGCCCTTGTTTTTTGGCACACAATGCACTGGATTGACCTAGTGGTTATCAAAGACAGGATAAACCACCCCAGAATCTAACCATTTGCTTGTTTCCCTTTTCACCCCTTTTGCATTGGTGGGTTCAACCTTTTTTGTTGCTCAGTACTAGGTATGCATTATTCCTCGAGATAAATTTTGTGTGTGAAAAATCCTGGAAGTATTCTAATTATATCGGCAATTGTCCAGCCAATGACTTTTTTAAACCGTTGAAGCACTCCAATCACCTTTTGTACATGTTCTTCATTTAAATCTGTACCAAATATCATAGGTAAAGTGTTGTTAGTGCCTAAAAATACATACCTGAGACTAGGCAACTGTTTCAGCTCCAAAACTTGTGGTTCTTCAATGGAGGGTTTAGCTGGAGGATTTGGTCTATTTTTCAAATCCAAGTCTAATTTATTGGGATCATAAGAATTTGCTCCCGTACCCTGTAATGCATTTACAGTTTCTACATAATTAGACCATAAATTAGCATTAAATTTCATCAGCACAACAACTACTGTTTCAACCGCTATTGTCTCTTCTATGGATTCTCTCAAGTCATCATCAAGGACAAATTCAAATGCAGATACCATTTCCATCTCTCGTGGTCTGTTTTTGAATCCAAGTCTAATTTCTTGTGATCATAATAATGTTCTCCCATAGCTTGTAATACATTTACATTTTCTGCATAATCAGACCCAAAATCAGCATCAATGCTCATCAACATAGCAACTAATGTTTCAATAGGTATCCTCTCTTTTATGGTTTTTCTCAAGTTATCATCAGTGACAAATTTAATTGCATATAACACTTCCATCTCTCATGGTTGTTTCATTAATCTTCATATGTTAAACTTTACCTCCTCTGCATTGAGTCTAAACTTCTACTAATCTCGCTCCACATCAAGCAAAGCTCTACCCATAGCCAAAAACAATATTACCATAATTATGGGAACTTCAAATTCTACTTCATAATAAGAGTTTCTTCAGCATGATGATGAACATTGTAAACTTCCCATCTTCAGCTTTTTTTTATCCTTTGAGAAAAAGGAGGGCGAGGTCTAGGAATCTATTGTAAAGACAATTTTTCGTGGATCTCTTTCTCTTTTTCTCCTGTAGGAGTTAC
This sequence comes from Solanum lycopersicum, assembly GCF_036512215.1. NCBI lineage: Eukaryota > Viridiplantae > Streptophyta > Magnoliopsida > Solanales > Solanaceae > Solanum > Solanum lycopersicum. The sequence continues at coordinate 26,912,813 of NC_090803.1, read as the reverse complement.
TATGTATTGGATTTTCTCCAAGTCATCTATCGGTGTATTCTCATCCTCCTCTGTGATAGCTTGCTCCTTAACCTTTTCATCCTTGGTACCTATGAGTGTTTGTTAGATAATACTTTACCATTCGTGGTAGTGATGTTCATGCAGTGTCCATCCTATTTGGGATTTTTAATGGTATCACTTGGCAGTGAACAATTCTTTCTCTTATTTAGAAATGCTAAGAGTTCCCCCAAAAGTTGCTCTATTTGATTAATAGAGGTGGTGTGAGAGTCTACTAATTGAATCATGATCGAAAAATCACCCATCATTTCCTTGACTCCCGCATCTTTTGATTTAACATTTTGAAGATCCTTGGCCATCATGTGCCAGCTTAGATTTGCTGGAATTTGCATTTGTTCATTTTTTGCTAGCAAGGGGCACATACACACAATGGAGATCATTTCTGTACCCATCTCTGTTTTTCAAGTTTCCTTGCTTTCTTTTTGGTGGCCTATCATACTGACCATCTCTGGTGTAGTTTCGACTTGCATTTCATGAATTATACCCCTGATGTCCAAAGTTATAATTACGAAAACCTCCTTGGTTCCCCAAATAGTTAACTTCTTCATCAATGTCAATGTATTGATCTTTTTACCTGTTTTGTTTTCACACAACATTGCCTTTTTTCAGACTTGGACAAAATATTCTTAATCATCAAATCAAAATGAGTTCTCATATGTGCCATGTCCTGATCTCTTTCTTCTTCCCAGTTTCTCTGTTCAGTTGACATCTCATATGTCTACCCTAGCTCCCACACTTCTGCTTCTCTTGTGTACCAAGCCCTATTGTTGTTGGAAACTTCATCCAATAGCTGCATTCTCTTTACAAATGGTTTCCTAATAAAAGAGCATCCACAAGCTGCATCAAGAACATGTTTAGTAACATAATTAAGAGACCTATAGAAATCTAGTTTAAGATGCCTCTCAGTAAGATCATGATTAGGGAATTTCTTCAATTTTTGGTTGAACCTCCACCAAGTATAACGCATCGCTTCTCCTGTTAACTGCTAATGTGTTGTGATTTCATCCTTCAATTGCAGTTCTTTCAATACTGAGAAGAATCATTCTATGAAAGCTTCTTTTAAATCACTCCAAATTTGAATAGAGTCATCTAGCATCTCATTCAACCACTTAGTTGATTTCTCAGTAAGAGATAAGGGAAATATCCTTAGCCTCATTTCACTTTGATTAACTCTGGGGATCTGTTAGGATTTGCATACTCCCACAAAGTTCATCGGATGTTGATTGACATCATCACCAGCTGTCCCTCTAAACATTTATTTGAGGTTGAACAATTGGATCATTATGCCGGTGATCATGAATTTCACCCCTTGAGGTAGTGTAGGTAACACTATAGCTACAGTAGTTCAAGCTCCATCCAAATCAGCATAATCCTCTTTGTACATAATGTGAGCTGAATGTTGTACTCTACCCTTTGGGTCTACAGATGGACGATAAGGAAGGACCATATTATCTCTATTTTTATCTACTCCCCTAGGTGGAACCAACCTAGCATTCTGAGGAATACCTGGTCTAGTTTGACCAATCCCAACAGTTTGTTGCACATGTCACGCAACATCCAGTTCGGCCTCTAGGCCCAATTTCTGTCTAATAACCTTTAATTCTTGTGCATTGACCATCTTGTGTAGGTTTTTTTGGAGTTTCGGAACGTAAGGTTGCAATGTGGCTCGCTTATTTCTAGTGGTGAGCATGCACAAGCAGATTTACCTATACTAGCTCAAAAATAAGAACACAAGTGAAATTAGGAAATTATAACAATAAGTCGAATACAAACTAGTAAAACACTCTTGAATTTAAATTCCACGGCACTGGTGCCAAAATTTGATAGGTCCAATCATACACTTCAAATAAAAAGTGTAAACATTGCTTTAAATTTATAAAACTCAACTGGAGTAGAGGTTGATCATATAGAGAATTTCTTTATATATAATGTTTTACTATCGCCATTACCCAATTGTTGTTACTATTTCCAAATAACTTTAAATAAAATGTAAAATTGGGAATGAATAAGAAGTACAAATTATAAAACTTAAGATCAAAATTACCTGGTCGGATGCACAAACTACCACTATATTTATGAGTTGTTCAGTTGATTAAGAGAAACCAGGTTAGAATTAAGCAAGATGACAACTATGAAACTCCTCTGCAATCTGAGTTTCAAACAATTATAAGTTCACAAAACTCAGCGAATAGGCTTTATCTAATGCCTCTTAAGATTAATATAATAATACTTTATATCCTCTCAAACTACAAATGATTCTTTCATTAAAACTCGCTTAGATTGACGTAAAGATAACTTAGCTTCAAGTCTGTAAGTAGAATTCTGGTTTTTCCTAACAAATGTTTTCTCCTGAACATCAACTTGATATAGGCTCGTCAAATGTATGCATTCGCTAGACCAATTTTTAATCAAATGCTTTGACCTACAACATGTAACAAAGAATGCTTTATACTCATTTTACAGAGTAAATTCATAGAATCATTATAGATCCCATACACCTGGTTAAGATATTTAGTGCCTCATAAATGTACATATATAACAATTAACAGGGATTGTAAACATATTTCTGAATACTTACGAAGTCAATTTATAACTCAAAAACAATGTTGATACTCAAAGAACCAAATTTCTTTTGTTATAAAGTAATTGGAGATCTGGAAAAACTAAAGTTCTCAAGTTCTAGGCCTCTTTTCTTCCTAATAGTTCGACAATGATAAAAAATTCAAAAAACAACCTAAATAAAACCCAATAACATATTTTAGAAAGAAACCTAATAGAACTAGGACTACATTGTCGACTTCTTTCACGGACACCATCACGTCCCGTGAAAGGCTTCATGGTTCTTGAAGAATTCTGTGGTATTCCCTTAGAGTATTCCAATATTGGGTCTTCACATCAGCTTCGGGAGTTATCTTTATGAGCTGGACCACAGACCATCAAAGTGATCACGGTCTACGAAATTTCGTGTAGTCTTGCCTTTAAATTTCTCAGGAGTTATCCTGCCCCCCTTGGTCAAGTTGGCTTTTCTGGAATCTTGTTCATGAACTAGTTCACGGACCATCAAAGTGACTATTGTCCGTGAAGACGCATGTGGTCTTCACTTCAACTTAATTCAACTATGGTAACTTATAGTGCTCTCTGGAATTTTGTTCACAAATTGGACAACGGAGCGTTAAAGTGATCATGGTCCGTGAAATTGTCCGTAGTTTGCCTTTAACTTTATCAAACTCTATACATTTACACTGTTATATGGAAGTTGTTCACAAGATAGACCGTGGACCATCAAAGTGATTACGGTTTGTGAAGTTTTCTATGGTCTTCACTTCAACTCTCTCAAATGTGGGTCTTCGGAATCCAACTACTGCAATCATATTTCATGGTCACTCACACGGTCTATGAAGTGGACAAAAGACCATCAACATTGCCATGATTTTTGCTTCTTTTGTACTCTTTTTTGTATCCGCCTAACTCTTCCTGCATCATCAACTAACACATCAAATTATACAAAATACACTCAATTCAAGTATTAGTTCCTTGTTTTTAAGCGCTAATAGTATTCTGATAACAAGGTACATCACCTACATATTGAATAAAGTTCCTTCTAAATCTGTATCTTCCAATTCTTATAAACTTTGGATTGGTCATAAGGCAAACCTGAATGGTCTACGACCTTGGGGTTGTGTTGCTTATATTAAAGATCATTTTGATGAGTTTGCTAAACTAAGTCCAAAAGGAAACAAATGTATCTTTATTAAATACTCAGAGCACTCCAATGGGTATGTGTTCACTGATTAATTAGAGGATGGAAATATTACTGAAATTATATCACGAGATATAAGATATTGGGAAGACGATTTTCCCAAAAAGGGTAAAATAAATGAAGATGAGCCTCTTTACAGAATGTTAAATTCAGAAGATCATATAATTTCGTCATACATACTAGATAGATTAATGGATCAACATATGATTCCCGATCCAAGTGGGAGTTTTGTTCCAAAAATCCTATAGAGGAATCTGAACTTCAGTTACGTAATAGTACAAGAAAAGAAGTACCTAAATGATCCTATGAGATTGAGGAATGTCTTTTTTTGGTATCTCTTACAGAATTGTATGAACCTAAATTCTGTGACTGAGGCTTTAACAAGCCCTAAAAAAGGATGAATGGTTAAAAGTAATGAAACAAGAATTAGAGTCCATGAAAAACAACAAAGTCAGTAATATAGTTGACCTTCCATAGGGACATAGAGCTTTTGGGAATAAATGTATACTCTAAGTTAAATGCAGATGGGATGGGTCAATAGAAAGAAACAAAGCACGATGGTTGCAAATGTTTTGCTCAGGAAGTTGGAATAGATTATGAGGAAATTTTTTCACCATTTGTGAAGTTTACTCAATACAATTACTTCTTGCCATTGTTTCACGTTTAGATCTAGACATACATAAAATGGATATGAAGACCGCTTAATGGAGAATAAATAGAGATAAGCTACATGGAACAACCAGTAGGTTTCGTTGTTAAAGGTCAAGAAAAAAAGTTTGTAAATGGAAAATATCAATTTATGGCCTAAAGCAATCATCAACATAGTAGTACTTGAGATTTCATAAGGAGGTGATAGAATTTGATTTCACCATGATCGATGAAGACGACCATTGTATCTATGTCAAAAAGTCAAGTGGAAATTTTGCAATTCTTTCACTTTATGTAGATCATGTTTTATTAGTTGGAAATAATTTAGAGTATGTGAAAATTGTCAAGTCGTGGATCTGAAAAGCGTTTCATATGAAAGATATCGCTGAAATAAACTATATATTGGCTGTAAGATCCAAATAATTCTTTTCAAGATATTTTTGAGTTTATCTCAAGAAGCTTATGCAAAGAAAATATTGGAATGTTTTCGAATGAATAGTTGCAAATCCATGGATACTCTTGTAGCTACGGGTGAACTTTAAGCGTTGAAATGTCTCCAAAGACTGAAATATGAAAAGGAAGACATGTATCGAGTTTCATATTCTAGTTTTGTGGGGAGATTGATGTATCCTATGATGTGTACTCACCCCAGCATTTGTTTTGTTGTGAATCTAGTTAGCAGGTATAAATCTGATACCGGAAGAGATCACTAGAAAACAGTAAAGAGAATAATTTGATTCTTGAAGAGACATGCTGATCATACACTTTGTTATAGTGGATCTGATTTGTTCATAAGAGGTTATACAAATGTTGATTTAGCTGGTGACCGAAATGATAGAAAATAAACATCTGTTAATGCTTTTTTACTAAATGGTGGTTCTATTTCATAGAAAAGTAAGAAGCAAACTTGTACAACTCTTTCAATAATGGAATTTGAATTTGTGGCTTGTGTGTCTGTAGTACAAGAAGTTGTTTAGCTAAATAGATTCTTTAAGCATTTGACTAGTGCAAAGGATTCTAAGGGTCCTTGATTTTATATCGTCATAGTCAAGAGGCTATTGTATATACAATGGACCCTAAATGTCACAAAACGATCAAACACATTGACATCAAGCATAAATTTATGAGAGACGTAGTGACAAGTATAGAAATAAATTAACAATACATTCCTTTTCGTAAAATGATAGCTAATTCGCTTACCAAGGTGATATCTAGAGACTTGTTTGTTTTACATTGTATGGTTCTAGGTATACGTAGGATATGATTATAATTATTTATTGTAAAATAGCTTTATTATTATGAAATTCTCATCAATATAATACTATTAAATTTATGTTCATATCTTATATGCATGTGATAGAATATTTAATTGCTAAAGTGTGTCAAACAAGTTGCAATATTGGCTCTCTCACACGAGCAATTGCCTCATATAATGAAAGAGTGAAGAGATAAATTTCACCCCTGTGTTATAACTTGTTTTGCATTATAGATGTGAGTCACTCTAAGAAAATAAGGTTGAGGATCATTGAAGAGAGAAACTCACATTTTTACATCTAAAAATGTCTAGACAAATATTTTTACGATGTCAAATGATTAAATAAAAGAAGAAGAAAAAAGATACATGCATCAATATAAGGTGAGAACATCGTAGTACATGTTTCCATACAATGTTCTCTAAGCGACTAATGGGTTACTAAAAGAACTAATCCCTGAATTTTCATTGTGTGAGACCCTGAAAGTTACTTTATGTTTCAATTAGTGTTGCTACTCTAGCATGTTACAAATCGCTATGAATGATTCGTCAATATAGTGCATGTCTATGAAAAACGTTGATTTGAAATAGATAGAATTGAGCAGAAAGGAAAGAGGATCAAATTAAAAATAATCTAATTTTTATACATAAGATGACTCTTACATTGACCATATAGATTCGAGTCTATTTGTGTATATAAAATTGAACACGAACTTGAGTACACCTCTTTAAAAGGATGAGGGATCAAATAAATAACTATTGAAATAGTAAATGAAGTCTAGGGTATTGTTAATGATTGAATCCTCATATTTATAGAGAATTTTTTCCACATATGATTGAATTCCTTTGCTTAGCTTGTAAAACGTTATAGGTAAAGATCTTGATGCTCAGAAGTAAAACGAATTACTTGTAGTATGAATTGTTTGTCTTGTTAATGTTGTATTGGCTTCTGTCTTGTTTACTATGTATGAAGTGGGAGACGTTGGATTTTGTAGTTCCTAGGTCACACATGTGAACCGAACCGGTCCGAATCATGTTTCGACTCGACACGACCCATTTTGTTTTATGAAAAAAAAACCCATATTAGAGATAATATGGTTTAAATGAAAGAGGGAAATGATAATTTTAAAAATGAAAAGAGGGGGAACATTTAGAGAATTCATTTTAAATCTATTGTCTCATGTTTCTCTTGAAATGGGTCAATAAGACAAGTACGAAGAGATATAACAGGAAAAGAGGAAATACACATACAACTAAAAGAAAACATTTATTTTGTGAAATTCATCCTTCATTTCCTGGTGATTCAAGTTCGGACATGGAACAACTCTTTTTCGATTAACATTCCATTGTTGATAACAGTACATAACTTCGTTCCCGTTACACGAAGTTCTAACAATAAGTCCTAATAAATTCTTGGGGATGTCTTTGTGTGACAAAATGAAATCATTTAATTTTTTTTATAAATGATTCATCCCCAATCCATTGATATGTTTTCCCAAAGTTGTTAGAATTGAAATTCAAGTATAGACTTTCTAAAGAAGAAAATACGAGAACAAAGAAATATACAATTATCTATGAACTTTGCTTTACACATAAATCTTATATATATATATATATATATATATATATATATATATATATAGAGTGAGGGCACTTTAATTTACTTTATTATTTTGTTTCTTGAATAATTTCTTTTGTGCTGTCATTTGACAAGAAACTTTAAATACACACATTGGTTATTCCCTACGTTTGGAAAAGAATGTCTTCCTTTTCTTTTTAGTCTGTTTCAAAAAGATTGGCCTCTTTATTTTTTTGATAATAAATTTTCACGAGGCATGGTTAAGACCACAAGATTAAAGGGCAATTTCGTACATTTGATATAACTTTCATTTAGGACCACTTGATCAAAAGTCTTCTTTATTTTCTTAATTTCTGTGCGATGTCAAACTAGGTCATTCTTTGTAAAATGGAGGGTGTATTATTTTTTTCCTAATAAAAGAAACAGATAAAGACGTGGGAGAGACAATAAAAAAATAAAATACAAAAAGGCACATGATTGTGGTAAGATATTTATTGTTTGTATTTTCATATTTTCCTTTTAACACCAAATGGTGGAGTTTCTTTCTGATATTTCTAAAACATCGGGCATCAACATGGTTCATTGAATTAGTAGTTTTGATGTTAAGTCTATTCTTTCAAAAATCCATTCACTTTTACTTATCATATGATAGTATAACCATGATTATAATTAGGGAAAATGCACAAGTACCCCCCTAGACTATTACCAAAATCTAAGAGACACACTTTAACTAAACTAAGGTCTTCTTACCCCCTCTAAACCTTTTTTTTAAAAATAATTTTATACACCTTATGTCTTACATGGAAAACCTCGTGACTCCGTGTATTTAGGCGTGTGAGAGATATTTGGATGTCTTGTAAGTCAAAAAGGCTCACAAAATTAATTTTTTTAAAAAAATTCAAGGGGGTAATAGGACCTTAGTTTGTTAAGGTGGTTTTCTGTGATTTCGGTTATAGTCTAGCAGGGTACTTGTGCATTTTCGCTAATAATTATATAATTATAGATATGTAGGTAAAAATGACGGAGGAAAAGGTGTTGGTGGCAGGAGATCTCAATCAAATGAAATACTAGGGTGAATATATCATAAACATGTATTTTCACCTTCCTTCTTCATTTGCTATGAATGATCCACATATTTTTACTTTTATATATTTATGTTGAGTATTACTTTTTTAATGTAAAAATTTATTATTATTTTGTGTTCATTTTTTCCAAGAAAAGAGTGATTGATTATAAAATGATTTTAAATTAAATTAAAAATTCTATAAATAATACTAATTTTTTTTTTCATCTTTTAATTTTTGAATTTAATTGAAAAAGATTAATGTTTTATATCACGATAAAACATATATAAGATACTAGATACTCTTATAAGACAATATCTATATGATATGTATACGGCAAATAAAGGACATTTTTCTTTAGAACTAATTATTGATGTAATATGTTTTTCTCGATAACATTCTATGTATAAAAGTAGTGACTTTCACTATTTAAGTACACTTTTCTTTTTGGAAATTACATCTATGTCATAACCTTACTCAAATATTAATTGACTAATAATATTTTATACGAGATATACCACGTTTAAAGATAAAATGTTAAAGTATTTTACAGTCATAACCTTATCTTAATACTGTTTTTTGTTTTGTTGGTTAAGTCTGTTTACCAAATTGAGTAAAGCAAGGAACAATACTACTTAAGGAATATCACTGTCTCCCATATTTAATTTTTTGAATTCATTTTGAAATGTTTCAGTGATATCTCGTCATTTTTATTAAAAAATAATTAACTTTATGAAAATCCATATAAGTGATTTAAAAGCATTTGTCCAATATTCTTTTAGTTAGAATTATTGACTAAAAACATTAAATTTAGTAATATTAGTTCAATTTTACAACATCATACACTATAGAAAATGATATACAAGTGTAACCACATGCCGTGACACTAGTATTACTAAAAGTGGGAACAATAAAAGTTAAAAGTTGAAATACCATGTTATCCAAACACTAAATAACTTTTTTTTTTGAAATATCTAATCAATTAAATATTATATAGTAATCATATATTATTACTTTTATAACTATTATTATTGTTATTATTATTATTATCATTATTATTATTATTATTACTATTATTATTATTGTTATTATTATTTTACACTAATCTCTAAAATTGGAATGGTATTAAGTCAGAAATTCAAATAAAAAACTTTCATAAATAATTGTCATACATTTAAATCCTTTTAAAAAAGAAATTAGTTATATTTTTAGTTAAAAATGAAATATTATTTTACCCCTACACTAAATAAAAATATTAATAAATATCTAATAAATTAAATATTGAATACTAACTATATAATATTATTGCTATTATTATTATATTATACTAAGTTCTAAAAGTGGAAACGTATAAAGTCTAAAATTCAAAAAAAATAATTTCATAGAAAATTGTTAGGCATATTTATCCTTTTAAAAAATAACTGAGTTACATTTTCCAAAAAATGTATTTATTTTTATTTTCTCCTTCAATTTACTTAAAATAATCTTTATATCAGATATCATATGGTTACTTAATTTGTTAAATATTAATAGTTTCATTATATAATGAAATATATGAAGCCCAACAACTTTACTTTATTTATTATGTTATGGCATTATAATTACAATCGATTAGATATTTAACAAAAAATATATTATGTGTCCTAATGTCATTGTTGAAACTCTTTCAATTTTGTGACTCTTTGAATTGTGAAACCAAAAATAAAATGTATATGACATGATTCTTTGTGTCTCATTATTGAATGTTGCTAGGTGAAAATACATTTAAGTATCACTGTAAATACCAATAAGTTATATCCACATTTTGTTTGTCCCTAGATCATCATATTCTTTTTTTTTTGTCATATAAAATTCTCATCTTCTTCCTAGTAAATTATATACCATATATTCAACAAACTAACTGAGGAGAAAGAACATACTTCATTCTACAGTTAGCTTCTTAGCAATAAAATAGTTGAACTTAGAAGTATCTGAGATGAAATTATAAAAAAGAGAAGTTTTTTTACGATATAATAGTTCAACTTAGAAGTATAGAAGAGGGAACCTGTTCCTTGAGATCATTTGTGTATTAGCTCATAATTTTAAATTTTGATTTTTATTTTCTAGTTAAGATTTGGTTGTCCAAATTGAATTTGGTATGTAATCCAGATTTTTATGTAATTCTTGTATCATTTACATTGTTGTGGGAATTACTTTTTTATGTCATTGTGTTATTGTCATTGTAAGTGTTACCTAATCGACAGAACTTCTATTAATGTATGATGAGTTTGATAATACTTGAATAATTTATGCAATCTCCTCATATATCTATATTGTCAATTATCTAAATTCAAATTAAATTAAATAAACATTCCTAAAACATTGTTTCGTTGAATGAAAAAGCTTAACTTTGTTACTTTACCGTCTACCTAATATATTGTTGCGAACACATACATATTTGTTCATTTTCACCTTTTTTTTTACAATTATCAATGAGATTAACAACTTCATTTTCAAATGAAAATGAGAGTTCCATGTGCGACACTAAGCCACATAAATTTCTTATACATGAGCAATCCATATTAGTGGTAGTTTTCTACAGTGCTAAAACTCAAATGGCTGGTGAGATGACAAATTTTCATTTGGACATTTTGAATGCAATATCGTAAGAATGAAGTACTTAAGCTTCATTTTGTTTGAATTTTAATAATATAAATCAACAAGATTATTCAAATTCTATTTGAAGCGTATTTCTCAACAAAAACATTATTGCATCTTTTGCAATTGTTTTATACTATTGCAACATATATATTCACATGGAATTGTATTTTCACTTACATATTTGAAACTGTTACACATGTGTGCTGTACTATTATTCATGTTCAAAGATTCATTTTAAGGACATTTGGCAAACTATTACGATATATTGATTCTTTCATTTGAATTATTCAATCAATTTTAGATTGTTTTTTAATTTGAGCTTATTAGAATACCACTCTATATAGTAATTATTTGAAGTCTATATATACTTCATTGTGCTCTAAAAGTTTTAAATATCCGCAAATTTAATTGTATGATTGTGCTGAAAGCTAAGAAGAGTCTTTTTTAGAATGTTTGAAATACTTGATAGGAATGAAGTGCAACATACATGTCCACAATTAGAGCATGTAATAATATAAAGACACATTTGCCTATTCCATTATGTAGGAAAAAAATCTCCTAAATTTGAAGAGATAAATCCTTAGTAAGCTACGTAGGAATCAAGCTTTTTTATACTTCCATTGAAGCTTAGAACATGTATGTTGAAGTCGGGGTCGAAGCTAGATTTAGGTATTATGTTGTGTTGGAGCTCGACTCTTTCCACTATGACTAACTCAATTATTCTTTAATTTCATGCCCAAATGGTATAACAAACTGAATATTCATGACAAGGGGGCTTGTAAATACATGGAGGAAAAATTGTTACAAGTAATAAAAAGGCATTGATTTGGTGGCACAGATCGAGTTTAACTAGCATGGAAGCAAATCTGTAGAACAAGCAGCAACTCCCTCACAAGAAAAAGGTACAACATTTGAGGAAATGTTTTTTTGTTGGAATCAAGGATGACCTCAACATTGTTAGGAACAAAAATAAGTACGTGTAAATGAGGGATCTAGCAATGCAAACCTCGAAAGACCACGAGTAAGAAGACAACGAGAAATATATCAAAAGACACAAAGATTTAACGTGGTTTGGTTAATCGACCTATATCCACAAAGGAGATGAGAAATCCACTATAAATATGAGAGTACAAAATACAGAGGGAAACAACCTCAACCAAATTCACTCAGAATACATGGGAGGTTCACACAAGTGATAACATATCAACCTTGTGATCCACAATTTCTCCCCCTAATCAGAACTCTCAAAGTCATTAAGACTACATTGTAAATGTTGATTAAGTTAGAAGGAACATATCTCTATTTATAGAATCCTAAACCTTTTCCTACCAGAAAAAGGATTAGTCAATCCAAAACCTTTTACTAAAAGGAAAACATATTTAAGGTAAGAAATTTAGGGCAAATAAAACCCAAAAAATCTCCCGCTTGGCCTGAATTTCTGACAAAATAAATTTGTCCACCTTCTTGAATTAATCTTCAACAACTTGCTTCTCCTCCCTATAATCTCCTTTGCAAAATTTATGTCTCAAACAGAGAACCTCCCTGAAACAATTTATCCAACAAAATTATCATTATTGTCAAAAAAGGTTGCGGCTAGAACTACACCCGTCAAGATGAGCACCTCCTTCTAACCTGGTTCAATCATCGATTATCGAACCACTAAACCTGACACGATCATTGAATCTGGCTTTGATACCACTTGTTAGTACCTAAAATAAGTAGGTGTAAATGCGGAAGCTATCAATTCAAACCTCAAAAGACCATGAGTAAGAAGACAACGAGAAATATACCAAAAGACACAAGGATTTAACGTGGTTCGGTCAATCGACCTACGTCCACAAAGGAGATGAGCAATTCACTACAAATATGAGAGTACAAAATACAGAGGGAAACAACGTCAACCAAATTCACTCAGAATACAGGGAGGTTCACACAAGTGATAACATATCAAGCTTGTGATGCACAATTTCTCACCCTAACCAAAACTCTTAAAGTCATTCAGATTACATTGTGAATGTTCATTAAGTTAAAAGGAACATACCTCTATTTTTAGAATCCTAAACCTTTTCCTACCAGAAAAAGGATTAATAAATCCAAAACCTTTTCCTAAAAGGAAAACCTATTTATGGTAAGAAACTTAAGGCAATTAAAACACAACAAACACCATACTTGAACAGGAGACAATTTAGCCGTTGTACCAATTTAGATATGGACAATGTAGGTAAGATAACTCTTGACAAAAGAGCTTATAATAATTCATCATATATTCATTGTCGATTAAAAAAATTCATTGGTCACTATCTCCGACAAATACAATGAGACACAAATGTTTCTTGAAGTTGCCTTTGAAATTAAAGGAAGCAATCAAGAAATGAGAGGTAATCAAATAATAGAGATTGTGTATAGAGTTCTGAATGGTAGGAGATGTCTAATTGTCAAATATGATATATAGATTAGTGAGGCATGGGACCAATTAAAAGAATATTTCCAAATGATGACAATAGAAACCGAATTGTATTAACCACTCGGCTCAAGTATGCAGCTGATCATGTGAGATGTCTTGATTTCCCACCACATAGAAGGTATTTTTTATGTCCCTGTGTCTTAATTTTCCACCTTTATTTCAATGCAATAATTCCAAAACAGATGTGTTACAGATCAAATTACTTATGTTTTTTGTTGTATTTTCAATTGACTAATATGATTTCTCTTGTGTAGTACCTCAACTTATACATTTGAGATATGATTCGAAGAGAAGTCTTTGTCGAATTGGCATGGTTGATATATAAAAAATGTCAGAGATAAATTCTTTTTATATTGGATTGCCACTATATATATATATATATATATATATACATCTTATCCTTTTGCTGCGGAAATCATAAGAAGAACTCGCAATCTAATCTTAAGGAATTCCGATGAAAAGGTACTTGTATACAATGTGAAGTGATGACTTTGCTGCTAATTTACGCAATCTCCAAGGGTTCCCTCCAACTCATTGGACATTAAATGAAGATGCTGTATTTCACAAATTAAAATATCTACTAATTGTAGAAGCATATTTCAAGGAGGAGAGTCCGCAGACGTTTGTAATATCTTTGATAAACAAGGGATGAATATGTAATGCAATTCAAAGTATAAAATCACATGAAAATGGACAAAGAACATAACATATATAATTAACATTACTAAATCATAACAGATAAACATTACTTAATGAACACCACACTTAGTGTACTGACTTCAACTCAATAATAACTTATGAACACAACACTTATCATAACTCAATTGACAAATGAACATACACACTTAATATAATATCTTATTGTCGACAATTACATAACGCGCGCACTAGGAATGACGACTAAACTAGTAATTGGGAACTATGAAAGAACTAGATCCACTAACTTTATTAGAAAGGGTCCACCGACATTGAATACATATAAAGAACTTTAGGTAGAACAATTAGGAGGAATCCAGCTACCTCCTAATGTCTGAAGTAGGGATGCATTATTATTCACCATTTCTGCCTCTTTTTCAACCTTTTTCTTTATATTTTTGAATGCATTCTTCAAGTGTTGAAGTTTGACTAAGTTAAGTTCTTCGATTGGAGTTTCGCACCATTCACCATCATCTCTCTTTCTAATTTATAGAAGGGATCCTCCGCAATTTTTCTCCATCTGTAGAGACACCTCCAGGTTCATGCACTTGGTATTGAGATTATGAATAACAACTTCTCTATGAGCCACAATTGTTGATTATGGACATCGTTATTTGGTAGAGGGAGGTCCTCCCAAGGAACCTGTCCACCAACATGTCCATGCTAGGGTGAAAAAAGGAGAAAACTTTACCGTCTGGGGAAAATACAACAATTGAAATTTCAGCACCACATAGCATATAAAGTTCACACGCCTTTTTGGACAGACCAACACCTCACCTAGAAAACGTAACTTTTATGTTTCTTGCATTCTTTATTTTCATCATGTCAACCCTTTGATGATTCTTGCTAATTCTTCTTGTCAAGTCTTAACTATCAGTAAGAAATTGTGATTTTCATCTTAACACCAAGAGCTTTATATAAGAAATTGTGTATCAAAATAACATAATGATATAGGCGTTAAAGACTGTAATTAGACAATTCATTTTTTTCTTAATTAGATTGGACTACATTGGACTGCTATTTTATTTGAGGAAATTTTTGAAAAAATTATATATGAAATGATTAAGAAAAACATTTTACTTTAATAATAACACCAATTTTTTCGTTTACCATGAAATTTCCTAGTCGAGCATCATTAACAGGACTTTCCTAATTAAAATTATAATATTGTATTGCATTTTACCGCTATTTTATTTGAGAAAAATATTTTTTAAAATATATTAAATGATTAATAAAAACCTTTCATTTTAATAATAAATTGATTTTTTCATTTACAATTGAACTTTCCTAGTCGATCACCACATAGAAATTTTTATAAATTAGAATTATATTATTTAATTGCATTTGTTCGCTATCTTATTTGTGAAAAATTAATATATATATATATATATATATATATATAGAGAGAGAGAGAGAGAGAGAGAGAGATGTATATGCGTTCCACAAACTCCAACATGTATCTGTTCAATAATTTTCGCAGCTTCAACAACATCGACACATCAAAGAAGACCCAAATCTGGAGTTCTCCTATAAAGGATTTCTCCACATAAAAAGAAATTCAGAGTCATACAATGTATAGACTTCTTCTAATTAGACGCAACATCTTCGGATAAGTGCCATACTCCAAATACTTCTTTATATCATAATACCAGGGCAAACCGTCTGATTCTGCTTCAACACGGGAACAATTGATTGGATGTTCTTTCAACTTTATATCCATAGGATCAATATTATATGTATTCGGATGTTTAATCATCAAAGCGATGGTGGAAAGAGCATCGGCCAATTCATTCTGTATTCTGGGAGTATGTCTAAACTCGATATTACGAAATCTTTGCACAACTTCTGCACATAATGTACGTTTGGTATAATCTTTGGGTTCTTCACAGTCCATTCTCATTGAACTTGATGAATCAAAAGGTATGAATCTCCAATAACCAACAACTCATAGACATTCATGTCGATGGCCATTTTCAAACCAAGAATACAAGCTTCGTATTCGGCTATTTGTTCGTACAATAATATGGGATCTAAGCCGCCATGGGATAGTGCTTACAAGATTTTGACACTAAGACATCTCTAATACCTCTACCTTGATGATTTGCTGCTCCATCCAAGAATAATCTCCAACCTGGATATGCTTCAGAAATATTCTCACCCACAAATGACACTTATTCATCGTGAAAATAAGTCTTAAGTGATTCGTACTTTTCATCAACGGGATTTTCTACTAGATGATCAGTTAAAGCCTTTGTCTTTATCGCTTTCGGAGTCACATACGCAATATCAAACTCGCTCAACAACATTTGCCATTAAACAAACTTTCGTATTGGCATCGCCTTCTGGAAATTATACTTCTATGGATCCATTCTGGAAATGAGATATTTCATGTATGAAGAAAGATAATGCCTTAACTTCTGGGCAAGCCAAGTCAAAGCACAACACGTTCTCTCCAACAGAGTATAACGAGACTCGTATGGAGTAAACTTCTTGCTTATGTAATAGATAGCCCCTCTCTCTTTCCTGTCTCGTCGAGTTGAATAAGTACGCATCTGAATGCACTATCTAAGGCAAACAAATACAGCAACAAAGGACTCCCTTTTCATGGAGAAACCAATACCGATGGATTTTACAAGAAGTTCTTGATAGTGTCAAAAGCAATCTGACACTCTTCAGTCCACTTTGTCGGAGTGTCCTTCTTCTACAGCTTGAATATAGACTCACACACCACGGTTGATTGAGCTATGAATCGACTGATGTAGTTTAACCTCCCTAAGAAACTCATCACCTCTTTTCTTATCTTCAGCGGAGGTAACTATTAAATTGCTTTAGTTATAGAAGGGTCGATTTCAATACCCCTTCTGTTGACTATAAATTCGAACAACATTCCGGCTGGAACTCCAAAAGCGCATTTGGCAGAATTTAGCTTCAAGTTGTAACGACGCAAACGATCAAAGAATTTCCTTAGATGTGTCTAGTGGTTCGAACCTTTGCGGGACTTGAATATGACTTCATCCACATACACCTCAACTCCTTATGAATCATGTCACGAATATGGTTGTCATAGCCCTCATATATATAGCACCAGCATTCTTGAGGCGAAATGGTATCACTCTGTAATATTATACACTCCAAGGTGTCATGAAAGCTGTCTTTTCTACATCTTCCTCATCCATCAGAATCTGGTGGTAGCCTGCGTAACGATCCACAAATGACTGCATGTCATGATTAGAATAGTTATCAATCAAAATAAGAATATTCAGCAACAGAAAATTATGCTTCGGGCTAGCTTTGTTGAGGTGTCTGTAGTCGATACAAATCCTGATTTTCCCGTCTTTCTTGGCAACCGGAACAACATTTTCTAACCATGTTGGGTATTGTGCCACTTACACCAATCAAGATTCTATTTCCTTGGTGATCTCTTCTTTGATCTTTAAACACAGTCCAAGATTGAACTTCCGATCTTTTTGCTTCACCGGATCTAAACCCGGGTTAATTGGTAGTTTGTGAGATATAACATCGGTACTCAACCCTTGCATGTCGCTGACTTCCCAGAAAAACACATCTATATATTCGGCAAGAAAAGGAATTAGGCATTTTCTTTGAGTTTCATTTAAGTGGATGTAGATCTTAACCTCTTTAACGCACTCTTGGTCTACCAGATTTACCGTTTTTGTTTCCTCTAGATTTGGCTTATGCTGGTAATCAAACTGCCAAAATTCCTTGGCGACATACTCTGGTTCCTTACTTTCTTCTTCGTAATCATCAACCTTGTCATCACCTGCCTCATTTTTTTCATTCATCTCGTGACATGACATGAAATTGGTAGGTCTAAAACTTACATTACTGAAACCACAAACAAATAAAGTTAGAAAATCAAAGTATAACAAACGAATAAATAAATAAATTTAAAAACAAAGAGGCTTTCATCAAATTTAAAAACAATGCAAACTTTGGCCATGGCATAGGGCCTGTGGCCTTGTTTGAACATCACAATGGAAATTCAAAAATTCAAACAGTTAAAAAATAATGGTGGGTCTCGGTCCTCTTCCAGACTACCACCGATTTTAATATGCATGAAACGATGGCTTTCTACCAAGGAGTTTGGGGGATTAGTATGGGCGTGGAGGTCCAGTTATGCAGCATATCTCCTGGCTCAGAATCGCAAATACCAGCTAGCTCGACCTCTTCCTCAATAATAGGATCGATCTCCTCGAAGAGGTCACAGATTCCTTCCTCAAGGTCTTCATGCTCGGCATGTTCCCGGACTGGGAAGGATTGATACAAATGTGGGATCGGCTTAGCCAATTCTTGATCTTTTTTCTTCTTCGTCTTCATGTCATCATCTGTGCGGATGTGCCCCAAACCATATATGGCTTCCTTGATGAGGATCGGAATAGGATCAATAATTCCTTGGGAATTTCTTCCCAATATGAAATCTGGTTCAAAACCATTCTGCACCATCACAGTGGCTATCATTTTGTACATGGTAGGCATGGGAGTCTGTGGGGACAAGTCTGCACCGGTGGCATTTACTAGCTCCACTGAGTAGAAATTTGTACCCAGCGATATCTCATTAATGATATGCGCTTGTCTGCCAGAGTGACTCCCTTCGCCATGAATAACCAGCTCTTCGTTCTTCAAAACGAGCATCATCATCTGATGTAGAGTAGAAGGGACAGCTCCATCCATTTTGATGAAAGGCCTTCCGAGAAGAAGGTTATAGCTGGTGTCGATATCCAATACATGAAACAGTGCACTATATTCTGATGGACCCATTTGGATTATCAGATTCACTGGTCCGAATGTATCTCTCTGAACCCCATCAATGGCTCTTACGTTGACTTGGATTTGTTCCAGCTTCTCAAAGTCAAACCTTAGCTGCCTCAACCTCGACAACTGGCAAATATTCAGATCAGATCCATCATTTACTAAGAGGCGGTTTACAACCTTTTCTTGGCATACAACAGTGATGTGCAACGCCTTGTTGTGTGACCTCCTTTTGAAAGGCAGATTATTGTCACAAAAGATGATTCGATGCCCTCGAATAACCTTGTTAATCATAGCGGCCACGTTATCGCTGCTTGTGCCATGGCTACATACTTATCATCGATAGCCTTCATCAAAGACTTCCTGTTCGATTGAGAACTCATCAGCAGGGCCCATACAAAGATCTGGGCTGGAGTCTTCTCAAAATGCTTGACGATAGAATAATATTTTGACTGCATTCTTCTCAAGAATTCCTCCGCTTCTCCTTTGCTTATTGTCCTTTTAGATTCATCCTTATTTTGACCTCCGAGATCAAGCTCTTCAAGAGTGTAACATCTTCCGGATCTGGTCATGCCTTGAGCGGCAGTAGTTTTAATAACAAACTTGGGCTTGATGAGAG
The DNA here is from genome assembly GCF_036512215.1 of Solanum lycopersicum. NCBI lineage: Eukaryota > Viridiplantae > Streptophyta > Magnoliopsida > Solanales > Solanaceae > Solanum > Solanum lycopersicum. The sequence continues at coordinate 26,893,264 of NC_090803.1, read as the reverse complement.
TTTTTATGGCACTAAAGCAACAACCTTTGCACGTGTCAAAATAACGAACTCTTTCTTATCTTTGATGCTCAAAGAAGATGAAACCTTTTCCATATCATCATGAACGATTTGAGTAATCATTTTCGTTCCACACGAATCATCGTCTATCTCGATCATATTGACATTGCCTCCCCCATGATTTGGGAGCGGGTTGGTGTTGACATTTGGTGCCGCTGGTTGGATAAAGACTATCTCTTGGTTAATCAAATCCTAAATTTTGTGCTTGATGTTGATAGAATCCTCAGTATCATGCCCAACACTGTTGGAATGATAAGCACATATCTTATCGTGTCTGTAGAATTTTGAATTAACATCCACTTGTTTGGGCCCCATAAGGTGGATGCATCTGGTCGTAGTTAGGTTCTCATAGAGCTTTGTTCGGCTTTCAGCGAGCGCAATGAAGTTCCTTGAAGGTTTCTTCTTGAATCTAGGTTGGGGAGGGTCATGACTACCTTGTTGAGGAGGAGACACCTATTAATATTTTTAGGTATCTGGACGGGGAGCTTGGCTTCTGGAATATGTATTTGTTTGGTAGTTGGTAATGGAGCTTGGTAATTTGAAGAGGAACTTTGGTATAGTGGAGCTTAGACTTGATAAACAGGATAGGGTACTCTGTAGCTCGACTGCACGTTGGTGTAGTTGGGAGCAACACCCAGGTAGGGAGATGGAATTTTGTAGGGTGGAGGATGATTTGAGTAAATGGGAGATGGATTTTGGTAATTTGGGGGTGTACTTTGGTATAGTGAAGCTTGGACGTTTGGATATGTGGTGGTAGCATTCTAATAAATTGAAGGATTATTGGGATGACTAGCTTGCGTGTAGCAAGCTTGGTAGGACTTCTGGGAAAGTGAAGAATGACCTTGGGAATATGACGAGCTTCTGGTGGTTTTCCTTACCTTATATGAAACAACAACAATTTCTTTTCTTTTTTAAACAACCCTGAAGATCCAGTTGATACGGCTACACGGGCTATCTTTCCTGATTTTAAACCGTCGTCGATAGTCTCACCAATCTTGAATATCTCGGCGAACATTGCTCAAACGAGCAACCTTATTTCTATCATAATATTAGGCTCTTGCACTCGCACGAATACTTCAATGATTTATTTCTCAGACATGGGCGGTCTCACCCTTGCCGCTTCTTTTCTCCACCTATAGGCGAACTCCAAATAGCTCTCGGTTGATTCTTGCTTCATCTTCTCCAAAGAATATCGTTCTGGAACAATTTCTACATTGTAAGCACATCGATCGATAAAATCTTTGACCAATGCATTCCAGCTGGACATTGCCTTATTTCATGCGATGTTTACCATTCAAGAGCTTCTCCGCACAGGCTTCGGCTGAAGATCCGCATCAATAGATCTCCATCCCTACCAACTCCAACGAGCTGGTCACAGTAGGATCTCAAATGAGCCATAGGGTTGAACACTCCTCGAAAGGTGTCAAACTTCAGGATTTTGAATCCTTTCGGAAGATTCAAATTTGGATGCATGCGTAAGTCTTCATAACTAAGCCCGACGATATCAGGGACGCATTGAATCTCTTTCATGGCTTTCTTTATCTCTTTCTTGATGTCAACATTTACCTCTTCCTTTTTCCTCCACTCCTTTTCCTGTTTCTCGTAATAGTATAGATCGAAACCGTGCACATCATGCTTGGCAGGGACGGGAATTTGGAAAGTGTTTCTTTTTGGTAAGGGTTGAGATACAGAGAATTTTGAGCGGTTTGATAATTCTGTGGGTACGTCTAAGGATTGGTATTCTTATTTAAGTGGTGGTGGGGTGTTTTGGGAATTGATAGTATTTTGGTTTTGATTTTGTGATGGTGGAGCAGTTTTGTGGTGGGTATTTTGAGGATGGGTGGAATTTGGGGGTGGTTGTTTTGAGGAATAGGTGGAGTTTGGTAGGATGCGGAAACATATTTTTGAATTTTGGTAGTCATATCTATAATTGACTGATTCTAAGTAGGTGTAGATAGCTGGTTCTGGGATTGATCCATATTTGAAGAAGGGGAATAGATTGGAGGCCTCCCATAAGTAGCGTTAGAAGCAAATCCTGGAGGAGGCAGATCCTGTCTCCTTTGCATTTCTACTCTCATCTCTGCAGTCTGTTGCATCAACGGCATAATCAACTCATTCTGGTCTGCTGCAGTGGGTTGAGCCTCCACAACATCAGTTTAACTCACTTCTTCGTTATAATATCACTATAACTGTTTTTTCCTTTTTTGAGCTTCGTCTAGGAAAGAAATATGCGGGACCTTTTAATCTGGTAAAATAGGGATGATCTGCCAGCTTTTGATTGACACAGACCAGTTTCAAAGTAAATGAGAAGGAAAACAACTCAAAGGAAGACTTGCCAGTGAAGATTCAGAGTACAATATGCATAATATCACATAGAGAGCAGATAAACACACAAGTTGCTTTGTTTGGGGATATATTCAACCCACGAGTGAGGATGGAAACACATTTTTTAACAAGCAAAAGTTTTCTTGTTTTAGTTTTGGACACTGTCTCAAAAAGGCTAAATCACGTTGAGCTACGGTATTCTTGCAGCTGCTCTATGACATCTGTTGATCTGGTCTTCGTATCTTCTCGTTACATGAAGGGGGAATGAAAACTTTTGAAGATATGGGCCGGGCTGGGCCTGGAAAGGCTGCCTACGTATCTCACAAGGAGAATTAAGGCTCAACGTAGTTCGAGTACATGATAAAACATTTTCATTCATTTTTTCATTAAGATTACAAGGAAATTTAAAGGCAACAATAGAGAGTTTTAAATATAAAATGATGACGACACGTTAATCATTTCCCTTCTAGGTGCATTAGTCTCCTCCTTTAAGACGGCCTAGGAATGGAGGTGTGTAGATGATTTCCTCGTCTTCGTCTTCCTCAGTCGCTTCAGGGTAAACGTTATCGGGACCATTATTGGCTCCTTGCTCGTTGATTGGGTACTTTTTGCCCATTTTTTGAAGATTATCAATCATGTTGCTATGGAAGGATTTGTTGTTCTTCCTTAACGCAACCATCCTTTCTCTCATGGAGGCAAATTCTTCCATTTCCACTGTCAGCTCCTTATCAAGTGACATGTTTTAGCTAACAGAGCGGACGTCTCTAATTCTATCCTCGCCTCTCTCGCTTCTCTTTCTTGCACTTTTAATAGAAGCATGTCAAACTTCTCTCACAAGTCCTCTGTCTCCATCTCAAGATTTTTCTTTCTCTTCATCTGTGATGCCATATCCTCATCCATCGTCACGGTTGTAGCTTTGTAAATTGCGGTAGCCATGTCAACTCTGAGCCCTTCCTCCTTGGCTTCTTGAATTTCCCGATTGATCTGTAAGTGAGTTCCATCTGGATATTCCTACCCTTGTCCATAGCAGTGATTTTTTGCCTTTCCTGAGACACTAGAATAGTGTTTTAGGATTTGGAGATGGGATTTTTCTTTTGACTAAGGAACTTAAGACTCAGAAAGTTTTGGTCGGACATTTGTAATTGTGACTATTGTACATTTTGAAATTTCTGGAAAGGAGTGGATTTTCGATATCCTCATTCATAGAAACATAACACATAAGTAGTTAAACACACATATATTGCGTCCTAATACATACAAAGGGACTCTTTTGTGCCAAGGGTAATCCTACTATATTTGAACGATGTACATGTGAATCTAAACCAAATATAAAGTTCCCCCCGAAATAAATTTTACTAGTTAATAATGTTCACAAAGGGGAAATAGAGGATAAAATATTAAAGACAAACCCACGCAGGGGCGATTTGAAAGTGCAATAAAGGCAGGCCATATAGGGGCTAAAAACAACATAAATACATATAAAAACCCATGCAGGGGCGAAGTCCACTATGCCGTTCCAGATGTTCCTGCTCCGTCGCCGTCCCCATGAGTCTTGCATTGCTGAAACATATATCTTAAAATCAACAAGAATCCTTCACCCAGGCGTCCTTTGTCTTTCATGCTTTCGTATCGCATCCTCTCGATTTTCTCCTTGATTCAGGTATCGATGTCATCATAACCACACCTCAGTCTTTCCACCTCTTGAGTCACCCTGTCAAGAGTATCTTGATTCTTGACAAACTTAGCGCATACCTCTTGGGCCTCTTTCTTTACATCTTGTAGCTAGGCCGCTTCTTTAGCTTCCCTGTCTGTTACGCTGTGAAAGCTACACGAGGTTTAAGAGGAGATGTTTTGTATGTCCTTGTTCAATAATTCTTTGTAACCCTTGTCATATCTAGTATTGAATCGGTTAGGTGTGTTGGTGTCCTTATCCATATGCTTGGCAGTTTTCCATTTTATGAACATTTCAGTCGCGTGGTGCACTCTATCATCTCCAATATCGTATACATAAGCACCATACACTTCTTTGGGTACAGTTTCTCTCCTCCCAAACTGTTGCAAGACTCAAAAGGATGCATAAGGGAGAATTCCCAAATACCTGGTAGAGGAAGCACAACCTATCTATTGCTCTCCACGGCGGCTTCTTTGGATATTAAATGGTCGAGCATCAATTGGAGATATTTTTCTCTCAATTTGGAGAAAACCTGATCCCATCCCCCTTGTTCTCCGATTGTCCGTATTCGCCCAATACAACATGTCATTCAAATCTGTAAGGGTGTTCTTGTTTTCAAGAATATGCATCTCTGGAGTCCCAGCACCCTTCGCTAAATGGATGAGGATCCACCACTGAAGGAGCAACTCGCATGCTTGGAAGTATCGATGTCCCTCTTTATAGTTTCTCACGGCTCTATACATATCGGACAGGATAACCGGAACCATAGGATAATACTTTGGCTTCCCTTGGTTCTCATACCCTTTTAACAAAGTATGCGCGATTGTTATAACTATGGTATTGATGCTCAGGATTAGACCATGTGGGAATACCATTGTTCCCAATAAAGCTACATCAAATGCTAGAGGATGAATTTCATTTCATTCTCTGTTGGAGATCTTGAACTCTCGATTGTAAGTGACGTAGAAGCTTGCATGTACAAATCGGATGTAAAGATCCCTGAATGTTACATGGGATTCTTGACACCAGTAGGCAAAGTCTTTTCCCAACCTTAACCAGTCCGCAATATTTTCTACCGAAGGCTTATTACGGAAAAAGATGTCTTCTTGTTTTCTCCCTTTTTTTTATCCTAGTGCCTACTATGTCTATATAGTCTCTTATCTCCTTCAAAGTCGGGGTAATTTCAACGGTTCCGAATCGAAACACTATTCTTTGTCTATCCCAATATCCCGTAAGGACCTCAACCAGTTCCGGAAAACCGTTCATGTTGATTAATTCTATCAGAGCACCACATATTTATTAGGGGTTCTTCTAGGATCCATGTCTGATTATTATATCACATCGTGAGTTTAGTTAGAGCTGATATGACCATGTCGAACTTTAGAAAATGGTCTATATCTACAAAGCAGAAGCTAGTTAGTTTTACCCACCCCCAAAATGATTTCCACACATACATCATCCAAATGTCACATAAAATGATATGTCGTGAGGTCGAACACCTTAGACACGATTTTGGGAGTTTTCTACTAAATGGACTGAATACACCTTAGGTATTAAGTTGTTTTATACTAATGCTTAACTTTGGTTTTTGTTTCGCTCTAGTTTAGGCTTACTAGAATAGTTTTCAACTTGATGGTTACTCGAGTAAGACAAACATCGGGGTGAAGCTACCAAACAACGTCGGATGGCTGCATTACAAATATTTATTTGATAATTCCAAATGAACTTTTGTGTATTTCTGAAGAAAGTCATGGAAAACCACATAACTTTCTAATGCATATTACATACCGTTTCGCAGAAATATGCCATGAAAAATTCAACAGTTGTAATAATAAAGTAAAACAAATAAGCAATTATAGACAAATAATGTAAGTCTTAATGTTAGAATCCTCTACATTCCCTAGCAGAGTCGCCATTTCTATCTTATCAAAAATATTGTTTATAAGATTTTCGACCTTTTAGAGAGTCGCCACTTAATTTTTTAAGAAAAATAATGAAAACTACGGTTTTCAAAAGATTTAAATGTGAAAAATCATTTCAAATTTTTTAAAGGGGTTCGAGAATACCTATTAACATCTTAGGAAGGTTTTTAAAAGCACCTAGGATGTTCTGCTAACTTGGGGTTATCCAACAACTAACTATTTGGCTAAGGCTTACAAAAAAATACTCTTTAGAGTTGTTTGAAAAATGAAAGCCTAAAATCATTTAAGATAGTTTTGAAAGTGCAAATTTATTTACCTAAGGGAACTTTAATTTGTAAAATCCTTTTAAGATATTTACTTGATTTGGTCGCGTAGTTAAACACAAAGTGACATTTTGCGGGGTTCGGATTCTTCTAACCTTGATCTAACGACAAAAAAATAGTTAAATATTAAAAAAATAGGTTGGGAGAGAGAGAAAAAGATATTTGGGTCCAAACCCGGGTTCTGTTCGCCTTGATCGGAGTTTTGGACCCACCTGTTTTGGATTTTTTGACCCATTCATCTTTTTGGGTCTTCGACCCATTTTACCTGTTCTAAACTAAGCAAATAATCAATACAAAATAAATACAAAAATTAAAAAAGTCAAGGGCTTGGGCCCGAAATAATGAAATACGGATCCTAAAAAATTCAAATCTTGGACCTTAAAGGTCCCCATTTCTTCAACTTTCCGATCTTGTACGGATTCTTCCAACTTTGAAATCTCTCTGTCTTTTCCGGAACGGCTGACTTGAATAAATAGTTATATTGGGACTTCATGACCCTAATCGAAGAAATGCAAAGAAAGAGTCTCCAAAGACTCCGGAGAAGTCGATTCATGCATAAAAAATAAAAAAAGATACAATTTGAAATGAGACACACCTCAAATCTATAAAATACAACCAAGACGTATAAAATGAATAAATGAAATATGCAAGTTCATGATAAGTTTACTGCCCATATAAATGCGAGATGGCAAGGAAATGCATGTAATATTCAAAGGACTCCCACCTAGAATTAATCTTACCCTCGCGTGACATTGAAAAATATATAATAATGATTATGGATTAGCAATCATACCAACAGTGGCTGAATGGAGAATGAACTAATGCAATTTTATAAAGATAAAATAAATAAATAAAGCAAACCAGTCGGCATCATTGGGTTTTATGCATACAATGCAAAATTAAGTCGAAGCCGCTGCAAATTAATAGAGTGAATTTAAGCATTGTGACACATAAGCAAAGCAGTAAACAAAATACACAACACATGTCACTGTTTTGCAGAAAGATTTAGACATGATGAGGGGGAAGGGTCTTAGTACTTCCACAATTTAAGAAGAGGAAAAGTGGCAGTCACATGCAACAGAACTCACAGATAACTTAAGCCTCATTTTTAACATGAAGAAATATATATTTAAAGTCAGATAAAGGAATTAAAGTAAAAAAAACTACAATTTTTCGAAATAAGATTCTATAGAAGCAAGAAACAACTCATCCTTAATAAGCACATACAAGAACGCGACACCGACCTCACACCATGGAAAGGATTCAGCAAGGATCGTATAAGAAAACCAGTCTAATTGACGTTAGAACCCCCCCTAACAATTTTTTTTAAATAACTCATATTTGACTCGTAACCTTCATACGGATTTATAAGGACCTGGACAACGATAGAGACAAACAAATTGTTTGAACTTGCACTCCTACCCAAAGTCACCCACAGAGTAATGGTCAAGTCACTTGACGGCAAACGACAATTTAATAAAATGAGTGAATCTTATCTTTAATTTAGAAAAAAAAGTACATTGTCTAGGCCTTCGATAGTACCACTCCTTAGATAATCACGCAAATTTTAGCAAAAATAACCTGCTAGGAATGTACCCTAGATAACTCAACTGACATCCAAAACAAGAGTAAATAATAACAGTATGTTCCCTTAACAGAACGCCCAAACTCCTAAGCATTTCAAAAAAAAACATTTTACACAAACAAAACGCGAAAAAGATCATTATGCCATTATAGAAACATTAGATTGTTTAGAACTCCAACAGTTAAGAATCAAAATGTACTAGGCATCAAATTACGCATTGGAAAGCACAATGGAAGACGAAGATTCACATAAATCAACTCAAGAGATTGACACCTATAATCTACCAAAAGAAATCTCATGCAATAGCCATCACAAAATTTAGTCTAAACCAAATGATCAATAATACAAATTCAAAACCAAAGATGACAAAACTAAATGAAGACGAGGCCATGAAAGGCTACATGAGACTAAAATAACCTTAAATCGCTCCTTCCCTATTCCTTGGGAAAGAGTGTACAAACTACGATGGAAGGAACTAATAGGAGTAACTATAATTAATAATAATTATGTGACTCACGTGTAATTACTTATTTATGCTTCCTCTATATATACTGGATGTACATCACTTTATTAACAAGACTCATTATTCTATCATGGTATCAGAGCAAGGGTTATACTCTTCCGAAACCTAAAAAACCTGAAACCTAAAACTCTTCTTCTTCTTGTCGATCAAAAAAATCAAATAAAAAATTTCAACTTATTCTTCCTTTTCTCTTAAACATGGCAGTCGATCCCCTTGCAACTCTTCCCTCCGACGTGAAATTGATTCTTCACAATCTTCACAATCTCATCCCAGAAAAATTAACTGATTATAATTATTTGGATTTGTCGAATTGCGTTAAGACAGAGCTTTCCGCCAATCTTCTTCATAGTTGGGTCGACGGTACCAGAACAGTGCCGCCCATCAATGTCACCGTAACGGACAAAGATGGTACGACCTCGACGGAACCAAATCCCGCCCATAGTTCGTGGCCTCTAGTTGATGCTCAAGTTCATGCCTGCCTTCTCGCTTTGATTAGCCCGCAAATTCAGAAGTATGCTCGTGCTTTTACTACATCTGGGGATCATTGGATTGCTCTTGCTACACGCTTCAACTCCTTATCAACAGCCCATGTTTTTCAGTTGCGTGACCGTCTTCACACCGTCCGGAAGGGCACTCACACCATAGTCCAATATCTTGACAAAGCAACCTCTATTATTTCTGATCTTGATGCCATCAATGAACTTGTTCCCGAATGAGATTTCATCAATGCTGTTGTTTGGGGCTTGCCTGCCAAATTTTCCTCTTTAAAATAGCACATCCCCTATCACGATGGCCCACTCACACTCAATCAAATATCGTGTTGGTTGAATGCAGAAGAATTAAATCTTGCCATGGAATCCAAATTGGCCCTCGCTGACTCGACAACTCAGACAACCTACACTGCACTTTACGCGGCTGGGCAGGGTGGTGGCGGACGTCCAGGAAGACGGTGCACACCGCGGCGGAGGTAGAGGATGACATCAGTCACTAGGACAAAACAGCACTTTTAGCCGCAGCAGACCTGACCAGGATAGCAGACGCGGAGGCGGCAGTTTTTCGTCAAGTCGTTACATGCCTGTGTGTCAAATCTGTGACAAGCGCAGACACGCGGCTCGTGTGTGTTGGTATCACTAGGACGAGCAGTCCGTTTCTGCCCCTACCGGTGTAACTTGTGCGATGCATGCATCTACAAGAAACTCTTCTAGTGATTTGTATTTGGATAATGGTGCAAATTCTCACGTGACGCGTGATTACTATCAACTCCATAATCCGACTTCCTATTCTGGCGCCGACACAATCACTGTAGTTAACAGCCAATCTTTACCCATCTCCAATATAGGTTCTGGCTATGTTTACACCCCCACATGTACTTTCTCATTGTCCACGTTACATCACGTCCATCCCTAACATCCAACCTTCTGTCTGACTATCTGTTCACCAAAGAAAATAACTGCACTCTTCTTTTTAATGCCCATAATTTTCAGATAGTGGACAATTAAACCAAACAGATCCGGTACAAGGGCCGTTGTGAGCAAGGTCTATACATTCTTCCTTCCAAGCTATCTGCGTCAATATCATCTTCTTCAGTTGCTCATCAAGCCATTCATTCCTCTACCTGGCACCGTAGACTTGGTCGTCCATGTGCCGAATTTACTAAGTCCATTATGTTTGTCTTAGGTTTTCCGTTTTCTACTAAGGATCATTGTGAGTCGTGCTATGCATCCAAATTGAGTCGTTTACTATTTATTTTATCTGATACTAAGGCCACAACGCCATTTGAATTAATACATTCTGATGTTCGAGGTCCAACCTCCATCTCCTCCTTTAATGGTTTTCGTTACTATATTTGTTTTGTTGATGATTATAGTAAATTTACATGACTTTATTCCTTAAAATGCAAATCTGAAGCATATTCGGTTATTGTAAATTTTGAATGCATGGTCAAAACACAATTCAATTCCAACATCAAAATATTTCTTAGTGACAATGGCAGAGAATTTTTAAACAATGCCTTTGGTTTTTTCCTCCAATCTCTTGGTATTATTCATCACACATCTTGCCCCAATACTCCTGAAGAAAATTGTATTGCCGAACGCAAACACTGTCACCTCATTAAGACTGTCATCACTCTCCTTCATGAGTCTCATCTACATGCATCCTTCTGGGTCGAGGCGTTGGCCACTGCCAACTATCTCATCAACCGCATGCCTACACCCTCCCTCTCTAACACATATTCTTACGAATATCTCTACAAACACCGTCCGGATTACACTCACCTTCGACCTTTTCGTTGTCTTGCCTACCCTTGGCTACGACCTCACACTCAACATAAACTACAACCCCGGTCTACACCATGCGTCTTTCTAGGCTACCACCCCACCATAAAAGGATACAAATGATTTTATCCTGCCTCTCAAAAAGACATATTTCTCTCGTCATGTTCGTTTTATCGATGATGAATTTCCCCAGTTGAGTTCTGTCACTGCCACGTCCAACCCACTTGGTATTATTCCAATCTTTCCACCGAGCTCACATGGCCTTGTACTTGCACCCGTTAACCCATCCATTCTGCAATAAACAACTAACCCCGACTCTCCTGTCCAAAATGGACCACCCAGCCCCCACAATCCACCTATCCCACCAAGCTTCAACCCACCTCACCAACAAATTCCACCAGTCGAACCAGCACCCCCTCAACCCCCACCCCCACCACCATTACATCCCATGCAAACTCTTTCCAAATCTGGCATTTTCAAGCCCAATGCCCACACCACTACTTTACCTGCTATCTCTCCATCTGAACCTATTACCTAAAAAAAAGCCTCTAGCAATCCCCTTTGGTGTCAGGCTATGGATGATGAATACAGGTCTCTTATTAATTAGCATACTTGGGAATTGGTGCCAGCACCCCGACATCGAAAACCAATTGGTTTCAAGTGGGTGTACCACATCAAACGTAATGCAGATGGATCCATATCTCGTTACAAATCTCGCCTAGTTGCGAAGGTTTATCATCAAGAGTATGGCATTGACTATAAGGAGACTTTCAGCCCAATCGTCAAGCAGCAGACTATCTGTCTAGTCTTGTCTCTAGCTCTTCATAATGACGGGCCCCCACACCAGCTAGATGTTAGCAATGCCATTTTACATGGCACTCTGGAAGAGTACATTTATATGGATAAACCACCCGGCTACATTGATTCCCGCCATCCACACCTTGTCTGCAAGCTCAAAAAGTCCCTCTATAGTCTTAAATAGGCACCCCTTGCTTGGTATGGTTGTTTCTCGTCTTTTTTGCAGGATATGGGCTTCCACACATGCACTCATGACACGAGTCTATTCACTCTACAACACACTTGTGGCCTGTATATAATCCTTCTCTTATTTGATGATATTGTGATTACCGGTAGTTCATCTGATCTTATCTCCATTATCACGAAGGCCATGCATCAACATTTCAGCTGAAAGATCTTGGACCTTTACATTACTTCCTTAGCATTGAAGTACTCCATACCTCCTCTAGTCTCCTACTTCATCAGTCAAAATACACTGAGGAGCTTCTCACTCGGGGAGGGATGGCTGAAACCAAAACTGCACCTACTCCCATGGCTGTCCGTCCGCCGTCCAACTTAAACAACCGTCTCTTTGACAATTCGACCCTATATCAAAGCATCGTGGGTGGACTTCATTATTTGGTTGTTACTCATCAAGAAATTCAATATGATGTAATCGTGTCTCTCAGTCCATGCATGCTCCAACTGAACAAAACTTCCAGGCATTAAAACGGATTCTTCATTATCTAAAGGGTAGCTCACGTCGTGGACTTCTTTTCCAAAAAGGAAATCAGAAGCTCTCCATCTACTCCGACTCAGACTGGGCTAACGGCAAGGATGATCGTCGCTCCACTACCAGGTATCTGCTGTTTCTTGGACCAAATTTAATCTCTTGGTGCACCAAAAAGCAGACGCGGGACATTTTCGATGAGTTGTGACTTTCCTTAAGGGTTGTGATTTTTTCAAAGGGTTTAAACTTTTGAAAGGGTTGTGTATTGTGATATTTTCAAAGGATTTGAACTTTCGAGAGGGTTGTGACTTTTTTGAGAGGTTGTGACTTTTCCGACGAGCAATGAATTTTTTGAAAGGTTGTAACTTTTTTTATAAGGCACAATTGACACCTATTCATATTACTATTTGTTAGCTATAAATAGAGAGGCTTCCTATCACTTCTAAACTACGATTTTATAAAAGTATTCTGCTCTTCTTCTTCTTAAAAGTTTCATGGTTATTTGCAATAGTTGATTAAGTTCAAAGTTCAACGATATTCGAGAAACCACATAAAAGTGTTGGTGAACAAATTGTAGCAAATCATTTATACATTCACACTCATATTTTTTCTAATAATATCCATGAGTTAACATTGAGGAAGATTTGTGGGAAAGACAATAATAATAAACAAATATGAAAAAAGTCACATGATTTGGGTAAGATACTTTTTTATTTTTTTTTACCATCAAGTGAATGAGTTTCTTTCTAATTTTGCTAAAACAACGTCAATGTAATCTACTGAATCATTATCTTTTATGTTAATTCAACTGTTTCAAAAATATATTTTCACTTTACTTATAATATTATAATAATTTTTTAATAGATATGTAAGTAAAAATGAATGTAGAAACCAAAGTGTTGGTGCCAAAAGTTGTTACTCAAATGGAACACCATAGTGAATATAACATGAACATATATTTTCGTCTTCCCTATTTAATATCTATGTATCGTTCCATATACTTTTTTCTTTTTAAAATTTATATGGAGTATGAAATTTTTTATGTATGAATTTCTTGTTATTTTGTGTTCATTTTAATTTGTGAAAATGTTATGTTACAAGATACACTCCTTGCTAACTATATAAAAATAGATAAGAAAATAGTTATTGATCATAAGATAATCTTAAATTAAATTAAAAATTGTATAAACAATACTTTCAATTTTATTCATGTATTAATTTTTATTATTTAAAAGTTTAATATTTTATATCACAATACACCTTGTATAACATAATAGTTATTTCTGTTTGACAACAAACGTACGATATGTATGAGGCAGGAAGAGAGGAAGACCGGAGTTCTACAAAGATAAGCTAGAAACGTAAAGAAATGAAATAGTTTCTACCAAAGGTGATGACGTTCATATATTAAAATTATATAATGCTACTGAAATATTATATGTATATCTAAAACAAAGAATTTGGTTAGATATAACAATAAAGTAACTTTAATTTAACCATCATTCGTTATAATAAGGGCTAATCCATCGGTGGCCCCATAAAATTGGCATCAACTTTCTCTTACAAGCCTGAACTAACCTTTTTTCATTTTAGACACCTCATTTGAGGTCGTAATGTGTCATTTTAATATTATTTTGCTGATATAGCATATTGAGTGTGACCCATTCATTAACCGCATGTCAAGCTCCTTTTTAGCCAATTTTTATTTTATATTTCGTTCTTCGTCCACATTTTTTCAACCACCATTTTCTCAAGCTTGAACTTCTTCTATGGTAAAATATATTCGATGATGCCATAGTGGAGGGATCTAATTTCAAATGTCAATGCTTTCCCTAAGATTTCCCAAGGATAATGCCCTTCTTCTTCAATTTAATTTGACGACTCAAATTTGAAGGGAAAAAAGAAAATACCGGGACGAATAAAAAGTCACTAAAAAATGAGATAATCTCATTAAGAGAAACTTAACACTGTCATATGAACACGTCTACATTTTTATTTTTAGAAGTTCATTGGATCTAAAAAAAGTTTTAACTAATAAAATCCATAGAATTTCTTTCAGCAATAAAATTTGTGCAGCTGTATTTATTTGAAAAAAAATTGAGTTATTAAAGTTCACTAAAGTTATATCATAGAAGTATTGAACAATATTTAAGTAAAAGAGATGGAAGAATTTTCTGGTATGTGCTAGAATATTAAGGGGTATGTGCTGTGAGAAGACCATGTGTGGGGGTGAGGGTGGGGTGGGAGATGCTTCTCCTAGAAATATTAAGGTGATTTAATCTGTTTTTGTTATTATTTGGGGAAAACATCACGTATCATCGATCCATTCGCCATATTTTTTTAAAAATAATTGATAGTTTAATATTTAAGAATTAATTTGAACAAAATGACAAGTGTCCTCATTTAATTTGACACTTTACACATCATCCGATAGTGGAAGACACTCACCATCATAGTTTTGTTTAATGTAAAGGAAGTGTCAAAATGACATATAAGGGTCTTAAATGAGGTGTCTAAAATGAACAAAGCTTAGTTGAGGTGTCTAAGTTAAAGTTAATTCCAACTTTAGGGGCCACTGATGAGTTAGACCTTATAACAATAAAGTACCTTTTCTTTTTTAGAATTACCTCTATGTGATAGTCTTACTCAAATATTAATTCATAAATATAGATTGCGTATAACGATAAAATATTGAAATAATTATGGTAATTCTTATAAGTATCATGGACATACTAAATTTCGAGTATGAATATTTAAGAGAAAAAATATACTTAAATGGTGTGCATTATTTATGTTCATAACCTCAAGAGCTAAGAATATTGGTGACATTTTTTGAGTTAATACTTTTAAAAAAAATTTATTGGTCAGATTTGTTTATAAAATTGAGTGATGTAAAAATAACACTACTAAAGGAATGTCATTTTATCCCATATTCAAACTATGAATGAATTTTGAAATGAATCAATGATATCTGGTCATTTTGATCTCATGACAATTTAGTAATCATTTAAAAAAGCACTTGTTCTATGTTCGTTAAAGTATAATGATTTACTTAAAACATTAATTTAGTGATATTAATTCTATTTTACAATATCGTATACTATGTACACGATACAAACGTGCAATGCACATGCCATAAAACTAGTTACAATACAAATACATGGACTATTTCTCCTAATATTCTACCAAGTACTCAATGTTATTTTTCAGTATTTTATATTTCTACAACTTAGTACATGAATTTTGTCTTAATTCTGCTTTCTTCTGCTCGTCTCACCCCAACCTACGTGTTACCATAAAATTGTATACCTTAAGTGATGAGCTACTACAAAAAATTGTATTAATCCCTAAATAGTCATAAGATAAACTTCGCCGGTAGACGTCATGGCCTATGCCAGCGATTCTTGGCCTACAGTCCATGTTGATGAACAGCCACCAAAATCATCATTGAACTATGCAATGACTTCTAATGAAATAGAAGACAAAATCACAACTTCTATCCTTATCAATGATATTACTAACATCCATGGAGAGCCAACTGCATTATGGGAGGAAGAAGAGAATGATTTAAGAAGATTTATTGTTTGCCATAATTGGAAAAAATTTCTTGTGGCTGGTCAACACTAGAATAAATTTGAAAGTTTGGTCTTTTAAGGCGTGAGATTCAAGGCGGACTGTAAGGAATGATTCCTGAATGATAGAAACATCCCAATTCGCGTTACTACTATGGAATATTAGGTGCATGTCATGTAGAAAATCGATATATATTTTTAAGGCTAAAGAAGGGTATACTATCAGATTCGACCTCCAAAGTGGGAACCCTAGTTTAACCAAGAGGGGTAAACTACTACTGCATTAGTATGTACCTCTTTTCCATCCATATCACCTAATTCTTTCGTTAAACAATCATTGTTTATGATGTCCAAAGAAGTGGGAAAACTGTTAATGGTTGACATGGCTACAATAAGCAAATCTAGACCTAGGTGTGTCAGATAAAGGTTGAAGTCAACGTATTAAATGAATTTCCCTAACGGATTAATGTTGAGTTAAGAAGATATATTATGGGTAAATCATCTCAACATGAATAAAAATGTTATAGGATTACACGCCAAAGTATTGCAAATATTGCAAACTTTAAGACAGGGGCATGATTTCATCGAGGGGGTTTAAAAAGATAAGTAAGCAAGTTGGTCAGAGCGAGTCAAATATAAACGGGTCAGCTTCAATATAAACAACTAAATAAAACTCAAATCTACCTCAACACAAACAGTGAAATCGAGGAAGTATGTGTTTGACATAATGTTAAAATGATTATGAGTGAAGGCATTTTTAAAAATTTTAATTGTTGTCTTATCTCCATAATTGTGTATATATATGTTTTAGTACGATGAGTATATAATATTAATATAGAATTTTTATTTTTGTAATGTGATATCTTGTTTGAGTATACTAAATCATATTACCTTACAAAAGTCCAACTATTATATTGTTCCTCATTAATGAAATGTAATCCCTCCCCCTATGTCACACCTTGAGCCTACATTGTGGACGTGGTCGAAACTCTAGAACCATCCTTAATCCCAAGAGAATCCTTGGCCTTGCTTACTAGTCCGGGGAAGACATTACTCAACAAGAAGAACTTTAAATGCAAAGATCAACTCAATGGTCTCAACTATTGATAAACTCAGAAATGTCATGAAATATTTAAATAGCCATAAGAAGGCAACTCAAGTCTAAAAAAAACAAGGGAAGGTGAAATAGATTCCTCAACTACTATTGTCTATGAAAGCTTCAAATACTACTATATAGGTCGGGACAAGACCCCTAATATCATAATAAATCAAAAGAATATAAACAATGAATCCTTCAAAAAGTAGAGAGGCTTACCAAGATAGCTAGAACGAAATGGGATCAACGAAATGCTTGTTCAAGACCCTTAACACCTATATTTGTATCATAAATAAGATGTAGATGGATGATGTTAATACATTGAATGTACGAGCATGTAAAGGGAAAGATGAATCATAAGCAAATGAACAAATTCTCTAGGAAGATAAAGTAATTACAAAATCTGTCCCGACCAAATATTCCAATCAAAATGAGAAGAAAAATGCAATAATACGAAAAAATCTAATATCGGAGCGAGAGTATGGGAGTTGAACATATGACATAGTGAAGTGTTTTTTAATTTAAAACAGTTTGACACTTTTAAGACCATTCGTTTGTGCGGTAGTCGACGAAGTGAGTAATGTCTGCTAACCCACTCGATGATGCACCGAATGGTATTTTGGATCACTGAGTTTTAAGAACTCCCAGAAATTTGGGATTTCAAATAACAGACATAATCATGCTCGCCGACCTATTCAGCGAGTCGCCAACTAAGCTTTTGTCTCACCGAGTTCTACAGAATCCCCCATCAAGATGGGTGGTTCAAACGACAGTCTAAATAGGGCACGGAGACTTGTTCGACGTGTCTCCATTTACATTTTTAGCTCTCCTATTGCTGATTTTCCAACACTTTGATTTTCAGCCTACAAAATCAACACCCAATATTCAAAAGCAAATTAAAAAAAAAAACAAAAAAAACATAGGTTTCTCCCATGAAATGCCTTATTTTACGTTGTGGAACAACAAAGGTACTTATCAATTTTCATTTGTTGAGGTTGGGCAATTACGTCTATAACGATCGGGTTTTGTCGTTATAGAAAAGCCAACGGGGAAAAACTTAGTCATAAAACTTTTTGTTGTAACATGAAATTTTCCAACCTAGTCAAGATTTAGATGAAAATCAGAGTTATTAAGGTGTATGGAAAATGTGGTAAAAACTAGGTGACTTTTTTTATAAATTTGATTACATGCGTAGTTAGATAAGTCGTTAAGGAATCCGTAGGACTTAATAAAATTTAATTCAGGCTAGTAGAACTCCTGTAATCGATTTTAGTGTAAACAATATTTTTTGAGAGTCATTAGTTTAAGGTCTGTTGTGAAATGGGGGTCATGGAATCATTCAAATAGCTTAGTGTTTCATGCAAAGAGCTTTATTTGTGGTTTTGGTCGCTCTTGCAAGTCCATTGTGTTGGACCAGATGCGACTTAATGTCGTAAAAAATCGAAAAATGACTTTATTTTGCACTTACAAAATTTTAGAGCGAAGGAACGAACCCTAGGTGACTCTTTAAAATGTTCCACAATCCTTAAGGCTAAAGGTACAATTTCCAGTCCTCGAATCCATTTTTCGATAGGTAGAACGCAATATAATTAGTAACTATTGATGACGGAGGATTTTGATTTACCCCGACCGAAAATATACAAAAGTTGCGACCTACTTTGATTCAAAATAAAGGAAAAGGGTTTTCCATCAAGAAAATGACTTTTTTATTATAGTTGCAAGGGTTCCAAACCTTAACAACTTAAGTACGAAAGGCTGCTTTCGGTTTGTTTTGTAATGGGGTTGGCGACTATAAGATATCAGCGATGTCTTAGATTTAACGTTGATTTTATGGTGGAAACAACTTTATTTGGGTGATTTCGATCATGAGTATGATCTAGGGTTCATACAATTATTACAGATTTGGATAATTAGTGTTTGTTTATTGATTCCCAAATTATTATTATTGTTTGTAGAACAAAAAAAAAAGCAGAAAAAATCTGAAAAGGGAATGATCAAGTTTCTTAAGATTTCAAACTTGTCGCGAGGTAGGTGATGGTTGTGATTTTATGATTGTAGATGTATGTTGTTTCTTGCTTCATTGTAATACATGTATGTATGTGGATGTAGCATTATTGATCATACTTGTAGTTAGTGGGATAGAGGTATTATGAATACCAGGAATCATGACTAAATTGAATGAACTTGAGAATATACTAGTGATTGTGGTGTGTCGAATGGATTATTTGCCATGTTCTGACATAACTAACTACGATTGGTTGCCACGTTATGACATAATTATGGCATCAGTTTCCATGTTCCGGCATAAACATTGATCGGCTACCATGTTCTGGTATGCTAACAGTATGGGTTTGGGATACATGAGAGGAAAAATGATTTGATATAATTGTGTATCTTAAGGAATGTGAAACTGTCACATGTTCGAAAATATTGATACTATATTATATGTTCGATATAGGCGTGTGATTATATTGTTGTTTTGACTTATTTATGTTGCATTTGATGGGATAGACGTGTGATCCTACGAGTACACTTTGGTTATTTACTTATTTTGCACTTGATATTTCTTTATTGAGTATAGGGCATATCCAAGCAGCTATTGACAGAATTCTCATAGAAGATCAGTGATCATTTGAACTCAAGGGTGAGCCAATTCTTTCAGGATGACATGGATTCTCTTTCATCTATGTCTACCATTTCAGACTTCGACTTTCTAGTTAGTTGGTAGTGCATTAGTTTGGTGCTAATTATCTTATCCTATTGCTGCAGAAATCATAAGAATAACTTGCAATCTAATATCAAGAAATTTTGATAAAAAGGTAGTTGTATACCATGGAAATTCATGATTTTGATGGCTAAATTTTCCCAATAGTTCCCTCGAATAGATAGGACACAATATGAAGATGTTGTGTTTCACAAATTAAAATATCTACGAATAGAAGAAACAGATCTGCAAGGAGCATAGTCCCTAGACGTTTGTAATATATTTGACAAATAGGATATTAATATGTAATGCTATTCAAAGGATAAAATCAACAGTACAATGGGCGAATAACATAACACATATAATTAAAATTACTAAAATCATAACGGATAAACATTAAATAATGAACAAAACACTTAGTATTGACTTCAACTGAACAATAAATGATGAACACGACATTTAAGATAACTCAAATGACAAATGAACCTAGACACTTAATATAATATCATATTTTCGACAATTCCATAACACCCGCACTAGGAATGACAACTGATCTACCAATTGGGAACTATGGATCAACTGGATCCACTAACCCTATTAGCAAAGGGTCCTTCACATTGAGTATTTATGAAGAACTTTAACTAGTACAATTAGGAGGAGTCTCTGGCTTGGGTTCTTAAGCAATTGGGCGGATTAATACTGTATTACTGTATCATTCTGGGCAAGACAGTCGGAAGCGAGCCAAAGGGTCGGATGCGGGCGAAATTCCCGCCAATGGCTGAGATGTTCAGTCGACTCCCTCCCCCTTTGTGGGGGTCCCGACCCCTACGAGTGAGCAGAAAAGGGAGGAGGAAAGAGGCCCCTCTCACGGGAATCTTTTAATTTAGAATACGTACGAGACTACCAAAGCAAATGAAACTTCTTTCCCCAGAGCAGCAACTGAAAGAGAAAATACCGAGTCCAGGCACTTTCCAATGTCTTAAATGGGAATGCATTATTATTTACCATTTGTGCCTCTTTTTAAAACTTTTTCTTTAGAATTTCAAATTCCTTCTTCAAGAGTTGAAGTTGGAATAAGTTAAGTTCTTCTATAGGAGATTCACACCATACACCATCAACTCTCTTCCTAATTTCTCAAAGGGATTCTCCGTGATTTTTCTCAATCTGGACAACCCTTGCTAATTCTTCTTGTCATGTCTAAACTATTATTAAGAAATTGTGATTTTTTGTCTTAACACAGAAACCTGTATATAAGAAATTGTGTTTTAAAATAACATAATTACATAGACAATCATGATTATGATTAGACAATTCATTTTTTCCTAATTAGATTTATATAATTGGATAGCAATTGATCGCTATTCTATTTGAGGAAATTTTTGGAATAAAAGACGTATGAAATGATTAATAAAAACATTTTACTTTAATAGTAACACCAATTTTGCATTTACCATTGAAGTTTCCTAGTCGATCATCATTTGGAGATTTTTCCTAATCAGAACTATGTTATTGGGTTACATTTGACCGCTATTTTATTTTTAAAAAATATTTTTGAAAAATATATCAAATGATAAATAAAAAACCTATTAGTTTAATAATAATACGAAATTTAGATTTACCATTGAATTTTCCTAGTCGATAACCATTTAGAGATTTTTCGTAATAACAATTATATTATTGGATTGCATTTGACATCTATCTTATTTGAGAACAATATTTTTAAAAATATATATATTAAATGATTAATGAAAACCTTGTATTTTTAATAATAACATGAATTTGGAATTTACCATTGAATTTTCCTAGTCGACAATCATTTAGAGATTTTTCCTAATTAGAATTATATTATTGGATTGCATTTGACTGCTATTTTATTTGAGAATAATATTTTTAAGAAATATATTACATAATCAATAAAAACCTTTTTTAATAATAACATGAATTTTGTATTTACCACTGAAATTTTTTAGTCGATCATCATTTAGAGATTTTTCCTAATTTGAATTATATTATTGGGTTGCATCCGACACCTATTTTATTTAAGAACAATATTTTAAAAAAAATATGTTAAATGATTAATAAAACCCTTTTTTTAAATCAACCATTTTGGTTAATTGTTGATCAAATTAATGTTTGCTACACCCTTTTATTTGAATAATAACACGAGTTTTGCATTTACTATTGAATTTTAAATTTTCCTAGACAATAATCATTTCGATACATACAATGAATTTCACACACACGCGTGCACGCACTCTCGCGCGCGCGCACACATATATATATGCACGTATGTATATCATGTGTTGATATATTTGCATTTTCAATTGTAAATGATAAACAACTCATATTCAAAAATCACCAAACATAAGATTTTAGTTATACATTACATACCATGTATGCTATATAAATAATTCATGAATTCGTTATACACAAGCCCTAAATTTATTCCAAATATAGTACTAAATAATACCATATAAATACATGGGCTATTTCTCCTAATATTCTACCAAATGACTCAATATTATCTTTAAGTTTTTTGATTTTTATTAAAATTATAATATGTACTTTGTCCTATTTAATCTTTCTTCTACTTTTCTCCGCCCAATCTATGTGTTACCACCACAAACTTGTATTCCATAAGTGATGAGCTACTACTCGAATTCATATTAAAACCGTAAATATTAATCAGATTAACATCACCAGTAGGCATCATGGCCAGTGTCAGCGATGCTTGGCCTACATTCAATGATGATAAACAACAACGAACATCGAACTATGCGACGACTTTGACTGAAGCAGAAGACAAAATCACAATGGATTTCCCTATCAAAGATACTACTTATTACTTACATCCATAGAGAGGCAACTTTATTCTGGGAGGAAGAAGAGGTTTAGACCATAATCATCAAAAAAGATTTTACCGTTTGTTACAATTGGAAAATTTTCCTATGGCTAGTCAGAACTATAGGAAATTTGAAAGAATTGTCCTTTACGCTGTGAGATTCAAGGTGGAACGTAATGCAGAATTCTTGAGTGATCGACACATCCTTATTTGCCTTACTACTACAGAATATTATGTGCATGTCATGTAAAAAATCGGCATATATTTCGAAGGCTAAAGAAGGGTATACTATTAGATGGGACCTCTAAGGTGGGAACCCTAGTTCAACACAGAGGTGTAAACTGCTATTGCCTTTGCGTGGACCTGTTTTCAATCCCTCTCACGTAATTTTTTTGTTAAATAATCTTTGTTTACGATGTCAAAATGAGTGGGAAATCTGTTAAATATTTACAAATGTTAAACGTTTACATGGTTACAATAAGCAAATATAGACCTAGTTGTGTCAAGGTAAAGGTTGAAGTCAACTTATTGAAAAATTTTCGCAAACAGATCAATGTTTGAGTTAAGAAGACATCTTCTTGGGAAATCATCTCAACATGGATAAAAATCTTACTCGATTACACACAAAAAATTTGAAATATTTCAAACTTTAAGGCAGGGGCATAATTTTTATCTAGGGGGTTTAAAAATATAAGTAATCAAGTTGGTTGGAGCTGGTCAAATATAAACGGTTCAGATTCGATATAAGCAACTAAATAAAATTCAACTCTACCTGAATATAAACAATAAAATTATAGAATGAAATTGAGTAAGTATATGTTTGACATAATGTTAAAATGATTATGTGACAATGTATTGTTTAAATTTTTGACTGTGGTCTTGTCTCAATCATTGTTGCATATATACTTTTCTAATACATGTATCCACGTGATGCACATATAATATCAATGAAGTATTTTTCTTTATTTTTTTATTGTGATATCTTGTTTGAGTATACAAAATCATAT
This sequence comes from Solanum lycopersicum, assembly GCF_036512215.1. Taxonomy (NCBI): domain Eukaryota; kingdom Viridiplantae; phylum Streptophyta; class Magnoliopsida; order Solanales; family Solanaceae; genus Solanum; species Solanum lycopersicum. The sequence continues at coordinate 26,869,853 of NC_090803.1, read as the reverse complement.
TACCTTAAAAGAGTCCAACTATCATATTGTTCCTCATTAATGAAATGTAATCCCTCCCCCTTTGTCACGCATCGAGTCTAAATCGTAGACGTAGCCGACACTCTAGAACCATTACTGATCCCAACTGAATCCTTGGACTTTCTAAATACTCAGGGAAAGACATTACTAAACAACAAGAACTTCAAACTCAATGATAAACTCAATTTTCTTAACTATTGATAAACTCAAAAACGTTTGAAAATATTAAAATAGCCATAAGAAAGCAACTCAAGTGTCAAAAAAATTAACAAGGGAAAGGGAAAAAGACTCCTCAACTAGTACTGTCTATGAAGCCTTTAAATACTACAATAGATGTTGGTACAAGACCCACAATATCTTAATAAGTCTAAAGAAATTAAACGTGGAACCCATAGGAAAGTAAAGTGGTTTACCAAAGCTAGCTATAATTAAATGGGATCAATAAATTGGTTGTTCATGACCCTAAACACCTACACTTGTATAGAAATAAGATGCAGATCGAATGGCATCAGTACATTGAATGTACGAGCATGTAAGAGAAAAGATGAAACATAGGCAAGTAAACTAACACTCTGGGAAGACAAAGCAATACAAAAATCTACCTCGAGCAGATATTCAAAACAAAACGAGAATAAAAATGCAAGAATACAAAAAATCTTATAGTAATGTTAGAATATGAGTGTTGAACCGAAGCGAGAGTGAAGGATTTTTTAATTTAAAACCATTTGGCCCCTTTAAAACCTTTCAGTTTACACCACAGTTGGCAAAGTGAGTCACGTCTACCAACCCACTTGACGATGCGCAAAATTGTATTTTGGCTCACAAGTTTTATAGAACTCCCAGCAATTTGGGTTTTCAAATGGCGGACATAATCAGGCTGGCTGAACTTTTCGGAGAATTACTGACTTGGCTTTTGACTCACCAAGTTTTAAAGAATTCCGCATCAAGCTAGGTAGTTCCAACGATGGTCTAAATTGGGCACGCCATAATGTTCGTCGTGTCACCGATTGTCATTTTAGCTCTCGTATTTCCTATTTTCAAATACTTTTCACTTTTCAATCTACAAAATCAACACCCATTATTCAAAAGAAGTTTTTTTTAAAAACAGCAAAAACATGAGTTGTCTCCCATGAATTGCCTTATTTCATGCTGTGGCATGACGAATATACCAATAAGAAATTCCTTTTTTGTGGTTGGTCCATTGTGTCTGTAACGATCGTGCTTCATCGTTATAGAACAACCAACTCGGAAAATTTTTGGGTTGGAGAACTTTTTCATAGTAAGTTGAAATTTCTAAACCTAGTAGAGATTTAATGAAATAAAACTCAATAAGGCTTAGGTAAATCTGGCCAAAATCCAGTGACTTATTTGGAATTTTAATTATATGAGTGATAGATAAGTCGTTAACGAATTTGTACGACTTTATGGAATTGAACTCGGGTGAATAGAACTTCCGAAATCAATCTTTGAGTGAACAATATTTTCTAAATGTCGTAGTTAAAGATGTTTTTTGAAATGTAGGTCTTGGAATTATTGAAATAGCTAACTGTTTTGTGTAATCCGCTTTGGCGGTGGTTTTGGTCACTATAGCGGGCCTGCTAAAGTGTGCTAAGATCTGTTATAGCGGGCCATGTTGGGTTTTATTTGTCCTGATTTCTGGCCATAAATAGGTTTTCCTTTTAGGAAAAGGTTTTAGATTGACTAATCCTTTTTCTGGTAGGAAAAGGTTTAGGACTCTATAAATAGAGGCATGTTCCTTCTAACTTAATCATCATTCACAATGTATTCTTTAAGGGCTTTGAGAGTTTTGGATAGAGGGAGAATTTATTGGTCACAAGCTTTATACATTATCACTTGTGTGAACCTCCCATGTATTCCGACTGAATTGGTTGAGGTTGTTTCTCTCTGTATTTTGTACTATCTTATATATAGTGGATTGCTCATCTTCTTTGTGGACGTAGGTCGAATGACCGAACCACGTTAAATATTTATGTTTTTTGGTATATTTCTTTTTTTTCTCGTGGTCTTTCGAGGTTTACTTTGCTAGCTTCCGCGTTTAAACCTGATTATTTTTGGTGTTTACAAGTGGTATCAGAGTTAGATTCAATGATGGATTCACGTTCAATGGTTCAATAATCGATGATTGAACAAGCTAAAAAAGAGGTGTTCATCTTGGTGGGTATAGTTCTAGTCACAACCTTTTTGACAGTAATGAAGATTCTGTTGGAGAAACTGTTTCAGAGAGGTTCTCTGTGTTGAGACATAAATTTTGCAAAGGAGATTATGGAGAGGAGAAGCAAGTTGTTGACGATTAAGTAAAGAACGTGGAAAAATTTATTTTGTCAGATATTCAGGCCAAGGGGGAGATTTGTTGGGTTTTATTTGTCCTTATTTCTTACCATAAATAGGTTTTCCTTTTAGAAAAATGTTTTGGATTGACTAATCCTTTTTCTTGTAGGAAAAGGTTTAGGACTCTATAAATAGAGGCATGTTCCTTCTAACTTAATCACCATTCACAATGTAGTCTTTAAGGGATTTGAGAGTTTTGGTTAGAGGGAGAATTTATGGGTCACAAGCCTGATACATTATCACTTGTGTGAACCTCCCATGTATTCCGATTGAATTGGTTGAGGTTGTTTTTCTCTTTATTTTGTACTCTCATATTTATAGTGGATTTCTCATCTCCTTTGTGGACGTAAGTCGATTGATAGAACCACGTTAATCTTTATGTCTTTTGGTATATTTCTCATTTGTCTTCTTACTCGTGGTGTTTCGAGGATCTCTTTGCTAGCTTTCACGTTTACACATGCTTATTTTCGGTCCTAACAGGCCAAACGTGACTTTAAGTCATAAATAATTCCAAAAATGAACTTATTCCACAATTTTTAAATTTTAGAGCTAAGGAACAAACTTCAGGCTACTCTTGACAACTTTGACCATTCTTGAGGCTAATGATAACTTTTTCATTTTTCGAATCCATTTTTCGATCCGTAAAATATAATAGAATGGGTGATTATAGATGGGGAATAGTTATGATGTACCCCAACAAACTAAAATACAATATTCACAACCTACTTTGGTACAAAAATATCGGAGTGTTTGACAAGAAGCAAGCAACTTTATTTCATAGTTTTAAGGGTTCTGAAGCTTAATTACTCAAGTACTGAAGACTTCTTTCGATTGGTTTAATAATGGGGGTTTTCACAACAATGTATCAGCGCTCAGAGCACTCCTATATTGAACATTGATTATATGGTAGAAACAACCCTATTTTGGGTGCTTGAGATCATTGTTATGATCTTGGGTTCATCGAATTATTAGCGATTTAGGTAATTTGTGAATGTTTATTGATTTCCGTGTTACTATGATTGTTTGTAGACCATGATCAAGCGGAGCAAATTCAAAAAGGAAAGGATAAAGTTCCTTAGGATTTCAAGCTTGTTTCGAGGTAAGTGATAGTTGACGGAGGAAAATATGTCACAAAGAAATCTTGCTTGAGCTCATCCCAAATGGTATTGGAGTTCCTCAATAGATCATGTAACCATTTTGTAGATTCATCCATCAAACTGAACGGGAACAACTAAAGATGAACTGATTCTTGTGATATGTTCTTAAATAAGATGTGACTCAAACGTCCATGAAATTCCGATTTTGTTAATGGGGATCTTTATGGCAAACAAATAAACTCACGTGTATGAAACTCTTCCAATTTAGCGACTCTTTGAATTTTAAAACAAACAAATAAACTCACGTGTCGTTATTCAATGTGTTTCATTATTGAAACTCTTCCAACTTAGTGACTCTTAGAATATTGAAATCAAAAATAAAATGTATGTTTCATTATTCAATGTGTCTCGTTATTTAATTTTTATAGTTGAAGATAGTTAAATATCACTACAAATACCAATAAATTATAGCCACAATTTGATTGTCCCGAGATCATCACATTCTATTTTTTGGTCCTATACAATTCTCTAATCTTCTTCCTAGATAATAAAAATATGATTTAGTCAAGAAGCTAACTGAGGAGATGAACCGATGTCATCATTCTGAAGTTTGCTTTCTTATAACACAATAGTTGAATTTAGAAGTATAAGAGATGAAATCATGAAAAAGGGAAGTTATCTTTCATTATATTAGTTGAACATAGAAGTATGGAAGAGGGGACATATTCCTTGAGATATTTTGTTTTTTAATTTTATGTTTTTATTTAAATTTTGGAGTTATGGTATGGTTGTCCAAATTAAATTTTATATTCAATCCACATTTTCATGTAATTCTTGTGTCATTTTGTTTTGATGGGAAAATTTATTTTTATTTGTTATTATTATATTGTTATTGCAACTGTTATATAATCGACAAAAATGTTGGGTTTTAAAAGCATGAATGAAAAATGAACAGTTGCGACTTTTATCAAGAGTTGCGACTTTTATGAAAAGTTGCGCCTTTTGTGAAATGTTCTAACTTTTATAAATGGTTGCGACTTTTATTAAAGGTTGTGACCTTTTCAAAACATTGTGACTTTTCCAGAGGTTTGTGACCTTTCGAATAAGGCACAATAAAGAATATTTTCTTAATACCCTTTGTTTTCTATAAACTGAAGGATCTCCTTTCTTTTAGTTGAATGATCATTTATGGACTTCTTCTTCTACTACTAAATCTAGTAGTGAACGTGTACTTTTCTACCGTTTAGTGGTTCACTGACAACTTACTTTTAGGTACCGATAACCGGTGAGTAATGTCGTTTTCCTGGAAGGATATTTTCGGTAACTTAGGATACTTGAGTTCAAGTGTTTTGGAACTGAGACCCTCGACGGACCGTTGTGCTCGTAAAGATCCTTCATACCTGCCGTCGAGGGTAATGAAGAGAGCAGTAGAAGAAATTTCATCAAGTATGGGACGACGGAGTCCATGACGGTCCGTCGTAACCACGATGATTCGTCGAGATGTCCGTCGATCCAGCCGCGTCTTTGACAGATTTCCAGCAAATAGAGTCCTTGTTTAATTAGATTTTTATTTTCTATAAATAGTGCGAAAAACCTCATTTTTGAGGATAAACTCTTGATCATTGTTTGACCTTTGAATATAGGGAGACTCTTGATTATTTTGTAGACTCTTTGAGAGATTATTGATTATCTTGAGACTTTTATCATTGATTGTTGGTGACTTTTTCTGATTAATCAAGTGAACTTTTGAATTTTACTCTTTCTCATCGAAGTAAGTGCATGAATTCTTATATCACATATTTGAATATTGTAATTATGACAATGGGTAACTAAAATTCATAACTAAGGTTGTGGGAAACATAGGCTAATAATGAGGTAAAACTCAACTAAAATAACAATTCAAGAATAGTGTCTTGCATGTATTGATAATTCTTACATTTAGAAGTCTTTTTAACGGATGACTAACATTAGAACATGCCTTAATGCTACTTGCCGGACCAAGGAGGTAGATAATAGGAAAAGAATTATCAATATAAATTAAGTGTATACTATCTAATAAGCTAGTTCTGAGTGGTACGAGGTAATAACTTAGTCAAATATCGAATATGATGCTTAATATGAGGTAAAGATAAGGGTTAGGATAGCAACACATGTAGCCGGACCAAGGTGCAGAGAGAAATTTTCTAGATGCCGAACCAATTATTTAGAAATACATAACTTATCACTTTGCATGCAAGTTACTAGGAAAGAATTGTTATAGTTAGACTTATCAAGTTATGAACCTGTGGGAAACACGTAAACCCTTGTTACTTTGATTAATTGATTAAGCTCCAACATTCGAAGCTTTTAGTTGTCTCCTTTAATTTCGCTAGTTATTTTCATTTATTTAGGAATAGAAACCCCCATTTTTATCATTTTATGTTTCTATGGAAGTAATTGACTGAACAATAGTAATAATAGATCAAAGTTAATTCTAAATTATTCACCTCGTGGGAACGATCCAGACCTCACTTGTTGGGTTATTTACTTGACACGACCGCTTTACTTCTTATTTGAGAAGTAAGTTTGACTGTATCAAATTTTGGTGCCGCTGCCGGCGAAAGTAGGTTTTAGATTAACCTAAACTTATTACTATAGTTTAGTTGATATTTTCTTGATTTTACTTTGTTTTATTGTTTTTGATTCGTGAAGAACCACCCTCCTTGTATGCCAAATACACGGAGAGGAAGAGAACCCTTGTTTCCTTACGATCACGAATTAGAACGTACACTACGCAACATGAATTGAAACTTGGGAATAAATGATGATGATCCAAAGCACAATATCCCAGCTCCGATTGATGTTCATGGTCAATTGTTACCCGATGCCATGGGTGAACACTAGCAGAGGGGACAAAATCCCTCTCCACTGCCCAAGCATACTACAGAGGCAATGATAACATAGTAGACTCCGATGGGCCACTTGTCTTGGCCACTCTACCACCAAGCCACACCTTTGTGGTAACTAGTAGCCTGATGCAAATTCTCACTGCTAGAGGTTTGTTTTCAGGGCTACATTCTGAGGATCCACATGCCCATATAGCTAAGGTAAGGGCAGTGTGTAAAAGCTGTGTAGGGAGGCCTGACTTGGACTTGGATGTAATAGGGCTTAGAGTGTTTCCTCTCTCACTAACGGCAGAGGCTGCTATATGGTTCGCTGAGCTCCCGTACAACTGAATTATCACTTGGAACCAACTAAGGGATGTTTTTTTTAGCACGCTACTATCCGGTCTCCAAGAAACTAAACCAGAAAGACAGAGTGAACAACTTTGTGGCACTACCAGGAGAGTCAATTAGTAGTTCTTGGGATAGATTCACCTCGTTCTTGAGAAGTGTCCCAAATCACTGTATAGAGGATGAGTTCTTGAAGGAATACTTCTATTGAGGAAAGGATAATAATAATAAAGCGGTGTTGGACACTATAGCAGGTGGATCTTATGGGGAGTGTCCTTATGCTGAGATTTCTGAAAAATTAGAGAAAATATCCCTGAATAATAAAGGTTGGAGTACTAGGAATTCAGATACCGGGAGAAATACCTTCACAGTGCAGTCCAGTTACAACCCAGCCACAGATGAGATTCGTGAAGAAATGGCTCAAATAAGAACTGAGCTTGGGTTGGTACTAAAACATATCACTGGGGTGCAAAAAAGATAAATGCAGTTAACTACTTGCCTAAACCACCACCTCGTAATGATGAATGTTATTATGCAGAGGTCTCCTATGCAGTAAATGAGCAGACGGGGGGTTTCCGACCAAGCACCCAAGGCTCAAATCAGGATAATTGGCGCCAAGGTCAAGAGAACCAAGGTCGGATCTATAGTAAATATAATCGTGAGGGTCATTATGTCCGAGATGGAAACTACAACCACGATAACAACTTCAACAGGGGTAACTATGGTAACAGAAATGATAGGAATGAGCCCTATGTCCCTCCTCAAAATCGTGAAGTTACTCCTAGGGATGGTGGAGATAGTATGGCGTGAGTTGAGGATATGTTGCACAAAATGATGAGGAGGTTCAATGCTAGTGATGAGTACATTGAAGAGTTAAGGTATGATTCAGCAGGTATTGGGCAAATAGTCGATACACATGCACTATTGATTAAGCAAATCGATTTGCAAATGGCCCAATTATCTGCGACAATGAACACACGACAACTAGGCACTCTTCCTAACAACACTATCCAAAATCCAAAAAATGATGCGCACTGTATCGCAATCACTACTCCAGGTGGTAAGCAAACCACTAACCCACCTATGCCGTCTAATGAGAAAAAGGTGAGAAAGGATGATGATAAGGTGGTAAAGAGTAGTGGTGAAGCAGAAGAGAGCACTGGAAAAGATGCAGAAGTCCCTATGAAGGTAATTCCCATGCCTAGACCACCACGACCCTTCCCTGATAGATTAGTGAAAAAGACCGAGGATGGTAAATATAGGCATTTTATAACAATGTTGAAGCTTCTTTCTATCAATGTCCCTTTCGTAGAAGCTCTAGAACAAATGCCCCGTTATGCCAAGTTTATGAAACATCTGGTTACAAAGAAAAGATCGGTCACTTTTGAGGATGATGATAGACTGCAACATTGTAGTACTATTGCTACAAGATCGCTCGTACAAAAGAAAGAAGATCTGGGTGCGTTCACTATTCCTTTAATAGTCGAGTCATTACATTTTGCGACAGCATTATGTGATCTGGGGGCAAGCATAAATCTCATGCCCCTCTCAATTTACAAGAAGTTGGGTTTGGGTGACCCAAAACCCACTGCGATGCAGCTACTAATGGTTGATCAAACAGTGAAAAAGCCTATAGAGATACTCCATGATGTGCTAGTAAAAGTGGAGTCATTCATATTTTCGGCAGATTTTGTTATTATTGATTGTGAAGTCGATTTTGAAGTGCCTATTATTCTTAGGAGGTCATTCCTTGATACAGGTAGAGCCTTAGTTGATATGGAAAAGGGGTAGATGAAATTTCGGTTGAACAATGAAGAAGCTACCTTTAATATGTGTAGGACCATGAGGTAGAGTGGTGAGCTCCAATTAGGATCCGCCATATACCACAAAGAAAAAATAAAGAAGGAGAATGAAAAAAAAAAGTGCACAAAAAGAGTTTATCGTTGGGGATTTGGTGCTTTTAAGCAGTTCTGGGTTGCCTTGTCTTCCAGGTAAGCTCAAGTACGAACGGATTGGCGCCCTTTCTTAATTACCCAAGTATTCCCTCATGGAGGAGTTGAGTTAAAAACCAAGGAGGGAGTGTGGCTTAAGGTGAATAGAGAACAAATAAGACTCTATTTTGGGCATACTGCATCACTGAATGAAGTGATAGAGGCGTACCATCTTGATGAAGGCTGAGTAATCAAGTGTCCTCGGTTGTGCTGCGACGTTAAATCAGGCACTTGTTGGGAGGCAACCCAATACTTATAGTTTTTCTTTCTACTTATGGTAGCATTTTCTACTAATGGGTTTTAAATTTGCAAGCATATCACAAGGAAATTCTGCAAAAAATTACTCTGCAGCAGTCACTGACGGATACAGCGACGGACCGTTTAAACTGTGATGGACCCGCCACATGAATTCACCGTGCCATGTACTATCTATTATGGCACCAAAACAAGATCGAGTCTATGCACGCGGGCGATCGAAGTCTGTTGCCCCGTCTGCCCGCCTGGTCATTGGCTTTGATTATGAGCGTGACCCCGAGTATGTGCCCCCAGGAACTTCTACCCCATCCCGTGCTGCACGTGCTGCCTGAGCCACACCCAAAAAAGTGGCATTCGACGTAGTCAGTTCCTCCAAGTCTGATGAGGAGCGCACACTGACCGACACATTTTCTGGGTCAGCCACTAATGAAGAAGGAGCGTATGGATCCTTAAGAGTGTTGTGGTTGGAGGAAGACTCCGGATCTGCTGAGGTTCCCGCACCCGCTAGCACTGCAGCGTCGGCCTCGTCTGATGAGGCTGATAGTTTGGAATCCACACCCGGTTCACCAGCTCGTGCTCACACCCCGGTTACTGACCAGCCCAACTGGTGGTGTGTCGACGGGCAGTTTCAAGTCTATTCCGATGCAAAGTTCTTCAATGAAAATGGAGTTATGACTCGGACACTTACATTGGAGCGGCGGGTCCTTACGGGAAGTCTCCCGACGATGTCTGAGATCCACAATCTCTTCACCAGACATCAACTGGAGTGGACTGCACGTCCGTTGGGATGTTGTAGTGAAGAGCTGGTCCGAGAGGTCTCTGCATCCTATGTAGCGACTCTCCGATCGCAGATTGATAGGCGGGGTGCTCCCGCCAAATAGGCCCCACTAGAGCAGGTCCGAGTACGTGGCGTTCCGGTTGATATCTCCCTGCCTGCTATCCGCCAGTTTCTATACGGAGAGAATGTTGATGCTAATCGGACCCCTTTCACTGCCGAGTTTGACTATAGATGGCAGATTATCAAAGATGGCCAAATTATGCGTAAGCCATCGATGAGAGACACCACCAAGAGATGGATGGCCCTGCACTTGTCCGTTGATGGAGAGGGTGCCGACTAGGTGACTGAGCCGAAGGGGGCCATCAAGAAGGCCAACCTGACTTTCACGGCGAAGTTTTTGTGGTTGATTATCCACCACTGCCTTTCCCCCACAGCCGCTGATAATATCGTCACATGGGATCGAGCAGTACAGATGGCGGCAATGATAGCCGTGTTCGAGATGGAATTTTTCGTGGCTTCTACAGGCGGTCATGCATGAAAGGGCTTTTAAGGTCACAACTACTTACCCTTTCCCGTGCATGATATTTTCTCTATGCTGGTCTGTAGGTGTGCCTATATGGAAAGTTGATCAGCTCAAGACCCCTTTGGGCACTGTTGATATCGTCCTCATCAGAGATGAGGCCAATGAGTTGGCTCCACGCAGAGGGCCCCGTCCATAGCTGCCTCCACTTGGTGACAATCTGGCTGATACGGTAGCACAGACCCACAAGGCTATGCAAATGGCTTCCACTGACGCTACCCCGGTCGAGTCTATCCCGGGTAGTATCACCGTCGAGTCTATCCCGGGTAGTATCACTGCCCTGAGCTCCCCGCGCTCAGCCCTTTTACTCGCTTTGGTCCCGCTTGCTAGGGTCCAGAAATTAGAGGTTCAAATGGCTACACTTCTGCATCATATCCAGCCTTGGATGGAGAGGTCTATTACCGACGCAGAAAAGCGCTTGGAGTGGAGAATTATCTAGCACCCAGAGCGGAAGATCGTTGAGGTTCATCAGCGCTCGGACACCTTTGAGTTGCGAGTGTTAGCCCGTCCAGCCCCTCCGGTGGATGTGTCGACCATTCATGCTGCGGTCGACACTCTCCGCTCAGATATTGATATGATCTTAGAGGCTAGGGTGCTTGAGTCTGAGGCCCCTTCTGTAGAGACTGCTGAAGACACAGTGAGGGCGGCCCTATTCGCCACTTCTTAGATTCCACCACCTTCCCCTCGAGAGCATGCCAAGAGGCGTAGGGGTCAAGAGGAGGATGAGGCGCGAGCACGGAAGAAGGAGCGCCGTGAGATGGAGGATGTGAGGAGAGCCTTTCTTGCTAAGGAGGAGGCGTGTCAGATGATAGCCGAAGAGTTAGATGCTAGGGAGTCTTGCTCCAGAACTGTGGAGATAGCGGGAGGCACTGCCGATAGTGTTGTTGATGCTGAGGACACCAGTGAGGGTGTCCAGATTAAAGAGGTAGTGGGTTCTAGGGAACCGGACTCACCAGCTTGCTGATCGTCGGCGCTTTGCGCCCCAGGTTTGCTTCACCTACCACTCTAGTATTTAAATTTTTTTTATGCATTGGGGATAATTGCATGCCTTTTTGTTGGGAGTTGGTAAATGGAAAGTGAGTGCTAGGATGAAGTCTGAGTAGCCCAAACTATCCTCTTTTGGGGTTTTCTTGCTTGTGTTCTTTTTCCCCGAAAGACTGATTAGTTTTTCCGTTGAACCGGCATGTCTATATCTTGTGTACATAGTTTAATTCTGGAGCATGATGGCTAAAATGATATCCTGATAAAATGGAAAATGATGCATGACTAGGCATAGTAATTGATAAATGTGTGGCTCTAAGCATGACATAGAGGTAGACCACTGCATGACCCTAAGTCTAAAATTCGAACTAGGTGTCTGATAATCTGATAGAGTGATGAGATGTCAAGTGAGTGTGAGGAAGGGTTGCATAGTCCACTATTCTTACTGAGCTAGAACTTGTCTAGTTAGTACTACTAAAAGTAAGTTGTAATAGACAATTAGGAAAGTATCATAGGCCATTATTCAATATAGCCCATTTTTAGCCTAAATAAAAGAAAACCAAACGAAATTTTTCCTTCTTCGATCCAATTGATTTGAGCTTCAATTAGAGCTTTCTTTCTCACCCAAACTGATCTTTTCTGGGAATAATGTGTTGGCCCAGGTCCCTCCTTGGACATGTGGACCTGAACTTACGCCAAAAGATTAAGTTGAGGGTAGCTAATGCAGTAAACAACCTTTTTATGGCCCTGACCCAACTTTGGGTATTGTGTACTTTGACTCATGGCAAAGCCATGAGTTGAGGGTGGCTATGATGAGGAATGCTCTGGAGTGGGGTTGAAAGAATAAAGAGAGAGAAAGAACAAAAGTAAAGTGACTCAAAAATTAGTTTAAAGAAAAGTAAAAATGAAAAATAAAAATATACAAGCACGAAAAAAAAGAGTCACTTACACAAATGAAGAAAAAAGGGAAAATAGCAAGGTGAAAGAATGTGGGAAACTGGGAAAAATAAAATGATTGAAAATGGTATGTTTAGCCGATATGTCAAGCAGGGCCAAAAGTCACAAAAGTATACCTAAATATACCCTACCTGACCCTGAGCCTATGTTACAAGCTAAGAAAGTCCTATCGTGATCCTAAGGGTTGTATAGCGAACTTAAAGAAGTGAAAATAAGGGCAAACTTATGGCAATAGGTATGAATGAGTGTGAATTTTTTGTGAGAGTGAGTGATGAAAAGTAATCCTTACACTCAAACTGAAAATCATTGTGTGAAAAATGAGGATTTTTTTATAAGTGAGGATTGCATTCCCGGAAATATTAGCACCTCGGTGAGAAATTAAAGAGGATAGGTGTTAGTGCATGGTTAGTCTGTGTGATGGTCAGATTCCACATAATTAAAGCCTAATAGTGACAGAATGCATAAATATGATGAGATTAATCAGGATTGATAACTGAATGATTGAAAAGGATAAAACATGGATACTATTGTACAAAGATTGTGTATTGAGTCATAGTGCGTCGCTAGAGGACAAACAATGAATTTAAGTTGAGCGTGTTGATATACCGTGGTTTCACGGTATTATTAATACTTTTTACTTAAGTTTAGTGTGTCCAAAGTCCTTTTTGTGCTAATTTTTATATAAGTTTCTCCTTCTTTGCAGGAAATGTGTCCAAAGATGATTGCAGAGGTTTTTGAGAGAAGAAATGCAGAAGAAACCACCTACGGAGCTTGTGATGGTCCGTCATGCTTGTGACGTTCCGTAAGTGGTAGCGTAGTGCAGCTGCTGAAGGAAGATGGGAAGTCTGACCAAGTGTGGGGTTACAGAAAACGTGATGGTTTGTCCTGCAGGTTCGTCATGAAGATCAGAGAAGTAGCCCCAGTACCCATATTCCAAGAATTCAAGTGTTTTGAAATGGAGACCCTCGACGGACCATTGTGCTCGTAACGATCCATCATACCTGCCGTCCAGGGTAATCAAGATAGAAGCAGAAGAAATTTCATCAATTATGGGACGACGGAGTCCATGACTGTGCGTCGTGATGTCCGTCGATCTAGCCGCGTTTTTGACAGATTTCCAGGAAATAGAGCCCTTGTTTAATTAAGTTTTTATTTTTCTGTTAATAGTTCAAAAAATCTCATTTTTGAGGTTAGACTCTGGATCATTGTTAGACCTTTGAATAATGGGAGACTCTTGATTATTTTGTAGACTCTTCGAGAGATTATTGATTATCTTGAGACTCTTATGATTGATTGTTGGTTACTTTTGCTGATTAATCAAGTGAACTTTTGGATTTTACTTTTTCTCATCGAAGTAAGTGCATGAATTCTTATATCACATATTTGAATATTGTAATTACGACTATGGGTAATTAAACTCCATAACTAGGGTTGTGGGAACCATAGTCTAATAATGAGGTAAAACCTAAATAAAATAACAATTTTGGATAGTGTCTTGCATGTATTAAAATTCTTTCGTTTAGAAGTTTTTAACGGATGGCCAATGTTAGAACTTGCCTTAATGCTACTTGCCGGACCAAGGAGGTAGATAATAGGAAAAGAATTATCAACATAGATTTAATGTATACTATTTAATAGTCTAGTATTGATTGGTTCGAGGTAATAACTTAGTCAAATATCGAATACGATGCTTAATATGAGGTAAAGATAAGGGTTAGGATAGCAACACACGTAGCCGGACCAAGGTGCGGAGTGAAATTTTCTAGATGCCGGACCAAGGATTTATAAATACATAACTTATCACTTTGCATGCAAGTTACTAGGAAAGAATTGTTATAGTTAGACTTATCAAGTTATGAACCTGTGGGGAACACTTAAACCCTAGTTACTTTGATTAATTGAATAAACTCCAACATTTGAAGCTGTTAGTTGTCTCCTTTTATTTCGCTAGTTATTTTCATTTATTTAGGAATAGAAACCCCCCCTTTTATCATTTTATGTTTTCTAAGGAAGTAATTCACTGAAAAATTGTAATAATAGATTGAAGTTAAGTCTAAATTATTTTCTTCGTGGGAACGATCCCGACCTCACTAGTTGGGTTATTCACATGACACGACCGCTTTACTTCTTATTTGAGAAGTAAGTTTGAGCGTATCAAGTAATAATTTCCTTTAGGGGACACTGTACATTCAGTGGACTCAATTTTCTTTCATTCAGAATTTTTTATCTATTGTTTCTTATCACTTTTTGATTGTATTTTCTCTCCTACTCTTAATTTTCTATTTTCGGAAATACTCATTAAACTTTGTTGTTTTTTACCAAGTTCTTCAAAGTTTTGTTCTAAGTATCTTACGAATACAAGATGAACAACAATCTTAAGGAAATTATTTTACTTTTGGTATGTATTTTACAAATTGAGAGAAATATATCATGGAAGTAGAAGATTAATGCGTGTTTCTTCAAAATTCAATGCTTTGTTTTTTAAGGTCGAAGTGAGAATGCATTAGAAAAATTGGTGGTATTTCAGTTAAAGACTACACTAGGTAACTTTCTTAATTATTTATCTAAGGAGGAAATTAGTTTCTAAAACATAACAATTTTTAGATTTATCATGTATCATTTTTAATGAATTTTCCTTGTCAAAAAGTGTTGCCTTTAAAATTCTGTAGTTTGAAGAATGTGAGATGCACATATTTGTTTGCTAAATAGTACGTCAAAATGTCATAGTTGGAAGGTTGTTTCAAAAGAAAAGCATTTCTATGTGATAAAGAATATGTTATATTCTTTTTGGCGATAAAAAACTTTGTAGTTTTGTAGTCTTTATAAATTGGACTGTGTAATGATTTGATGAATATAAAATCTTCAACCAATAAATCGTTGTTGTACTTATGGTTTTCTACAAAGTTCATTGTTAAATAGAAACAAATTGTAAAAATCTTTTGTCTTTATTATAAGCATTCAAAATATTATGTGATATGTATAACTGTGATAGAGTAACTTAAAGTGTGTGAGTTTTTACCAAAACTTTCAATCACAGTTTGATAGTCAAGGAAAATATGTGGAAAAACTATTTTAAAATACTTGAATTTTTTTTTGACTTCACGTTTAGAATGTGGGGGTTCTCTGCTTATTACAAAGATAAAATTAGACTTAGTGTCTAATTTGAATTTGGAGCACAAGATATGTAATTCAATGGTAATTTTGTATTATTTTAGACCCAAAAAATTCTTGGAGTATGTTTGATATTGTGGTTGTTGAGTTTCTCCTATACTAGTTTATGGTATCACTAGTATGAAACTATCAAATTATATGTATACTTATTAAAAATGATTGAACTCTTTGATGAAAAAGTTTTGCTTAAAATGTTGGATTTTTCATGTAAATAGATGTCTATTAAATATAATTATTTTTATGGACATGAATGTTGGTTAATAGTCATTTGTCATGTTTTGTAACAAAAAAACATTTGGACTATATTGCCTTTATTGTCCTGATGAAACTTTATTCATGGGTATTTCTAAAACAATCAAATTGAAAGTTATGGAAGAGTCCTTCTAAAAAGAACATTTTAAAAGGTACTAGCTCTAAACAATGTTTTTATCAAACAAAATTCTAAGAAGTTGGAATAAATATATTCGGGAGAAAAACTAGATTGCGTAGAGCTTTTCAAACTCAATATTTTTATTTGTTCTTACTAGCTTGAGCTAAACTGTTTGTGACATGAAAACTTGGGGCATATCAATTACAAAATCTAAAAATTTTGACTAACTTTGAGTGAAACAAATAAAAATGTCAAGCGTGTGTGAAATCTGAGTGTGCGGAGAATTCTTATAAACATGTTGAAAGACATTGTAATACCTTAGAGTATATTTTTCACTAACATTTGTGATATGAATTCAACATCACCTTGTGGTGGCAAAAAGTATCTTGCAACCTTTATTGACAATTTCATTTTATGCGATGATGATTGTTGCATTTTATGGATGAAGCAATAGAAATGTCTAGGAAATATAAAATTGAAGTTGAAATCAATTCAAAAGAGATACAAAGTGATAGAAATGAAGAATATAAATCTCCTCTTGCATAAATATGTTTGGAAAGTGCATTTATCCAACAAACTACTATCCTACTTACCTAAATCTAATGGAATAAGAGAAAGAAAAAAGCAGAACTTTGAAGGAAATGAATGCTTTGTCTTTTTATAAGAAAGGAATAATAAAGTTTGTTAGAAGACACAATCTATTTCATATGAGAAATTGAAAGGGAGGTAATCCAACTTGAAATGTTTGAAAGTATTGAGGTGTCTAGACAAATTCCAAGTTCCTATTCCTAACATGATTAATATAAGATCTAAGACTGTAGCTATAAAATCAGACTTGAATAGTCTAGTGAAGGTTCCGAAAGACCTTGAAAAGAAAAGAGGAAAAAATATTTAATAAATAGATTCAAAGGTGTAATTAAATATCAAATGACATCTACTTCCTTCAAATATGATTTCATAACTTTCTTGTGTCATCTGTACACTCCTCTTTTTGGAAAGATGTTGTCAATAGTGAGATTTGTTCAATCTTAAGCAATCCTATTGGAAGTTTGTTGATCTATAATAAGGAAATAACCCTTTGTATTCAAAGTGAATCTAAGATGTATCTTTTACCCGGAGCTAGAACAACTAGTTCTTCGTGGACCGATTCAACATCAAAAAAGGGCAAAACTTTTTTCCAAAGGCTTTAGATGAAAACAAGGTTTAGATCGTTGAGACACATGCTTGCCAGTAACTAGAATTACATTCATTTTGATGTTAATTGTGTTAGATGTTGTATATAATCTCCGAATTCATCAAATGAATGTGGAAAAATTCTCTTAAATGGAGAATAGGAGGAAGAAATAGACATAGAAAACCCGAGGGTTTTGTGGTTCCTGGAAAAAAAAAGTTTGCAAACTTGTTAAGTCACTTTATAGTGTAATACAAGCACCCAAATAAGGACAACAAGAAATTTGACAAAACCATATCGGAAAATTTATTTATGAAGTTCACATTAAAATCACAAGGTCGTTGTTTCTTTGTATATTGATTTTATGTTGATCATAAATAGAGACACTAACAACATAAATTCCATTAATACATGTTAGAAATAAAGTTGTATTTGAAAAATCTTGGAGTTGCTGATGTGATCTTAGGTATAATAATTCCTAGAACCTCATAATGTTTAACATTTTCACGGTCTCATTGCACTGAAAAGGTACTTGATTGTTCAAATATTATTATTTCAATATTGTCAAGTCCCTAACAAATGTGAGCTTTGCATTTAAAATGAGTGAAGGAAAAATTGACTCACAATTGGATTGTGATAGCATATTGAGAATTATGATCTATATCATGAAGTGTGTGCGGTGAGATATAACATATGTTATTAATGAATTGAGTCGATTAATGAGTGATACCAATCGAACTCATTGGATTAAAATAAATTGAGTTTCTGGGTATTTAAGAAATACTCAAAATTATGTCTTGTATTATAAAAATATCAAAAAATACTCAAAGGATATAGTAATGCAAATAGGATCACCGGACAAATGAAGTAAAATTCACAAGTTGATATGTATTTCCTCTTGGTAGAGGAGCA
Organism: Solanum lycopersicum; assembly: GCF_036512215.1. Lineage (NCBI taxonomy): Eukaryota > Viridiplantae > Streptophyta > Magnoliopsida > Solanales > Solanaceae > Solanum > Solanum lycopersicum. The sequence goes on along the minus strand of NC_090803.1, from coordinate 26,852,011 downwards.
ATCTCTTGGAAATCTTCCAAAAAGACATGTATCACTAGCTCTACAATGATCTTTGAGCTAGGCGCTCTAGATAAGGTCGGTGAATAAGTTGAAGGACTACAGAATTTCTTGACAAATATTCTTTTTTGGCCCAAACAATTGGTATCAACATGCATACACTTTGATAGGGAATATGCAATAGGTAGGGCATTCAAAATTATGTATAACAAAAAGTCTCATCATATATGACACTGACATAATATAATTAGAAAAACACCACTCTCTAGTGAAATTATCACAAGTGACATTGTAAATCCTGTTGATAATGTGTCGTATCCACTTACAAAAAATGCTGAGTAGAGAGACATTTGAAAGATAATATAAGAGAATGGATTTACAGTTGAGGACAAGTAATCATCGCGGTAACTCTATCTAGAATACTGGATATCCCCAGAGCTAGATTCAAGGAAAAAAAGAAATTTATGACTCACTATATGACATTGTTAACCAACTCAATCCATTCCCATGATGAAGACAATGCTCATGAACAATGATACAACATTGAAGCTTGTTAATGAGTTAATAAAGCTCAATGTTTTTAAAGATTTTCTAAATTTGGAAGATCTGACAAATGGTTTATCTACGCGATAACACAGTTGGAAATCACCTATGTGAATATGAAGTGTATGCCACTTCAGAAGATGATATTCAAAAGCTCATATCTCTATACACTCATAAAACTAGGAGGTGTTCATGGCTGAAACAAACACAACTGTAAAAACCAGAAATACTTAAGGGTTAATTTTGTGACATATGATTGTCTAGGAATACACTAAACCTTGACAATTCAAATATATTCCATCTACCAATTGATAGAGTATATCCGACATATGGTCACTAAGAAAAGTCCAAGGGGAAACCTATTTATCAAGATGCAATCAATTCTAGCTTGTAAAATACATATACTTGTCTGTTTCATTGTTTTGAAGTCATTCCCCATTCATACGAGGGATCTTTGGGTTTTAAAAGGTTTGTATGGAAAATTAAGAGTCGCGAATTTCATGAAGAGTTGTCTTTTATGCAATGTTGCGACCTTTATGCAGAGTTGTGACCTTTATGAAAAGTTGCAAATTTTAGAAAAATGACTTTTATGAAAAGTTGTGAGTCTTATGAAAGGTTGTGACCTTTCCAAAATATTGTGATTTTTCTAAAGGTTTTTGACCTTTCCGGTAAGGCACAATAAGATTTTTTTCACACTACTCTTTGTTTTCTATAAATTGAAAGAATTCCTCTCATTTTAGTTGGCTCATTTTTTTGTACTTCTTCTACTACTACTAAACATACTTATAATGTGTACTTTACTACTACTGAGTTATTTGGTGACACCATGGTTTTAGGTACGGATACACTAATGAGTAATATCGCTCTATCCTAGGAGGATATATTTCGTTAACTTCGGGTACTTGAGGAATAATTTCACTACGGTGACATTGTGCATTTAGTGGGTTCAATTTTATTTCTTTGAGAAAATATTTTTATATTGTTTCTTATCAATTTTCGATTCTATTTTCTCTACTTGTCTTAATTTTCTAGTTTTGAAAATACTCTTTCAACCTTGTTATTTTTGACCAAGTTCTTCAAAGTTATGTTCTAAGTATCTTGGGGATACAAGATGAACGACAAAAACTTCTAATAATGTATGATAAGTTTGATAACAGTTGAATAATTTATACAATATGCGCAGATATCCATATGGCAATTGTCTAAGTTCAAATAAGATAAAATAAATATTCCTAAAATAAGTTTAAATAAATATTCCTAAAATCTTCTATCTATCATATTGTTGCAAACACATACATATTTGTTCATTTTCACCCTTTTTGTTTTATTTTTAGTTTTTCAATAATTTGTTATGAATGAGATTAACAACATTTTAAAATAAAAAAGAGAGTTCCATTTATACTTGTGCGACACTAAGCCTAATAATTTTCTTAAATATGAGCAATCTATAATACTTGTAGTTTTCTGGATTGTTAAAACTAAAATGGTTAGTGTGATGACCATTTTTCTTTTGAAGATTTTGATCGCAATACTGTAAGAATTGAGTAATTAAGCTTCTTCTTTTTTTTAGAAAAATATTATTCAATATTCTACTTGAAGTATATTGTTCAACAGACACATTATAGTGTCTTATGCAATTGATTTATATTATTGCAACATATATTTTCACGTACAAATTGGATACACTTACACATGTATGATGTACTATTATTCATGTGTATTTAGAAAGTTTGAAATACTTGATAGGAATGATCTTGCAAAAAACGTGTCCATAACTGGAGCATGTAATAATAAAGAGACATTTGCCTATTCCATTAAGAAGGAAGAAAAATAACACCTCGCAATTAGAGAGAACTAGAAAATATCTTAAAATCTGAAAATACTTATTGTTCGAAAGAATAAGAAGATGTAGAAAATTTTTCCAAATTAGGAAAGTGAGGTTTTTTCCATTTGCAAACAATCATAATTCCTAGCTAAGGATGAGTTAGGAGTAGTTCCGATATGGTTGTACAGCCTTTAGAATAATCTTTCCAACACCACTGAGTTTGTGTAATGTTATTATCGTATGAGGGAGTTTTGCCTTTCGAAGTTGGATTGTTGGATTAAGGAAAGTCGATTCCGGATTTACGAAGGGCTAAGTCATCTTTTATTTACCTAATTTAATTATTTTGTTTAACGGATTAAATTGGGGTAAAAACAAGACGTTATTCAATTTAGAAAAAAAATTCACGCTAGGGATTAATGAAAGGAGAAAAAGAAAGAGGAAAAGATTCGCCAAGATCATCGAATTAACTTAAGGATTTCGCTAGGGTTTATCCCTAAAAACGTATGTGAGTCTTACATAATGTTGGGTTTTTTCACCCACGTGTCAAACATGTTTGATTTAGCGTGATTTTTTCCTTAAAGATTGGGTTTTGAATGTTCTTGAATGTGGTTTATTGACATGCTTTCCTTCTTGAATATGAGTTGAGATTTAGGAGATCTTTGATGATCTAAGTATTTTTATTGAATTAATTGGGTGAGATCCTTGTATATATTATGTGGGTACTTGAAACCTAAGTGAATTTAATAAAAGAATTAAAAAAAAGAACAATTTAAGGTCAGAATATGAGTTTAGAAATTCGTCAGGACTTCCCTGGGAAAAGCCTGGCTCAGCGCACTCTATCTGCGCCTGAAGGACTGGGGCAGCGCACCTGCAATTCGCCAGGATGAGACCTCTAAACTTGAGGCCCGGCCCGGCATTCCTTGAACGCCCATGAATCAATGTTTCTCCCTAGTTTCATAATTAAGTCCGATTAAGAATTTCTAAAGTGTTTAAAAACATCTTAATGATTGTAACTACTCTAAATGACTTCTAATCATATAGAAATATTCCAGAGAGACATTAATTACAACCTTGAATCCATAACTTAAAATTCAAGGAAAATTTAGGAGACTAAGTATTCCCAAAGGAGAAAAAATGTTTTCACATTTAAAAAGATGGGAAACAGAGATTTCCAAGATAGCCCTTGAGATATGTTTTTTAGCACTAATTTCAAATCACAGAATAAGTATGTTTTAGACAATTCACAGGCCCCATAAACCATGTAGCAACCATGGGTAGAAAAGTATAATAATATTTAGATGAACCCTTTACACTGTAGACTAGAGGATCCATTACTAGTTCAGGTCTTATACCTTTGGATGGGTATAGGATGTGCTCGCAGCATGAGGTAGATTGGTGTATCATCAGTATAGATCTGAATTGATGGTTTTTGGTTAGAGAAACTCCCACAAACATTAAATGTATTTATATATATACATCAGTTTATTTGTATTTTACATACATGTTAGAGTTAATTTTATCCTTGTACACATTGGAGTTTACAACATGTTTTCAAACAACTTTTCTTTGTATTGCACTTACTTTTAAATTGTTTTATACTGAAATAATTTTGTTATATTGAGTTATGTTATTCATGAGTTGAGCAGAGCCAAGGTAAGTGATCTTTGTTACTCTTTTCAAGGTTAAGTTTATGTTATTCATGAGTTGAGCAGAGCCAAGGTAAGTGATCTTTGTTACTCTTTTCAAGGTTAAGTTGTTTTGGAATTTCAACTCGCATACTCGTACATTCAATGTACTGATGCCTGTTGACATGCACTGTATCATGATACAGACGCAGGTAATGAGGATCAGCATCCGACACACCATTGATCCAGTTGAGCACTCCAGTTCAGTTGGTGATCCTCCTTGCATTTTGGAAGACTTCTTTTATTTTTTATTTTTCAATATTTTCTTTATTAGGATATTGTTGGGTCTATATCAAAATCTATCTCAGTTTTAGAAGGCTTCATAGATAAACAGTCAAATGTTAGTCCTTTAGTCTTTCCATTTCATTCTATTTATTAAGACCTGGGTTCCCATTTTTGGCAAGTTGAATATTTTAAACCTTTAAAACATTCTTAGTCAGTATGCTCAATTAGTTCAGCTATGTTTGATCATTATAATTATTGATTATTGTCTTTCGCTGAGTTAAGTAAGTCAGACCAAGGGTTCGCTTGAGGCGAACTACGGTCTTGGAGCGCCAGCCACGCCCAGGGTGTAGGCTCGAGACATGACAAAAATCTCCTAAATATGAAGAGATAAATCCTTATTCATCCATATAAAGTGTATTTCAACTTTCATTGAAAGCTTAGAACACGTATGTTGAAGACGGTGTCAGAGATATATTAAGGCATTGTGTAATATCAAAGCTAGACTTATCCCCCTATGGTCAACTCACTCATTCTTTAATTTCCTGCTCAAGTGTTATGACAAAGTGACGATTCATGACAAGGTAGCTTGTAAATAGTTGGAGGAAGAATTGCTAAAAGTATAAAAAGATGATTCAGTGGCACATATTGAGTTTAACAAGCATTGAAGAAAATCTGCAAAACAAGCAGCAACTCCCTCACCAGAGAAGGTACAAAATATGAGGAAAACACTATGTTGGGATGGAGGATGACCTCAACGCCATACTTGAAAACAAACAATTTAAATGTTGTACAACTTTTTTGTATGGAAGGTATAGGTAAGATAACTATTGCCAAAAGACTTTATAATGATTGATCGTATATTTTTACTCGATTAATAAACATGCATGGGTCACTATCTCCGAAGAATACAATGAGAGTCAAATGTTACCTGCAAAGGCCTCTTAAGTTAAAGGAAGCAATAACGAAATGAGCGGTGATCAACTAATGGAGATTCTGTATAGAAGTGTTAATGATAGGATATTTCTAATTATTAAATATGATAGTTGGAGTAGTGAGGCTTGGGGCCGAATGGAAACGATATTTACATATGACGACAATAGAGATCAAATTGTAATTTTCCTTCAGTTCAAGTATACTGCTGATTATCTTATCCTCTTGCTGCAGAAATAGTAAGAAGAACTCGCAATCAAATTTCAAGAATTTCCGATAAAAATGTACCCGTATACTATGGGAAGTCGTGACTTTTCTTGCTAATTTACCCAATATCCAAGGATTCTCTTGAACATATTGGACACAAAATGAAAATGTTGTTTTTGAAAAATCCATATATTCACGAATAGAAGAAGCATATCTGCAAGGAGGAGAGTCCCCAGACGTTTGTAATATCTTTGATAAACAACATATTAATATTTATTGTTATTCAAAGGATAAATTAACATGACAATGCCAAATGACAAAATACACGTAATTAAAATTACTAATATCATAATGGATAAACATTAAATGATGAACAAAATACTTAGCACTGATTTCAACTGAATAATAACTAATAAATACAACACTTGGGATAACTCATATGACAAATGAACCTACACACTTAATATAATATCATATTTTCGACAATTCCATAATGCGCCCGCACGAGGAATGATGGATGAACTAGTAATTGGGAACTATGAAAGAAGTAGATACACTAACCCTATTAGCAAAGGGTCCACCAACATTTAGTATATATGAAGAACTTTAGGTAGTAAAATTAGGAGGAATCCAGGCACTTCCCAATGTCGAAAATTGGAATGCATTATTATTCACCATTTGTATCTCTTTTTCAACCTTTTCGTTTAGAATTTCCAATGCCTTCTTCAAGTATTGAAGTTGGAATAAGTTAAGTTCATCGATAGGATATTCCCACCATACACCGTCAGCTCTCATCATAATTTCTAAAAGGGATTCTCCGTGATATTTCTCCATTTGGAGAACACCGACGAGGTTCATGAGCTTGTTTTTGACCTTAACCCTTTGATGACCCTTGCTAATTCTTCTTGTCATGTAAAAATTATCAGTAAGAAATTGTGATTTTTTGCCTTAACACAAAGAGCTTTATATAAGAAATTGTGTTTTAAAATAACATAATCTTAAAGACACAAATGATTATAATTAGACAATTCATTTTTTTCATAATTAGATTTATATTATTGGATAACACTTGACCGCTATTTTATTTGAGAACAATTTTCTGAAAAAAAGATATATTAAAGGATTAATAAAAAATTGTTACATTAATAGTAACACAAATTTTGCATTTATCATTAAGTTTCCTAGTCGATAATCATTTAAAGATTTTTCTAATTAGAATTATGTTATTGGATTACCTTTGACCACTATTTTATCTAAGAAAAAATCAAATGATTAATAAAAAACATTTTATTTTAAAAATAATATGAATTTTACGTTTACTATTGAATTTTCCTAGTCGATCACCATTTGGATATATTTCCAAATTAGAATTATATTATAGGTTTGCATTTGACATCTATTTTATTTGAGAAAACAATAATATTTAAAAATATATTAAATGATTAATGAAAACCTAATAATTACATGAATTTGGCATTTACCATTGAATTTTCCTAGTTGATAATCATTTAGAGATTTTTACTAGTTATACTTATATTATTGGATTGCATTTGACTGCTATTCTAGTGGAGAACAATATTTTTAAGAAATATATTAAATAATAAATAGAAACATTTTTTAATAATAACATGAATTTTGCATCTAACATTGAATTTTCCTAGTAGATCATCATTTAGAGAATTTTCCAAATTAGAATTATATTATTGGATTGCTTTTGATTGATATTTTATTTAAGAATATTTTAAAAATATATATATTAATAGATTAATAAAAACCTTTTTTTTTATTAACAATACGCATTTTGCATTTACCATTGAATCTTCCTAGTCGATCACCATTTACAGATTTTTCCTAATTAGAATTATTTAATTAGATCGTATCTGACAACTATTTTATTTGAGAACAATAGTTAAAAAGATGTTAAATGATTAATAAAACTCTTTTATTTGAATAACTAGATAAATTGTCTTTGCTTCGCACAGTGCTAAACTACTTCAATAATGTATTTATGAACATTTGATAATATAAGTATTTTTGAGTGGGTACAACCCTACAATTAATTGTCAAGAATGTCTTATCCAAAGAAGAAATGAATTTTTTTATTATTCAAACCTAACGGATTTGATTCTAAATGTGTACGCATTTTTTAATTAATTCATCATTTTACTGTAGTTACTCATCAATAGAAAGTATATGTAATTGTTTCATTGTCTATATTAGTTGTGTACTGGATAAGTTAATTAAAATTTAAATGGACATCTCTTGTAGTTCAATGAAATAATGTATGTCATGTTGTGACGAAAAAATGAAAGAAAAAATCTAACAATGAAGAACACCAAGTTTAACGTGGAAAACCCTTCAAACCGAAGGTAACCACCATGAGATCGACCAGATCCGAATTTCTTCACTATACCAATAAGATGGTTAAAAATATTCTTCTAATGTCTACACAACAAGTGTCAAAAGAGAATAAACAATAGCTACACCAACAAAAGATAAATAGAAAGAAACACCACCCAAATCCAGCTTCTGTTCAGGACCTAGAACAGGATCTTTCTGACCTATGAATATGATCTCCAACGTTCAAATCAACCACAAAGATGTCAGGAACACTCAGTCCAAATTTTATTCCGATCCAACGGTTAGTTAATCGAGAAACACGATCTGGACGTTGCTTGTTAGAGCAAAAGACTGCAACAAAAGAACAATTTTCTTTCTCTCTTTTCTCTTGTTGAAAGCTCTTTTAAAAACCTCTCTTATGTTCTAATGTCTTTCAAAGACAATACCAATGAGCAATTTAACTATTCTCTCAAGACCATCCTCTATTTATAGAGTTGTGCTTTTCCTTACAAAGTCAAAACAAACTACCAATAGGATTACAATTCGAATCCTTTTTCCTAACAGAATTGAAAACCAAATAATGAGAATAATTTCAATCCAATTTCAAGTAGGATTAGGCCATGAGCCTTTGGCTGGAACATGGGCAATAACCAAACATTTCACACAAATAATTTTGATAAAATGATGTCTTGGCAAGTCTTTTATTTAAAATCATTCACAGTCGACGATGACATTATTTTCATATCCAAAAGGCAAAATTTGTTGTTTATGTTTCATTCAATATGGTTAAAAAAATTATAAATTTTGATCTAATATCTATAAGGATATGATTATTTTTTTTAAATATTTTATTATTGTCAATTCATCGTACTTTGAGAAGTAATTCATGGACTCTAATCAACCATCTGAACACAAACTTTTGATTAATGTTGAGTACAATACTTACCATCCATTTACATTCCTTTATTTTTTAAATGTCACAAATCGATTGAATATATCGATAAGATAGAATGTTGAATAACTAAAACTCTAAGGTAGATTGTAACCACCTTCACTTTGAATACTCAAAAGTCCATTCTTGGACACCCAATTGTCTTTTAACCATTGAAAGCATTAATGTCATTTATTTTAAAAGTTTAAGAATTCTATCTACATGACTCCAATAGCGAAATCATTACATCAAACTCTTGATTTAAGTACTTTAACATAATGAGCAAAAACATGCATATAAATAATTAATAACATAAGCATAAATTAATGACTGCAAAAAAAAACATGCAACATCTGTAACAATAGAATAAATTATTATTTAAAGACAACAAAGTGTACTGTGGTAAAATACTTACTATGTCTTATTGGAAAGGCCACAAGTCTTTGAAAATGTACAACATTTCATAATCATCTCAACTTTTATAACATAAAATTTTAAACCTATCAATCATTAAAACTATAACACTATATTATCTTACATAGAAGATTACATGGTAACAAACATTAATAATGTAAAGGAAAATGACATTTATTACATCTTATAATTTATCTTTAATAACATAAGAATAAATTGATGACGGTAAAAATATATACCAAGATTTGTAACATAAACAATGATGTGCGCGAGATAGTGAACAAGAACAAATATTTAGGTGTGAAGAAGAAGAGGAGGTTTAGAATTTTCATTGTTTTAAAATGAGAGGAAATTCCTCTATTTATAGACAACAAAGGATAGCATGAACAAATGTTTATTATACCTTATCAGAAACGTCACAACTATTTGGAAAAGTTGCAACCCTTGGAAATGATCACAACCTTTCATAATAGTAACAACTTTTTATAAAAGTTCCTACTCTTCATGAAATCTCAACTTTTTATAAAAGTCACAAATTTTCATAAACATCGGAACTCTTCATAAAAGTTGTAACTCTTCATAAAAGTTATAACTTTTAATCAAATTAACAACTCTTTATTAAAGTCGCAACTTTTCATAAAAGTCAAAACTTTTCATGAAATGGAAAGGATAGTTTTTGTAATAACTAAATTTATAAGGGAACTCTGGTTTGTGGTCGCGTCACGTAGTCGGGCCTAAAGAGGTGATCCACTAATGGAGATTGTATATAGAAGTCTTAATGGTAGGAGATTTCTAATTGTTAAATATGATAGTTGGAGTAGTGAGGCATGGGAATAAATGCAAAAAATATTTACATATGACGACAATAGAAATCGAATTGAAATTTTCGCTCAATTCAAGTATGCTGCTGATTATCTTATCCTCTTGCTGCAGAAATCATAAGAAGAACTCGCAATCTTATTTAAACAAATTCCGATAAAAATGTACCTTTTTGTATACGAGGGGTAGTCATGACTTTGTTGTCTAATTTACCCAATATCCAAGAGTTCTCTTGAACATATTAGACACAAAATGCAGATGTTATGATTCACAAATCCATATATTCACGAAGAGTAGAAGCATATCTGCAAGGATGAGAGTCCCCATACGTTTGTACTATCTTTGATAAACAACATATTAATCTTTATTGCGATTCAAAGGATAAATCAACATGACAATGGGCGAATAACATAACAGATATAATTAAAATTACAAATATCATAACGGATAAATAGTAAATGATGAACAAAATATTTAGTACTGATTTCAACTGAACAATAACTGATGAACATAACACTAAGGATAACTCAAATGACAAATGAACCTAGAAACTTAATTTAATATCATATTTTCGACTATTCCATAACGCACACACTAGGAATGATGGCTGAACTAGTAAATGGAACTTGGAAGAAGTAGATCCACTAACCCTATTAGCAAAAGATCCACCAACATTGAGTAAATATGAAGAACTTTAGCTAGTAAAACTAGGAAGAGCCCAGGCACTTCCCAATGACTGAAATGGGAATGCATTATTATTCATCATTTGTATTTCTTTTTCAACCTTTTGGTTTAGAGTTTCCAGTGCCTTCTTCAAGTGTTGAAGTTTGAATAACTTAAGTTCTTCGATAGAAGATTCCCACCAAACACCATCAGCTCTCTTCATAATTTCTAGATGGGATTCTCCGCGATATTTCTCCATCTGGAGAACCCCTTCGAGGTTCATGAGCTTGTTTTTTAGCTCAACCCTTTGACGAACCCTGCTAATTCTTCTTGTCATGTCTAAACTATCAGTACGAAATTGTGATTTTTTGTCTTCACACAAAGAGCTTTATATAAGAAATTGTGTTTTAAAATAACATAATCTTATAGACACTAATGATTATAAATTAGACAATTCATTTTTTTCCTAATTAGATTTATATTATTGGATAGCAGTTGACAGCTATTTATTTGAGATCAAATTTGGAAAAAAAGATATATTAAATGATTAATAAAAACCTTTTACTTTAATAGTAACACAAATTTTGCATTTATCATTGAAATTTCCTAGTCGATTATCATTTAGAGATTTTTCCTAACTAGAATTATGTTACTAGATTACATTTGACCGCTATTTTATTTAAGAAAAATATTTATAAAAAAATTTATCAAATTATTAATAAAAAACATTTATTTTAATAATAATACGAATTTTACATTTACCATTGAATTTTCCTAGTCGATCATCATTTAGATATATTTCCTAATTAGAATTATATTTTTTGTTTGCATTTGACATCGATTTTATTTGAGAACAATAATTTTTAAAAATATATTAAATGATTAATGAAAACATTCATTTTAATAATTACATGAATTTGGCATTCACCATAGAGTTTTCCTAGTAGAAAATCATTTAGAGATTTTTACTAATTATAATTATATTATTGGATTGTATTTGACCGCTATTTAGTAAAGAAAATTAATTTTAATAAATATATTAAATAATCCAATAAAAACATTTTTTAAATAATAACATGAATTTTGCATCTAACATTGAATTTTCCTAGTCGATCATCATTTGGAGATTTTTCCAAATTAGAATTATATTATTGGATAGCTTTTGATTGCTATTTTATTTAAGAATTTATTTTTTAAAAATATATTAATAGATTGTTAAAAAAAATTTATTTTAATAATAATACCAATTTTGCATTTACCATTAAATTTCTCTAGTCGATCACCATTTATTGGTTTTTTCAAATTAGAAAATATATTACTAGATTGCATCCAACAACTATTTTATTTGAGAGCAATATTTAATAAAACATATGTTAAATGATTAATAAAACCCTTTTATTTGAATAACTAGGTAAATTGACTGCGCTTTTCACAGTGGTGAGCTACTTCAATAATATATTTCTGAACATTTGATAAATTAATTGTTTTTGTGTGGGTACAGACCTATGATAAAGTCAAGAATGTTTTATCCAAAGAAGAAATAAATTTTTTTAATATTAAAACCAAAAGGATTTGATTCTAAATGTGTATGAATTTTTTTATTAATTCATCATTTTACTCATCACCAAAGTCAACAGAAAATATATGTAATTGTTTCATTATCTAAATTTTTATTTACAAATATTGATACAAACATTTTTATTTATAAATTGCGAGAGTTTTTCTCCTATTAAAAGATATCTACATATATAATATAAATATTATACATCTTATATAAATAGTTTTGTACATGATAAGTTAATTAAAATTTAAAAGGACATCACTTGGGGTTTAATGAAATAACGTATGTCACTCAAATAATTCTGAGAAATGATGTCTTGTCAAATCCCTTATTAAAAATCTTTCTCAGTCGACGACATTATTTTGATATCAAAACGACATATTTTATTGTTTATGCTTCGATCAATATGGTTAAAAATTTAATTTTTGCGACTTTTAATCTAACATCTATAAGGATATGAAGTTCTTTAATATTTAATTATCATGTATTCATCCTGCTTTGAGTAGTAATTCATTCACTCTAATCAACTATTTGAATGCAAACTTTTGATTAAGGTTGAGTACAATACTTACCATCCCATTACATTCCTTTATTTTTTTAATATCACTAATCGATTGAAGTCTCGATAAGATAGAAAGTTGAATAACTAAAACTCTAAGGTAGTTTGAAACCACCATAACTTTGAACACTCAAAAGTCCATTCTTGGACAGCCCATTGTCTTTTAACCATTGATAGCATTAATGTCATTTATTTTAAAAGTTTAAGAATTCTAATCTACATGACACCAATAGCGAAATCATTGCACCAAACTCTTGATTAACCTACATTCACATAATAATTTAAAACATGAATATAAAAAATAAATTTTAAAACATGTACTCAAAAATAGAAATTAATAACATAAGCATAAATTACTGATTGCAAAAAAACATGTCAACATCTGTAACAATATGGCGAGAATGTTAATGCTAATCGGACCCCTATCACTGCCGAGTTTGACTATAGATGGCAGATTATCAAAGATGGCCAATTTTTGCGTGAGCCATCGCTGAGAGACACCACCAAGAGGTGGATGGACCTACACTTGTCCGTTGATGGAGAAGGTGCCGACTGGGTGACTGAGCCGAAGGGGGCCATCAAGAAGGCCAACCTGACTTTCACGGCGATGTTTTTGTGGTTGATTGTCTGCCACTGCCTTTCCCCCACAACCGCTGATAATATCGTCACATGGGATCGAGTAGTACATATGGCGTCAATGATATACGGGTTCGAGGTGGAATTTTTCGTGGCTTCTACAGGCGGTCATGCATGAAAGGGCTTTTAAGGTCACAACTACTTACTCTTTCCCGTGCATAATATTTCTCTATGCAGATCTGCAGGTGTGCCTATATGGCACGTTGATCAGCTCAAGACCCCTCTGGGCACTGTTGATATTGGCCTCATCAGAGATGAGGCCAATGAGTTTGCTCCACGCAGAGGGCCCCGTCCAGAGCTGCCTCCACTTGGTGACAATCCGGCTGATACGGTAGCACAGGGCCAAACGGCTATGCAGATGGCTTCCACTGACACTACCCCGATCGAGTCTATCCCGGGCAGTATCACCGCCCTGAGCTCCTCTTGCTCAGCCCCTTTACTTTCTATGGTCCCGCTTGCTAGGATCCAGAAATTAGAGGCGCAAATGGCTACACTTCTGCATCATATCCAGCCTTGGATGCAGAGGTCTATTACTGAGGCAGAAGAGCGCTTGGAGCGAAGAATGGTCCAGCACACAGAGCAGAAGATCGCTGAGGTTCATCAGTGCTTGGACGCCTTTGAGTGGCGAGTGTTAGCCCGTCCAGCCCCTCCGGTGGATGTGTCGACCCTTCAGGCTGCGGTCGACAGTCTTCGCGCAGATATTGATATGATCTTAGAGACTAGGGTGCCTGAGTCTGAGGCCCCTTCTGTAGAGATTGCCGAAGACACAGTGATGGCGGCCCTATTCGCCACTTCTGAAATTCCACCACCTTTCCCTATTCGTACTGAGCTAGAACTTGTCTGGTTAGTCCTACTAAAAGTAAGCTGTAATAGACAATTAGGGAAGGATCATAGGCCATTATTCAATATAGACCATTTTTAGCCTAAATAAAAGAAAACAAAATAAAATTTATCCTTCTTTGATCCAATTGATTTGAGCTTAAATTAGAGCTTTCTTTCTCACCCCAACTGATCTTTTCTGGGAATAATGTGTTGGCCCTGGTCCCTCCTTGGACATGTGGACCTCAGCTTATGCCAAAAGCATAAGTTGAGGGTGGATTATGAAGTAAACAACCTTTTTATGGCCCTGACCCAACTTTGGGTATTGTGTACTTTGACTCATGGAAAAACCATGAGTTGAGGGTGGCTATTATGAGGAATGCTCTGGAAAGTGGGGTTGAAAGAATAAAGAGAGAGAAAGAACAAAAGTAAAGTGACTCAAAAATTAGTTGAAAGAAAAGTAAAAATGAAAATAAAAATATACAAGCAAGAAAAGAAGAGAGTCACTTACACAAATGAAGAAAAAAGGGAAAATAGCAAGGTGAAAGAATGTGGGAAATTGGGAAAAATAAAATGATTGAAAATGGTATGTTTAGCCGATATGTAAAGGAGGGCAAAAAGTTACAAAAGTATACCTAAATATACCCTACCTGGCCCTGAGCCTATGTTACAAGCTAAGAAAGTCCTATCGTGATCCTAAGGGTTGTATATCGAACTTAAAGCAGTGAATATAAGGGCAAACTTATGGCAATAGGTATGAATGAGTGTGAATTTATTATAAGAGTGAGTGTTGAAAAGTAATCATTATACTCAAACAGGAAATCATTGTGTGAAAAATGAGGATTTTGTTTTTAAGTAAGGATTGGATTCCCAGAAATATTAGCACCTCGGTGAGAAATTGAAGAGGATAGGTATTAGTGCATGGTGAGTCTGTGTCATGGTATGATTCCACATAATTCAAGCCTAATAGTGATAGCATGCATAAATATGATGAGATTAATCGGGATTGATAGCCAAATGATTGCAAAGGATAAAACATGGATACTATTGTACAAAGATTGTGTATTGAGTCATAGTGCGTCGCTTGAGGACAAAAGACGAATTTAAGTTGAGGGTGTTGATATACCGTGGTTTCACGGTATTATTAATACTTTTTCCTTAAGTTTAGTGTGTCCAAAAGCCTTTTTGTGCTAATTTTTATTTAAGTTTCTCCTTATTTGCAGGAAATCTGTCCAAAGATGAATGCGGAGGTTTTTGAGCGAAGAAATGCAGAAGAAATCACCTACAGAGCTTGTGACAGTCCGTCATGCTTGTGACGTTCCGTAGGTTGAAGCGTAGTGCAGCTGCTGAAGGAAGATGAGGAAGTCTGACCAAGTGTGGGGTTACGAAAAACGTGACGGTTTGTCCTGCAGGTTCGTCAGGAAGATCAGAGAAGTAGCCCCAGTAACCATATTCCAAGAGTTCAAGTGTTTTGAAACGGAGACCCTCGACGGACCGTTGTGCTCGTAAGGATCCGTCATACCTGCCGTCCAGGGTAATGAAGATAGAAGCAGAAGAAATTTCATTAATTATGGGACGACGGAGTCCATTACGGTCCGTCGTGATGTCCATCGATCTAGCCGCGTTTTTGACAGATTTCCAGGAAAAAGAGTCCTTGTTTAATTAGGTTTTTATTTTTCTGTTAATAGTTCGAAAAATCTCATTTTTGAGGTTAGACTCTGGATCATTGTTAGACCTTTGAATAATGGGAGACTCTTGATTATTTTGTAGACTCTTCGAGAGATTATTGATTATCTTGAATATCTATTGTAACGACTTGTTTAGTCGTTTGAGCAGCAGATTTTATTTCTGGAAAAACAGGTTGAGGCGACGAACCCAACGACGGACCGTCGCAGGGTCTCGTTTCAAAACACTTAGAAAATCTGAAATTGGGTACTGAAAATCGACTCTCTGAACTTCGTAACGGACTGGCAGGACGGACCGTCACAGGCGTGACGGACTGTCACAGATTATTCAGTGGAAATTGAGTCTCTGACCCTTGCGACGACCTGCAGGACGGACCGTCGCAGGCACGACGGGCTGTCGCAGGTTGCGCAATCCCAGTCTGGGTCGGATTTCTTGATACGTTTTAAGGGACGTTTTTGACTATTCTTGCCTTAATTATAAAGTTAGTAGGTTAATGTAAATAAGTCTAATTAATTGGGGGTTAAAAGAAGTAACCTTAAGTTAATTAGTGGGGCATTATTGCCATCTTTTATTCTTAATTATATACAAATTAGGGTAAAAGAAAGAGGGTTGGAATAAGAAAAAGAAAAGAACAGAAAAAGAGAGAAGGGAATCGATAGAGAGAGAGACGATCGAGAAGGGGAAACACAAAGCTTTGAAGAAAAATTTGCTTGCTTGACCACTAATCTTCGGTGGAGGTAGGTTATGGTTTCTCTTACGATATTCGTAGTAAACTCTTAATAGTGAATGATATGTATTGATAGTATTGTAAATCCCTCTATATGCTTAATTGTATACATGCATGAACGTGATTATATAATTGTGATTATATTAAGAATGATGAAGCTATTGAATCCCAAATCTTGATAAAAACCTAATCTCTTGTTAATGATGATGCCTTGATATAAAAGAAGGCTTGATGAACTAAAGTAATGAGATTGATGATGCCTTGGTGAGAAAGAAGGCTTGATGAATTGATAGAAAGAGATTAGGGGATCGGGTGTCACGAACCGACACGTAGAATCAGGGGATCGAGTGTCACGAACCGACACGTAGAATTAGGGGATCGGGTGTCACGAACCGACACATAGATTTAGGGGATCGGGTGTCACGAATCGACACGTAGATTTAGGGGATCGGGTGTCACGAACCGACACGTAGATTTAGGGGATCGGGTGTCACGAACCGACACGTAGAATTAGGGGATCGGGTGTCACGAACCGACACGTAGATTTAGGGGATCGGAGTGTCACACCGACACAAGAGGATTAATGAATATGAGGGAGCGGAGTGTCACGTGCCGACACAAGAGAAATAAAGATAATGAATCTTGAAAGATGTTAATATACTCAATCTAAAGAACATAATTCCCAAATAAGTATGGTATTGAGGCTTGAGTCCTCATGTGTGAACTTGATGGAAATTGTTAATGATATAGTACTTGTTGTTGCTACATGTTGAGTATCATAGTTGAGTTTATGATATTACTTGGTATATACTGTTTTCTATTTTGAGTTGGCCGATGATATCTACTCAGTACCCGTGTTTTGTACTGACCCCTACTTTTATGTTTTTCTTCTTGTTTATTTGTGGAGTGCAGTAAACGTGCCGTCATCTTCGACTCAACAGTAACTCTAGCCAGTCTTACTACATCGGAAATTCAGGGTGAGCTACTGCTTCTAGCTTGGACTGGACCTTCTTCTTCAAGTCTTGATGCCTTGAACTTCCGGCATGGACTAGCTTCTTATGTATTGTTAGCTTCTTAGAATAATCTTAGTTTAGTAATTTGATTATAGATGTTCTTGTGATGATGAATTCCAGATTTTGGGAATAATAATAATTATTGATTTTATTAATGAGTTTAAGTCTTCTGCATTACTTTCTGTTGATATTATATTGAAATGTTAAGGTTAGATCGGTTGGTTTGCTCACATAGGAGGGTAAGTGTGGGTGCCAATCGCGACTCGGATTTGGGTCGTGACAAACTTGGTATCAGAGCATTAGGTTCGTTGGTCTCATCACACAAGAACAGGTCTAGTAGAGTCTTAAGGAACGGTAGGGGGATGCCTTTACTTTTCCTTGAGAGGCTATAAGACTTTAGGAAAATTTCACTCTTTCATTCTTTCTTTCGTGCTACTACTTGAGTCCAATTGGTATCTAGGCGATACGAATTGGTATCTGACCATATTCACTCTCTTTCGCAGATGGCTAGAACTAGAGCAACAACTACGCCAACACCAACACCAGCACCGGCGGGACAGGGTGCGTCTGAGCCAGCCACTGGGGCTGTAGCTCGAGGAAGAACAGCGGCAGGAGGCCTTGGTAGAGGTCGTGGGAGGACGTCCTCTAGGGGAAGAGGACGAGCACCTAGCCCATCTGATACTAGGGCAGTGACTCCTCCACCGACTGAGGAAGTAATAAGAGAAGGGGAGGATGGGGAAACTGAACAAGTGCAGAATGAGGGATTGCCACCCCAACCTACCCCAGAGATGATCAATCAGGTTCTCGCCTATCTCAGTGGGTTGTCTGATCAAGGTCAGGCACCTCCAGTGTTTTCTGCGCCAACACCTCCGGTTTCAGAAGTACAACATGCAGCCACTATGGCTCCTCGTATGGAGGCCTTATTGGACATAGGCACATTTCCACGTCTGACTACTGGGCCTATAATGACAAATGATCAGCATGAACTTTTCAGTAAGTTCTTGAAATTGAAACCGCCGGTCTTCAAGGGTGCTGAATCGGAGGATGCTTATGATTTTCTGGTTGACTGTCACGAGCTACTACACAAGATGGGTATAGTAGAACGGTTTGGCGTGGAGTTTGTGACTTATCAGTTTCAAGGGAACACCAAAATGTGGTGGCGGTCACATATCGAGTGTCAACCAATAGAGGCACCACCTATGACTTGGGCCTCATTCTCTAGCTTGTTTATGGAGAAGTATATCCCTCGAACTTTGAGGGATAGGAAAAGGGATGAGTTCTTGAGCCTAGAGCAAGGTAGGATGTCGGTCAATGCATATGAGGCTAAGTTTCATGCATTATCCCGGTATGCCACCCAACTATGTTTCAGTCCACAAGAGCGAATTCCCCGGTTTGTGAAGGGGTTGAGGTCAGAATTGCAGATTTCGGCCTTACAGATAGAGGCAACGGAAAAATCCTTTCAAGAGGTGGTAGATTTTGTGATAGAAGTGGAAGGAGTGAAGCCAGACGACTTCACTACGACATCGACATAAAAAAGGTTTCGAAAGGGAGGTGAGTTTAATGGTGCTTACACTAGAGGACAGGGTTCGGGAAGTTACTCAGTCCGACCAATTCAGTCTTCACTACAAACTGTAGTTGGGAGACCACCTCAGACCGGTCAACACTTCTCCGAGAGACCTATGCTTGACTCCGGAGAGTGCTACGGATGTGGGGAGACTGGACATATTAGGAGAAATTTTCCAAAACAGAGTTACAGACCCCCAATAGCTAGAGGTAGAGGTGGACATGGTAGAGGCCGTTTTTCTGGAGGGCGTGGTGGTCGAGGAAATGGTGGTCACCAAAACGGCCGAGGTGATGGGCAAACTTGAGCCACTACATCACAACATGGTAGGGGCAACGGACAGACGAACGATAGGGCCCATTGTTACGCTTTCCCAGGGCGGTCTGAAGCGGAGGCATCTTATGGTGTCATCACAGGTAATCTTTTGGTTTGTGATTGCATGGCTTCTGTATTATTTGATCCCGGATCCACATTTTCTTATGTATCTTCCGCATTTGCTAATGGTCTTAATTTACACTGTGAATTGCTTGACATGCCTATTCGTGTTTCTACTCCGGTGGGTGAGTCTGTGATAGTTGAAAAGGTGTATAGGTCTTGTCTTGTAACTTTTGTGAGGAGCAATACTTATGTAGACTTGGTTATCTTAGAAATGGTTAATTTTGATGTAATTCTGGGTATGACTTGGCTTTTTTCTCCGCAATTTGTGATCTTGGATTGTAATGCTAAAACGGTGACGTTAGCCAAGCCTGGGACAGATCCGTTAGTGTGGGAGGGTGACTACACTTCCAATCCAGTGCGTATCATCTCCTTTCTTCGTGCTAAGAAAATGGTTAGTAAAGGGTGTTTAGCTTTCTTGGCACATCTCAAGGATGACACTACCCAAGTACCTTCGATTGAGTCAGTTTTGGTAGTCCGCGAGTTTTTGGATGTGTTCCCTGCAGATCTTCCTGGTATGCCACCAGATAGGGATATTGATTTCTGTATTGACCTTGAAACAGGTACTCGCCCCATTTCGATACCCCCTTATAGAATGGCTCCCGCGGAGTTAAGAGAGTTAAAGGCACAACCTCAAGAGTTGTTAAACAAAGTCTTTATTATACCAAGTGCATCTCCTTGGGGTGCTCCGGTTTTTTTTGTAAAGAAGAAGGATGGGAGTTTTCGAATGTGTATAGACTACAGACAACTAAACAAAGTAACCATAAAGAACAAGTATCCTGTTCCTCGCATTGATGACTTGTTCGATCAGTTACAAGGTGTTTGTGTCTTCTCTAAGATTGACTTGAGATCCGGTTATCATCAATTGAAAATACGGGCAATGGATGTGCCAAAGACTGTTTTTCGAACGAGGTATGGGCATTACGAACTTGTAGTGATGTCTTTTGGTCTTACGAATGCCCCTGCTGCGTTCATGAGCTTGATGAACGGGATTTTTAAGCCATATTTGGACCTCTTCGTGATCGTATTTATTGATGACATATTGGTATACTCAAAGAGCAAGAAGGAACATGAAGAGCATTTGAGAATGGTGTTGGAAATGTTGAGGGAGAAAAAGCTTTATGCCAAGTTCTCTAAGTCTGAGTTTTGGCTAGATGCAGTGTCCTTCTTGGGACACGTGGTTTCTAAGGATGGAGTGATGGTGGATCCTTCTAAGATTGAGACAGTGAAGAATTGGGTAAGACCTACTAATGTGTCAGAAATAAGGAGCTTTGTTGGGTTAGCTAGCTACTACCGCCGATTTGTCAAGGGATTCTCTTCTATTGCTTCCCAACTGATGAACTTGACTAAGCAAAATGTTCCATTTGTATGGTCGAATGAGTGTGAGGAAAGCTTTCAGAAGCTCAAGACTTTGTTGACTACTGCACCTATCCTTACCTTGCCAGTAGAGGGTAAGAACTTCATTGTTTATTGTGATGCATATTATTCGGGTTTGGGTGCAGTGTTAATGCAAGAGAAGAATGTGATTGCTTATGCTTCGAGGCAATTAAAAGTGCATGAACGTAACTATCCAACTCATGATTTGGAATTGGCTGCGGTAGTGTTTGCATTAAAACAATGGAGACACTATTTATATGGGGTTAAGTGTGAGGTCTACACGGATCATCGTAGCCTTCAGTATGTCTTTACTCAGAAGGATTTGAACTTGAGATAGAGGAGATGGATGGAACTACTGAAGGACTACGACATCACTATTTTGTATCATCCGGAGAAGGCGAATGCTGTAGCAGATGCTTTAAGTAGAAAGGCGGGAAGCATGGGAAGTCTAGCTCACTTGCATGCTTCTAGACGCCCACTGGATAGAGAGGTTCAAACTCTATCTAATGACTTGATGAGATTAGAAGTAAATGAGAGGGGAGGATTGTTGGCTTCTGTGGAGGCAAGATCTTCCTTTCTTGACAAGATTAAGGGAAGACAGTCTGATGATGAGAAACTGCACAGAATTCAAGATAAGGTATTGCGAGGAGAGGCTAAGGAAGCACAAATTGATGAGGAAGGTGTTTTGAGGATCAAGGGAAGGGTATGCGTACCCCGCGTCGATGATTTGATCAACACTATTCTGATAGAGGCTCATAGTTCAAGGTATTCTATACATCTGGGTGCAACCAAGATGTATCGTGACCTAAAGCAACACTTTTGTTGGAGTAGAATGAAGCGTGATATTGTTGACTTTATTGCCAAGTGTCCAAACTGTCAACAAGTAAAGTATGAACACCAGAGGCCCGGAGTAACACTTCAGAGAATGCCCATTCCTGAATGGAAGTGGGAGAGAATTGCAATGGACTTTGTGGTTGGTCTTCCCAAGACATTGGGAAAGTTTGATTCTATTTGGGTAATTGTTGATAGGTTAACTAAGTCTGCTCACTTCATTCCGGTCAAGGTGACTTACAGAAGTTAGCCAAACTTTACATCTCGGAAGTGGTGCGATTGCATGGGGTTCCACTATCCATCATATCAGATAGAGGTACGCAGTTTACTTCTAAGTTTTGGAAAACATTGCATGCGGAATTGGGTACTAGGTTGGACCTTAGTACTGCGTTCCATCCCCAGACCGATGGTCAGTCTGAGCGAACGATTCAAGTGTTGGAGGATATGCTTCGTGCGTGTGTGATAGAATTTGGTGGTCATTGGGATAGCTTCTTACCCTTAGCGGAATTTTCATACAATAATAGCTATTACTCAAGCATTGATATGGCTCCATTTGAAGCATTGTATGGTAGGAGATGTAGGTCTCCCATTGGTTGGTTTGATGCATTTGAGTTTAGGCCTTGGGGTACCGACCTTTTGAGGGATTCGATAGAGAAAGTGAAGTCTATTCAAGAAAAGCTTCTAGCGGCGCAAAGTAGACAAAAAGAATATGCAGATTGAAAGGTCAGAGACTTAGTGTTCATGGAGGGTGAACAAGTTTTGTTGAAAGGTTCACCAATGAAAGGGGTGATGCGGTTTGGTAAAAGGGGTAAACTAAGTCCAAGGTACATTGGACCATTTGAAGTACTTAAGCGAGTAGGAGAGGCGGCTTGTGAGTTAGCCTTTCCTCCAGGGCTGTCCGGAGTACATCCGGTATTCCATGTGTCGATGTTGAAAAGATACCATGGGGATGGAAACTACATTATCCGTTGGGATTCAGTTTTGCTTGATGAGAACTTGTCTTATGAGGAGGAGCCTGTTGCTATTTTAGATAGAGAAGTTCGCAAGTTGAGGTCAAGAGAGATTGCATCCATCAAGGTGCAATGGAAGAATCGACCGGTTGAAGAAGCCACTTGGGAGAAGGAGGCAGATATGCAAGAAAGATACCCACATCTGTTTAAAGATTCAGGTACTCCTTCTCGCCCTTGTTTTTCTTCTTGTGATCGTTCGGGGATGAACGATGGGTAAATTGGTATCTATTGTAACGACCTGTTTAGTCGTTTGAGCAGCAGATTTTATATCTGGAAAAACAGGCTGAGGCGACGAACCCAACGACGGACCGTCATGGGCACGACGGACCGTCGCAGGGTCTCGTTTCAAAACACTTAGAAAATCTGAAATTGGGTACTGAAAATCGACTCTCTAAACTTCGTAACGGACTGGCAGGACGGACCGTCAAAGGCGTGACGGACCGTCACAGATTATTCAGTGGAAATTGAGTCTCTGACCCTTGCGACGACCTGCAGGACGGACCGTCGCAGGCACGACGGGCCGTCGCAAGTTGCACAATCCCAGTCTGGGTCGGATTTCTTGATACGTTTTAAGGGACGTTTTTGACTATTCTTGCCTTAATTATAAAGTTAGTGGGTTAATGTTAATAAGTCTAATTACTTGGGGGTTAAAAGAAGTAACCTTAAGTTAATTAGTGGGGCATTATTGCCATCTTTTATTCTTAATTATATACTAATTAGGGTAAAAGAAAGAGGGTTGGAATAAGAAAAAGAAAAGAACAGAAAAAGAGAGAAGGGAATCGATAGAGAGAGAGAAGATCGAGAAGGGGAAACACAAAGCTTTGGAGAAAAATTTGCTTGCTTGATCACTAATCTTCGGTGGAGGTAGGTTATGGTTTCTCTTACGATATTCGTAGTAAACTCTTAATAATGAATGATATGTATTGATAGTATTGTAAATCCCTCTATATGCTTAATTGTATGCATGCATGAACGTGATTATGTAATTTTGATTATATTAAGAATGATGAAGCTATTGAATCCCAAATCTTGATAAAAACCTAATCTCTTGCTAATGATGATGCCTTGATATAAAAGAAGGCTTGATGAACTAAAGTAATGAGATTGATGATGCCTTGGTGAGGAAGAAGTCTTGAGGAATTGATAGAAAGAGATTAGAGGATCGGGTGTCACGAACCGACACGTAGAATTAGGGGATCGGGTGTCACGAACCGACACGTAGAATTAGGGGATCGGGTGTCACGAACCGACACGTAGATTTAGGGGATCGAGTGTCACAAATCGACACGTAGATTTAGGAGATCGGGTGTCACGAACCGACACGTAGATTTAGGGGATCGGGTGTCACGAACCGACACATAGAATTAGGGGATCGGGTGTCACGAACCGACACGTAGATTTAGGGGATCGGAGTGTCACGTACCTCCACAAGAGGATTAATGAATATGAGGGAGCGGAGTGTCACGTGCCGACACAAGAGAAATAAAGATAATGAATCTTGAAAGTTGTTAATATATTCAATCTAAAGAACATAATTCCCAAATAAGTATGGTATTGAGGCTTGAGTCCTCATGTGTGAACTTGATGGAAATTGTTAATGATATAGTACTTGTTGTTGCTACATGTTGAGTATCATAGTTGAGTTTATGATATTACTTGGTATATACTGTTTTCTATTTTGAGTTGGCCGATGATATCTACTCAGTACCCGTGTTTTGTACTGACCCCTACTTTTATGTTTTTTTTCTTGTTTATTTGTGGAGTGCAGTAAACGTGCCGTCATCTTCGACTCAACAGTAACTCAAGCCAGTCTTACTACATCGGAAATTCAGGATGAGCTAATGCTTTTAGCTTGGACTGGATCTTCTTCTTCAAGTCATGATGCCTTGAACTTCTGGCATGGACTAGCTTCTTATGTATTTTTAGCTTCTTAGAATACTCTTAGTTTAGTAATTTGATTATAGATGTTCTTGTGATGATGACTTTCAGATTTTGGGAATAATAATAGTTATTGATTTTATTAATGAGTTTAAGTCTTCCGCATTACTTTCTGTTGATATTATATTGAAATGTTAAGGTTAGATCGGTTGGTTCGCTCACATAGGAGGGTAAGTGTGGGTGCCAGTCGCGGCCCGGATTTGGGTCGTGACAATTATCTTGAGACTTTTATCATTGATTGTTGGTTACTTTTGCTGATTAATCAAGTGAACTTTATGATTTTTCTTTTTCTCATCGAAGTAAGTGCATGAATTCTTATATCACATATTTGAATATTGTAATGATGACTATGGGTAATTAAACTCCATAACTAGGGTTGTGGGAACCATAGTCTAATAATGAGGTAAAACCTAAATAAAATAACAATTCTGGATAGTGTCTTGCATGTATTAAAATTCTTTCGTTTAGAAGTTTTTAACGGATGGCCAACGTTAAAACTTGCCTTAATGCTACTTGCCGGACCAAGGAGGTAGATAATAGGAAAAGAATTATCAACATAGATTTAATGTATACTGTTTAATAGTCTAGTATTGATTGGTTCGAGGTAATAACTTAGTCAAATATCGAATACGATGCTTAATATGAGGTAAAGATACGGGTTAGGATAGCAACACACGTAGCCGGACCAAGGTGCGGAGTGAAATTTTCTAGATGCCGGACCAAGGATTTATAAATACATAACTTATCACTTTGCATGCAAGTTACTAGGAAAGAATTGTTATAGTTAGACTTATCAAGTTATGAACCTGTGGGGAACACTTAAACCCTAGTTACTTTGATTAATTGAATAAACTCCAACATTTGAAGCTATTAGTTGTCTCCTTTTATTTCGCTAGTTATTTTCATTTATTTAGGAATAGAAACCCCCCTTTTTATCATTTTATGTTTTCTAAGGAAGTAATTGACTGAACAATTGTAATAATAGATTGAAGTTAAGTCTAAATTATTTTCCTGGTGGGAACAATCCCGACCTCACTAGTTGGGTTATTTATTTAAAACGACCTTCTTATTTGAGAAGTAAGTTTGAGCGTATCAAGGAATAATTTCCTTTAGGGGACAATATACATTCAGTGGACTCAATTTTCATTAGTTCAGAATTTTTTTTCTATTGTTTCTTATCACTTTTTGATTGTATTTCTCTCCTACTCTTAATTTTCTATTTTCAGAAATACTCATTAAACTTAGTTATTTTTTTACCAAGTTCTTCAAAGTATTGTTCTAAGTAACTTACGAATACAAGATGAACAACAATCTTAAGGAAATTATTTTACTTTTGGTATGTATTTAGCAAATTGAGAGAAATATATCATGGAAGTAGAAGATTAATGCGTTTATCTTAAAAATTCAATGCTTTGTTTTGTAAGGTCGAAGTGAGAATGCATTAGAAAAATTGGTGGTATTACAGTTAAAGACTACACTAGGTAACTTTCTTAATTATTTATCTAAGGAGGAAATTAGTTTCTAAAACATAACAATTTTTAGATTTATCATGTATGATTTTTAATGAATTTTCCTTATCAAAAAGTCTCGCCTTTAAAATTCTGTAGTTTGAAGAATGTGAGATGCACATTTTTGTTTGCTAAAATAGTACGTCAAAATGTCATAGTTGGAAGGTTGTTTCAAAAGAAAAATATTTCTATGTGATAAAGAATATGTTATATTCTGTTTGGCGATAAAAAACTTTGTAGTTTTGTACTCTTGATAAATTGGACTATGTAATGATTTGATGAATATAAAATCTTCACCCAATAAATCGTTGTTGTACTTATGGTTTTCTACAAACTTCATTGTTAAATAGAAACAAATTGTAAAAAACTTTTGTCTTTATTATTAGCATTCCAAATATTATGTGATATGTCTAACTATGATAGAGTGACTTAATGTGTGTGAGTTTTTACTAAAACTTTCAATCACAGTTTGATAGTCTAGGAAAATATGTGGAAAAACTATTTTAAAATATTTGAAAAATATTGACTTCACATTTAGAATGTGGGGGTTCTTTGCTTATTACAATGATAAAATTAGACTTAGTGTCTAATTTGAATTTGGAGCACAAGATATTAAAATTCAATGATAATTTTGTATTATTTTAGACCCAAAAAATTCTTGGAGTATGTTTGATATTGTGGTTGTTGAGTTTCTCTTATACTAGTTTATGGTATGACTAGTATGAAACTATCAAATTATATGTATACTTATTCAAAATGATTGAAATCTTTGATGAAAAAGTTTTGCTTAAAATGTTGGATTTTTCATGTAAATATATGTCTATTAAATATAATTATTTTTATGGACATGAATATTGGTTAATAGTCATTTGTCATATTTTGTAACAAAAAACATTTGGACTATATTGCCATTATTGTCCTGATGAAACTTTATTCATGGGTATTTCTAGAACAATCAAATTGAATGTTATGGAAAAGTCCTTCTAAAAAGAACATTTTAAAAGGTACCAGCTCTAAACAATGTTTATATCAGACAAAATTCTAAGAAGTTGGAACAAAATATTCGTGAGAAAAGTAGATCGCATAGAGCTTTTCAAACTCAATATTTTTATTTGTTCTTACTAGCTTGAGCTAAACTGTTTGTGACATGAACACTTGGGGCATGTCAATTACAAAATCTAACAGTTTTAACTAGCTTTGAGTGAAACAAATAAACATGTCAAGTGTGTGTGAAATCTAAGTTTGCGTAGCATTCTTATAAACATAATGAAAGACATTCTAATACCTTAGAGTTTATTTTACACTAACATTTGTGATATGGATTCAACATCACCTTGTGGTGCCAAAAAGTATCTTGCAACTTTTATCGACAATTTCATTTTACACGATGATGATTTTTGAATTTTATGGATATAGCAATAGAAATGTCTAGGAAATATAAAATTGAAGTTGAAATCAATTCAAAAAAGATACAAAGTGATAGAAATGAATAATATAAATCTCCTCTTGCATAAATATGTTTGGAAAGTTGATTAATCCAACAAACTACTATCTTACTTACCTAAATTTAATGGAATTAGAGAGAAAAAAAAGCAGAACTTTGAAGGAAATGAATGCTTTGTCTTTTTAGAAAAAAGGAACAAAAAAGTTTGTTCAAATACACAATCTATTTCATATGAGAAATTGAAAGGGAGGAAATCCAACTTGAAATGATTGAAAGTATTGAGGTGTCTAGACAAATTCCAAGTTCTTATTCCTAACATAATTAATATAAGATCTAAGACTGTAGCTATAAAATCAGACTTGAATAGTCTAGTGAAGGTTCCTAAAGACCTTGAAAAGAAAAGAGGAGAACATATTTAATAAATAGATTCAAAGGTGTAATTAAATGTCAAATGATATATACTTCCTTAAAATATGATTTCATAACTTTCTTGTGTGATCTGTACACTCCTCTTTTTGGAAAGATGTTGTCAATAGTGAGATTTGTTCAATCTTAAGCAATCCTATTGGAAGCTTGTTGATCTTTAATAAGGAAATAACCCTTTGGATTCAAAATAAATCTAAGATGTATCTTTTATCCGGAGCTAGAACAACTAGTACTTCCTGGATCGATTCAACGTCAAAAAAGGGCAAAACTTTTTTCCAAAGGCTTTAGATGAAAACAAGGTTTAGATCGTTGAGACACATGCTTGCCAGTAACTAGAATTACATTCATTTGGATGTTAATTGTGTTATATGTGGTATATGATCTCCGAATTCATCAAATGAATGTGGAAAAATTCTCTTAAACGGAGAATAGGAGGAAGAAATTGACATAGAAAAACCCGAGGGTTTTGTGGTTCCTGGAAAAAAAAAGTTTGCGAACTTGTTAAGTCACTTTATAGTGTAATACAAGCACCCAAATAAGGACAACAAGAAATTTGACAAAACCATATCGGAAAATTTATTTATGAATGATGGAATTCATAGATGTGTTCACATTAAAATCACAAGGTCGTTGTTTCTTTGTATATTCGTTTATGTTGATCATAAATAGAGACACTAACAACATAAATTCCATTAATACATGTTAGAAATAAAGTTGTATTTGATAAATCTTGGAGTTGCTGATGTGTTCTTAGGTATAATAATTCTTAGAACCTAATAATGTTTAACATTTTCACGGTCCCATTGCACTGAAAAGGTACTTGACTGTTCAAATATTTTTATTTCAATATTGTCAAGTCCCTAACAAATGTGAGCTTTGCATTTAAAATGAGTGAAGGAAAAATTGACTCACAATTGGATTGTGATAGCATATTGATAATTATGATCTATATCATGAAGTGTGTGCGGTGAGATATAGCATATGTTATTAATGAATTGAGTCGATTCATGAGTGATACCAATCGAACTCATCGGATTAAAATAAATTGAGTTTCTGGGTATTTAAGAAATACTCAAAATTATGTCTTGTATTATAAAAATATCAAAAAATACTCAAAGGATATAGTAATGCAAATAGGATCACCGGACAAATGAAGTAAAATTCACAAGTTGATATGTATTTCCTCTTGGTAGAGGAGCAATCTCTTGGAAATCTTCCAAAAACACATGTATCACTAGCTCTACAATGATCTCTGATCTAGGCGCTCTAGATAAGGTCGGTGAATAAGTTGAAGGACTACAGAATTTCTTGACAAATATTCTTTTTTGGCCCAAACAATTGGTATCAACATGCATACACTTTGATAGGGAAGATGCAATAGGTAGGGCATTCAAAATGATGTATAACAAAAAGTCTCATCATATATGACACTAACATAATATAAAAAGAAAAACACCACTCTCCTGTGGATAATGTGTCCTATCCACTTACAAAAATGGCTGACTAGAGAGACATTTGAAAGATAATATAAGAGAATGGATTTACAGCTTAGGACAAGTAATCATCGCGGTAACTCTATCTAGAATACTGGATATCCCCAGAGCTAGATTCAAGGAAAAAAAGAAAATGATGACTCACTATATGGCATTGTTAACAAACTCAATCCATTCCCATGATGAAGACAATGCTCATGAACAATGATACAACATTAAAGCTTGTTAATGATTTAATAAAGCTCAATGTTTTTGATGATTTGCTAAATTTGGAAGATCTGACCAAATGTTTTATCTACGTGATAACACAGTTGGAAATAACCTATGTGAATGTAAAGTGTATGCCACTTCAAAGAAGATGATATTCAAAAGCCCATATCTCTATACACTCATAAAACTTGGAGGTGTTCATGGTTGAAACAAACACAACTGTAAGACCATAAATACTTAAGGGTTAATTTTTTGACATATGATTGTCTAGGAATACACTAAAGCTCGACAATTCAAATATATTCCATCAACCAATTGATAGAGTATATCCGACATATGTTCACTAAAAAAAGTCCAAGGGGAAACCTATTTATCAAGATGCAATCAATTCTAGCTTGTAAAATAAATATACTTGTCTGTTTCATTGTCTTGAATTCATTCCCCATTCATACGAGGGATCTTTGGGTTTTAAAAGGTGTGTATGGAAAATTAAGAGTTGCGAATTTCATGAAGAGTTGTCTTTTATGCAAAGTTGCGACCTTTGTGCAGAGTTGTGACCTTTATGAAAAGTTGCAAATTTTAGAAAAATGACTTTTATTAAAAGTTGTGAGTCTTATGAAAAGTTGCGACCTTTCCAAAAGATTTGTGATTTTTCTAAAGGTTTGTGACCTTTCTGGTAAGGCACAATAAGAACATTTTCACACTACTCTTTGTTTTCTATAAATTGAGAGATTTCCTCTCATTTTAGTTGGCTTATTTTTTTGTACTTTATCTACTACTACTAAACATACTTATGAATGTGTACTTTACTGCTATTGAGTTATTTGGTGACACCATGGTTTTAGGTAGCAATACACTAATGAGTAAGATCGCTCTATCCTAGGAGGATATATTTCGTTAACTTCGGATACTTGAGGAATAATTTCACTATGGTGACATTGTGCATTTTGTCGGTTCAATTTTATTTCTTTGAGAAAATATTTTTATATTGTTTCTAATCAATTTCCGATTCTATTTTCTCTACTTGTCTTAATTTTCTAGTTTTGAAAATACTCTTTCAACTTTGTTATTTTTGACCAAGTTCTTCAAAGTTATGTTCTAAGTATCTTGGGGATACAAGATGAACAACAAAAACTTCTTATAATGTATGATAAGTTTGATAACAGTTGAATAAAATCATTAAGATTATTCAATATTCTACTTGAAGTATATTGTTCAACAGAAACATTATAGTGTCTTATGCAATTGATTTATATTATTGCAACATATATTTTCACGTACAAATTGGAAACACTTACACATGTATGATGTACTATTATTCATGTGTATTTAGAAAGTTTGAAATACTTGATAGGAATGATCTTGCAAAAAACGTGTCCATAACTGGAGCATGTAATAATAAAGAGACAATTGCCTATTCCATTAAGAAGGAAGAAAAATAACACCTCGCAATTAGAGAGAACTAGAAAATAGCTTAAAATCTGAAAATACTTATTGTTCGAAAGAATAAGAAGATCTAGAAAATTTGTCCATATTAGGAAAGTGAGGTTTTTTCCATTTGCAAACAATCATAATTCCTAGCTAAGGATGAGTTAGGAGTAGTTCTGATATGGTTGTACAACCTTTAGAATAATCTTTCCAACACCACCGAGTTTGTGTGATGTTGATATCGTATGAGGGAGTTTTGCCTTTCGGAAGTTGGATTGTTGGATTAAGGAAAGTCGATTCCGGATTTGCGAAGAGCTAAGTCATCTTTTATTTACCTAATTTAATTATTTTGCTTAAGGGATTAAATTGGGGTAAAAACAAGACGTTATTCAATTTAGGAAAAAAAATTCATGCTAGGGATTAAAGAAAGGAGAAAAAGAAAGAGGAAAGGATTCGCCAAGATCATCGAATTAACTTAAGGATTTCGCTGGGGGTGATCCCTAAAAACGTATGTGAGTCTTACATAATGTTGGGTTTTTTCACCCACGTGTTAAACATGTTTGATTCAGCGTGATTTCTTCCTAAAAGATTGGATTTTGAATGTTCTTGAATGTGGTTTATTGACATGCTTTCCTTCTTGAATATGAGTTGAGATTTAGGAGATCTTTGATGATCTAAGTATTTTTATTGAATTAATTCGGTTAGATCCTTGTATATGTGATGTGGGTACCTCAAATCTAAGTGAATTTAAGAAAAGAATTAAAAAAAAGAACAATTTAAGGTCAAAATATGAGTTTAGAAATTAATCAGGACTCACCTGGGCAAAGCCTGGCTCACCGCACTCAATCTCCGCCAGAGGGACTGGGGCAGCGCACCTGCAGTTCGCCAGGATGAGACCTCTAAATTTGAGGCCCGGCCCGGCATTCCCTGAATGCCCATGAATCAGTGTTTCTCCCTAGTTTCATACCGATTAAGAATTTCTAAAGTGTTTAAAAACTTCCTAATGATTGTAACTACTCTAAATGACTTCTATTCATATAGAAATATTCCAGAGACATTTATTACAACCTTGAATCAATAACTTAAAATTCAAGGGAAATTTAGGAGACTAAGTATTTCCCAAGGAGTATAAATGTTTTCACATTTAAAAAGATGGGAAACAGAGATTTCCAAGATAGCCCTTGAGATATGTTTTTTAGCACTAATTTTAAATCACAGAATAAGTATGTTTTAAAACATAAGAGCCAGTATATTTTGGGAGTAGTAGTGAGAAACCGATATGGGGGAGAGTTTAGACAATTCACAGGCCTCATAAACCATGTAGCCACCATGGGTAGAAAAGTATAATAATATTTAGATGAACCCTTTACACTGTAGACTAGAGGATCCATTACCATTTCAGGTCTTATACCTTTGGACGGGTATAGGATGTGCTCGCAGCGTGAGGTAGATCGGTGTATCATCAGTATAGATCTAAATTGATGGTTTTCGGTTAGAGAAACTCCCACAGACGTAAAATGAATTTAGATATATACAACAGTTTATTTGTATTTTTTATACATGTTAGAGTTAATTTTATCCTTTTACATATTGGAGTTTACAACATGTTTTCAAACAACTTTTCTTTGTATTACACTTAATTTTAAATTGTTTTATACTGAAATAATTTAGTTATATTGAGTTATGTTATTCATGAGTTGAGCAGAGCCAAGGTAAGTGATCCTTGTTACTCTTTTCAAGCTTATGTTGTTTTAGTATTTCAACTCGTATACTCGTACATTCAATGTACTGATGCTAGTTGACATGCATCGTATCCTGATACAGACGCAGGTAATGAGGATCAGCATCCGGCGCACCATTGATCTAGTTGAGCACTCCAGTTCAGTTGGTGATATTCCTTGCATTTTGGAAGACTCCTTTTATTTTTTATTTTTCAATATTTTCTTTATTAGGATATTGTTGGGTCTATCTCAAAATCTATCTCAGTTATAGAAGGTTCATAGATAAACAGTCAAATGTTAGTCCTTTAGTCTTTCCATTTCTTTCTATTTCTTAAGACCTGGGTTCCCATTTTTTGCAAGTTGAATATTTTAAACCTTTAAAACATTCTTAGTCAGTATGATCAATTGGTTCAGTTATGTTTGATCATTATAATTATTGATTATTGTCTTTCGCTGAGTTAAGTAAGTCAGACCAAGGGTTCGCTTGAGGCCAACAATGGTCTTGGAGTGCCAGCCACGCCCAGGGTGTAGGCTCGAGACGTGACAAAAATCTCCTAAATATGAAGAGATAAATCCTTAGTCATCCATATAAAGCGTATTTCAATTTTCATTGAAATCTTAGAACACGTGTGTTGAAGACGGCGTGGAGATATATTTAGGTATTGTGTAATATAAAAGCTAGACTCCTATGGCCAACTCACTCATTCTTTAATTTCCTGCTCAAGTGTTATGACAAAGTGACAATTCATGACAAGGTAGCTTGTAAATACATGGAAAAAGAATTGCTAAAAGTATAAAAAGATGTTGATTGAGTGGCACATATTGAGTTTAACAAGCATTGAAGAAAATCTGCAAAACAAGCAGCAACTCCCTCACCAGATAAGGTACAACATATGTGGAAAACACTATTGTTGGGATGGAGGATGACCTCAACGCCATACTTGAAAAACATACAATTTAAATGTTGTACAAATTTTTGGTATGGAAGGTATAGGTAAGATAACTATTGCCAAAAGACTTTATGATGATTGATCGTATATTTTTTCTCGATTAATAAACATGCATGGGTCACTATCTCCGAAGAATACAATGAGAGTCAAATGTTACCTGCAATGGCCTCTTCAGTTAAAGGAAGCAATAACGAAATGAGCGGTGATAAACTAATGGAGATTCTCTATAGAAGTCTTAATAATAGGAGATTTCTAATTATTAAATATGATAGTTGGAGTAGTGAGGCTTGGGGCCGAATGGAAACGATATTTACATATGACGACAATAGAGATAAAATTGTAATTTTCACTCAGTTCAATAACACTAATGATTATCTTATCCTCTTGCTGTAGAAATAGTAGAAGAACTCTCATCTAATCTCAAGAATTTCCGATAAAAATGTACCCGTATACTATGGAAAGTCGTTACTTTGCTGGCTAATTTACCCAATATCCAAGGATTCTCTTGAACATATTTGACACAAAATGAAGATGTTGTGTTTCAAAAAATTCATATATTCACGAATAGAAGAAGCATATCTGCAAGGAGGAGAGTCCCCAGACGTTTGTAATATCTTTGATAAACAACATATTAATATTTATTGTTATTCAAAGGATAAATCAACATGACAATGGCAAATGACAAAATACACGTAATTAAAATTACTAATATCATAATGGATAAACATTAAATGATGAACAAAATACTTAGCACTGATTTCAACTGAACAATAACTAATAAATACAACACTTGGGATAACTCATATGACAAATGAACCTACACACTTAATATAATATCATATTTTCGACAATTCCATAATGCGCCCGCACGAGGAATGATGGATGAACTAGTAATTGGGAACTATGAAAGAAGTAGATACACTAACCCTATTAGCAAAGGGTCGACCAACATTTAGTATATATGAAGAACTTTAGGTAGTAAAATTAGGAGGAATCCAGGCACTTCCCAATGTCGGAAATTGGAATGCATTATTATTCACCATTTGTATCTCTTTTTCAACCTTTTCGTTTAGAATTTCCAATGCCTTCTTCAAGTATTGAAGTTGAAATAAGTTAAGTTCTTCGATAGGATATTCCCACCATACACCGTCAGCTCTCATCATAATTTCTAAAAGGGATTCTCCGTGATATTTCTCCATTTGGAGAACACCCACGAGGTTCATGAGCTTGTTTCTGAGCTTAACCCTTTGATGACCCTTGCTAATTCTTCTTGTCATGTCAAAACTATCAGTAAGAAATTGTGATCTTTAGCCTTAACACAAAGAGCTTTGTATAAGAAAATGTGTTTAAAATAACATAATCTTATAGAAACTAATGATTATAATTAGACAATTCATTTTTTTCATAATTAGATTTATATTATTGGATAACACTTGACCGCTATTTTATATGAGAACAATTTTCTGAAAAAAGATATATTAAAGGATTAATAAAAAACTGTTACATTAATAGTAACACAAATTTTGCATTTATCATTAAGTTTCCTAGTCGATAATCATTTAAAGATTTTCCTAATTAGAATTATGTCATTGGATTACCTTTGATCACTATTTTATCTAAGAAAAATATTTATAAAAAAATCAAATGATTAATAAAAAACATTTTATTTTAAAAATAATAATGAATTTTACGTTTACCGTTGAATTTTCCTAGTCTATCACCATTTGGATATATTTCCAAATTAGAATTAAATTATAAGTTTGCATTTGACATCTATTTTATTTGAGAAAACAATAATATTTAAAAATATATTAAATGATTAATGAAAACCTTGTATTTTAATAATTACATGAATTTGGCATTTAACATTGAATTTTCCTAGTTGATAATCATTTAGAGATTTTTACTAGTTATAATTATATTATTGGATTGCATTTGACCGCTATTCTAGTGGAGAACAATATTTTTAAGAAATATATTAAATAATAAATAAAAACATTTTTTAATAATAACATGAATTTTGCATCTAGAATTGAATTTTCCTAGTAGATCATCATTTAGAGATTTTTCCAAATTAGAATTATATTATTGGATTGCTTTTGATTGATATTTTATTTAAGAATATTTTTAAAAAAAATACATTAATAGATTAATAAAAACCTTTTTTTTTTATTAACAATACACATTTTGCATTTACCATTGAGTCTTCCTAGTCGATCATCATTTACAGATTTTTCCTAATTAGAATTATATAATTAGATCGCATCCGACAACTATTTTATTTGAGAACAATAGTTCAACATATGTTAAATGATTAATAAAACCTTTTTATTTGAATAACTAGATAAATTGTCTTTGCTTCACACAGTGGTAAACTACTTCAATAATGTATTTATGAACATTTGATAATATAAGTGTTTTTGAGCGGGTACAGCCCTACAATTAATTGTCAAGAATGTCTTATCAAAAGAAGAAATGATTTTTTTTATCATTCAAACCAAATGGATTTGATTCTAAATATGTATGCATTTTTTAATTAATTCATCATTTACTGTAGTTACTCATCAACAAAGTCAATAGAAAGTATATGTAATTATTTCATTGTCTATAATTGTATTTTCAAAAATTGATACAAACATTTTTATTTATCAATTGCGAGAGTTTTTCTCCTATTAAAAGATATCTAGATATAAAATATAAATATTATACATCTTATATATTAGTTGTGTACTGGATAAGTTAATTCAAATTTAAATGGACATCTCTTGTAGTTCAATGAAATAATTTATGTCATGTTGTGACGAAAAAATGAAAACGAAAATCTAACCATAAAGAACACCAAGTTTAACATGGAAAACCCTTCAAACCGAAGGTAACCACCATGGGATCGACCAGATCCGAAATGCTTCACTATAACAATAAGAGAGTTAAAAATATTCTTCTTATGTCTACACAACAAGTGTCAAAAGAGAATAAACAATAGCTACACCAACAAAAGATAAATAGAAAGAAACACCACCCAAATCCAGCTTCTGTTCAGGACCTAGAGCAGGATCTTTCTGACCTATGAATATGATCTCCAACGCTCAAATCAACCACCAAGATGTCAGGAACACTTACTTCAAATTTTATTCTGATCCAACGGTTTGTAAATCGAGAAACAAGATCTAGACGTTGCTGGTCAGAGAAAAAGACTGCAACAAAAGAATAATTTTCTTTCTCTTTTCTCTTGTTGAAAGCTCTCTCAAAAACCTCTCTTATGTTCTAATGTCTTTAAAAGACAATACCAATGAGTAATTTAATTATTCTCTCAAGACATCCTCTATTTATAGAGTTGCGCTTTTCCTTACAAAGTCAAACCAACTACCAATAGGATTACAATTCCAATCCTTTTTCCTAAGAGAATTGAAAACCAAATAAAGAGAATAATTCCAATCCAATTTCAAGTAGGATTAGGCCATGGGCCTTTGGCTGGAACATGGGCAATAGCCAAAGATTTCACACAAATAATTTTGATAAAATGATGTCTTGGCAAGTCTTGTATTTAAAATAATTCATAGTCGACGATGGCATTATTTTCATATCCAAAAGGTACATTTTTTTGTTTATGTTTCAATCAATGTGGTTAAAAAAATTACAAATTATAATCTAATATCTATAAGGATATGATTAATTTTTTAAAATATTTTATTATTAACAATTCATCCTACTTTGAGAAGTAATTCATGTACTTTAATCAACCATCTGAACACAAACTTTTGATTAAGGTTGAGTACAACACTTACCATACATTTACATTCCTTTATTTTTTTAATGTCACTAATTGATTAAATATCTCGATAAGATAGAATGTTGAATAAATAAAACACTAAGGTAGATTGTAACCACCTTAACTTCGAACACTCAGAAGTCCATTCATGGATAACCCATTGTCTTTTAGCCATTGAAAGCATTAATGTCATTTATTTTTAAATTTTAAGAATTCTATCTACATGGCTCCAATAGAGAAATCATTACATCAAACTCTTGATTAAAGTACTTTAACATAATAAGAAAAAACATGCATAAAAATAATTAATAACATAAGCATAAATTAATGACTGCAAAAAAAACATGCAACATCTGTAACAATAGAATAAATTATTATTTATAGACAACAAAGAGTACTGTGGAAAAATACTTACAATGTCTTATTGGAAAGGCCACAAGTCTTTGAAAATGTACAACATTTCATAATCGTCACAACTTTTATAAAATAAAATTTTAAACCTATCAATCATTAAAACTAAAACACTATATTATCTTACATAGAAGATTACAGGGTAACAAACATTAATAATGTAAAGGATAATGACATTTATTACATCTTAACATTTATCTTTAATAACATAAGAATAAATTGATGACGGTAAAAATATATACAAAGATTTTTAACATAAACAATGATGTCCGCGAGCTACTGAACAGGAACAAATATTTAGGTGTGAAGAAGAAGAGGAGGTTTAGAATTTTCATTGCTTTAAAATGAGAGGAAATTCCTCTATTTATAGACAACAAAGAATAGCATGAAGAAATGTTTATTATACCTTATCAGAAACGTCACAACTATTTGGAAAAGTTGCAACCGTTGGAAATGATCACAACCTTTCATAATAGTAACAAAATTTTATAAAAGATCCAACTTTTCATAAAAGTCTCACTTTTTATAAAAGTCACAAATTTTCATAAACATCGAAAATCTTCATAAAAGTTTTAAATCTACATAAAAGTTATAACTTTTAATCAAAGTAACAACTCTTTATTAAAGTCGCAACTTTGATTAAAAGTCAAAACTTTTCATGAAATGAAAAGGCTAGTTTTTGTAATACCTAAATTTATAAGGGAACTCTGATTTGTGGTCGCGTCACATAGTCGGGCCTAAAGAGGTGATCCACTAATGGAGATTGTTTATAGAAGTCTTAATGGTAGGAGATTTCTAATTGTTAAATATGATAGTTGGAGTAGTGAGGCATGAGAATAAATGCAAAATAGATTTACATATGACTACAATAGAAATCGAATTGTAATTTTCACTCAATTCAAGTATGTTGCTGATTATCTTATCCTCTTGCTGCAGAAATCATAAGAAGAACTCGCAATCTTATTTAAACAAATTCCAATAAAAATGTACCTTTTTGTAGACGAGGGGTAGTCATGACTTTGTTGTCTAATTTACCCAATCTCCAAGGATTCTCTTGAACAGATTGGACACAAAATGCAGATGTTCTGTTTCACAAATCCATATATTCACGAATAGTAAAAGTATATCTGCAAGGATGAGAGTC
This sequence comes from Solanum lycopersicum, assembly GCF_036512215.1. NCBI lineage: Eukaryota > Viridiplantae > Streptophyta > Magnoliopsida > Solanales > Solanaceae > Solanum > Solanum lycopersicum. Next base: position 26,812,775 of record NC_090803.1, on the reverse strand, counting down.
CCCATATGTTTGTACTATATTTGGTAAACAACATATTAATCTTTATTGCGATTCAAAGGATAAATAAACATGACAATGGGCGAATAACATAACACATATAATTAAAATTACAAATATCATAACGGATAAAGAGTAAATGATGAACAAAATATTTAGTACTGATTTCAACTGAACAATAACTGATGAACATAACACTTAGGATAACTCAAATGACAAATGAACCTAGAAACTTAATTTAATATCATATTTTTGACTATTCCATAACGCACGCAGTAGGAATGATGGCTGAACTAGTAAATGGAACATGGAAGAAGTAGATATGAAGAACTTTAGCTAGTAAAAACTAGGAAGAGTCCAGGCACTTCCCAATGACTGAAATGGGAATGCGTTATTATTCATCATTTGTATCTCTTTTTCAACATTTTGGTTTAGAGTTTCCAGTGCCTTCTTCAAGTGTTGAAGTTGGAATAACTTAAGTTCTTCGATAGGAGATTCCCACCAAACACCATCAGCTCTATTCATAATTTCTAGAAGGGATTCTCCGCGATATTTCTCCATCTGGAGAACACCCTCGAGGTTCATGAGCTTGTTTTTTAGCTCAACCATTTGACGAACCCTGCTAATTCTTCTTGTCATGTCTAAACTATCAGTAAGAAATTGTGATTTTTTTTCTTCACACAAAGAGCTTTATATAAGAAATTGTGTTTTAAAATAACATAATCTTATAGACACTAATGATTATAAATTAGACAATTCATGTTTTTCCTAATTAGATTTATATTTTTGGATAGCAGTTGACAGCTATTTTATTTGAGAACAAATTTGGAAAAAAAAATATATTAAATGATTAATAAAAACCTTTTACTTTAATAGTAACACAAATTTTGCATTTATCATTGAAATTTCCTAGTCGATTATCATTTAGAGATTTTTCCTAATTAGAATTATGTTACTGGATTACATTTGACCGTTATTTTATATAAGAAAAATATTTATAAAAAATTATATCAAATTATTAATAAAAAACATTTTTTAATAGTAATACGAATTTTACATTTACTATTGAATTTTCCTAGTCAATCATCATTTAGATATATTTCCTACTTAGAATTATATTTTTGGTTTGCATTTGACATCAATTGTATTTGAGAACAATAATTTTTAAAAATATATTAAATGATTAATGAAAACTTGCATTTTAATAATTACATGAATTTGGCATTCACCATTGAGTTTTCCTAGTAGATAATCATTTAGAGATTTTTACTAATTATAATTATATTATTGGATTGTATTTGACCGCTATTTAAGAAAAGAAAATTAATTTTAATAAATATATTAAATAATCAATAAAAACATTTTTTAAATAATAACATGAATTTTGCATCTAACATTGAATTTTCCTAGTCGATCATCATTTGAAGATTTTTCCAAATTAGAATTATATTATTGGATAGCTTTTGATTGCTATTTTATTTAAGAGTTTATTTTTTGAAAATATATTAATAGATTGTTAAACAACTTTTAGTTTAATAATTATACGAATTTTGCATTTACCATTGAAATTTCCTAGTCGATCACCATTTATTGGTTCTTTCAAATTAGAAAATATATTAATAGATTCCATCCAACAACTATTTTATTTGATAGCAATATTTAAAAAACATTTGTTAAATGATTAATAAAACCCTTTTATTTGAATAACTAGGTAAATTGACTGCTCTTTTCACTGTGGTGAGCTACTTCAATAATATATTTCTGAACATTTGATAATTTAATTGTTTTTGAGTGAGTACAGACCTATGATAATGTCAAGAATGTTTTATCCAAAGAGGAAATAAATTTTTTTTAATATTAAATCCAAAAGGATTTGATTCTAAATGTGTATGAATTTTTTTATTAATTCATCATTTTACTCATCACCAAAGTCAATAGAAAATATATGTAATTGTTTCATTATCTAAATTTTTATTTACATAAATTGATACAAACATTTTTATTTATAAATTGCGAGAGTTTTTCTCCTATAAAAAGATATCTACATATATAATATAAATATTATACATCTTATATAAATATTTTTGTACTAGATAAATTAATTAAAATTTAAAAGGACATCACTTGGGGGTTAATGAAATAACGTATGTCACTCAAATAATTCTAATGAAATAGTGTGTTGGCAAGTCCCTTATTAAAAATCTTTTTCAGCCGACGACATTATTTTGATATCCAAACGACCTATTTTATTGTTTATGCTTCGATCAATATGGTTAAAAATTTTATTTTTGCGAATTTTAATCTAATATCTATTAGGATATGACTATTTATTTAATATTTAATTATCATATATTCATCCTGCTTTGAGAAGTAATTCATTCACTCTAATCAACTATTTGAACGCAAATGTAACGACCTGCTAGGTCGTTTTGAGAACTAGGACTAGTTTGACTCCTTTTGGAAAATTTAAGGGGATATTTTAACTATTCGGTAACAACGAGTGCCTAATTGAGGAAATTTTTATTAAATTAGTATATAGTTAATACTTAGTGGGTCATATATATAATTCATTTAATACCTTTATACTTGACCATGTATTGGAATAAGTTAGTGGGTTAAAATTTTTATATCAAAATCTGAGGAAAACATAAATTGGAGAAACTTCTCCTCGGCATCTGAGAAGAACACGTTCAGGTACAACCGCCCTTCTCAGAATCTGTAACTTTACATGAATTATTTGATAATCTTTTTTAGTATAAAATGATTCATTATATGTATTATATTGTTGGGGTTAGATTCGAGAAAAATTGGTCAATAGAGTTGAAATTGTTGTTGACGAATTTTCAATTTTCTTTTGCTGTGTATTGTGTGTTAGTAAATGGTGGAGGTGGCAAACTTATTATCCAATCATTAGGAAATTATGCCAATGATTGGCATTGAATGTATTATTATTAAAGGGATAGAAATTGGCCATATAAGTTTGGAGAAAGAAAGAACACGGTCTCGTGATCCTTATTCTCTTTGTTGTTTTTTTATTATTTATTAATCAAATTTAGTTACTAGTTTTTAAGATATTGAGATAGGTAATTAAATATTAGGTGTATATTATATGATTTAACATTGAATCTAGGATACTTGGAGAGGTTAAGGTTAAGCTTTTGGCTTGAAATTTGACGAATTGGCATATAAATTATACCAAGATTTGGCGTTTGATTAGAGATATGTGTGAGTTTAGGATCTATGATATACCTATAATAATTTGAATGTCCACAAACTCGCTTACTTATGAATATTGCATCATTGGTAGATCGTGAACATTCCAAAACTTAACGAAAAGGGAAGGAACTATCTTGAGAATTCGTGACACGAGCTCGACACTTGAGGTATGTTAAGACTTTTAGACTTGTTGAAGGACACTTTACTTATTAAAGATTAAAAATGAAAATAGACAAAGGGGTAAGGGGGAAAGATGGTGGTCTCGTATCAATGGTGTGACGGGCATTGGTACGTGAACAGGTGTTATAAAAAGGAAAATTTCTATTATAGAATGTGGATTGAAATTTGAGAATGCCAAAGCATATGGGAATTAGCTGATATATTATTAACTTGAATTCCATGTGTGGTTGTGTTTTATTTATTTCACCCGTATAGTTGTGATAATTGAGGTGGTTATGTATTATGTTCATATTGATTGATTGAGATGCATCATCATCCCCTCTATTGAAATAAGATTGTGCACATGCATAGACATGAGATTGAGTATAAGTTGGGCACATGGAGATCGTCCGTGCTGGGATGGTGAGATGTTAAGATTGTAATTTGGGCACGAGAAGACCGTCCGTGCAAAAATTATTTGATATTATGATAGTGCGTTGAGATATTCCGCACAGACACGTGGAGATTGTCCGTGTCGGTATATGGACCTCGCGAGTCCCCCATGGGTCATGACCTCTCGATGTATTTTCGAGGAGTATCATGTATATACAGTTGAGTGAGTACAGGGTATTCTGAGACATATCACTACATGGTATCATATTGCATTGCATTTCATCCCATCATTAATTCTTGATGATTATATGTTCGTTTGGTGTTTGGGAACCTTTATTCATGAAACTTAAATAGTAAGTGTATTATATATATATATATGTATATATATATATATATATATATATATACTTGTATAATTCAAGAATTTATTATCTTATATAACTCCCGTCACTACTTCTTCGTTGTCGGTCAATGAGACATTCTGGGTACACGTGGTTTCGTACTCATACTACACTTGTTGCACTCTTTGTGGTGCAGAGTCAATCCCGAGTAGGAGCACATCTCGTGGAGAAAATTGAGTTCGATCTTGAAGTTCTTGGAGTTGTGGTGAGCTGCTTGGCAGTTCCGTGGCCCACACCTCCCTCTATCTTTTATTTATTCTGTTATTAGTATTCAAACAAGATATCCCTTATGTTACATTTTTAATTTAGTTTCAGACTTGCATCGAATTTTAGAAGCTCTTGTATATAAGACAAAAATTCTTGGGGTGATATATTTTAGCTTCCGCATTTCGTACTTATAAGGAACTCAATGTTGGAGATTCTTGCTAAGTGCTAGTATTTTTACTCATTTGTTGGTTTAGTTGGGTTAATATGTTGGGTTGACTTACCTATTGGTTGGGAACATAGGTGCCATCACGACTTGCAAAATTTGGGTCGTGACAAAATTGGTACCAGAGCCCTAGGTTCATCGGTCTCAAGAGTACAAGAGCAATGTCTAGTAGAGTCTTTCGGATCGGTATGAAGACGTCCATACCTATCTTCGAGAGGCTATAGGACATTTAGGAAATATTCTGTTCTTTTATTCATTACCGTGCACACTTGACCTTGTAGAAATTCTAATCTTGATATCTCAGTCTCTCTCAGATGGCGAGGAATCGTACATCGGCAAGTGATGGTCAAGATCCTATTCTTGCGCTTGCTTCTGGGAACACTGTCCGAGGTAGAGGTAGGGAACGAGCTCATGGTCGGGGTAGGGGTCGTATTGTAGCACCTGTGGATGGTCAAGTACCAAGAGCTACCCAGGGTCGTGATAGGACCGTACCTCATGATGCAGAGGTTATTCATGGGGATGTGCAAGATCGTGTCGAGGGGGATGGGCCAGCTCAGGCTCCACCCAGTATCATTGTGCCCCCAGTGCTTCAAGATACCTTGGATCGTATGTTAGGAATCCTAGAGGGGATGGCCCAGGCAGGATCTTTGCCTGTCACTTCTGATGGCTCACAGACCCGTGTTCGAGGTCAAACTCCAGATCCGATAGTTGCTCCAGATTCTCTGACTCCCAGGACTCAGCCAGCTGCCACTGTAGCTCCTTGTTTGGATAGTATGGAGTTTCCAGATATGACATCACATTTGGTAAACAGGCCTTCTATGACTATTGATGAGCAAAAGATGTTTGGGAGGTTCAGACTAATGAATCCTCCTACTTATACTGGTGACTTAGCTGAGGATGCATATGAATTTATAGTTAGTTGTCATGAGAGGTTGCATAATCTTGGATTAGTGGAGTCCCATGGAGTTGATTACACCGCATTTCAGATGACTGACTCTGCTAAGCAATGGTGGAGGGATTATATTTGTAGTAGGCCAGCTGGATCCCATCCACTATCCTGGACTCAGTTTACTCAGGTATTTCTATCCAAATTTGTTCCACGCAGTGAGAGGAAGCGCAAGAGGGCCGAGTTTGAGGGTTTGCAGCAAATTGGTATGTCAGTTCCGCAGTATGAGGGTAAATTTCATGCCTTGGCTAGGCATGCTTGGATGATACTTCCCACAGAGGCTGAGAGAGTGAGAAGGTTTGTTAAGGGGCCGATTATTCCGATCCATCTAGGAGTTTCTCAGGTTGCTGCTTTTGGTGTTCCATTCCAGAATGTGGTAGATGCTGTTAAGGAGTTGGAGATGATTCGGCGTGAGGGATTTGAGCAGCAAGAAGGAAAGAGGACTCATTATTCAGGTGATTATGGTGGTGCTCCGCGTAGGAGTCGGGGTTACTTGGGCAGAGGTTATCACCCTCAGCCCAGCAGACCCATTCATGCTGCTATACCAGCGTCTTAGGCTGGTTACGCTGGGCATAACTCTTCGAGCTCGGTGCATACTTCGCAGGGTTCATCTTCTAAGCTTGTAGTTCGTGGAGGGCATCCTGGTCATTCAGGTTCCTCTCATCAGCCTGCGTCTCGTAGGGGCTGTTTTGAGTGTGGTGATATGGGACACTTTGTGAGAGACTGCCCTAGGACCAGACGTGGTGGCTTATATCAAGGTTCTCAGGCTTCGACTTCCAGGGATGCACAACCTCCAGCTAGGGGTGGTGCACAGAATGGTAGAGGTGGTCCTCATTCAGGTAGAGGTGGTTCTCCTTCTGGTCGAGGTGGTGGTCGTGGAGGTTCACAATCTGATGGAGGTCGTTCTCACTGTTATGCTTTTCTAGGTAGGCCAGAGGCTGAAGCCTCAGATGCTGTTATCACAGGTATTATTCCGGTTTGTCATCGACCACCCACTGTATTATTTGATCCAGGATCTACTTATTCTTATGTGTCCACATATTTTGCTCCTAGTCTGGATATATTATGTGAGTCTCTTGATTTGCCGATACATGTTTCTACTCCTGTCGGGGATTCTGTAGTTGTAGATCGGGTGCATCGATTATGTATTGTTACCTTGATGGGGTATGACACTCATGCAGATTTAAAGGTCTTAGATATGATAGATTTTGATGTGATTCTTGGTATGGATTGGTTATCTTCTTAGCACGCAATTTTCAATTGCTATGTAAAGACAATTACTTTAGCTATGCCTGGAATTCCATTAGTAGAATGGAGAGGTTCTCTTAGTCACCCTCCTAAGGGTGTGATATCATTTCTTAAGGCTCGTCAGTTAGTACAGAGAGGATGTTTGACTTACTTGGCACACATTCAAGATACTAATTTTGAGACTCTTATGCTTGAGACTATTCCAGTGGTGAGTGAATTTTTAGAGGTATTCCCGACCGATTTGCCAGGTCTTCCCCCAGATCGTGATATTGATTTTTGTATTGATGTGGAGCCAGGCACTCGGCCTATTTCCATTCCTCCTTATCGTATGGCACCGACTAAATTGAAAGAGTTGAAGGAGCAGTTGCAGGATTTGTTGAGCAAAGGTTTTATTAGACCGAGTGTATCTCTTTAGGGTGCTCCAGTGTTATTTGTGAAGAAAAAAGATGGATCTATGCGTATGTGTATTGACTATCGGCAGTTGAACAAGGTAACCATCAGAAATAAGTATGCGATACCTCATATTGATGATTTATTTGATCAGTTACAGGGTGCTTCAGTTTTCTCCAAAATTGACTTGAGATCTGGCTATCATCAGGTGAAGGTTAGGGCGGAGGATATCCATAAGATGACTTTTCGAACACATTATGGTCATTACGATGTTTTGGTGATGTCTTTCAAATTGACTAATGCCCCAGCAGCTTTTATGGACTTGATGAATGGAGTGTTCAGACCGTATTTTGATTCCTTTGTTATTGTCTTCATAGATGATACATTGATATACTCACGCACTAAGGAGGATTACGAGCATCATTTGAGGATTGTTCTTGGGATTCTAAAGAAGAAGAAGCTTTTTGCAAAGTTTTCAAAGTGTGAGTTTTGGCTTAGTTCGGTAGCATTCTTGGGACATGTAGTGTCCAAGGAGGGTATCATGGTGGATCCTAAGAAGATTGAGGTGGTTAGAGATTGGGTCAGACCTGCTTCAGTTACTGAGATATGGAGTTTCTTGGGCCTTGCAGGTTATTATCGACGATTTGTTGAGGGTTTCTCATCCATTGCATCTCCATTAACTAGATTGACACAGAAGGAGGTGACTTTTCAGTGGTCGAACGAATGTGAGGTTAGTTTCCAAAAGCTCAAGACTTTATTGACTACTGCTCCGATTTTGACCCTACCCGTGGAGGGAGAGGGTTTTGTCATATATTGTGATGCTTCTCGGGTTGGTCTTGTCTGTGTATTGTTGCAGAAGGGAAGGGTGATAGCTTATGCTTCGAGGCAGTTAAAGGTTCATGACAAGAACTACCCTATTCATGATTTAGGGTTGGCGGCTGTTGTGTTTGCATTAAAGATGTGGAGGCATTATCTTTATGGTGTGCATTGTGAGGTGTTCACGGATCATCGTAGTCTCCAGTATATATTCAATCAGAGGGATCTAAATTTGAGGCAGAGGAGATGGTTGGAGTTTCTCAAAGACTACGATATGACTATTCTTTATCACCCAGGCAAAGCAAATGTTGTAGCAGATGCCTTGAGTCGGAAGGCGGTAAGTATGGGTAGTCTAGCCATGTTACAAGTTGGCGAGTGTCCTTTAGCTATGGATGTCCAATCCGTGGCCAATAGCTTTATGAAACTTGATATTTCAGAATCTGGTAAGGTGTTGGCTTATATGGAGGCTAGGTCATCCTTGTTGGAGTAGATTCGGGCTCAACAGTTTGATGATGGTGATTTATGTAAGATTCGGGACAAGGTTTTAAAAGGAGAAGACAAGGCTGCAATTCTTGATAGTGAGGGAGTTTTGAGGATTAAGGGTCGTATATGTGTTCCTCGTACAGGTGATTTGACTAGGTTGATCATGGAGGAGGCTCATAGTTCGAGGTACTCTATTCATCCGGGGGCTACTAAGATGTATCGTGACTTGAAGCAACACTATTGGTGGTGTTGTATGAAGAGGGACATAGTAGATTTTGTATCTCGATGTTTGAATTGTAAGCAAGTGAAGTATGAACATCAAAAGCCAGGAGGTATGACTCAGAGGATGCCCATACCTGAGTGGAAGTGGGAGCGTATTGCTATGGACTTTGTGGTAGGGTTGCCACGTACCTTGGGTATGTTTGATGCTATATGGGTCATCGTGGATCGACTGACTAAGTCTGCACACTTTGTACCTGTTAAGACTACCTATAACTCAGAGAAGTTAGCCAAGATCTATATTCGAGAAATGAGATGTAAATTGGGTGCCACGATCTGAAGTAATAGATATAGGAACCCCATGCAAATGAACTATCTCTCGAAGTTGAGGTTTCACCCATGAAGGGTGTGATAAGGTTTGGAAAGAAGGGCAAGTTGAGCCCAAGGTATATTGGTCCTTTCGAGATTGTTGAGCGTATTGGTGAGGTGGCGTATCGGTTGGCTTTGCCACCTGGTTTGTCAGGTGTTCATATTGTATTTCATATCTCCATGCTTAAGAAGTATCATCAGGGTGGTGATCATGTGATTCAATGGGATTCAGTGTTACTTGATCAGAATTTGACTTTTGAGGAAGAGCCGATCTCCATTTTGGATAGGCAAATTCGGAAGCTAAGGTCCAAGGAGATTGCTTCAGTAAAGGTTCAGTGGAAGCATCATCCAGTGGAGGAGGCTACATGGGAGACAGAGTCAGAACTGAGGAGTAAATATCCTCATCTTTTTGAGCGTTCAGGTTAGATCTTTTCTTTTCCCGTTCGAGGACGAACATTTGTTTAAGTGGTAGGTGATGTAACAACCTGCCAGGTCATTTTGAGAACTAGGACTAGTTTGACTTCATTTGGAAAATTTAAGGGGGATATTATAACTATTCGGTAACTACGAGTGCCTAATTGACGAAATTTTTATTAAATTAGCATATAGTTAATAGTTAGTGGGTCATATATATAATTCATTTAATACCTTTATACTTGACGATGTATTGGAATAAATTAGTGGGTTAAAATTTTTATATCATAATCTGAGGAAAACAAAAATTGGAGAAATATCTCCTCGGCATCTGAGAAGAACACGTTCAGGTACAACCACCCTTCTCAGAATTTGTAACTTTACATGAATTATTTGATAATCTATTTTAGTATAAAATGATTCATTATATGTATTATATTGTTGGGGTTAGATTCGAGAAAAACCGGTCAGTAGGGTAGAAATTGTTGTTGACAAATTTTCAATTTTCTTTTGCTGTGTATTGTTTGTTAGTAAATGGTGGAGGGGGGGGGCAAACTTATTTGCCAATCATTAGGCAATTATGCCAATGATTGGCATTGAATGTATTATTATTAAAGGAATAGAAATTGGCCATATAAGTTTGGAGAAAGAAAGAACACGGTCTCGTGATCCTTATTCTTTTATATTGTTTTTTTATTTATTTATCAAATTTAGTTAATAGTTTTTAAGATATTGAGATAGGTAATTAAATATTAGGTGTATATTATATGATTTAACATTGAATCTAGGATACTTAGAGAGGTTAAGGTTAAGTTTTTGGCTTGAAATTTGACGAATTGGCATATAAATTATACCAAGATTTGGCGTTTGATTAGAGATATGAGTGAGTTTAGGATCTATGATATACCTATAATAATATGAATGTCCACAAACTCGCTTACTTATTAATATTGCATCATTGGTAGATCGTGAACATTCAAAAACATAACGAAAAGGGAAGGAACTATCTTGAGGATTCGTGAAACGAGCTTGACACTTGAGGTATGTTAAGACTTTTAGACTTGTTGAAGGACGTTTTCCTTATTAAAGATTAAAAATGAAAATAGACAAAGGGGTAAGGGGGAAAGATGGTGGTCTCGTATCAATGGTGTGACGGGCATTGGTACGAGTACCGGTGTTATATAAAGGAAAATTTCTATTATATAATGTTGATTGAAATTTGAGAATGCCAAAGCATATGGGCATTAGTTGATATATTATTGACTTGAATTCCATGTGTGGTTGTGTTTTATTTATTTCACCCGTATAGTTGTAATAATTGAGGTGGTTATGTATTATGTTCATATTGACTAATTGAGATGCATCATCATCCCCTCTATTGAAATAATACTGTGCACATGCATCGACATGAGACTGAGTATAAGTTGGGCATGTGGAGATCGTCCGTACTGGGGATGGTGAGATGTTAAGATTGTAATTTTGGCACGTCGAGACAATCCATGCAAAAATTATTTGATATTATGATAGTGCGTTGAGATCGTCCGCACAGACACGTGGAGATCGTCCGTGTCGGTATATGGACCTCGCGAGTCCCCCATGGGTCATGAGCTCTCGATGTATTTCCGAGGAGTATCATGTATATACAGTTGAGTGAGTACTGGGTATTCTTGTCACGACCCAAATCGGTTCGCGAGTGGCACCCACACTTACCCTCCTATGTGAGCAAACCAACCAATCTAAACCTTAACATTTCAATATAATATCAATAGAAAGTAATGCGGAAGACTTAAACTCATTAATAAAAACCAATTCAATAACTTCTAAAAACTCAACAACTATTATTATCCCCAAATTCTGCAAGTCATCATCACAACAACATCTACTTCAACTACTAAATCTAAGAGTATCTAAGAAGCTAAAAAACATAAATAGCTAGTCCATGTCGGAACTTCAAGGCATCAAGACATGAAGAGGAGGAACCAGTCCAAGCTAGAAGCATTAGCTCACCCTGATATCTGGAGTAATGAAGACAGGCTAGAGTTGCGGTTGAGTTGAAGACGACGATACGTTTGCTGCACTCCAAAATTAACAAAGAAAACAAATACAAGTAGAGGTCAGTACAAACACAAGTATTGAGTAGGTAACATCGGCCAACTCAAAATACAAAACAGTATATATCATGTAACATAATAAAATCAACTAATATCCTTAGCATGCAACATTTACAATTACCATAACCCATGTACACAACACCAAGCACATTAATGAGGACTCATGCTTCCTCATCATACTCATTTGGGAATTAGGTTCATTAGATTGAATATATTAACATCTTTCAAGATTCATTATATTTATTCCTCCCGTGTCGGTACGTGACACTCCGCTCCTCATATACTATCCTGGTGGCGGAACGTGATACCCGATCCATATTCTATCCTGGTACCGGAACGTGGCACCCAATCCATATTTTATCCTGGTACCGGAACGTGGCACCCGATCCATATACTATCTTGGTGTCAGAACGTGACACTCCGATCCTCATATACTATCCTGGTACCGGAACGTGGCACCCGATCTATATACTATCCTTGTGTCGGAACGTGACACTCCGATCCTCATATACTATCCTGGTACCGGAACGTGGCAGCCGATCCCCTAATCTCACTACTTTCGTTCATCAAGCCTTATTTTATACCAAGGCATTATCATTAACAAAGTAGATTAGGGTTACTCAAGATTTAGGTCACGACCCAAATCGGGTCGCGAGTGCCACCCACACTTACCCTCCTATGTGAGTGAACCAACCAATCTAAACCTTAACATTTCAATATAATATCAATAGAAAGTAATGCGGAAGACTTAAACTCATTAATAAAAACCAATTCAATAACTTCTAAAAACTCAACAACTATTATTATCCCCAAAATCTGGAAGTCATCATCACAAGAACATCTACTTCAAACTACTAAATCTATGAGTATCTAAGAAGCTAAAATACATAAATAGCTAGTCCATGCCGGAACTTCAAGTCATCAAGACATGATGAGGAGGATCCAGTCCAAGATAGAAACATTAGCTCACCCTGATATCCGGAGTAAGGACGACTGGCTAGAGTTGCGGTTAAGTTGAAGACAACGGTACGTTTGCTGCACTCCAAAATTAACAAAGAAAAGAAATACAAGTAGGGGTCAGTACAAACACAAGTACTGAGTAGGTATCATCGGCCAACTCAAAATAGAAAATAGTATATATAAGATAACATCATAAAATCAACTAATATCCTTAGCATGCAACATTTACAATTACCATAACCCTTGGTTACAACAACAAGCACATCAATGAGGACTCACGCCTCCTTATCATACTCATTTGGGAATTCGGTTTATTAGATTGAGTATATTAACATCTTTCAAGATTTATTATCTTTATTCCTCCCGTGTCGGTACGTGACACTCCGCTCCTCATATAATATCCTGTTGTCGGAACGTGACACCCGATCCATATTTTATCCTGGTATTGGAACGTGGCACCCGATCCATATTTTATCCTGGTACCGGAACGTGGCACCTGATCCATATACTATCCTAGTGTCGGAACGTGACACTCCAATCCTCATATATTATCCTGGTACCGGAACGTGGCACCCGATCCATATAATATCCTGGTGTCGGAACGTGACACTCTGATCCTCATATACTATCCTTGTACCGGAACGTGGCACCCGATCCTCTAATCTCACTACTTTCGTTCACCAAGCCTTCTTTTATACCAAGGCATTATCATTCACAAAGTAGATTAGGGTTTCTCAAGATTTAGGATTCAATAGCTTCATCATACTTATTTTATCACAATTACATAATCACATTCATCCAAACATACAATTAAGCATATAGAAGGGTTTACAATACTACCAATACATATCATTCGCTATTAAGAGTTTACTACGAATGGTATAAAAACCATAACCTACCTCCCTCGAAGATTAGTGATCAAGCAAGCAAATTCCCCAAGCTATGTTCTTAGTTTTCTCTCTCTCTTGATCGATCTCCCTCTCTTTTTCTTTCTTATTCTTCGTATTTTTCTTATTCAAACCCTCTTTCCTTTACCCTAATTGGCATATAATTAAGTATAAAAGAATGATGAATTTACCCACTAATTAACTCAAGGTTACCTCTTTTAACCCCCAAGTAATTGAGTTATTTATAATAAACCACTAACTTTATAATTATAAGCCGGAACAGTCCAAAACGCCCCTTAAAATAATTACAGAAATCCGACCCAGCCTGGGATTACGTAGCCTGTGACGGGCCGTCGTGACTGCGACGGTCCGTCTTGTTGCTACGTCACAGAGTTCAGAGACTCTCTTCCATTAAAAGGTCTGTGCTGGTCCGTCGTACCGACGACGGTCCGTCCTGCCATTCTGTTTCAAAGTTCAGAGAGTTGATTTCAGTAGCCAAATTTCAGAATTCTAAGTGTTTTGGAACGAAACCCCCACGATGGTCCGTCGTGCCCATGACGGTTCATCGTGGGATTCGTCGACTAAGCCAGTTTTTCCAGAAATAAAATTTGCTGCTCAAAACGACTAAACAGGTCGTTACAATAGATACCAATTTACCAATCGTTTGTTCCCGAATGATCACAAGAAGAAAAACGAGGGCGAAAAGGAATACCTAAATCTGTAAACAGGTGTGGGTATCTTTCTTGCATGTCAGCCTCTTTCTCCCAAGTGGCTTCTTCAACGGGTCGATTCTTCTATTGAACTTTGATGGATGCAATCTCCCTTGACCTCAACTTGCGAACTTCTCTTTCTAAAATAGCAACAGGCTCTTCCTCTTAAGACAAATTTTCATCAAGCAGAACTGAATCCCAACAAATGATGTAGTTTCCATCCCCATGGTATCTTTTCAACATAGATACATGAAATACCGGATGTACTCCTGACAGTCCTGGGGGTAAGGCTAATTCATAAGCTACCTCCCCCACGCGCTTCAGAACTTCAAATGGACCAATGTACCTTGGACAAAGCTTACCTCTTTTACCAAACCGCATCACCCCTTTCATGGGCGAAACCTTCAACAAAACATGCTCACCCTCCATAAACTCCAAGTCTCTAACCTTCCAATCTGCATATTCCTTTTGCCTACTTTGCGTCGCTAAAAGGTTTTCTTGAATAGATTTCACTTTCTCTAAAGAATCTCTCAAAAGGTCAGTACCCCAAGTTCTAACCTCAAATGCATCAAACCAACCAATGGGAGACCTACATCTCCTCTCATACAATGCTTCAAAGAGGGACATATCAATACTTGAGTGATAGTTATTGTTGTAGGAGAACACTGCTAAGGGTAAGAGGTTATCCCAATGGCCACAAAATTCTATCACACATGCACGAAGCATATCCTCCAACACTTGAATCGTTCTCTCAGACTGACCATCGGTCTGAGGATGGAACGCAGTACTAAGGTCCAACCTAGTACCCAATTCTGCATGCAATGTTTTCCAAAACATAGAAGTAAACTGTGTACCTCTATCTGATATGATGGAGAATGGAACCCCATGCAACCGGACAACTTCTGAAATGTAAAGTTTGGCTAACTTCTCTGCATTGTAAGTCACCTTAACCGGAATGAAATGAGCAGACTTAGTTAATCTATCAACAATTACCCAAATGGAGTCATACTTACCCATTGTCTTGGGAAGACCAACCACGAAGTCCATTGCAATGCTGTCCCACTTCAATTCAGGAATGGGCATTCTCTGAAGTGTTTCTCCGAGCCTCTGGTGTTCATACTTTACTTGTTGACACTTTGGACATTTGGCAATAAAATCAACAATATCACGCTTCATTCTACTCCACCAAAAGTGTTGCTTTAGGTCACGATACATCTTGTTTGCACCAGGATGTATAGAATACCTTGAACTATGAGCCTCTGTCAGAATAGTATTGATCAAATCATCAACGCGGGGTACACATACCCTTCCCTTGATTCTCAAAACACTTTCCTCATCGATTTGTGCTTCCTTAGCCTCTCCTCGCAATACTTTATCTTGGATTCTGCTTAGTTTCTCATCATCAAACTTTTTTCCCTTAATCTTGTCAAGGAAAGAAGATCTTGCCTCCACACAAGCAAACAATCCTCCCTTCTCATTTACTTCTAACCTCATAAAGTCGTTAGCCAGAGTCTGAACCTCTTTATCCAAGGGACGTCTAGAGACTTGCAAGTGAGATAGACTTCCCATGCTCCCTGCCTTTCTACTTAAGGCGTCTGCCACAACATTAGCCTTTCCCGGATGATACAAGATAGTGATGTCATAGTCCTTCAGTAGTTCCATCCATCTCCTCTGTCTCAAATTCAAATCTTTTTGAGTAAAGACATACTGTAGGCTACGATGATCCATGTACACTTCACACTTAACCCCATATAGATAGTGTCTCCATTTCTTTAAGGCAAACACTACCGCCGCCAATTCCAAATCATGGGTCGGATAATTACGTTCGTGCACCTTTAATTGCCTCGAAGCATAAGCAATTACATTCTTCTCTTGCATTAGCACTGCACCCAAATCAGAATAGGATGCATCACAATAAACAATGAAGTTCTTACCTTGCACGGGCAAGGTGAGAATTGGTGCAGTAGTCAACAGAGTCTTGAGTTTCTGAAAGCTTTCCTCATATTCATCCGACCATACAAATGGAACATTTTGCTTAGTCAAGTTCGTCAATTGGGAAGCAATGGAAGAGAATCCCTTGACAAATCAACGGTAATAGCTAGCTAAACCAACAAAGCTCCTTATTTCTGACATATTAGTAGGTCTTACCCAATTCTTCACTGTCTCAATCTTAGAAGGATCCACCATCACTCCATCCTTAGACACCACGTGACCCAAGAAGGACACTGAATCTAGCAAAAACTCACACTTGGAGAATTTGGGATAAAGCTTTTTCTCCCTCAACATTTCCAATACAATTCTCAAATGCTCCTCTTGTTCTTTCTTTCTCTTTGAGTATATCAGTATATCATCAATAAATACGATCACAAAGAGATCCAGATATGGCTTAAAAATCCCATTCATCAAGCTCATGAAAGCAGCAGGGGCATTCGTAAGACCAAAAGACATCACTACAAATTCGTAATGCCCATACCTGGTCCGTAAAGTAGTCTTTGGCACATCCGTTGCTCGTATTTTCAATTGATGATAACCGGATCTCAAGTCAATCTTAGAGAAGACACAAGCACCTTGTAACTGATTGAACAAGTCATCAATGCGAGGAATGTGATACTTGTTCTTAATAGTTACCTTGTTCAACTGTCTGTAGTCTATGCACAACCGAAAACTCCCATCCTTTTTCTTCACAAATAATACCTGAGCACCCCAAGGAGATGCACTTGGTCTAATAAAGCCTTTGCTTAGCAACTCTTGAAGTTGAGCCTTTAACTCTCTTAACTCCACGGGAGCCATTCTATAAGGGGGTATAGAAATGGGGCGAGTACCCGGTTCAAGATCGATGAAGAAGTCAATATCTCTATCCGGTGGTATACCAGGAAGGTCTGCACGAAACACATCTAAAAATTCGCGGACTATCAAAACCGACTCAATTGAAGGCACCTGGGTAGTGTCATCCCTGAGATGTGCCAAGAGAGCTAGACAAGCCTTACTAACCATTTTCATAGCACGAATAAAGGAGACGATACGAACCGGATTGGAAGTGTAGTCGCCCTCCCACACTATCGGATCTGTCCCAGGCTTGGTTAACGTCACTATTTTAGCATTACAATCCAAGATCGCAAAATTTGGAGAAAGCCAAGTCATACCCAGAATTACATAAAAATCAACCATTTCTAAGATAACCAAGTCTACATAAGTATTGCTCCCCACAAATGTCACCAAACAAGACCTATATACTTTTTCGACTATCACAGGCTCACCCACGGGAGTAGAAACACGAATAGGCATGTCAAGCAATTCACAATGTAAATTAAGTCCATTAGCAAATGAGGAAGATACATAAGAAAGTGTGGATCCATGATCAAACAATACAGAAGCCATACAATCACAAATCAAAAGATTACCTGTGATAACAGCATCTGATGTCTCTTCTTCAGATCGCCCAGGGAAAGCATAGAAATGGGCCCTATCACCTGTCTGCCCGTTGCCCCTACCATGTTGTGCCGCAGTAGTCCCAGTTTACCCAATACCCCGGCCATTTTGGTGACCACCATTACCTTGGCCACCACGTTCTCCGGAATAGCGGCCTCTTCCATGACCACCTCTACCTCTAACTATTGGAGGTCTGTAACTCTATTTTGGACAGTACCTCTTAATGTGTCTAGTCTCCCCACATCCATAACACTCTATGGATTCAAGCATAAGACTCTCAGAGAAGTTTTGACCGGTCTGAGGTGGACCCCCAACTACAGTCTGTAGTGAAGACTGCATTGGTCAGACTGAGTAACCTCCTGAACCCTGTCCTCTGGAGTAAAAACAATTAAACTCACCTCCCTTTCTAAACCTTTTTGATGTCGATACCATGGTGAAGTCATCTAGCTTCACTACCTCCACCTCTATCACGAAGTCTACCACTTCCTAAAAGGATTTCGTTGTAGCCGCTACCTGTAAGGCTGAAATCTGCAACTCTGACCTCAACCCCTTCACA
Organism: Solanum lycopersicum; assembly: GCF_036512215.1. Classification (NCBI taxonomy): domain Eukaryota; kingdom Viridiplantae; phylum Streptophyta; class Magnoliopsida; order Solanales; family Solanaceae; genus Solanum; species Solanum lycopersicum. The sequence goes on along the minus strand of NC_090803.1, from coordinate 26,794,641 downwards.
AAACGGCGAATACGCTTTTGTGGACTAAAACAAAGTTGGGTGGCATACCTGGATAAGGCACGAAACTTAGCCTCATATGACGTAACCGACATCCTACCTTGCTCTAGGCTCAAGAACTCATCTCTTTTCCTTTACCTCAAAGTCCGGGGGATATACTTCTCCATAAACAATCTAGAGAATGATGCCCAAGTCATAGGTGGTGCCTTCGTTGGTTGACACTCAACATGCCACCGCCACCACATTTTGGCGTTCCCTTGAAACTGATAAGTCACAAACTCAACACCAAACCGTTCTACTATACCCATCTTGTGTAGTAGCTCATGACAGTCAACCAGAAAATCGTAGGCATCCTCAGATTCAGCACCCTTGAAGACTGGAGGTTTCAATTTCAAGAACTTACTAAAAAGTTCATGCTGATCATTTGTCATTATAGGCCCTGTAGTTAGACGAGGAAATGTGCCTATTTCCAATGAGGCATCCATGCGGGGAGCCACAGTAGCCGCATGTTGTACCTCCGCAGCCTGAGGTGCTGGTGCAGAAAACACTAGAGGCGCTTGGCCTTGATCAGATAGCCCGCTAAGATAAGCAAGAATCTGATTGATCATCTCTGGGGTAGGTTGGGGTGTCAATCCCTCATTCTCTACTTGTTCATTCTCCCCATCCTCCCCTTCTCTTACTACTTCCTCAGTCGGCAGAGGAGTCACCGCCCTAGTACCAGATGGGCCAGGCATTCGTCCTCTTCCTCTAGCGGACGTCCTCCCTCGACCGCTACCGCGGCCTCTTGCCACTACTCCTCTTCGAGCTACAGTCTCAGTGGCTGGCTTAGATGCATCTTGTTTTGTTGATGTTGATGTTGGCGCGGTTGTTGCTCTAGTTCTAACAATCTGAGAAAATAGAGTGAAGATGGTCAGATACCAATTTGTATCACCTAAATACCAATTGGACCCAAGTAATAGCACGAAAGAAAGAATGAAATAATGGAATTTTCCTAAATTCTTATAGCCTCTCAAAGAAAAGTAAAGGCGTCCCCTTACCGTTCCTTAAGACTCTACTAGACTCGTTCTTGTATGATGAGACCAACAAACCTAAAGCTCTGATACCAAGTTTGTCACGACCCAAATCGGGTCGCGAGTGGCACCCACACTTACCCTCCTATGTGAGCGAACCAACCAATCTAAACCTTAACATTTCAATATAATATCAACAGAAAGTAATGCGGAAGACTTAAACTCATTAATAAAAACCAATTCAATAACTTCTAAAACCTCAACAACTATTATTATCCCCAAAATCTGGAAGTCATCATCACAAGAACATCTACTTCAAACTACTAAATTTAAGAGTATCTAAGAAGCTAAAATACATAAACAGCTAGTCCATGCCGGAACTTCAAGGCATCAAGACATGAAGAGGAGGATCCAGTCCAAGCTAGAAGCATTAGCTCACCCTGATATCCCGAGTAATGAAGACTTGCTAGAGTTGCGGTTAAGTTGAAGACAACGGTACGTTTGCTGCACTCCAAAATTAACAAAGAAAACAAATACAAGTAGGGGTCAGTACAAACACAAGTACTGAGTAGGTATCATCGGCCAACTCAAAATAGAAAACAGTATATATCAGATAACATCATAAAATCAACTAATATCCTTAGCATGCAGCATTTACAATTACCATAACCCTTAGTTACAACACCAAGCACATCAATGAGGACTCACGCCTCCTCATCATACTCATTTGGGAATTAGGTTCATTAGATTGAGTATATTAACATCTTTCAAGATTCAATATCTTTATTCCTCCCGTGTCGGTACGTGACACTCCGCTCCTCATACACTATCCTGGTGTCGGAACGTGACACCCGATCCATATTCTATCCTGGTACCGAAACGTGGCACCAGATCCATATTCTATCCTGATACCGGAACGTGGCACCCGATCCATATACTATCCTGGTGTCGGAATGTGACACTCTGATCCTCATATACTATCCTAGTACCGGAACGTGGCACCTGATCCATATACTATCCTGGTGTCGGAACGTGACACTCCGATCCTCATATACTATCCTGGTACCGGAACGTGGCACCCGATTCCCTAATCTCACTACCTTCATTCATCAAGCCTTCTTTTATACCATGGCATTATCTTTAACAAAGTAGATTAGGGTTTCTTAAGGTTTAGGATTCAATAGCTTCATCATGCTTTTTTTATCACAATTACATAATCACATTCATGCAAGCATACAATTAAGCATATAGAAGGGTTTAAAATACTACCAATACATATCATTCACTATTAAGAGTTTACTACGAATAGTATAAAAACCATAACCTACCTCCACCGAAGATTAGTGATCAAGCAAGCAAATTCCCCAAGCTATGTTCTTCGTTTTCTCTCTCTCTTGATCGATCTCCCTCTCTTGGTCTTTCTTATTCTTTCTATTTTTCTTATTCAAACCCACTTTCCTTTACCCTAATTGGCATATAATTAAGTATAGAAGAAGGATGAATCTACCCACTAATTAACTCAAGGCTACCTCTTTTAATTCCCAAGTAATTGAGTTATTAATAATAAACCACTAACTTTATAATTATAAGTCGGAACAGTCCAAAACGCCCCTTAAAATAATTACAGAAATCCGACCCAGCCTGGGATTATGTAGCCTGTGATAGGCCGTCGTACCTACGACGGTCCGTCCTGCTACTCCGTCACAGAGTTCAGAGACTCACTTCCATTAAAGGGTCTGTGACGATCCGTCGTACCCACGACGGTCTGTCCTGCCATTCCGTTACGAAGTTCAGAGAGTCGATTTTAGTACCCAAATTTCAGAATTGTAAGTGTTTTCGAACGAAACCCCCACGATGGTCCGTTGTGCCCACAACAGTTCGTCATGAGATCCTTCGACTTAGCAAGTTTTTCCAGAAATAAAATCTGCAGCTCAAAACGACTAAACAGGTCGTTACATTTCTGAGACATATCATTACATGGTATCATATTGCATTGCATTTCATCCCATCATTCATTCTTGATGATTATATGTTCGTTTGGTGTTTGGGAAATAATTAAATGTTGATTTCCTTTATTGATGAAACTTAAATAGTAAGTGTATTATATATATATATATATACTTGTATAATTCAAGATTATTTTCTTATATAACTCCCGTCACTACTTCTTCATTGTCGATCAATGAGACATACTGGGTACACGTTGTTTCGTACTCATACTACACTTGTTGCACTCTTTGTGGTGCAGAGTCGATCCCGAGTAAGAGCACATCTCGTGGAGCAAATTGAATCCGAGCTTGAAGTTCTTGGAGTTGTGGTGAGCTGCTTGGATGTTCCGTGGCCCACACCTCCCTCTATCTTTTATTTATTCTGTTATTAGTATTCACACAGGATATCCCTTATGTTAGATTTGTCATTTAGCTTCAGACTTGCATCGAATTTTAGAAGCTCTTGTATTTAAGACACCAATTCTTGGGGTGATATATTTTAGCTTCCGCATTTCGTACTTATAAGGAACTCAATATTGGAGATTCTTGCTAAGTGTTAGTCTTTTTACTCATTTGTTGGTTTAGTTGGGTTAATATGTTGGGTTGGCTTACCTATTGGTTGGGAACATAGGTGCCATCACGACTTGCAAAATTTGGGTCGTGACAGCAAACTTTTGATTAAGGTTGAGTACAATACTTACCATCCCATTACATTCCTTTATTTTTTTAATATCACTAATTGATTGAAGTCTCGATAAGATAGAAAGTTGAATAACTAAAACGCTAAGGTAGTTTCAAACCACTATAACTTCGAACACTCAAAAGTCCATTCTTGGACAACCCATTGTCTTTTAACCATTGATAGCATTAATGTCATTTATTTTAAAAGCTTAAGAATTCTAATCTACATGACACCAATAGCGAAATCATTGCACCAAACTCTAGATTAACCTAAATTCACATAATAAATAAAAACAGGAATATAAAAAATAAAGCTTAAAACATGTACTCAAAATTAGAAATTAATAACATAAGCATAAATTACTGACTGCAAAAAAACATGTCAACATTTGTAACAATACGGCGAGAATGTTGATGCTAATTGGACCCCTCTCACTGCCGAGTTTGACTATAGATGATAGGTTATCAAAGATGGCCAACTTATGCGTGAGCCATCGCTCAGAGAGACCACCAAGAGGTGGATGTCCCTGCACTTGTCTATTGATGGAGAGGGTGCCGACTGGGTGACTGAGCCGAAGGGGGCCATCAAGAAGGCCAACCTGACTTCACGGCGAAGTTCTTGTGGTTGATTGTCCTCCACTGCCTTTTCCCCACAGCTGATAATATCGTCACATGGGACCGAGCAGTACAGATGGCGGCAATGATAGTCGGGTTCGAGGTGGAATTTTTCGTGGCTTCTACAGGCGGTCATGCATGAATGGGTTTTTAAGGTCACAACTACTTACCCTTTCCCGTGCATGATATTTTCTCTATGCAGATCTATAGGTGTGCCTATATGGCATGTTGATCAGCTCAAGACCCCTCTGGACACTGTTGATATGGGCCTCATCAGAGATGAGGCCAATGATTTGGCTCCACGTAGAGGGCCCCGTCCAGAGCTGCCTCCACTTGGTGACAGTCTGGCTGATACGGTAGCACAGGCCCACACGGATATGCAGATGGCTTCCACTGACACTACCCCGGTCGATTCTATCCTGGGTAGTATCCCCGCCCTGAGCTCCTCTCACTCAGCCCCTTTACTCGCTCTGGTCCCGCTTTCTAGGGCCCAGAAATTAGAGGCGCAAATGGCTACACTTCTGCATCATATCTAGCCTGATGCAGAGGTCTATTACCAAGGCAGAAGAGTGCTTGGAGCGGAGAATGGTCCAGCACACAGAGCAGAAGATCGCTGAGGTTCATCAGCGCTTGGACGCCTTTGAGTTGCGAGTGTTAGCCCGTCCAGCCCCTCCGGTGGATGTGTCGACCCTTTAGGCTGCGGTCGACAGTCTTCGTGCAGATATTGATATGATATTAGAGGCTAGGGTGCCTGAGTCTGAGGCCCCTTCTGTAGAGACTGCTTAAGACACAGTGATGGCGGCCCTATTCGCCACTTCAGAGATTCACCCACCTTCCCCTATTTGTACTGAGCTAGAACTTGTCTGGTTAGTCCTACTAAAAGTAAGCTGTAATAGACAATTAGGAAAGGATCATAGGCCATTATTCAATATAGCCCATTTTTAGCCTAAATAAAAGAAAACCAAATGAAATTTATCCTTCTTTGATCCAATTGATTTGAGCTTAAATTAGAGCTTTATTTCTCACCTTAACTGATCTTTTCTAGGAATAATGTGTTGGCCCTGGTCCTTCCTTGGATATGTGAACCTCAGCTTATGCCAAAAGCATAAGTTGAGGGTGGCTAATGCAGTAAACAACCTTTTTATGGCCCTGACCCAACTTTATGTATTGTGTACTTTGACTCATGGCTTAGGGTGGCTATTATGAGGAATGCTCTGGAAAGTGGGGTTGAAAGAATAAAGAGAGAGAAAGAACAAAAGTAAAGTTACTCAAAAATTAGTTGAAAGAAAAGTAAAAATGAAAATAAAAATATATAAGCAAGAAAAGAAGAGAGTCACTTACACAAATGAAGAAAAAAGGGAAAATAGCAAGGTGAAAGAATGTGGGAAACTGGGAAAAATAAAATGTTTGAAAATGGTATGTTTAGACCATATGTCAAGGAGGGCAAAAAGTCACAAAAGTATACCTAAATATACCCTACCCGACCCTGAGCCTATGTTACAAGCTAAGAAAGTCCAATCGTGATCCTAAGAGTTGTATAGCGAACTTAAAGCATTGAAAATAAGGGCAAACTTATGGCAATAGGTATGAATGAGTGTGAATTTTTTCTGAGAGTGAGTGTTGAAAAGTAATCCTTATACTCAAACTGAAAATCATTTTATGAAAAATGAGGATTTTGTTTTGAAGTGAGGATTGCATTCCCGGAAATATTAGCACCTCGGTGAGAAATTGAAGAGGATAGGTGTTACTGCATGGTGAGTCTGTGTCATGGTCTGATTCCACATAATTCAAGCCTAATAGTGATAGCATGCATAAATATGATGAGATTAATCGGGATTAATAGCCAAATGATTGCAAAGGATAAAACATGGATACTATTGTACAAAGCTTGTGTATTGAGTCATAGTGCGTCGCTTGAGGACAAACAACGAATTTAAGTTGAGGGTGTTGAAATATCGTGGTTTCACGGTATTATTAATACTTTTTCCTTAAGTTTAGTGTGTCCAAAAGTCTTTTTGTGCTAATTTTTATATAAGTTTCTCCTTTTTTTCAGGAAATCTGTCCAAAGATGAATGCGGAGGTTTTTGAGCGAAGAAATGCAGAAGAAATCACCTACGGACCTTGTGACGGTCCGTCCTGCAGGTTCATCATGAAGATCAGAGAAGTAGCCCAGTACCCATATTTCAAGAGTTCAAGTGTTTTGAAACGGAGACCCTCGACGGACCGTTGTGCTGGTAACGATCCGTCATACCTGCCGTCGAGGGTAATGAAGAGAGAAGCAGAAGAAATTCCATAAAGTATGGGATGACAGAGTCCATGATGGTCTGTCGTGATGTCCGTCGATCTAGCCGCGTTTTTGACAGATTTCCAGCAAATAGAGTCCTTGTTTATTTAGGTTTTTATTTTTCTATAAATAGTTCGAAAAACCTCATTTTTGAGGTTAAACTCTGGATCATTATTAGACCTTTAAATATTGGGAGACTCTTGATTATTTTGTAGACTCTTTGAGAGATTATTGATTATCTTGAGACTTTTATCATTGTTTGTTGGTGACTTTTGCTAATTAATCAAGTGAACTTTCGGATTTTACTCTTTCTCATCGAACAAAGTGCATGAATTCTTATGACTATGGGTAACTAAACTCCATAACTAGGGTTGTGGGAACCATAGTCTAATAATGAGGTAAAACCTAACTAAAATAACAATTCTGGATAGTGTCTTGCATGTATTGAAATTCTTTCATTTAGAAGTCTTTTTAACGAATGGCCAACGTTAGAACTTGCCTTAATGCTACATTCCGGACCAAGGAGGTAGATAATAGGAAAAGAATTATCAACATAGATTTAATGTATACTATTTAATAGGCTAGCATTGATTGGTACAAGGTAATAACTTAATCAAATATCGAATACGATGCTTAATATGAGGTAAAGATAAGAGTTAGGATAGCAACACACGTAGCCGGACCAAGGTACGGAGTGAAATTTTCTAGATGCCGGACCAAGGATTTAGAAATACATAACTTATCACTTTGCATGCAATTTACTAGGAAAGAATTGTTATAGTTAGACTTATCAAGTTATGAACCTGTGGGGAATACGTAAACCCTAGTTACTTTGATTAATTGAATAAACTCCAACATTCGAAGCTGTTAGTTGTCTCCTTTTATTTCGCTAGTTATTTTCATTTATTTAGGAATAGAAACCCCCCTTCTTATCATTTTATGTTTTCGAAGGAAGTAATTGACTGAACAATTGTAATAATAGATTGAAGTTAAGTCTAAATTATTTTCCTCGTGGGAACGATCCCGACCTCACTAGTTGGGTTATTTACTTGACACGACCGCTTCACTTCTTATTTGGGAAGTAAGTTTGAGCATATCAAGTAATAATTTCCTTTATGGGACACTGTACATTCAGTGGACTCAATTTTCTTTCGTTCAGAATTTTTTTTCTATTGTTTCTTATCACTTTTTGATTGTTTTTTCTCTCCTACTCTTAATTTTATATTTTCAGAAATACTCATTCAACTTAGTTGTTTTTTACCAAGTTCTTCTATGTTTTGTTCTAAGTATCTTACGAATACAAGATGAACAACAATCTTAAGGAAATTACTTTACTTTTGGTATGTATTTTACAAATTGAGAGAAATATATCATGGAAGTAGAAGATTAATGCGTTTATCTTAAAAATTTAATGCTTTGTTTTGTAAGGTCGAAGTGAGAATGCATTAGAAAAATTGGTGGTATTTCAGTTAAAGACTACACTAGGTAACTTTCTTAATTATTTATCTAAGGAGAAAATTTGTTTCTAAAACATAAAATTTTTTATATTTATCATGTATGATTTTTAATGAATTTTCCTTGTCAAAAAGTGTTGCCTTTAAAATTCTGTAGTTTGAAGAATGTGAGATGCACATTTTTTTTGCTAAAACAGTACGTCAAAATGTCATAGTTGGAAGGTTGTTTCAAAAGAAAAACATTTCTATGTGATAAAGAATATGTTATATTCTGTTTGGCGATAAAAAACTTTGTAGTTTTGTACTCTTGATAAATTGGACTATGTAATGATTTGATGAATATAAAATCTTCACCCAATAAATCGTTGTTGTACTTATGGTTTTCTACAAACTTCGTTGTTGAATAGAAACAAATTGTAAACATCTTTTGTCTTTATTATTAGCATTCCAAATATTATGTGATATGTCTAACTATGATAGAGTGACTTAAAGTGTGTGAGTTTTTACAAAAACTTTCCATCACAGTTTGATAGTCTAGGAAAATATGTGAAAAAACTATTTTAAAATACTTGAAAAACATTTTTGACTTCACGTTTAGAATGTGGGGGTTCTTTGCTTATTTCAAAGATATAATTAGACTTAGTATCTAATTTAAATTTGGAGCACAAGATATGAAATTCAATGATAATTTTGTGTTAATTTAGACCCAAAAAGTTCTTGGAGTATTTTGGATATTGTGGTTGTTGAGTTTCTCTTATACTAGTTTATGGTATGACTAGTATGAAACTATCAAATTATATGTATACTTATTCAAAATGATTGAACTCTTTGATGAAAAAGTTTTGCTTAAAATGTTGGATTTTTCATGTAAATATATGTCTATTAAATATAATTATTTTTATAGACATGAATATTGGTTAATAGTCATTTGTCATGTTTTGTAACAAAAAACATTTGGACTATATTGCCTTTATTGTCCTGATGAAACTTTATTCATGGGTATTTCTAGAACAATCAAATTGAAAGTTATGGAAAATTCCTTCTAAAAAGAACATTTTAAAAGGTACTAGCTCTAAACAATGTTTGTATCAGATAAAATTCTATGAAGTTGGAACAAAGTATTCGTGAGAAAAACTAGATCGTGTAGAGCTTTTCAAACTCAATATTTTTATTTGTTCTTACTAGCTTGAGCTAAACTGTTTGTGACATGAACACTTGGGGCATGTCAATTAAAAAATCTAACAGTTTTAACTAACTTTGAGTGAAACAAATAAAAATTTCAAGTGTGTGAAACCTAAGTGTGCGGAGCATTCTTATAAACATGTTGAAAGACATTCTAATACCTTAGAGTTTATTTTACACTAACATTTGTGATATGGATTCGACATCACCTTGTGGTAGCAAAAAGTAACTTGCAACTTTTATTGTCAATTTCATTTTATACGATGATGTTTGTTGAATTTTATGGATGAAGCAATAAAAATGTCTAGGAAATATAAAATTGAAGTTGAAATCAATTCAAAAAAGATACAAAGTGATAGAAATGAATAATATAAATCTCCTCTTGCATAAATATGTTTGGAAAGTGGATTTATCCAACAAACTACTATCCTACTTACCTAAATCTAATGGAATAAGAGAGAGAAAAAAGCAGAACTTTGAAGGAAATGAATGCTTTGTCTTTTTATAAGAAAGGAATAATAAAGTTTGTTAGAAGACACAATCTAATTCATATGAGAAATTGAAAGGGAGGTAATCCAACTTGAAATGTTTGAAAGTATTGAGGTGTCTAGACAAATTCCAAGTTCCTATTCCTAACATGATTAATATAAGATCTAAGACTGTAGCTATAAAATCAGACTTGAATAGTCTAGTGAAGGTTCCGAAAGACCTTGAAAAGAAAAGAGGAGAACATATTTAATAAATAGATTCAAAGGTGTAATTAAATTTCAAATGACATCTACTTCCTTCAAATATGATTTCATAACTTTCTTGTGTCATCTGTACAGTCCTCTTTTTGGAAAGATGTTGTCAATAGTGAGATTTGTTCAATCTTAAGCAATCCTATTGGAAGCTTATTGATCTTTAATAAGGAAATAACCCTTTGGATTCAAAGTGAATCTAAGATGTATCTTTTACCCGGAGCTAGAACAACTAGTTCTTCCTGGACCGATTCAACGTCAAAAAAGGGCAAAACTTTTTTCCAAAGGCTTTAGATGAAAACAAGGTTTAGATCGTTGAGACACATGCTTGCCAGTAACTAGAATTACATTCATTTGGATTCTATTTGTGTTAGATGTGGTATATGATCTCCGAATTCATCAAATGAATGTTGAAAAGTTCTCTTAAATGGAGAATAGGAGGAAGAAATAGACATAGAAAAACCCGAGGGTTTTGTGGTTCCTGGAAAAAAAAGTTTGTGAACTTGTTAAGTCACTTTATAGTGTAATACAAGCACCCAAATAAGGACAACAAGAAATTTGACAAAACCATATCGGAAAATTTATTTATAAATAATGGAATTGATAGATGTGTTCACATTAAAATTACAAGGTCGTTGTTTCTTTCTATATTTGTTTTATGTTGATCATAAATAGTGACACTAACTATTGCCAATCTGTGTTAAGAAAATCAAAAATTACTAGTTGTAATAAATCATTCAGAAACACGAAGTAACTGAGATTTTTTGAACCAGTAAATAAAATGAACAGAAAGTTATTTGTAAAAAATAATTTAATCTGTAAAACTTACCAGAAATACTCTTTTTAAAACTTCAGGAAGAAAATCAAGTCCACAGAATTCACAGTGTCCCCTTAAGGAAATTATTCCCCTCTAGTATCCGAGGTTTGATTTGGAATATAACCTCCCAGGGTAAAATGATCTTAATCAGTAGAGTATAGATACCAAAAACTCTACTGTCAGCGAATCAATCCACAGCAGGAAAGCACACGAAGAAATATGTGTTTTTAAGAAGAAGGAAGATCAGAAAATTCGTTGGGAGATATTCTGAAGACTGAATGGTATTTATAGGCAAGAATAATATATTTTGAAAGGTTGCTACCCTTTCAGAATTGACACGACCATTAATGAAAGGTTGCAAACTTTCAAATGGTATTGACTGTTCCTGAAAGTTGCAACCTTTCAGAACAGTCATGGCGGATAATTTTGAATATAACGAAATTTAAAACGGGTCACTTGCGCGGATCCGAGTCAGGTCGGGTTAACTAAAAAGTTGAAAACATTTCGGTTATATTCTGTTATCAACTAATTTATTGAAAATAATTTTTGGCCATTTAAATTAATTAATAAATAATTAAAATAAATTTTGTCTAAAAAATTATCTCTCGATCGATCATTTGCCAAAGCCAAAGCCGAAGCCGAAGCGAGTGAGCGATGACGACGACGGCGCGAGGGGGGTCCCTCTTTCCAACCCTTTTAACAATTAATAGGAGTGTTTATTTCTTTAAATTCTCCTATTTTCATTTTCATTACCTATGAGGGAGTATTGCCTTTTTCAATAAAACATTAGAGGACTTTTCAAGTTCCCAACCTTTCAAGTTCTAAACTTTTCAAATTACTCTCCTTCCCTCTATTTCCCATCAATTCTTGCTACATACCCAACAATCCCCCACATTGATGGGGAATAGTTATAACATAGGAATGCACGGACAATTTTATACTTTACAAGCAAGGATTAATTGCATCTGGATAAGTAGGTTTCCCCTTGGACTTTCCGTAGTGAACATATGTCGGATATACTCGGTCAATCGGTAGATGTGATATCTTTGAACCGTCGAACTTTGGTGTATATCTAGAGAACCATATGTCACACAATTAACCCTTTACTGTTTATGATTCTTACGGTTGTGTTCGTTTCAGCCATGAACACCTCCTGGTTTCATGAGTGTATAGAGAATAGGCTTTTGACATAAAATTCTCTTTGAAGCGGCTTCCATTTCACACTCACATAGGTGATTTCTAACCGTGTCATCTCGTAAATACACTATTTGGTAAAATCTATCAAACTTAGCAAATCATTAAAAACTTTAAGCTTTATTACCTCATTAACAAGCCTTAAAGTCGTATCCTTTTCCTGAACATTGTCTTCATCATGAGAATGGATTTAGTTAATTGACAATGTCGAACCGTTAGCCACAACTTTGTTTTTCTCCTTGAATCTAGCTCTTGGGATCTCCAGTCGTCTAGATAGAGTTACTGTCATGCTGACTTGTCCTAAGCCGTAAACCCATTCCCTTAGATGATATTTCAACTGCCTCTCTCACTAGGCCTTTTGTTAGTGGATCTGACACATTATCGCTTGACTTTACATAGTCAATTGTGATAATTCCACTAGAGAGCAGTTGTCTTATGGTGTTATGTCTACGTCGTATATGACTAGACTTCCTGTTGTACATAAGGCTCCCTGCCCTAGCTATTGCTGCTTGACTATCGCAATGTATGCGAATTGGTCCAACAGGTTTGGGCCAGAATGGAATATCCTCTAGGAAATTCCGGAGCCATTCTGCTTCTTCACCAGCCTTATCCAAAGCAATGAATTCAGATTCCATTGTGGAGCGAGCAATACATGTCTGTTAAGACGATTTCCAAGAGACAGCTCCTCCACCAAGTATGAATACATAACCACTCGTAGATTTTACATCATATGACCCGGTGATCCAATTTGCATCACTATATCCTTCAATCACAACATGATATTTATTATAATGCAAAGCATAATGTTGTGTCCATATTAGATAACCCAACACACGTTTCATAGCCATCCAGTGAGTTTGATTCGGATTACTAGTGTAGAAACAAAGTTAACTAATAGCACATGTTATATCTGGTCGCGTGCAATTCATAATATACATCAAACTTCCCAACACTCTGGTATTTTCCAATTGAGAGTCACTTTGACCTTCATTCTTTTTAAATGTACAAGTTAAATCAATTGGACTTTTGACTACATTGAAATTCAAGTAATTGAACTTATCCAATACTTTTTCAATATAATGAGATTGAGATAATGCTAGTCCCTTGGGAGTTTTGATTATCCTGACCCGTAAGATCAAATCAGCAACTCCTAAGTCTTTAATATCGAACTTGCTGGACAACATTCGCTTAGTAGCATTTATATCATCAATTTCTTTACTCATTATTAACATGTCATCAATATACAAACAAACAATGACTTCATGATTCATAACGTTTTTAATATAAACACATTTATCACATTCATTAATGTTGAATGCATTTGCCAACATTATTTGATCCAATTTAGCATGCCATTGTTTGGGTGCTTGCTTGAGTCAATAAAGTGACTTCACAAGTCTGCACACTTTCTTTTCTTTACCAGGAACTATAAACCCTTCAGGGTGTTCCATGTAAATTTCTTCCTCTAACTCTCTATTTAAGAAGGTTGTCTTTACATCCATTTGGTGGTTTTTAAGATCATGCACTGCTGCTAGTGCTATTAACATCCTAATTGATGTTATCCTTGTTACTGGAGAATATGTGTCAAAGTAGTCCAGACCTTCCTTTTGTATGTACCCTTTGACTACTAGTGTAGCTTAATATTTGTCAATAGTCCCATCAGGTTTCATTTTCCTTTTAAAGATCCATTTTGATCCTAAAGGTTTATTTCCTGGAGGAAGATCAGTCAATTCCCAAGTGTGATTGCTTAAAATTGATTCAATCTCACTATTGACTGCTTCTTTCCAATAAGTTGACTCTGACGAAGACATAGCTGCTTTAAATGTTTGACACTCATTTTCAAGCAATAGAGCTACAAAATCTAGTCCGAAAGAAACAGATTTTCGTTGTCGAGTACTTCGCAAGGTTCCTTACTAGTTAGAATATTTTCCATTGATTTTTCTCATGGTCGTTTAGGTCTTTCACTTGTTGACTCACTATAAGTTTTATACGGATACATGTTTTCAAAAAACTCTGCATTATCTGGTTCAATAATCGTATTAACATAAATCTCAGGAGTATCAGATTTGTAAACCAAAAATCGACAGGCTTTACTATTCACAGCATACCCAATAAAGACACAATCTATTGTTTTGGGTCCAATTTTAACCCTCTTAGGTAAAGGAACCTCTACCTTGGCTAAACACCCCCACACTTTGAAATATTTCAAATTGTGTTTTCTTCCTTTCCACAACTCATATGGAATTGATTGTGTTTTTCGATGGGGTACTCTATTGAGTATTTTATTAGCTGTAAGGATGGCTTCCCCCCAAAGATTTCGCGGTGAACCAGAATTGATCATTAAGGCATTCATCATTTCCTTTAATGTTCTGTTCTTTCGTTCTGCCAAACTATTTGACTGCGGTGTATAAGGTGCAGTAGTTTGATGAATAATACCATATTCCAACCATATCTCTACAAAAGGAGATTCATATTCTCCACCCCTCTCACTCCGAATCATTTTTATCTTTAGATTGAATTGATTTTCCACTTCATTTTGTTATTGCTTAAATGCATCAATTGCTTCATCCTTACTATTAAGCAAATATGCATAACAAAATCGAGTGCAGTCATCAATAAAAGTTATAAAATACTTTTTCCCACCACGAGATGGTGTTGACTTCATATCGCATATATCTATGTGAATTAAGTCTAAAGTTTTAGAATTTCTTTCAACAGACTTGTAATGATGTTTAACAAACTTACTTTCCACACAAATTTCACATTTCGACTTATCGCATTTAAAATCAGGCAATGCTTCTAGATTAACCAATTTTCGCAAGGCTTTGTAATTTACATGTCCCAAACGGGCATGCCATAAATCACTTAACTCCAATAAGTAAACAGAAGCAGAATTTTTGTTAATACTGTCAATAACCATTACATTTAGTTTGAAAAGACCCTCACTGAGGTAGCCCTTTCCTATAAACATTTCATTCTTACTTATTACAGCTTTATCACTAACTAGGACACACTTAAACCCGTTCTTAATGAGTAGTGCAGCAGAAACTAAATTCTTCCTAATAGTAGGGACATGCAAAATATTGTTTAAAGTCAACACTTTGCCGGATGTCATTTTCAACATTACTTTCCCAGTTCCTGCAATCCTTGCTGTTGCTGTGTTTCCCATGAATAAATCTTCATCGTACTCAGCAGGAGTGTACGTTGCAAAGGCTTCTTTTGCAGAGCAAATATGTCTAGTAGCACCTGAGTCGAGAAACCACTCCTTGGGATTTCCAACTAAGTTACATTCTGATATCATTGTACACAAGTCAACTGCATCTTCCATCTTTTCCACGATGTTTGCTTGACTTTTGCCTTTGTCTTTGTTTTTGTCCTTTCTTGGAGCATGACAATCAGAAGATCTATGACCAGCCTTGCCACAATTATAACAGTTGCCTTTGAATATCTTCTTGGCCTGTTCTGACTTCTGCCCGTTGGACTTCTTTCTCTTTTTGTCTTTGGTAGGAGCTTCTTCAACAATATTAACTCCAATGATTGTTGAACTCTTACGCGACTTCTTTTCGGCATTTGTGTTATCTTCCTCAATCTTGAGACGAATCACAAGATCTTCAAGCTTCATTTCTTTACGCTTGTGCTTTAGATAATTCTTGAAATCATTCCACGAAGGAGGCAACTTCTCGATCATTGCAGCCACTTGAAAAACTTCATTTACTACCATATCTTCAGCAATCAGATCATGGAGAATAAGTTGAAGTTCCTGCACTTGTGATACAACAGTTTTACTATCTATCATTTTATAGTCTAAAAACTTTGCGACCACAAATTTTTTCAAGCATGCATCTTCTGTCGTATATTTCTTCTCAAGTGCATTCCACAACTCTTTTGAAGTTGTTATTGCACTATAGACATTATATAAGTCATCCTCTAAAACACTCAAAATGTAACCCTTACATAGGAAGTCTGACTGTTTCCATGCTTCAACAATCCTAAATTTTTCCATGTCTGGCATATCATCAGCAGGTACTGGAGTATCTTCACTTGTAAATTTCTGCAGACCAAGAGTGGTAAGCCAGAAACATACTCGTTGCTGCCATCCTTTGAAATTCACACCTGTGAATTTACCCGGTTTCTCTGCTTGTGATACAAGAGTTCGGGTTGGTGCAGCAACAGCCACTGTAACACCAGTGTTTTCCATTTCTGATAAACAAAATTGATACAATATAAGTGAGCAATAAATTATAATTGCAGACTTAAAGGAGTATAAAATCACAAAGATTTTTGTCTCCACCAGAAACACAAATTTAAATAATTTCCTTAAGATTGTTGCCAATCTGTGTTAAGAAAATCAGAAATTACTGGTTGTAATAAATCATTCAGAAACACGAAGTAATTGAGATTTTTAGAACCAGTAAATAAGATGAACAGAAATTTATTTGTAAAAAAAATTTAATCTGTAAAACTTACAAGAATCTAGAATACTCTTTTTAAATATTCAGGAAGAAAATCAAGTCCACTGAATTCACAGTGTCCCCTCTAGTATCTGAGATTTGATTTGGAATATAACCTCCAAGGGTAAAATGATCTTAATCAGTAGAGTATAGATACCAAAAACTCTACTGTCAGCGAATCAATCCATAGCAGGAAAGTACACGAAGAAATATGTGTTTCTAAGAAGAAGGAAGATCACAAAATTCGTTGGGAAATATTCTGAAGACTGAATGGTATTTATAGGCAAGAATAATATATTCTGAAAGGTTGCTACCCTTTCAGAATTGACACGACCATTAATGAAAGGTTGCAAACTTTCAAATGGTATTGATTGTTCCTGCAAGTTGCAACCTTTCAGAACAGTCATGGCGGGAAATTTTGAATATAGCAGAATTTAAAACGGGTCACTTGCGCGAATCCGAGTCGGGTCAGGTTAACTAAAATGTTGAAAACATTTCGGTTAAATTCTTTTATCAACTAATTTATTGAAAATAATTTTTGGCCATTTAAATTAATTAATAAATAATTAAAATAAATTTTGTCCAAAAAATTATCTCTCGATAGATCATTTGCAAAAGCCAAAGCCAAAGCCGAAGTGAGCGACGACGACGACGGCGCGAGGGGGTTCCCTCTTTCCAACCCTTTTAACAATTAATAAGAGTGTTTATTTATTTAAACTCTCCTATTTTCATTTTCATTACCGATGAGGGACTATTGCTTTTTTCAATAAAGCATTACAGGACTTTTCAAGTTCCCAACCTTTCAAGTTCTAAACTTTTAAAATTACTCTCCTTCCCACTATTTCCCATCAATTCTTGCTACATACCCAACACTACCAACAAAAATTCCATTAATAAATGTTAGAAATAAAGTTGTATTTGAAAAATCTTGGAGTTGCTTATGTGATCTTAGGTATAATAATTCTTAGAATCTCATAATGTTTAACATTTTCACGGTCTCATTGCACTGAAAAGGTACTTGACTGTACAAATATTTTTATTTCAATATTGTCAAGTCCCTAACAAATGTGAGCTTTGCATTTAAAATGAGTGAAGGAAAAATTGACTCACAATTGGATTGTGATAGCATATTGAGAATTATGATCTATATCATGAAGTGTGTGCGGGAGATATAGCATATGTTATTAATGAATTGAGTCGATTCATGAGTGATACCAATCGAACTCATTATATTAAAATAAATTGAGTTTCCGGGTATTTAAGAAATACTCAAAAATAGGTCTTGTATTATAAAAATATCAAAAAATATTCAAAGGATATAGTAATGCATATAGGATCACCGGACAAATGAAGTAATATTCACAAGTTGATATGTATTTCCTCTTGGTAGAGGAGCAATCTCTTGGAAATCTTCCAAAAAGACATGTATCACTAGCTCTACAATGATCTCTAAGCTTGGCGCTCTAAATAAGGTCGTTGAATAAGTTGAAGGACTATAGAATTTCTTGATAAATATTCTTTTTTGGCCCAAACAATTGGTATCAACATGCATACACTTTGATAGGAAAGATGCAATCGGTAGGGCATTCAAAATGATGTATAACAAAAAGTCTCATCATATTATGACACTGATATAATATATTAAGAAAAACACCACTCTCTATTGAAATTATCACAAGTGACTTTGTAAATCTCGTGGATAATGTGTCGTATCCACTTATAAAAATGGCGGACTAGAGAGACATTTGAAAGATAATATAAGAGAATGGATTTACAACTTAGGACAAGTAATTATCGCGGTAACTCTATCTAGAATACTGGATATCCCCAGAGCTAGATTCAAGGAAAAAAAAGAAACTGATGACTCACTATATGGCATTGTTAACCAACTCAATCCATTCCCATGATGAAGACAATGCTCATGAACAATGATACAACATTGAAGCTTGTTAATGAGTTAATAAAGCTCAATGTTTTTAATGATTTGCTAAATTTGGAAGATCTGACCAAATATTTTATTATGCGATAACACATTTGGAAATCACCTATGTGAATGTGAAGTGTATGCCACTTCAAAGAAGATGATATTCAAAAGCCCATATCTCTATACACTCATAAAATATGGAGGTGTTCATGGTTGAAACAAACACAATTGTAAGAACCATAAATACTTAAGGGTTAATTTTTTGACATATGATTGTCTAGGAATACACTAAAGCTCGACAATTCAAATATATTCCATCTACCAATTGATAGAGTATATCTGACATATGTTCACTAAGAAAAGTCCAAAGGGAAACCTATTTATCAAGATACAATAAATTCTAGCTTGTAAAATACATATACTTGTATGTTTCATTGTCTTGAATTCATTCCCCATTCATACGAGGGATCTTTAGGTTTTAAAAGGTGTGTATGGAAAATTAAAAGTTGCGAATTTCATGAAGAGTTGTCTTTTATGCAAAGTTGCGACCTTTGTGCAGAGTTGTGACCTTTATGAAATGTTGCAAATTTTAGAAAAATGACTTTTATGAAAAGTTGTGAGTCTTATGAAAGGTTGTGACCTTTCCAAAAGATTGTGATTTTTCTAAAGGTTTATGACCTTTCCGGTAAGGCACAATAAGAACCTTTTCACACTACTCTTTGTTTTTTATAAATTGAGAGATTTCCTCTCATTTTAGTTGACTCATTTTTTTTTACTTCATCTACTACTACTAAACATACTTATGAATGTGTACTTTACTGCTACTGAGTTATTTTGTGACACCATGGTTTTAGGTACCGATACACTAATGAGTAAGATCGCTCTATCCTAGGAGGATATATTTCGTTAACTTCGGATACTTGAGTAATAATTTCACTATGGTGACATTGTGCATTTAGTCGGTTCAATTTTATTTCTTTGAGAAAATATTTTTACATTGTTTCTAATCAATTTCCGATTCTATTTTTCTCTACTTGTCTTAATTTTCTAGTTTTTAAAATACTCTTTCAACTTTGTTATTTTTGACCAAGTTCTTCAAAGTTATGTTCTAAGTATCTTGGGGTTACAAGATGAACAATAAAAACTTCTAATAACGTATGATAAGTTTGATAACAGTTGAATAATTTATACAATATGCGCAGATATCCATATGGCAATTGTCTAAGTTCAAATAAGTTTAAATAAATATTCCTAAAAGATTGTTCTTTTAATGATATATCTGTATTGAGTTACTTTATCTTCTATCTATCATATTGTTGCGAACACATACATATTTGTTCATTTTCACCCTTTTTGTTTTATTTTTAGTTTTTCAATAATTTGTTATGAATGAGATTAACAACATTTTACAATAAAAAAAAAGAGTTCCATTTATACTTGTGCGACACTAATCCTAATAATTTTCTTAAATATGAGCAATCTATAATACTTGTAGTTTTCTGGATTGTTAAAACTAAAATGGTTAGTGTGATGACCATTTTTCTTTTGAAGATTTTTGTCACGACCCAAATCGTGTCGTGAGTGGCACCCACATTTATCCTTCTATGTGAGCGAACCAACCAATCTAAACCCCAATCATTTACCAATAATGAATAGAAAATAATGCGGAAGACTTAAAACTCATTAACGAAATCAATTAACAACTTCTAAAATTTATTAATTAATATCCCCAAAATCTGGATGTCATCATCACTAGAACATCTATCCTCAAATTACTAAGACTAAGAGTATCTAAGAAACTAAACTTAAATAAAAAGCTAGTCCATGCCGGATCTTCAAGGCATCATGACATGAAGAAGAAGATCCATTCCAAGCTAGAAGCTTTAGCTAACCCTGAAATCCGGTGTAATGCAGACTGGCTAGAGTTGCGGTTGAGTTGAAGACGATGGTACGTTTGCTGTACTCCACAAATAACAAAGAAAGAAACATACAAGTAGGGGTCAGTACAAAACACAGGTACTGAGTAGATATCATCGGCCAACTCAAAATAAAAAACAGTATATATCAGATCATATCATAAATCAACTACAATACTCAATCTGTGGCAACAACATGCACACGAATCTTTGATAAATAACGTCAAGTACACTCATGAGGACTCAAGCCTCCATATCATATCATTTGGGAAATAGGTTCTTTTCATTCAAATTTATCAACATAATTTCAAGATTCATTATCTTTATTCCTCTTGTGTCGGTACGTGACACTCCAATCCACATCATACTATCCAGGTGTCAGAACGTGACACTCGGATCCCCTAATTCTAAATGTTGGTTCGTAACACCCGATCCCCTAATTCTACGTGTCGGTTCGTGACACCCGATCCCCTAATTCTACGTGCCGGTTCGTGACACCCGATCCCCTAATCTCATTCTGTTAATTCATCAAGCCTTCTTTCATACTAAGGCATCATCAATCTCATTACTTTAGTTCATCAAGCCTTCTTTCATACTAAGGCATCATCATTAACAAAGAGGTTTTTGTTCAAGATTTAGGATTCAATAGCCTCATCATGCTTATTTTATCACAATTACATAATCACATTCATGCAAGCATACAATTAAGCATATAGAAGGGTTTACAACACTACCCAATACATATCATTCGCTATTAAGAGTTTACTACGAATAGCATAAAAACCATAACCTACCTCTACCGAAGAATTTTCATCAAGCAAGCAATTTCCCAAAGCTTTGTTCTTCTTCTCGTTTCTCCTCTTTCTCGTTCTCTCTCACTTTGTTCTTTCTATTTTTTCTTATTCAACCCCTCTTTCTTTTACCCTAATTATCATATAATTAAGTATAAAAGATGGCAATAGTAACCCACTAATTAACTCAAGGTTACCTTTTCTAACCCCCAAGTAATTGAGTTATTAATATTAAACCACTAACTTTATAATTAAAACAGGAATAGTCCAAAACGTCCCTTAAAATATTTACAGAAATCCGACCCAGCCTGGGATTACGCAGCCTGTGACGGTCCGTCATGGTTTTGACGGTCCGTCCTGCAGGTCCGTCGCAAAGTTTAGAGAGTTAGTTTCTGTGGAAGGTGTGTGACGGTCCTTCGTGCCCACGGCGGTCCGTCATGCCATTCCGTTACGAAGTTCAGATAGTCGATTTCAGAACCCAAATTTTAGAATTCTAAGTGTTTTGGAACGAGATCCCCACGACGGTCCGTCGTGCCCATGACGGTTCATCGTGGGATCCGTCGACTTAGCCAGTTTTTCCTAAAATAAAACCTGCTGCTCAAAACGACTAAACAGGTCGTTACAATAGATACCAATTTACCCATCGTTCGTCCCCGAACGATCACAAAAAGAAAAACCAGGGCGAAACGGAGTACCTGAATCTATAAACAGGTGTGGGTATATTTCTTGCATATCGGCCTCTTTCTCCCAAGTGGCTTCTTCAACAGGTCGATTCTTCCATTGAACTTTGATGGATGCAATCTCCCTTGACCTCAGCTTGCGGACTTCTCTATCTAAAATAGCAATAGGCTCCTCCTCATAAGACAAATTTTCATCAAGCAGAACTGAATCCCAACGAATGATGTAATTCCCATCCCCATGTTATCTTTTCAACATAGACACATGAAATACCGGATGCACTCCGGACTGCCATGGAGGCAAGCCTAACTCATAAGACACCTCCCCTACACGCTTAAGTACTTCGAATGGTCCAATATACCTTGGGCTTAGCTTACCTCTTTTCTCAAACCGCATCACCCCTTTCATGGGCGAAACCTTCAGCAAGACTTGCTCACCCTCCATAAACTCCATGTCTCTAATCTTTCAATCCGCATATTCTTTCTGCCTGCTTTGAGCCTCTAAAAGCTTTTCTTGAATGCATTTTACTTTATCTAAAGATTCCCTCAGAAGATCAGTACCCAAGGTCTAACCTCAAATGCATCAAACAAACCAATGGGAGACCTACATCTCCTCCCATACAATGCTTCGAATGGATCCATATCAACACTTGAGTGATAGCCATTGTTGTATGATAACTCTACTAAGGGTAAGAAGTTATCCCAATGACCACCAAAGTCCATCACACATGCACGAAGCATATCCTCCAAAACTTGAATCGTTCGCTCAGACTGACCATCGGTCTGAGGATGGAACGCAGTACTAAGGTCCAACCTACTACCCAATTCCGCATGCAATGTTTTCCAAAACTTAGAGGTAAACTACTTACCTCTATCTGATATGATGGAGAGTGGAACTCCATGCAATCGAACGATTTCTGAGATATAGATTCTGGCTAACTACTCTGCATTGTAGGTCACCTTGACCGGAATGAAGTGAGCAGACTTAGTTAACCTATCAACAATTACCCAAATGGAGTCAAACTTCCCCAATGTGTTTGGAAGACCAACCACGAAGTCCATTGCAATTCTCTCCCACTTCCATTCAGGAATGGGCATTCTCTGAAGTGTTCCTCCGGGCCTCTGGTGTTCATACTTTACTTGCTGACAAATTGTACATTTGGCAACAAAATCAACAATGTCGCGCTTCATTCTACTCCACCAAAAGTTTTGCTTTAGGTCACGCTACATCTTGGTTGCACCAGCATGTATAGAATACCTTGAACTATGAGCCTCTGTCAGAATAGTATTGATCAAATCATCAACGCGGGGTACACATACCCTTCCCTTGATTCTCAAAACACCTTCCTAATCGATTGTTGCTTCTTTAGCCTCTCCTCGCAACACTTTATCTCGTATCCGGATCAATTTCTCATCATTAAACTGCTTTCCCTTAATCTTGTCAAGAAAGGAAGATCTTGCCTCCATACAAGCCAACAATCCTCCATTCGCATTTACCTCTAACCTCATAAAGTCGATAGCCAGAGTCTGTACCTCTCTAGCCAATGGACGTCGAGAAACTTGCAAGTGAGCTAGACTTCCCATGCTCCCTGCCTTTCTACATAAGGCATCTGCCACAACATTAGCCTTTCCCGGATGATACAAGATAGTGATATCGTAGTCCTTCAGTAGTTCCATCCATCTCCTCTGTCTCAAATTCAAATCTTTTTGAGTAAAGACATACTGTAGGCTACGATGATCCGTGTACACTTCACACTTAACCCCATATAAATAATATCTCCATTTCTTTAATGCGAACACTACCGCAGCCAATTTCAAATCATGGGTCAGATAGTTACATCCATGCACCTTTAATTGCCTCGAAGCATAAGTAATTACACTCTTCTCTTGCATTAGCACTGCACCCAAACCAGAATAGGATGCATCACAATAAACAATGAAGTTCTTACCTTCCACGGGCAAGGTAAGGATTGGTGCAGTAGTCAACAAGGTCTTGAGTTTCTAAAAGTTTTTCTCACATTCGTCCGACCATACAAATGGAACATTCTGCTTAGTCAAGTTCGTCAATTGGGAAGCAATGGAAGAGAATCCCTTGACAAATCGACGGTAATAGCTAGCAAAACCAACAAAGCTCCTTATTTCAGACACATTAGTAGGTCTTACCCAATTCTTAACTGTCTCAATCTTAGAAGGATCAACCATCACCCCATCCTTAGAAACCACATGCCCCAAGAAGGACACAACATCTAGCCAAAACTCGCACTTGGAGAATTTGGCATAAAGCTTTTTCTCCCTCAACATTTCCAACACAATTCTCAAGTGTTCCTCATGTTCCTTCTTGCTCTTTGAGTATACCAATATATCATCAATAAATACGACCACAAAGAGATCCAGATATGGCTTAAAAATCCCGTTCATCAAGCTCATGAAAGCAGCAGGGGCATTTGTAAGACAAAAAGACATCACTACAAATTCGTAATGCCCATACCTGGTCCGAAAAGCAGTCTTTGGCATATCCGTTGCCCGTATTTTCAATTGATGATAACTGGACCTCAAGTCAATCTTAGAGAAGACACAAGCACCTTGTAACTGATCGAACAAGTCATCAATGCGAGGAATGGGATACTTGTTCTTAATAGTTGCCTTGTTCATGTGCCGGTAGTCTATGCACATCCGAAAACTCCCATCCTTTTTCTTCACAAATAACACCGGAGCACCCCAAGGAGATGCACTTGGTCTAATGAAGCCTTTGCTCAACAACTCTTGAAGTTGGGCTTTTAACTCTCTTAACTCCACGGGAGCCATTCTATAAGGGGGTATAGAAATGGGGCGAGTACCCGGTTCAAGATCAATGCAGAAGTCTGTATCTCTATCCGGTGGCATACCAGGAAGGTCTGCAGGGAACACATACAAAAACTCACAGACTATCAAAACCGACTCAATTGGAGGTACTTGGGTAGTATCATCCCTGAGATGTGCCAAGAACTCTAAACAACCCTTACTAACCATTTTCTTAGCACGAAGAAAGGATATGATACGAGCCGGATTGGAAGTGTAGTCACCCTCCCACACTAACGAATCTTTCTCAGGCTTGGCTAACATCACAATTTTAGCATTACAATCCAAGATCGCAAAATTCGTAGAAAGTCAAGTCATACCCAGAATTACATCAAAATCAACCATTTCTAAGATAACCAAGTCTACATATGTATTGCTCCCTACAAAAGTCACCAAACAAGACCTATATACTTTTTCAACTATCACAGACTCACCCACCGGAGTAGAAACACGAATAGGCATGTCAAGCAATTCACAGTGTAAATTAAGACCATTAGCAAATAAGGAAGATACATAAGAAAAATGTGGATCCAGGATGAAACAATACAGACGCCATGCAATCACAAACCAAAAGATTACCTGTGATGACAGCATCAGATGTCTCCGCTTCAGATCTCCCAAAGAAACCATAACAATGGGCCCTATCACCTGTCTGCCCGTTGCCCCTACCATGTTGTGCTGTAGTGGCTCCAGTTTGCCCGTTACCCTAGCCATTTTAGTGACTACCATTACTTCGGCCACCGCGTTCTTCAGAATAACGGCCTCTACCATAACCACCTCTACCTCTAGCTATTGGGGGTCTATAACTCTGTTTTGGACAATTCCTCCTCATATGTCCAATCTCCCCACATCCATAACACTCCCTGGAGTCAAGCATAGGTCTCTCTGAGAAGTGTTGACCGGTATGTGGTGGACCCCCAACTACAGTCTGTAGTGAAGATTGAATTGGTCGGACTGAGTAACCTCCTGAACCCTGTCCTCTAGAGTAAGAACCATTAAACTCACCTCCCTTTCGAAACCTTTTTGATGTCGCTTCCATGGTGAAGTCATCTGGTTTCACTCCCTCTACCTCTATCACGAAGTCTACAACTTCTTGAAAAGATTTCGCTGTAGCCGCTACCTGTAAGGCTGAAATTCGCAACTCTGATCTCAACCCCTTCACAAAACGGCGAATCCGCTCTTGGGGACTGAAACATAGTTGGGTGGCATACCTGGATAACGCATGAAACTTATCCTCATATGCAGTAACCGACATCCTACCTTGCTCTAGGCTCAAGAACTCATCTCTTCTCCTATCCCTCAAAGTCCGGGGGATATACTTCTCCATAAACAAGCTAGAGAATGATGCCCAAGTCATAGGTGGTGCCTCTGTTGGTTGACACTCAACATGTGACCGCCACTACATTTTGGCGTTCCCTTGAAACTAATAAGTCAAAAAATCAAAACCAAACCATTCTACTATACCCATCTTGTGTAGTAGCTCATGAAAGTCAACCATAAAATCGTAGGCATCCTCAGATTCAGCACCCTTGAAGACTGGAGGTTTCAATTTCAAGAACTTACTGAAAAGTTCATGCTGATCATTTGTCATTATAGGCCCTGTAGTCAGACGAGGAAACGTGCATATTTCCAATGAGGCATCCATGCGGGGAGCCACAGTAGCCGCATTTTGTACCTCGGGAGCCTGAGGTGCTGGTGTAGAAAACACTGGAGGCGCTTGGCCTTGATCAGATAACCCGCTAAGATAAGCAAGAACCTGATTGACCATCTCTGGGGTAGGTTGGGGTGGCAATCCCTCATTCTGTACTTGTTCATTCTCCCCATCCTCCCCTTCTATTACTACTTCCTCAGTCAGTGGAGGAGTCACCGCCCTAGTACCAGATGGGCCACGCGTTCGTCCTCTTCCTCTAGAGGACGTCCTCCCGCGACCTCTACCGCGGCCTCTTGTCAATGCTCCTCTTTGAGCTGCAACCTTAGTGGCTGGCTCAGATGCATCTTGTCTTGCCGATGTTGATGTTGGCGCGGTTGTCGCTCTAGTTCTAACCATCTGCGAAATAGAGTGAAGATGGTCAGATACCAATTTGTATCACCTAGATACAAATTGGATCCAAGTAATAGCACGAAAGAAAGAAAGAATGGAATTTTCCTAAAGCCTTATAGCCTCTCAAAGAAAAGTAAAGGCGTCCCCCTACCATTCCTTAAGACTCTACTAGACTCGTTCTTGTGTGATGAGACCAATGAACCTAATGCTCTGATACCAAGTTTGTCATGACCCAAATCGTGTCGTGAGTGGCACCCACATTTATCCTTCTATGTGAGCGAACCAACAAATCTAAACCCCAATCATTTACCAATAATAAACTAAAAAAATAATGCCGAAGACTTAAAACTCATTAACGAAATCAATTAACAACTTCTAAAATTTATCAATTAATATCCCCAAAATCTGGAAGTCATCATCACAAGAACATCTATCCCAAATTACTAAGACTAAGAGTATCTAAGAAACTAAACATAAATAAAAAGCTAGTCCATGCCGGAACTTCAAGGCACCAAGACATGAAGAAGAAGATCCAGTCAAAGCTGAAAGCTTTAACTCACCCTGAAATCTTGTGTAATGAAGACTCGCTAGAGTTGCGGTTGAGTTGAAGACGACGGTACGTTTGCTGTACTCCACAAATAACCAAGAAAGAAACATACAAGTAGGGGTCAGTACAAAACACAGGTACTGAGTAGATATTATCGGCAAACTCAAAATAGAAAACAGTATATATCAGATCATATCATAAATCAACTACAATACTCAATCTGTAGCAACAACAAGCACACGAATCTTTGATAAATAACGTCAAGAACACTCATGAGGACTCAAGCCTCCATATCATATCATTTGGGAAATAGGTTCTTTTCATTCGAATTTATCAACATAATTTCAAGATTCATTATCTTCATTCCTCTTGTGTCGGTACATGACACTATGATCCTCATCATACTATCCTGGTGTCGGAACGTGACACTCTGATCCCCTAATTCTACGTGTCGGTTCGTGACACCCGATCCCCTAATTCTACGTGTCGGTTCATGACACCCGATCCCTTAATTCTACGTGTCGGTTCGTGACACCCGATCCCCTAATCTCATTCTGTTAATTCATCAAGCCTTCTTTCATACTAAGGCATCATCAATCTCATTACTTTAGTTCATCAAGCCTAGTTTCCTACTAAGGCATCATCATTAACAAAGAGGTTTTTGTTCAAGATTTAGGATTCAATAGCCTCATCATGCTTATTTTATCACAATTACATAATCACATTCATGCAAGCATACAATTAAGCATATAAAAGGGTTTACAACACTACCCAATACATATCATTCGCTATTAAGAGTTTACTACGAATAGCATAAAAACCATAACCTACCTCCACCGAAGAATTTTGATCAAGCAAGCAATTTCCCAAAGCTTTGTTCTTCTTCTCGTTTCTCCTCTTTCTCGTTCGATCCTCTCTCTCTCTCTTTGTTCTTTCTATTTTTTCTTATTCAACCCCTCTTTCTTTTATCGTAATTATCATATAATTAAGTATAAAAGATGGCAATAGTAACCCACTAATTAACTCAAGGTTACCTCTTTTAACCCCCAAATAATTGAGTTATTAATATTAAACCACTAACTTTAAAATTAAAGCAGGAATAGTCCAAAACGTCCCTTATAATATTTACAGAAATCCGACCCAGCCTGGGATTACGCAGCCTGTGACGGTCCGTCAAGGCTGTGACGGTCCGTCATGCAGGTTTGTCGCAAAGTTCAGAAAGTTAGTTTCTGTGGAAGATGTGTGACGGTCCGTCGTGCCCACGACGGTCTGTCCTGCCATCCGTTACGAAGTTCAGAGAGTCGATTTCAGTACCCAAATTTCATAATTCTAAGTGTTTTGGAACGAGACCCCCACGACGGTCCATCGTGCCCATGACGGTTCGTCGTGGTATCAGTCGACTTAGCCAGTTTTTCCAGAAATAAAATCTGCTGCTCAAAATGACTAAACAGGTCGTTACAATTTTGATCGCAATTTTGTAAGAATTGAGTAATTAAGCTTCTTTTTTTTTAGATTTTAGTAATATAAATCATTAAGATTATTCAATATTCTACTTGAAGTATATTGTTCAACAGACACATTATAGTGTCTTATGCAATTGATTTATATTATTGCAACATATATTTTCACGTACAAATTGGAAATACTTACACATGTATGATGTACTATTATTCATGTGTATTTAGAAAGTTTGAAATACTTGATAGGAATGATCTTGCAAAAAACGTGTCCATAACTGGAACATGTAATAATAAAGAGACATTTGCCTATTCCATTAAGAAGGAAGAAAAATAACACCTCGCAATTAGAGAGAACTAGAAAATAGCTTAAAATCTGAAAAATACTTATTGTTCGAAAGAATAAGAAGATCTAGAAAATTTGTCCAAATTAGGAAAGTGAGGTTTTTTCCATTTGCAAACAATCATAATTCCTAGATAAGGATGAGTTAGGAGTAGTTCCGATATGGTTGTACAGCCTTTAGAATAATCTATCCAACACCACCGAGTTTGTGTGATGTTGATATCGTATGAGGGAGTTTTGCCTTTCGGATGTTGGATTGTTGGACTTACGAAAGTGGATTCCGGATTTCTTCCTAAAACATGTTTGATTCAGCATGATTTCTTCCTAAAAGATTGGATTTTGAATGTTCTTGAATGTGGTTTATTTACATACTTTCCTTCTTGAATATGAGTTGAGATTTAGGAGATCTTTGATGATCTAAGTATTTTTATTGAATTAATTCGGTTAGATCCTTGTATATATGATGTAGGTACCTGAAATCTAAGTGAATTTAAGAAAAGAATTTAAAAAAAGAACAATTTAAGGTCGGAATATGAGTTTAGAAATTCGTCATGACTCACTTGGGCAAAGACTGGCTCAGCGCACTCAATCTGCACCAGAGGGACTGGGGCAGCGCGCCTGCAGTTCGCCAGGATGAGACCTCTAAACTTGAGGCCCGGCCTGGCATTCCCTGAACGCCCATGAATCAGTGTTTCTCCATAGTTTCATAATTCAGTCCGATTAAGAATTTCTAAAGTGTTTAAAAATTTCCTAATGATTGTAACTACTCTAAATGACTTCTAATCCTATAGAAATAATCCAGAGACATTTATTACAACCTTGAATCCATAACTTAAAATTCAAGGGAAATTTAGGAGACTAAGTATTTCCCAAGGAGTATAAATGTTTTCACATTTAATAAGATGGGAAACAGAGATTTCCAAGATAGCCCTTGAGATATGTTTTTAAGCACTAATTTCAAATCACAGAATAAGTATGTTTTAAAACATAAGAGCCAGTATATTTTCGGAGTAGTATTGAGCACCGATATAGGGGAGAGTTTAGACAATTCACAGGCCCCATAAACTATGTAGCCACCATAGGTAGAAAAGTATAATAATATTTAGATGAACCCTTTACACTGTAGACTAGAGGATCCATTACCATATCAGGTAGATCGGTGTATCATCAGTATAGGTCTAAATTGATTGTTTTCGGTTAGAGAAACTCCCACAGACGTTAAATGTATTTAGATATATACATCAGTTTATTTGTATTTTACATACATGTTATAGTTAATTTTATCCTTGTACACATTGGAGTTTACAACATGTTTTCAAACAACTTTTCTTTGTATTGCACTTACTTTTAAATTGTTTTATACTGAAATAACTTAGTTATATTGAGTTATGTTATTCATGAGTTGAGCAGAGCCAAGGTAAGTGATCCTTGTTACTCTTTTCAATCTTAAGTTGTTTTAGTATTTCAACTCGCATACTCGTACACTCAATGTACTCATGCCAGTTGACATGCATCGTATCATGATACAAACGCAGGTAATGAGGATCAGCATCCGGCGCACCATTGATCCAGTTGAGCACTCCAGTACAGTTGGTGATCTTCCTTGCATTTTGGAAGACTCCTTTTATTTTTTATTTTTCAATATTTTCTTTATTAGGATACCTCTAAATCTATCTCAGGTTTAGAAAGCTTCAAGGATAAATAGTCAAATGTTAGTCCTTTAGTCTTTCCATTTCTTTCTATTTCTTAATACCTGGGTTCCCATTTTTGGCAAGTTGAATATTTTAAACCTTTAAAACATTCTTAGTCAATTTGTTCAATTAGTTCAGTTATGTTTGATCATTATAATTATTGATTATTGTCTTTCGCTGAGTTAAATAAGTCAGACCAAGGGTTCGCTTGAGGCCAACAATGGTCTTGGAGCGCCAGCCACGCCCAGGGTGTAGGCTCGAGACGTGACAAAAATCTCCTAAATATGAAGAGATAAATCCTTAGTCATCCATATAAAGCGTATTTCAACTTTCATTGAAAGCTTTAAACACGTATGTTGAAGACGGCGTCGGAGATATATTTAGGTATTGTGTAATATCAAAGCTAGACTCATCCCCCTATGGCTAACTCAGTCATTCTTTAATTTCCTGCTCAAGTGTTATTTCAAAGTGACGATTGACAAGGTAGCTTGTAAATACTTGGAGGAAGAATCGCTAAAACTATAAAAAGATGTTGATTCAGTGGCACATACTGAGTTTAACAAGCATTGAAGAAAATCTGCAAAACAAGCAGCAACTCCCTCACCTGAGAAGGTACAACATATGATGAAAACACTATTGTTGGGATGGAGGATGACCGCAACGCCATACATGAAAAACAAACAATTTAAATGTTGTACAACTTTTTGGTATGGAAGGTATAGGTAAGATAACTATTGACAAAAGACTTTATAATGATTGATCGTATACTTTTTCTCGATTAATAAACATGCATGGGTCACTATCTCCGAAGAATACAATGAGAGTCAAATGTTACCTGCAATGGCATCTTCAGTTAAAGGAAGCAATAACGAAATGAGCGGTGATCAACTAATGGTGATTCTGTATAGAAGTGTTAATGATAGGAGATTTGTAATTATTAAATATGATAGTTGGAGTAGTGAGGCTTGGGGCCGAATGGAAACGATATTTACATATGACGACAATAGAGATAAAATTGTAATTTTCACACAGTTCAAGTATACTGCTGATTATCTTATCCTCTTGCTGCAGAAATAGTAAGAAGAACTCGCAATCTAATCTCAAGAACTTCCGATAAAAATGTACCCGTATACTATGGGAAGTTGTGACTTTGCTGGCTAATTTACCCAATATCAAAGAATTCTCTTGAACATATGGACACAAAATGAAGATGTTGTGTTTCAAAAATTCATATATTCACGAATAGAAGAAGCATATCTTCAAGGACGAGAGTCCCCAGACGTTTGTAATATCTTTGATAAACAACATATTAATATTTATTGTTATTCAAATGATAAATCAACATGACAATGGCAAATGACAAAATACAAATAATTAAAATTACTAATATCATAATGGATAAACATTAAATGATGAACAAAATACTTAGCACTGATTTCAACTGAACAATAACTAATGAATACAACACTTGGGATAACTCAAATGACAAATGAACCTACACACTTAATATAATATCATATTTTCGACAATTCCATAATGCGCCCGCACGAGGAATGACCGATGAACTAGTAATTGGGAACTATGAAAGAAGTAGATACACTAACCCTATTAGCAAAGGGTCCACAAACATTTAGTATATATGAAGAACTTTAGGTAGTAAAATTAGGAGGAATCCAGGCACTTCCCAATGTCGGAAATTAGAATGCATTATTATTCACCATTTGTATCTCTTTTTCAACCTTTTCGTTTAGAATTTACAATGCCTTCTTCAAGTATTGAAGTTGGAATAAGTTAAATTCTTCGATAGGATATTCCCACCATACATCGTCAGCTCTCATCATAATTTCTAAAAGGGATTCTCCGTGATATTTCTCCATTTGGAGAACACCCACGAGGTTCATGAGCTTTTTTTTGAGCTTAACCCTTTGATGACCCTTGCTAATTCTTCTTGTCATGTCAAAACTATCAGTAAGAAATTGTGATGTTTTGCCTTAACACAAAGAGCTTTATATAAGAAATTGTGTTTAAAATAACATAATCTTATAGATACTAATGATTATAATTAGACAATTCATTTTTTTCATAATTAGATTTATATTATTGGATAACACTTGACCGCTATTTTATTTGAGAACAATTTTCTGAAAAAAGATATATTAAAGGATTAATAAAAAACTGTTACTTTAATAGTAACACAAATTTTGCATTTATCATTAAGTTTCCTAGTCGATAATCATTTAAAGATTTTCCTAATTAGAATTATGTTATTGGATTACCTTTGGCCACTATTTTATCTAAGAAAAATAATTATAAAATAAATCAAATATATTAATAAAAAACATTTTATTTTAAAAATAATATGAATTTTACGTTTACCATTGAATTTTCCTAGTCGATCACCATTTGGATATATTTCCAAATTAGAATTATATTATAGGTTTGTATTTGACATCTATTTTATTAGATAAAACAATAATATTTAAAAATATATTAAATGATTAATGAAAACCTTGTATTTTAATAATTACATGAATTTGTCATTTACCATTGAATTTTCCTAGTTGATAATCATTTAGCGATTTTTACTAGTTATAATTATATTATTGGATTGCATTTGACCGCTATTCTAGTGGAGAACAATATTTTTAAGAAATATATTAATAATAAATAGAAACATTTTTTAATAATAACATGAATTTTGCATCTAGCATTGAATATTCCTAGTAGATCATCATTTAGAGATTTTTCCAAATTAGAATTATATTATTCGATTGCTTTAGATTGATATTTTATTTAAGAATATTTTTTTAAAAATATATTAATAGATTAATAAAAACCTTTTTTTATTAACAATACGCATTTTGCATTTACCATTGAATCTTCCTAGTCGATCACCATTTACAGATTTTTCCAAATTAGAATTATATAATTAGATCGTATCCGACAACTATTTTATTTGAGAACAATAGTTCAAAATATGTTAAATGATTAATAAAACCCTTTTATTTGAATAACTAGATAAATTGTCTTTGCTTCACACAGTGCTAAACTACTTCAATAATGTATTTATGAACATTTGATAATATAAGTGTTTTTGAGTTGGTACAGCCCTACAATTAATCGTCAAGAATGTCTTATCAAAAGTAGAAATAAATTTTTTTATCATTCAAACTAAACAGATTTGATTCTAAATGTGTGTGCATTTTTTAATTAATTCATCATTTTACTGTAGTTACTCATCAACAAAGTCAATAGAATATATATACAATTTTTTCATTGTCTATAATTGTATTTTCAAAAATTGATACAAACATATTTATTTATGAATTGCGAGAGTTTTTCTCCTATTAAAAGATATCTACATATAAAATATAAATATTAAAGATCCGAATTGCTTCACTATACCAATAAGAGGGTTAAAAATATTCTTCTAATGTCTACACAACAAGTATCAAAAGAGAATAAACAATAGCTACACCAACAAAAGATAAATAGAAAAAAACACCACCCAAATTCAGCTTCTGTTCAAGACCTAGAACAGGATTTTTCTTACCTATCAATATGATCTCCAACGTTCAAATCAACCATCAAGATGTCAGGAACACTCAGTCTAAATTTTATTCCGATCCAACGGTTAGTAAATCGAGAAATACGATCTGGACGTTGCTGGTCAGAGAAAAAGACTGCAACAAAAGAACAATTTTCTTTCTCTATTTTCTCTTGTTGAAAACTCTCTCAAAAACCTCTCTTATGTTCTAATGTCTTTAAAAGACAATACCAATAAGAAATTTAATTATTCTCTCAAGACCATCCTCTATTTATAGAGTTGCGCTTTTCCTTACAAAGTCAAAACAAACTACCAATAGGATTACAATTCCAATCCTTTTTCCTAACAGAATTGAAAAACCAAATAAAGAGAATAATTCCAATACAATTTCAAGTAGGATTAGGCCATGGACCTTTGGCTGGAACATGGAAAATAGCCAAACATTTCACACAAATGATTTTGATAAAATGATGTCTTGGCAAGTCTTTTATTTAAAATCATTCACAGTCGACGATGACATTATTTTCATATCCAAAAGGCACATTTTGTTGCTTATGTTTCAATCAATATGGTTAAAAAAATTTACAAATTTTAATCTAATATCTATAAGGATATGATTATTTTTTAAAAATATTTTATTATTATCAATTTATCCTACTGTGAGAAGTAATTCATGGACTCTAATCAACCATCTGAACACAAACTTTTGATTAAGGTTGAGTACAATACTTACCATACATTTACATTCCTTTATTTTTTAAATGTCACTAATCGATTGAATATCGCGATAAGATAGAATGTTGAATAACTAAAACTCTACGGTAGATTGTAACCACCTTAACTTTGAACACTCAAAAGTCCATTCTTGGACACCCCATTGTCTTTTAGCCATTGAACGCATTAATGTCATTTATTTTAAATGTTTAAGAATTCTATCTACATGACCCCAATAGCGAAATCATTACATCAAACTCTTGATTAAACTACTTTAACATAATGAGCAAAAACATGCATATAAATAATTAATAACATAAGCATAAATTAATGACTGCAAAAAAAACATGCAACATCTGTAACAATAGAATAAATTATTATTTGTAGACAACAAAGGGTACTGTGGAAAAATACTTACTATGTCTTATTGGAAAGGCCACAAGTCTTTGAAAATGTACAACATTTCATAATCGTCACAACTTTTATAAAATAAAATTTTAAACCTATCAATCATTAAAACTAAAACACTATATTATCTGACATAGAAGATAACATGGTAACAAACATTAATAATTTAAAGGAAAATGACATTTATTACATCTCAACATTTATCTTTAATAACATAAGTATAAATTGATGACGGTAAAAATATATACCATGATTTTTAACATAAACAATGATGTCCGCTAGCTATTGAACAGGAACAAATATTTAGGTGTAAAGAAGAAGAGGAGGTTTAGAATTTTCATTGTTTTAAAATGAGAGGAAATTCCTCTATTTATAGACAACAAAGAATAGCATGAACAAATGTTTATTATACCTAATCAGAAATGTCACAACTATTTGGAAAAGTTGCAACCGTTCGAAATGATCACAACCTTTCATAATAGTAAAAACTTTTCATAAAAGTCCAACTCTTCATGAAAGTCTCAACTTTTTATAAAAGTCACAAATTTTCATAAACGTCAGAACTCTTCATAAAAGTTGTAACTCTTCATAAAAGTTATAACTTTTAATCAAAGTAACAACTCTTTATTAAAGTCAAAACTTTTCATAAAAGTAAAAAATTTTCATGAAGTGGAAAGGCTAGTTTTTGTAATAACTAAATTTATAAGGGAACTCTGTTTTGTGGTCGCGTCACGTAGTCGGGCCTAAAAAGGTGATCCACTAATGGAGATTGTGTACAGAAGTCTTAATGGTAGGAGATTTCTAATTGTTAAATATGATAGTTGTAGTAGTGAGGCATGGGAATAAATGCAAAATATATTTACATATGATGACAATAAAAATCGAATTGTAATTTTCACTCAATTCAAGTATGCTACTGATTATCTTATCCTCTTGCTGCAGAAATCATAAGAAGAACTCGCAATTTATTTAAACAAATTCCGATAAAAATGTACCTTTTTTTATATGAGGGGTAGTCATGACTTTGTTGTCTAATTTACCCAATATCCAAGGATTCTCTTGAACAGATTGGACACAAAATGCAGAAGTTGTGTTTCACAAATCCATATATTCACGAAGAGTAGAAGCATATCTGCAAGGATGAGAGTCCTCATACGGTTGTACTATCTTTGGTAAACAACATATTAATCTTTATTGCGATTCAAAGGATAAATCAACATGACAATGGGCGAATAACATAACTCATATAATTAAAATTACAAATATCATAACGGATAAACAGTAAATGATGAACGAAATATTTAGTAGTGATTTCAACCGAACAATAACTGATGAACATAACACTTAGGATAACTCAAATGACAAATGAACATAGAAACTTTATTTAATATCATATTTTCGACTATTCCATAATGCACGCACTAGGAATGATGGCTGAACTAGTAAATGGAACTTGGAAGAAGTAGATCCACTAACCCTATTAACAAAACATCCACCAACATTCAGTAAATATGAAGAACTTTAGCTAGTAAAACTAGGAAGAGCCAAGGCACTTCCCGATGACTGAAATGGGAATGCATTATTATTCATCATTTGTATCTCTTTTTCAACCTTTTGGTTTAGAGTTTCCAAGGCCTTCTTCAAGTGTTGAAGTTGGAATAACTTAAGTTCTTCGATATGAGATTCCCACCAAACACCATCAGCTCTCTTCATAATTTCTAGAAGGGATTCTCCGCGATATTTCTCCATCTGGAGAACCCCCTCCAGGTTCATGAGCTTGTTTTTTAGCTCAACCCTTTGACGAACCCTTATAATTCTTCTTGTCATGTCTAAACTATCAGTAAGAAATTGTGATTTTTTGTCTTCACACAAAGAGCTTTATATGAGTAATTGTGTTTTAAAATAACATAATCTTATAGACACTAATGATTATAAATTAGACAATTCATTTTTTTCCCAATTAGATTTATATTATTGGATAGTAGTTGACAGCTATTTTATTTGAGAACAAATTTGGAAAAAAAGATATATTAAATGATTAATAAAAACCTTTTACTTTAATAGTAACACAAAATTTTCATTTGTCATTGAAATTTCCTATTCGATTATCATTTAGAGATTTTTCCTAATTAGAATTATGTTACTGGATTACATTTGACCGCTATTTTATTCAAGAAAAATATTTATAAAAAAATTATATCAAATTATTAATAAAAAAACTTTTATTTTAATAATAATACGAATTTTACATTTACCATTGAATTTTACTATTCGATCATCATTTAGATATATTTCCTAATTAGAATTATATTTTTTGTTTGCATTTGACATCGATTTTATTTGAGAACAATAATTTTTAAAAATATATTAAATGATTAATGAAAACTTGCATTTTAATAATTACATGAATTTGGCATTCACCATTGAGTTTTCCTAGTAGATAATCATTTAGAGATTTTTACTAATAATAATTATATTATTGGATTGTATTTGACCACTATTTTAGTAAAGAAAATTAATTTTAATAAATATATTAAATAACAATAAAAACATTTTTTAAATAATAACATGAATTTTGCATATAACATTGAATTTTCCTAGTTGATCATCATTTGGAGATTTTTCCAAATTAGAATTATATTATTGGACAGCTTTTGATTGCTATTTTATTTAAGAATTTATTTTTTAAAAATATATTAATAGATTGTTGAAAATAACTTTTAGTTTAATAATAATACCAATTTTGCATTTACCATTGAATTTCCCTAGTCGATCACCATTTATTGGTTTTTTCTAATTAGAAAATATATTACTAGATTGCATCCAACAACTATTTTATTTGAGAGCAATATTTAAAAAACATATGTTAAATGATTAATAAAACCCTTTTATTTGAATAACTAGGTAAATTGACTGCGCTTTTCACAGTGGTGAGCTACTTCAATAATATATTTCTGAACATTTGATAATTTAATTGTTTTTGAGTGGGTACAGACCTATGATAAGGTCAACAATGTTATCCAAAGAAGAAATAATTTTTTTTAATATTAAAACCAAATGGATTTGATTCTAAATGTTTATGAATTTTTTTATTAATTCATCATTTTACTTATAACCCAAGTCAATAGAAAATATATGTAATTATTTCATTATCTAAATTTTTATTTACAAAAATTGATACAAACATTTTTATTTATAAATTGCGAGAGTTTTTCTCCTATTAAAAGATATCTACATATATAATATAAATATTATACATCTTATATAAATAGTTTTGTACTTGATAAGTTAATCAAAATTTAAAAAGACATCACTTGGGGTTTAATGAAATAACGTATGTCACTAATAATTCTAATGAAATGGTGTCTTGGCAAGTCCCTTATTAAAAATCTTTTTCAGTCGAAGACATTATTTTGATATCCAAACAATATATTTTAGTGTTTATGCTTCGATCAATATGGTTAAAAATTTAATTTTTGCGAATTTTAATCTAATATCTATAAGGATATGACTATTTCTTTAATATTTAATTTTCATGTATTCATCCTGCTTTGAGAAGTAATTCATTCACTCTAATCAACTATTTGAACGCAAACTTTTGATTAAGGTTGAGTACAATACTTACCATCCCATTACTTCCCTTTATTTTTTTAATATCACTAATTGATTGAATTCTCGATAAGATAGAAAGTTGAATAACTAAAACTCTAAGGTAGTTTGAAACCACCATAACTTCGAACACTCAAAAGTCCATTCTTGGACACCCCATTTTCTTTTAACCATTGATAGCATTAATGTGATTTATTTTAAAAGTTTAAGAATTCTACTCTACATGACACCAATAGAGAAATCGTTGCACCAAACTGTTGATTAACCTATATTCACATAATAAATAAAAACATGAATATAAAAAATAAAGATTAAAACATGTACTCAAAAATAGAAATTAATAACATAAGCATAAATTACTGACTGCAAAAAAACATGTCAACATTTGTAACAATACGGCGAGAATGTAGATGCTAATTGGACCCCTCTCACTCCTGAGTTTGACTATAGATGGCAGATTATCAAAGATGGCCAACTTATGCTTGAGCCATCGCTGAGAGAGACCACCAAGAGGTGGATGGCCCTACACTTGTCCGTTGATGGAGAGGGTGCCGACTGGGTGACTGAGCCGAAGGGGGCCATCAAGAAGGCCAACCTGACTTTCACGGCAAAGTTTTTGTGGTTGATTGTCCGCCACTGCCTTTCCCCCACAGCCACTGATAATATCGTCACATGGAATCGAGCAGTACTAATGGCGGCAAGGATAGTCGGGTTCGAGGTGGAATTTTTCATGGCTTCTACAAGCGGTCATGCATGAAAGGGCTTTTAAGATCACAACTACTTACCCTTTCCCATGCATGATATTTTCTCTATGCAGATCTACAGGCATGCCTATATGGCACATTAATCATCTCAAGAGCCCTCTGGGCACTGTTGATATCGGCCTCATCAGAGATGAGGCCAATGATTTGGCTCCACGCAGAGGGCCCCGTCCAGAGCTGCCTCCACTTGGTGACAGTCTGGCTGATATGGTAGGGCAGGCCCACACGGCTATGCAGATGGCTTCCACTGACACTACCCCGGTCGATTCTATCCAGCGTAGTATCACCGCCCTGAGCTCCTCTCACTCAGCCCCTTTACTCGCTCTGGTCCCGCTTTCTAGGGCCCAGAAATTAGAGGCGCAAATGGATACACTTCTGCATCATATCCAGCCTTGGATGTAGAGGTCTATTACCGAGGCAGAAGAGCGCTTGGAGCGGAGAATGGTCCGGCACACAGAGCGGAAGATCGCTGAGGTTCATCAGCGCTGGGACGCCTTTGAGTTGCGAGTGTTAGCCCGTCCAGCCCCTCCGTTGGATGTGTCGACCCTTCAGGCTGCGGTCGACAGTCTTCGCGCAGATATTGATATAATATTAGAGGCTAGGGTGTCTGAGTCTGAGACCCCTTGTGTAGAGACTGCTGAAGACACAGTGATGGCGGCCCTATTCGCCACTTCAGAGATTCCACCACCTTTCCCTATTTGTACTGAGCTAGAACTTGTCTGGTTAGTCCTACTAAAAGTAAGTTGTAATAGACAATTAGGAAAGGATCATAGGCCATTATTCAATATAGCCCATTTTTAGCCTAAATAAAAGAAAACCAAATGAAATTTATCCTTCTTTGATCCAATTGATTTGAGCTTAAATTAGTGCTTTCTTTATCACCCCAACTGATCTTTTCTGGGAATAATGTGTTGGCCCTGGTCCCTCCTTGGATATGTGGACCTCAGCTTATGCCAAAAGCATAAGTTGAGGGTGTCTAATGCAGTAAAAAACTATTTTATGGCCCTGACCCAACTTTGGATATTGTGTACTTTGACTCATGGCAAAGCCATGAGTTGAGGGTGGCTATTATGAGGAATGCTCTGGAAAGTGGGGTTGAAAGAATAAAGAGAGAGAATGAACAAAAGTAAAGTGACTCAAAAATTAGTTGAAAGAAAAGTAAAAATGAAAATAAAAATATACAAGCAAGAAAAGAAGAGAGTCAGTTACACAAATGAAGAAAAAAGGGAAAATAGCAAGGTGAAAGAATGTGGGAAAACTGGGAAAAATAAAATGTTTGAAAATGGTATGTTTAGCCCATATGTCAAGGAGGACAAAAAGTCACAAAAGTATACCTAAATATATCCTACCTGACCCTGAGCCTATTTTACAAGCTAAGAAAGTCCTATCGTGATCCTAAGGGTTGTATAGCGAACTTAAAGCAGTGAAAATAAGGGCAAACTTATGGCAATGGGTTTGAATGAGTGTGAATTTGTTCTGAGAGTTAGTGTTAAAAAGTAATCCTTATACTGAAACTGAAAATCATTGTGTGAAAAATGAGGATTTTGTTTTCAAGTGAGGATTGCATTCTCGGGAATATTAGCACCTCGGTGAGAAATTGAAGAGGATAGGTGTTAGTGCATGGTGGGTCTGTGTCATGGTCTGATTCCACATAATTCAAGCCTAATAGTAATAGTATGCCTAAATATGATGAGATTAATCAGGATTGATAGCCAAATGATTGCAAAGGATAAAACATGGATACTATTGTACAAAGATTGTGTATTGAGTCATAGTGCGTCGCTTGAGGACAAAAAACGAATTTAAGTTGAGGGTGTTGATATACTGTGATTTCACGGTATTATTAATACTTTTTCCTTAAGTTTAGTGTGTCCAAAAGCCTTTTTGTGCTAATTTTTATATAAGTTTCTCCTTATTTGCAGGAAATCTGTCCAAAGATGAATGCGGAGGTTTTGGAGCGAAGAAATGCAAAAGAAATCACCTACGGAGCTTGTGACGGTCCTTCATGCTTGTGACGTTCCGTAGGTTGCAGCGTATTGAAGCTGCTGAAGGAAGATGGGGAAGTCTGACCAAGTGAGGGGTTACGGAAAACGTGACGGTCTGTCCTGCAGGTTCATCATGAAGATCAGAGAAGTAGCCCAGTACCCATATTCCAAGAGTTCAAGTGCTTTGAAACGGAGACCCTCAACGGACCGTTGTTCTTGTAACGATCTGTCATACCTGCCGTCGGGGGTAATGAAGAGAGAAGCAGAAGAAATTTCATCAAGTATGGGACGACGGAGTCCATGACAGTCCGTCGTGATGTCCGTCGATCTAGCCGCGTTTTTGACAGATTTCCAGCAAATAGAGTCCTTGTTTAATTAAGTTTTTATTTTTCTATAAATAGTTCGAAAAACCTCATATTTGAGATTAGACTCTGGATCATTGTTAGACCTTTGAATATTGGGAGACTCTTGATTATTTTGTAGACTCTTTGAGAGATTATTGATTATCTTGAGACTTTTATCATTGATTGTTGGTGACTTTTGCTGATTAATCAAGTGAACTTTCGGATTTTACTCTTTCTCATCGTACTAAGTGCATGAATTCTTATATCACATATTTGAATATTGTAATTATGACTATGGGTAACTAAACTCCATAACTAGGGTGGCGGGAACCATAGTCTAATAATGAGGTAAAACCTAACTTAAATAACAATTCTGGATAGTCTCTTGCATGTATTGAAATTCTTTTGTTTAGAAGTCTTTTTAACGGATGGCCAACGTTAGAACTTGCCTTAATGCTATTTGCTGGACCAAGGAGGTAGATAATAGGAAAAGAATTATCATCATAGATTTAATGTATACTATTTAATAGGCTAGTATTGATTGGTACGAGATAATAACTTAGTCAAATATCGAATACGATGCTTAATATGAGGTAAAGATAAGGGTTAGGATAGCAACACACGTAGCCGGACCAACGTGCGGAGTGAAATTTTCTAGATGCCGGACCAAGGATTTAGAAATACATAACTTATCACATTGCATGCAAGTTACTAGGAAATAATTGTTATAGTTAGACTTACCAAGTTATGAACCTGTGGGGAATACGTAAACCCTAGTTACTTTTATTAATTGAATAAACTCCAACATTCGAAGTTGGGAGTTGTCTCCTTTTATTTCGCTAGTTATTTTCATTTATTTAGGAATATTAACCCCCCTTTTTATAATTTTATGTTTTCGAAGAAAGTAATTGACTGAACAATTGTAATAATAGATTGAAGTTAAGTCTAAATTATTTTCCTCGTGGGAACGATCCCGACCTCACTAGTTGGGTTATTTACTTGACACGACCGCTTTACTTCTTATTTGAGAATTAAGTTTGAGTGTATCAGGTAATAATTTCCTTTAGGGGACATTGTACATTTAGTGGACTCAATTTTCTTTCGTTCAGAATTTTTTTTCTATTGTTTCTTATCACCTTTGATTGTATTTTCTCTCCTATCTTAATTTTCTATTTTCGGAAAAACTCATTAAACTTAGTTGTTTTTTACCATGTTTTTCAAAGTTTTGTTCTACGTATCTTACGAATACAAGATGAACAACAATCTTAAGGAAATTATTTTACTTTTGGTATGTATTTTACAAATTGACAGAAATATATCATGGAAGTTGAAGATTAATGTGTGTTTCTTCAAAATTAAATGCTTTGTTTTGTAAGGTCGAAGTGAGAATCCATAGAAAAATTTGTGGTATTTCAGTTAAAGACTACACTAGGTAACTTTCTTAATTATTTATCTAAGGAGGAAATTAATTTCTTATACATAACAATTTTTAGATTTATCATGTATGATTTTTAATGAATTTTCCTTGTCAAAAAGTGTTGCCTTTAAAATTCTGTAGTTTGAAGAATGTGATATGCACATTTTTGTTTGCTAAAATAGTACGTCAAAATGTCATAGTTGGAAGGTTGTTTCAAGAGAAAAATATTTATATGTGATAAAGAATATGTTATATTCTGTTTGGCGATAAAAAACTTTGTAGTTTTGTACTCTTGATAAATTGGACTATGTAATGATTTAATGAATGTAAAATCTTCAAACAATAAATCGTTGTTGTACTTATGGTTTTCTACAAACTTCATTGTTAAATAGAAACAAATTGTAAAAAACTTTTGTCTTTATTATTAGCATTCCAAATATTATGTGATATGTCTAACTGTGATAGAGTGACTTAAAGTGTGTGTGTTTTTACCAAAACTTTCAATCACAGTTTGATAGTCTAGGAAAATATGTGGAAAAACTATTTTAAAATACTTGAAAAATATTTTTGACTTCATGTTTAGAATGTGGGGGTTCTTTGCTTATTACAAAGATAAAATTAGACTTAGTGTCTAATTTAAATTTGGAGCACAAGATATGAAATTCATTGATAATTTTGTATTATTTTAGACCCAAAAAATTCTTGGAGTATGTTTGATATTGTGGTTGTTGAGTTTCTCTTATACTAGTTTATGGTATGACTAGTATGAAACTATCAAATTATATGTACACTTATTCAAAATGATTGAACTCTTTGATGAAAAAGTTTTGCTTAAAATGTTTGATTTTTCATGTAAATATATGTCTATTAAATATAATAATTATTATAGACATGAATATTGGTTAATAGTCATTTGTCATGTTTTGTAACAAAAAACATTTGGACTATATTGCCTTTATTGTCCTGATGAAACTTTATTCATGGGTATTTCTAGAACAATCAAATTGAAAGTTATGGAAAAGTCCTTCTAAAAAGAACATTCTAAAAGGTGCTAGCTCTAAACAATGTTTGTATCAGACAAAATTCTATGAAGTTGGAACAAAATATTCGGGAGAAAAACTAAATCGCGTAGAGCTTTGCAAACTCAATATTTTTATTTGTTTTTACTAGCTTGAGCTAAACTGTTTGTGACATGAACACTTGGGGCATGTCAATTACAAAATCAAACAGTTTTGACTAACTTTGAGTGAAACAAATAAAAATGTC
Source organism: Solanum lycopersicum (assembly GCF_036512215.1). Lineage (NCBI taxonomy): Eukaryota > Viridiplantae > Streptophyta > Magnoliopsida > Solanales > Solanaceae > Solanum > Solanum lycopersicum. Next base: position 26,749,952 of record NC_090803.1, on the reverse strand, counting down.
AAGTGTGTGTGAAATCTAAGTGTGTGGAGCAGTCTTATAAACATGTTGAAAGACATTCTAATACCTTAGAGTTTATTTTACACTAACATTTGTGATATGGATTCAACATCACCTTGTGGTGGCAAAAAGTATCTTTAAACTTTTACTGACAATTTCATTTTATAGGATGATTATTGTTGAATTTTATGGATGAAGCAATAAAAATGTCTAGGAAATATAAAATTGAAGTTGAAATCAATTCAGAAAAGATACAAAGTGATAGAAATGAAGAATGTAAATCTCCTCTTGCATAAATATGTTTGGAAAGTGGATTTATCCAACAAACTACTATCCTACTTACCTAAATCTAATGGAATTAGAGAGGAAAAAAAAAGCAGAACTTTGAAGGAAATGAATGCTTTGTCTTTTTAGAAGAAGGCAATAAAAAAGTTTGTTCAAAGACACAATCTATTTCATATGAGAAATTGAAAGAGAGGAAATACAACTTGAAATGTTAGAAAGTATTGAGGTGTCTAGACAAATTTCAAGTTCCTATTTCTAAAATGATTAATATAAGATCTAAGACTTTAGCTATAAAATCAGACTTGAATAGTCTAGTGAAGGTTCCGAAAGACCTTGAAAAGAAAGAGGATAACATATTTAATAAATAGATTCAAAGGTGTAATTAAATGTCAAATGACATCTACTTCCTTCAAATATGATTTCATAACTTTCTTGTGTCATCTGTACACTCCTCTTTTTGAAAAGATGTTGTCAATAGTGAGATTTGTTCAATCTTCAGCAATCCTATTGGAAGTTTGTTGATCTTTAATAAGGAAATAACCCTTTGGATTCAAAGTGAATCTAAGATGTATGTTTTACCCGGAGCTAGAACAACTAGTATAAGTGTTTTTGAGTGGGTACAGCCCTACAATTAATTGTCAAGAATGTCTTATCCAAAGAAGAAATGAATATTTTTATCATTCAAACCAAACGGATTTTATTCTAAATGTGTATGCATTTTTTAATTAATTCATCATTTTACTGTAGTTACTCATCAACAAAGTCAATAGAAAGTATATGTAATTGTTTCATTGTCTAAAATTGTATTTTAAAAAATTGATACAAACAGTTTTATTTATCAATTGCGAGAGTTTTTCTCCTATTAAAAGATATCTACATATAAAATATAAATATTATACATCTTATATATTAGTTGTGTACTAGATAAGTTAATTAAAATTTTTATGGACATCTCTTGTAGTTCAATGAAATAATGTATGTCATGTTGTGACGAAAAAATGAAAACGAAAATCTAACAATAAAGAACACCAAGTTTATCGTGGAAAACCCTTCAAACCGAAGGTAACCACCATGGGATCGACCAGATCCGAATTGCTTCACTATACCAATAAGAGGGTTAAAAATATTATTCTAATGTCTACACAATAAGTGTCAAAAGAGAATAAACAATAGCTACACCAACAAAAGATAAATAGAAAGAAACACCACCCAAATCCAGCTTCTGTTCAGGACCTAGAACAGGATCTTTCTGACCTATGAATATGATCTCCAACGTTCAAATCAACCACCACGATATCGGGAACACTGAGTCCAAATTTAATTTCGATCCAACGGTTAGTTAATCGAGAAACACGATCTGGACGTTGTTGGTCAGAGAAAAAGACTGCAACAAAAGAACAATTTTCTTTCTCAATTTTCTCTTGTTGAAAGCTCTCTCAAAAACCTCTCTTATGTTCTAATGTCTTTCAAAGACAATACCAATGAGCAATTTAATTATTCTCTCAAGACCATCCTCTATTTATAGAGTTGTGCTTATGCTTACAAAGTCAAAACCAACTACCAATAGGATTACAATTCCAATCCTTTTTCCTAACAGAATTGAAAACCAAATAAAGAGAATAATTCCAATCCAATTTCAAGTAGGATTAGGCCATGGGCCTTTGGCTGGAACATGGGCAATAGCCAAACATTTCACACAAATAATTTTGATAAAATGATGTCTTGGCAAGTCTTTTATTTAAAATCATTCACATTCGACGATGACATTATTTTCATATCCAAAAGGCACATTTTTTTGTTTATGTTTCAATCAATATGGTTAAAAAAATTATAAATTTTAATCTAATATCTATAAGGATATGATTATTTTTTTAAAATATTTTATTATTATCAATTCATCCTAGTTTGAGAAGTAATTCATGGACTCTAATCAACTATCTGAACACAAACTTTTGATTAAGGTTGAGTACAATACTTACCATCCATTTACATTCCTTTATTTTTTGAATGTCACTAATCGATTGAATATCTCGATAAGATAGAATGTTGAATAACTAAAACACTAAGGTAGATTGTAACCACCTTAACTTTGAACACTCAAAAGTCCATTCTTGGACACCCCATTGTTTTTTAGCCATTGAAAGCATTAATGTCATTTATTTTTAAAGTTTAAGAATTCTATCTACATGACTCCAATAGCGAAATCATTACATCAAACTCTTGATTAAACTACTTTAACATAATGACAAAAAACATGCATATGAATAATTAATAACATAAGCATAAATTAATGACTGCAAAAAAACACGCAACATCTGTAACAATAGAATAAATTATTATTTATAGACAACAAAGGGTACTGTGGAAAAATACTTACTATTTCTTATTGGAAAGGCCACAAGTCTTTGAAAATGTACAACATTTCATAATCGTCACAACTTTTATAAAATAAAATTTTAAATCTATCAATCATTAAAACTAAAACACTATATTATCTTACATAGAATATTACATGGTAACAAACATTAATAATGTAAACGGAAATGGCATTTATTACATCTTACTATTTATCTTTAATAACATAAGAATAAATTGATGACGGTAAAAATATATACCAAGATTTGTAACATTAACAATGATTTCCGCGAGCTAGTGAACAGGAACAAATATTTAGGTGTGAAGAAGAAGAGGAGGTTTAGAATTTTCAATGTTTTAAAATGAGAGGAAATTCCTCAATTTATAGACAACAAAGTATAGCATGAACAAATGTTTATTATACCTTATCAGAAACGTGACAACTATTTGGAAAAGTTGCAACCCTTGGAAATGATCACAACCTTTCATAATAGTAACAATTTTTTATAAAAGTTCCAACTCTTCATGAAAGTCTCAACTTTTTATAAAAGTCACAATTTTTCATAAACGTCGGAACACTTCATAAAAGTAATAACTCTTCATAAAAGTTATAACTTTTAATCAAAGTAACAACTCTTTATTAAAGTCGTAACTTTTCATAAAAGTAAAAACTTTTGATGAAATGGAAAGGCTAGATTTTGTAATAACTAAATTTATAAGGGAACTCTGGTTTGTGGTCGCATCACGTAGTCGGGCCTAAAGAGGTGATCCACTAATGGAGATTGTGTATAGAAGTCTTAATGGTAGGAGATTTCTAATTGTTAAATATGATAGTTGGAGTAGTGAGGCATGGGAATAAATGCAAAAAATATTTACATATGACGACAATAGAAATCGAATTGTAATTTTCACTCAATTCAAGTATGCTGCTGATATCTTATCCTCTTGCTGCAGAAATCATAAGAGGAACTCGCAATCTTATTTAAACAAATTGCGATAAAAATGTACCTTTTGTATACGAGGGGTAGTCATGACTTTGTTGTCTAATTTACCCAATATCCAAGGATTATCTTGAACAGATTGGACACAAAATGAAGATGTTGTGTTTCACAAATCCATATATTCACGAAGAGTAGAAGCATATCTGCAAGGATGAGAGTCCCCATACGTTTGTACTATCTTTGATAAACAACATATTAATCTTTATTCTGATTCACAGGATAAATCAACATGACAATGGGTGAATAACATAACAGATATAATTAAAATTACAAATATCATAACGGATAAACAGTAAATGATGAACAAAATATTTAGTACTGATTTCAACTGAACAATAACTGATGAACATAACACTTTGGATAACTCAAATGACAAATGAACCTAGAAATTTAATTTAATATCATATTTTCAACTATTCCATAACGCGCGCACTAGGAATGATGGCTGAACTTGTAAATGGAACTTGGAAAAAGTAGATCCACTAACCCTATTAGCAAAAGATCCACCAACATTGAGTAAATATGAAGAACTCTAGCTAGTAAAACTAGGAAGAGCCCAAGCACTTCCCAATAACTGAAATAGGAATGCATTATTATTCATCATTTGTATCTCTTTTTCAACCTTTTGGTTTAGAGTTTCCAGTGCCTTCTTCAAGTGTTGAAGTTGGAATAACTTAATATCTTCGATAGGAGATTCCCACCAAACACCATCAGCTCTCTTCATAATTTCTAGAAGTGATTCTCCGCGATATTTCTCCATCTGGAGAACCCCCTCGAGGTTCATGAGCTTGTTTTTTAGCTCAACCCTTTGACGAACCCTGCTAATTCTTCTTGTCATGTTTAAACTATCAGTAAGAAATTGTGATTTTTTGTCTTCACACAAAGAGCTTTATATAAGAAATTGTGTTTCAAAATAACATAATCTTATAGACACTAATGCTTATAAATTAGACAATTAATTTTTTTCCTAATTAGATTTATATTATTTGATAGCAGTTGACAACTATTTTATTTGAGAACAAATTTGGAAAAAAAAAGATATATTAAATGATTAATAAAATCCTTTTACTTTAATAGTAACACAAATTTGCATTTATCATTGAAATTTCCTAGTCGATTATCATTTAGAGATTTTTCCTAATTAGAATATGTTACTGGATTACATTTGACCGTTATTTTATTTAAGAAAAATTTTATAAAAAAAATATATCAAATGATTAATAGAAAACATTTTATTTTAAAAATAATATGAATTTTACGTTTACTATTGAATTTTCCTAGTCGATCACCATTTGGATATATTTCCAAATTAGAATTATATTATAGGTTTGCATTTGACATCTATTTTATTTGAGAACAATAATTATTAAAAATATATTAAATGATTAATGAAAACTTGCATTTTAATAATTACATGAATTTGGCATTCACCATTGAGTTTTCCTAGTAGATAATCATTTAGAGATATTTACTAATTATAATTATTTTATTGGATTGTATTTGACCGCTATTTTGGTAAAGAAAATTAATTTTAATAAATATATTAAATAATCAATAAAAACATTTTTAAAATAATAACATGAATTTTGCATCTAACATTGAATTTTCCTAGTCGATCATCATTTGGAGATTTTTCCAAATTAGAATTATATTATTAGATAGCTTTTAATTGCTATTTTATTTAAGAATTTATTTTTTAAAAATATATTAATAGATTGTAAAAAAAACTTTTATTTTAATAATAATACGAATTTTGCATTTACCATTGAATTTCCCTAGTCGATCACCATTTATTGGTTTTTTCTAATTAGAAAATATATTACTACATTGCATCCGACAACTATTTTATTTGAGAGCAATATTTAAAAATCATATGTTAAATGATTAATAAAACCCTTTTATTTGAATAACTAGGTTAATTGACTGCGCTTTTCACAGTGGTGAGCTACTTCAATAATATATTTCTGAACATTTGATAATTTAATTGTTTTTGAGTGGGTACAGACCCATGATAAAGTCAAGAATGTTTTATCCAAAGAAGAAATAATTTTTTTTTAATATTATAACCAAAAGGATTTGATTCTAAATATGTTTGAATTTTTTTTACTAATTCATCATTCTACTCATCACCAAAGTCAATAGAAAATATATGTAATTGTTTCATAATCTAAATTTTTATCTACAAAAATTGATACAAACATTTTTATTTATAAATTGCGAGAGTTTTTCTCCTATTAAAAGATATCTACATATATAATATAAATATTATACATCTTATATAAATAGTTTTGTACTTGATAAGTTAATTAAAATTTAAAAGGACATCACTAAGGGTTTAATGAAATAATGTATGTCACTCAAATAATTCTGATGAAATGATGTCTTGGCAAGTCCGTTATTAAAAAATTTTCTCAGTCGACGATATTATTTTGATATCCAAACGACATATTTTATTGTTTATGCTTCGATCAATATGGTTAAAAATTGAATTTTTGCGACTTTTAATCTAATATCTATAAGGATATGACTATTTCTTTAATATTTAATTATCATGTATTCATCCTGGTTTGAGAAGTAATTCATTCACTCTAATCAACTATTTGAATGCAAACTTTTGATTAGGGTTGAGTACTATACTTACCATCCCATTACATTCCTTTATTTTTTTAATATCATTAATCGATTGAAGTCTCGATACGATAGAAAGTTGAATAACTAAAACTCTAAGGTAGTTTGAAACCACCATAACTTTGAACACTCAAAAGTCCATTCTTGGACACCCCATTGTATTTTAACCATTTATAGCATTAATGTCATTTATTTTAAAAGTTTAAGAATTCTAATCTACATAACACCAATAGCGAAATCATTGCACCAAACTCTTAATTAACCTACATTCACATAATGAATAAAAACATGAATATAAAAAATAAAGTTTAAAACATGTACTCAAAAATAGAAATTAATAACATAAGCATAAATTACTGGCTGCAAAAAAACATGTCAACATCTGTAACAATAGAATAAATTAATATTTATAGACAACAAAGGGTAGTGTGAATAAATATTTACCGTGTCTTATCGGAAAGGCCAAAAGTCTCTAAAAAATGTATAACCTTTTATAATCGTCACAGCTTTTATAGAATAATATATTAAACATATCAGTCATTAAAACTAAAACACTATATTATCTTACATAGAATATTAAGGGGCACCAAACATTAATAATGCAAAGGAAAATAAAATTTATTACATCTTATCATTCATCTTTAATAACATAAGCATAAATTAATGACGGTAAAAATACATACCAAGAGTTGTAACGTATACAATGATGTCAGCGAGCTACTGAATAGGAACAAATATTTAGTTGTGAAGAAGAAGAGAAGGTTTAGAATTTTCATTATTTTAAAATGAGAGAAAATTTTTCTATTTATAGACAACAAAGGATAGCGTGAACAAATATTTATTGTGCCTTATAAAAAACGTCATAACTATCTGGAAAAAGTTGCAACCCTTAGAAATGATCACAACCTTTCATAATAGTAACAACTTTTCACAAATGTTTCAACTCTTAATGAAAGTCTCAACTTTTTATATATAAGTCACAAATTTGCATAAACGTTGCAACTCTTCATAAAAGTCGTAACTCTTCATAAAAGTCATAACTTTTCATAAAAGTCACAACTCTTCATTAAAGTCGCAACTCTTCATAAAAGTCACATTTTTTCATGAAATAGAAAGGCTAGTTTTTGTAATAACTAAATTTATAAGGGAACTCTTGTTTGTGGTCGCATCACGTAGTGGGGCCTAAAGCGGTGATCAACTAATGGAGATTGTGTATATAAGTCTTAATGATAGGAGCTTTGTAATTGTTAAATATGATAGTTGGAGTTGTGAGGTATGGGACCAAATGCAAAAAATATTTACATATGACGACAATAGAATAGAATTGTAATTTTCACTCAATTCAAGTATGCTTCTTATTACTTATCCTCTTGCTGCAAAAATCAAAGAAGAACTCGTAATCTTATCTCAAGAAATTCCGACAAAATTGTACCTTTTTGTATACGATGGGAAGTCATGACTTTGCTAGCTAATTTACCCAATGTCCAAGGATTCTCTTGAACAGATTGGACAAAAAATGAAGATGTTGTATTTCACAAATTCTTGTATTCACAAAGAGTAGAAGCATATCTGCAAGGATGATAGTCCCCATACCTTTGTAATATCTTTGATAAACAACATATTAATATTTATTGCGATTCAAAGGATAAATCAACATGACAATGGGCGAATAACATAACACATATAAATAAAATTACTAATATTATAACGGATAAACATTTAATGATGAACAAAATACCTAGTAGTGATTTCAACTGAACAATAACTGATTAATACAACACTTAGGATAACTCAAATGTTAAATGAACCTAGAAACTTAATTTAATATCATATTTTCGACAATTCCATAACGCGCGCACTAGGAATGATGGCTGAACTAGTAATTGGGAACTTGGAAGAAGTATATTCACTAACCCTTTTAGCAAAGGATCAACCAACATTGAGTAAATATGAAGAACTTTAACTAGTAAAATTTGGAGGAGACTAGTTACTTTCCAATGTCTGAAATGGGAATGCATTATTATTCACCATTTGTATCTCTTTTTGAACCTTTTGGTTTAGAATTTCCAATGCCTTATTCAAGTATTGAAGTTGGAATATGTTAAGTTCTTCAATAGGAGATCCCACCATACACCATCAGCACTCTTCATAATTTTTAGAATGGATTATCCGTGATAATTCTTCATCGGGAGAACCCCCCTCGAAGTTCATGAGCTTTTTTTTGAGCTATACTTTTTGAGACCCTTGCTAATTTTTCTTTGTCATGTCTAAACTATCAGTTAGAAATCGTGATTTTTTGTCTTAACATTAAGAGCTTTACATAAGAAAATGTGTTTTAAAATAACATAATATTATAGACATTAATGATTATAATTATAAAATTCATTTTTTTCTAATTAGATTAATATTATTGAATAGCAGTTGACCACTATTTTATTTGAGAATAATTTTGGGAAAAAATAAATATTAAATGATTAATAAAAACCTTTTACTTTAATAATAACACAAATTTTGCATTTATTATTAAAGTTTTCTAGTCGATCATCATTTATAGATTTTTCCTAATTAAAATTATGTTTTTGGATTACATTTGATTGCTATTTTATTTATGAAATATATTTATAAAGAAATATATCAAATGATTAATTAAAAAAAATTATCTTAATAATTATACAAATTTAAAATTTACCATTGAATTTTCCTAGTCGATCAGAATTTATATATATTTCCTAATTAGAATTACATTATTGGTTTGCAATTTACATCTATTTTGTTTGAGTACAATAATTTTAAAAATATATTAAATGATGAATTTAAGCCGTGTATTTAATATTACATGAATTTGGTATTTACTATTGAATTTTTTTAGTCAATAATCATTTAGAGATTTTTACTAATTATAATTATATTTTTGGAATGCATTTGACTGCTATTTTGGTGGGGAACAATATTTTAAGAAATATATTAAATAATTAATAGAAATATTTTTTTAATAATAATATGAATTTTGCATCTAGATTGAATTTTCCTAGTCTATCATCATTTAGAGATTTTTACAAATTAGAATTATAGTATTTGATTGCAATTTTATTTAAGATTTTTTAAAAAAGAAATAGATTAATAAAAATCTTTTATTTTTATGATAATACGAATTTTGCTTTTACCGTTCAATTTTCCTAGTTGATCACCATTTACAGATTTTTCCTAATTAGAATAATATTATTAGATTGCATCTGACAACTATTTTATTTGAGAACAATATTTATCAATAATATGTTAAATGATTAGTAAAACCCTTTTATTTGAATAACTAGGTAAATTGTCTACGCTTCGCACAGTGGTGAGCTACTTCAATAATATATATATAATATTTTGGTCATAAAAGTATTTTTTGAGTGGGTACAGCCCAACGATAAATTGTAAAGAATGTTTTATCCAAAAGGATATGATTCTAAATGTGTATGCGTTTTTTAATTAATTCATGATTTTACAGTAGTTACTCATCACCAAAGTGAATAGAAAATTATTTCATTGCCTACATTTGTATTTTCAAAAATTGATACAAACATTTTTATTTATCAATTGCGAGAGTTTTTCTCATATTAAAAAATCTCTACAGATAGAATTAAAACATTATACATCTTATATAATTAGTTGAGTACTCTATAAGTTAATTAAAATTTAAAATGGACATCTCTTGGGGTTCAATGAAATAACGTATGTCACTCAAATAATTCTGATGATATGATCTCTTGGCAAGTCCCTTATTAAAAATCTTTCTCAATCGACGATGACACTATTTTGATATCCAAACGACATATTTTATTGTTTATGCTTCGATCAATATGGTTAAAAAATTATTTTTTGCGACTTTTAATCTAATATCTATAAGGATATGACTATTTTTTAATATTTATTTATTATAAATTCATCCTACTTGGAGGAGTAATTCATTAACTCTAATCAACCATTTGAACACAAACTTTTGATTAAGGTTGAGTACAATACTTACCATCCCATTACATTCTTTTGTTTTTTGAATGTCACAAATCGATTGAATGCCTCGATAAGATAGAACATTGAATAACTAAAACTTTAAGGTAGATCGAAACTACCATAACTTTGAACACTCAAAAGTCAATTTTTGGACACCCCATTGTCTTTTAGCCATTGAAAGCATTAATGTGATGTGTTTTAAAAGTTTAGAATTCTAATCTACATGACGCCAATCGCAAAATCATTACATCAAAGTCTTGATTAACCTACTTTACCATAATGAACAAAAACATGAATATAAATAATAAAGTTTAAAACATGTTCTCAAAAATAGATATTAATAACATAAGCATAAACTAATGACTGCAAAAAGCATGTCAACATCTGTAACAATAGAATAAATATTATTTATAGACAACAAAGGGTAGTGTGAATAAATACTTACTATGTCTTATTGGAAAGGTCACAAGTCTTTGAAAATGTACAACCTTTCATAAACGTCACAACTTTTATAAAATAATATTTTAAACCTATCAATCATTAAAACAAAAACACTGTATTATTTTATATAAAAGATTACCTAGACAAACATTAATAATGTAAAGGAAAATGAAATCTATTAAATCTTATCATTTATCTTTGAATAAATTAATAACGGTAAAAATATATGTCAAGATCTGTAACATAAACAATGATGTCAGCGAGCTACTGAACATGAACATATTTAGTTGTGAAGAAGAAGAGGAGGTTTAGAATTTTCATTGTTTTAAAATGAGAGGAAATTCCTCTATTTATAGACAACAAAGGATAGTGTGAACAAATGTTTATTATGCCTTATCAGAAACGTCAAAACTATTTGGAAAAGTTGCAACCCTTAGAAATGATCACAACTTTTCATCTTAGGAACAACTTTTTCATAAAAGTTCTAACTCTTAATGAAAGTATCAACTTTTTATAAAAGTCACAAATTTTCCTAAACGTCGCAACTCTTTAAAAAGTCAAAACTCTTCATAAAAGGCATAACTTTTTATAAAAGTCACAACTATTCATTAAAGTCACAACTCTTCATAAAAGCCACAACTTTTCATGAAAGGGAAATACTAGTTTTTGTAATAACTAAATTAATAAGGGAACTCTGGTTTGTGGTCGTGTCGTGTAGTCTGGCCTAAAGCGGTGATCAACTAGTGGAGATTATGTATAGAAGTCTTAATGGTAGGAGCTTTCTAATTGTTAAATATGATAGTTGGACTAGTGAGGTATAGGACAAAATGCAAAAAATATTTACATATGACAACAATAGAAATCGAATTGTAATTTTCACTCAATTCAAGTATGCTGCTCATTATCTTATACTCTTGCTGTAGAAATTAAAAGAACTCCCAATCTTATCTCAAGAAATTCCGATAAAAATGTACCTTTCTGTAAACAATGGGAAGTCCTAACTTTGCTGGCTAATTTAACCAATATGCAAGGATTCTCTTGAACAGATTGGACACAAAATGAAGATGTTGTACTTCACAAATTCGTATATTCACGAAGAGTAGAAGCATATCTGCAAGGATGAGAGTCCCCATACGTTTGTAATATTTTTGATAAACAACATATTAATATTTATTGCGATTCAAAGGATAAATCAACATGACAATGGGTGAATAATATAACACATATATTTAAAATTACTAATATCATAACGGATAAACATTAAATGATGAACAAAATACTTTGTATTGATTTTAACAAAACAATAACTCATTAACACAACACTTAGGATAACTCAAATGACAAATGAACTTAGAAACTTAATTTAATATCATATTTTTGACAATTCCATAACGCGTGCACCAGGAATGATGACTGAACTAGTAATTGGGAACTTGGAAGAAGTAGATCCACTAACCTATTAGCAAAGGATCCACCAATACTGAGTAAATATGAAGAACTTTAACTAGTAAAATTAGGAGGAGACCAGGAAACATATGTCTGAAATGGGAATGCATTATTATTTACCATTTGTATCTCTTTTTCAACCTTTTGAAATAGAATATCCTATACCTTCTTCAAGTATTGAAGTTGAAATAGGTCAAGTTCTTCAATAGGAGATTAGCCACCATACACCATCAACTCTCTTCATAATTTTTAGAATGTATCATCCGCGATAATTCTCCATTTGGAGAAACCTCCTCGAGGTTCATGAGCATTTTTTTTAGACCCTTGCTAATTCTTCTTGTCATGTCTAAACTATCAGTTAGAAATTATGATTTTTTGTCTTAACATAAAGAGCTTTACATAATATATTGTGTTATAAAATAACATAATCTTATAGATATTAATGATTATAATTAGGAAATTAATTTTTTTCTAATTAGATTTATATTATTGGATAGTAGTTGACTACTATTTTATTTGAGAATAATTTTGGAAAAAAAGAAATATTAAATGATCAATAAAAACCTTTTACTTTAATAGTAACACAAATTTTGCATTTATCATTGAAGTTTCCTAGTCGATCATCATTTAGAGATTTTTCCTAATTAAAATTATGTTTTTCGATTACATTTGACTGCTATTTTATTTAAGAAAAATATTTGTAAAAAATATATCAAATGATTAATAAAAAACATTTATTTTAATAATAATACGAATTTTACAGTTACCATTGAATTTTTCTAGTCGATCACTATTTATATATATTTCCTAATTAGAATTACATTATTGGTTTGCAGTTGACATCTATTTTTTTGAGAAGAATAATTTCAAAAATATATTAAATTATTAATTTAAACCTTGTATTCAATAATTACATGAATTTGGTATTTAAAATTTAATTTTTTAGTCGATAATTATTTCGAGATATGTACTAATTATTATTATATTTTTGGATGCATTTGGCAGCTATTTTAGTGGAAAATAATATTTTTAAGAAATATATTAAATAATCAATATAATTTTTGAAACAATAACACTTTTTTTTGCATCTAGATTGAATTTTCCTAGTCTATCATCATTTAGAGATTTTTACAAATTAGAATTATATTATTGTATTGCTTTCGATTGCTATTTTATTTAAGATTTTTTTAAATAAGAAATATACTAATAGATTAACAAAAACTTTTTTTTAATAATATGAATTTTGCATTTACCATTGAATTTTCATAGTCGATTACCATTTACAGATTTTTTCTAATTCGAATTATATTTTTAGATGCATTCGACATATATTTTATTTGAGAACAATGTTTATAAAAAATATGTTAAATGATTAATAAAACCCCTTTATTTGAATAACTAGGTAAATTGTCTACGCTTCCCACAGTGGTGAGCTACTTCAATAATGTATTAATAATATTTTGATTATATAAGTATTTTGAGTGGGTATAGCCCTACGATAAATTGTAAAAATGTTTTATCCAAACAAGAAATGATTTTTTTATTATTAAAACCAAAAGGATTTGATTCAAATGTGTATGCATTTTTTTTATTAATTCATCATTTTATAGTTGTTACTCATCACCAAAGTCCATAGAAAATTTTTTCATTATCTATATTTGTATTTTAAAAAATTTATGCTAAAATTTTTATGTATCAATTGCGAGAGTTTTTCTCCTATTAAAAAATATCTACAGATAGAATATTAATATCATACATCTTATATAATTAGTTGTGTACTTTACAAGTTAATTAAAATTTAAAAAGGACATCTCTTGGAGTTCAACGAAATAACGTATGTCACTCAAATAATTTTGATGAAATGATGTCTTGGCAAGTCCCTTATTCAAAATTATTTGCAGTCTACGACACTACTTTGATATTCAAAAGGCATATTTTGTTGTTTATGTTTCTATCAATATGGTTAGAAATTATTTTTTGCTATTTTTTATTTAATATAAATATCTATAAGGATATGATTATTTTTTAATATTTAATTATTATGAATTCATCCTACTTTGAGAAGTAATTCATTGACTCTAATCAACCATTTGAACACACACTTTTGATTAAGGTTGAGTACAATACTTACCATCCCATTACATTCCTTTATTTTTTGAATGTCACAAATCGATTGAATGTCTCGATAAGATAGAACGTTGAATAACTAAAACTCTATGTTAGATCGAAACCACCATAACTTTGAACACTCAAAAGTCCATTCTTGGACACCCATTGTCTTTTAATCATTGAAAGCATTAATGTCATATGTTTTAAAAGTTTAAGAATTCTAATCTACATGACACTAACCGCATAATCATTGCATTAAAGTCTTGATTAACCTACTTTAACATATTGAACAAAAACATGAATATAAACAATAATGTTTAAAACATGTACTCAAAAATAGAAATTAATAACATAAGCATAAATTAATGACTGCAAAAAAACATGCCAACATCTGTAACAATAGAATAAATTATTATTTATAGACAAAAAAGGGTAGTGTGAAAAAATAATTACTATGCCTTATTGGAAAGGCCACAAGTCTTTGAAAATGTAAAACCTTTCATAATCGTCACAACTTTTATAAAACTATATTTTAAACCTATCAATCATTAAAACTAAAACACTATATTATTTTACATAAAGATTACATGGTAACAAACATTAATAATGTAAAGGAAAATGAAATTTATTACATCTTATCATTTATCTTTAATAACATAAGAATAAATTCATGACGGTATAAATATATACCAAGATTTGACATAAACAATGATGTCGATGAGCTACTAAACAGGAACAAATATTTAGTTGTGAAGAATAAGAGGAGGTTTAGAATTTTCATTGTTTTAAAATGAGAGGAAATCCATCTATATATAGACAAAAAAGGATAGTGTGAACAAATGTTTAGTATGTCTTATCAGAAACGTCACAACTATTTGGAAAAGTTGCAACCCTCAACTTTTCGTAATAGTTACAACTTTTCATAAAAGTTCCAACTCTTCATTAAAGTCTCAACTTTTTATAAAAAGTCACAAATTTTCATAAAATTCACAACTCTTCACAAAAATCATAACTTTTCATTTAAGTGAAACACTAGTTTTTGCAATAACTAATTTTATAAGGGAAAACTGATTTGTGATGGTGCCACGTAGGCGGACCTAAGGTTTTATATATATATATATATATATATATATATATGATAACACGAGTTTTGCATTTACAAATGAACTTCCCTAGTCAATAATCATTTAGAGATATACAATGAATCTCTCTTTCTCTCTCTCTCTCTCTCTCTCACACACACACACACATATATATATATTTATATTTGGGTGTGTGTGTTTGTATTGTTTGTGTGTATGTGTGTGTATCATGTGGTGATATATTTTCCTTTTGAATTTGTAAATGCTAAACAACTCACATTCAAATATCACTAAATTTAACGTATTAGTTGTACATCCTATACCATGTATGTTGTATAAAGAATTCATGAATTCGTTATACATAGACCCTAATTTCTACCAAATATAATACTAAATAATAGCATATAAATGCATGGAATATTTCTCCTAATATTCTACCAAATGACTCAATATTTTTTTTTAGTTTTTTGATGTTTTTAAAACTTATAATATGAACTTTGTCCTGGTTAATCATTCTTTTACTTTTCTCCCCCAAACCTATGTGTTACCATAAACTTTTATTCCATAAGTGATGAGCTACTACAAGTATTCGTATTAAAACCCTAAATTTTAATAAAGTCATGACCAGTGTCAGCGATGCTTAGCCTACACTCAATTATGATAAATATCCACGAGAACACCATTGAACTATGCGACGACTATGAATGAAATAGAAGATAAAATCACAATGCCTATCCCTAGAAAAGATATTACTTACATCCATGGAGAGGCAACTGTATTCTGGGAGGAAGAAGAAGTTTAGACCATAATCATAAAAGAAGATTTACCGTTTGTCATAATTGAAATTTTTTTCATATGGCTGGTAAGAACTAGAAGAAATTTGGAAGATTTGTGCTTTACGGTGTGATATTCAAGGAGGAATGTAATGCATGATTCTTGAGTAATAGACACATCCTAATTCGGCTTACTACTATGGAATATTATGTACATGTCATGTAAATAATGGAATATATTTCAAAGGCTAAAGAAGGGTATACTATCAGATACGACCTCTAAAGTGGGAACCCAAGTTCAACCCGGAGGTGTAAACTTCTATTTCCTTAGCATGGACCTCTTCTCAATTCCTATCACCTAATTTTTTTCTTTAAAGAATCATTGTTTACGATGTCCAAAGGAGTGGGAAAGCTGTTAAATGATTATATGGCTACAATAAGAAAATCTATACCTAGTTGTGTCAAGGAAAAGGTTTAAGTCAACTTATTGAAAGATTTCTCAAACAGATCAATGATAGAGTTAAGAAGACATCTTTTGAGGAAATCATCTCAACATGGATAAAAATCTTATACGGTTACACGCTTAAGTATTGCAAATATTGCAAACTTTAAGGCAGGGGCATGATTTTCATCTAGGGGGTTTAAAAATATAAGTAAGCAAGTTGGTTGGACGGGTCAAATATAAACGGGTCAGATTCGATATAAGCAACTAAATAAAATTCAATTCTATCTCAACACAAACAATAAAATAGAGGAAGTATGTGTGTGACATAATTTTAAAATGATTATGAGACAACATATTGTTTGAAATTTTAAATGTGGTCTTGTCTCAATCATTGTTGCATATATACGTTTCTAATACATTTATCCACGTGATGCGCGTATAATATTAATAATGTATTTAACTTTATTTTTTATTGTGATATCTTTTTTGATTATACAAAATCATATTACCTTCAAAAGTCCAATTATCATATTGTTCCTCATTAATGAAATGTAATCCCTCCCCCTCTGTCACATCTCGAGCCTACACCGTAGATGTAGCCGATACTCTAGAACCATTACTGATCCCAAGCTAATCGTTGTACTTGCTTACTACTAAGGGAAAGGCATTACTTAATAACAAGAACTTCAAACACAAAGATAACTCAATTTTCTCAGATATTGATAAACTCAAAAACTTCTGGAGATATTAAAATATCCATAAGAAAGCAACTTAAGTTTCAAAAAAATTAACAAGGGAAAGGGAAAAAGACTCCTCAACTACTACACTCTATGAAGCACGTAAATACTACAGATGTCGGGACAAGACCCATAATATCTTAATAAATCTAAACAATGTAAACATGGAATCCTTAGGAAAGCAAAGAGGTTTACCAAGCTAGCTATAATGAAATGGAATCAATGAAGTGGTTGTTCATGACCCTGAACACCTATACTTGTATCATAAATAAGATGCAAATCGAATGACATCAGTACATTGAATGTACAAGTATGTAAGGGGAAAGATGAAACATAAGCAAGAGAACTAATACTCTGGGAAGACAAAGTAATTCAAAAATCCACCCCGAGCAAAGATTCTGAACAAAATGAGAATAAAAATACAAGAATACGAAAAATCTTATATCGTTGTGAGAATACATGTGTTGAACTGAAGAGAGAGTGACGGATTTTTGAATTTAAATCATTTGGCCCTTTTAAAACCTTTCAGTTTGCCCGAAAGTTGGTGAGGTTAGTCACTTCGACCAACCCACTCGGCGATGCGCCAAATTGTATTCCGGCTCACTAAGTTTTAACTCCCAACAATTTGGGGTTTTCAAATGGTGGACTTAATCAGGCTCGTGGACTTTTTCAGCAAAACAACGACTTAGCTTTTGACTTACAAAGTTTTAAAGAATTCTGAATCAAGCTGGGTGGTTCCATCGACAGTCCAAATTAGGCACGCCGTCTTGTTCGATGTGTTGCCGATCGGTATTTTAGCTCTATGATTTCGTATCTTCAAATACTTTTCACTTTTTAATCTACAAAATCAACAACCATTATTGAAAAGAAATGTTTTTGAAAAACAGCAAAAACATGGGTTATCTCCCATGAAACGCCTTATTTAAAGTTGTGGCATGACCAAAATACCAATTAGAACTTCCATTTTTGAGGTTGGTCCATTGTGTTTGTGACGACCATGCTTTGTCGTTATAGAAAACCTAGCACGGAAAATTTTTGGGCAGGAAAACTTTTTCATAGTAACTTGAAATTTCTAAACCAAGAAGAGATTTAGATGAAGTCGGATTCAATAAAGTTTTGGTAAATCTGGTAACAATCCAGTGAATTATTTAGGATTTTGATTACATTAATAGTTAGAAAAGTCGTTAAGAAATTCATATGACTTTAGAAAAATGAATTCGAGTGAGTGGAACTTCCTAAATCAATCTTTGCGTGAACAGTATTTTCAAAACGCCATGGTTAAATGTGTGTCATGAAATAGAGGTCTTTGAATTATTAAAATTGCTCACTGTTTCATGTAAGCCTCTTTGGCGGTGGTTTTGGTCACTGTGGCGGGCCCCCTAAAGCCTTCTAAAGGCCACTATGGCGGGTCAGATGCGACTTGAAGTCATAAATAAATCCAACAATGAATATATTCTACAATTTTAGAATTTTAGAGTTAATGAACGAACCCTCGGAGTCTCTTGACAGTTTCCACCATTCTTGAGGCTTATAGTAAGATTTTCACTTGTGGAATCCATTTTTCGATCTGTAGAACATATTAGAATCGGTAATTATCGATGGGGGATAGATTTGATCTAAACCAACAAAATAAAATATAGTAGTCACAACCTACTTCTATACAAAAATAGTGGAGTTTTTGGAAACAAGCAAGCAACTTTTTTTGTAGTTGCAAGGGTTCCGAACCTTAATTACTCAAGTACCGAAGGTTTCTTTCGGTTGGTTTTATAATGGGAGTTTTCACTACAAGTTGTAGGCTCTTAGAACAGTCTGATATTGAACATTGATTATATGGAGGAAACAACCATATTTTGGGTGCTTGATCATGGTTATGATCAAGGGTTCATCGAATTGTTAGAGGTGTAGGTATTTTCTGATTGCTTACTGACTCCCGTGTTATTATGTTTATTTGTAGCCAAGAACAAGTAGAAACTAATCTGGAAAGGGAAGGATAAAGTTTCTTAGGATTTCAGACTTTTATCGAGGTGGGTGATGGTTGCAATTCTATGATTGTGTGATGCATGTTTGTTCTTGCTTCATTATGATACATGTATGTATGTGAATGTGACATCATTGATCACACTTGCTGTAAATGAGATAGAGGAATTATGAATGCCATAAATCATGACAAAATTGTATGAACTTGAGAATCCTCATGATTTTGATCGTGGTGTGTTGAATAGATAGGTTACCACATTCTAGCATAACTATCATGGATCACTTTTCATGTTTCGGCATAAATATTGGATTGGGTACCACATTCTGGTACTTTAATTCCTTGTTTAGGTTCCACGAGAGGACTAATGATCTTACAATAATTATCTATCTTGTGGAATGTGAAATTGTAACATGTTCATAAATGTTGATAATATTGTGTATGTTCGATATATGCATGTAATGGTATTGTTGTATTGAATTACTTATATTGCGCTAAGTGTGATATCTGCGTGATTCTATACGTATATTTTTGTTGCGTATTGATACTGCACTTTCTTTTTCTTTGTTGAATATAGGGCATCTTCAGGAGGCTATTGACAAACCTTGCTTAGAAGATCAACGATCGTTAGAGTTAATGGGTGAGCCAATTCTTCTTGGCTTCCATTGGTTGTCTTTCGTCTAGGTCAACTATTTCAGTCATAGACTTTCTAATTAGAACTTTCCAATTAGTTATTAGTGCATTTGTTAGGGTTGTATCCCTTCTTGTTTAAACTTGTTGAACTGTAGATATTTTGGTACATTCACTTTCAGATTCTAGGGATTTTTTCCTAAATGTTATTTTATTATTATTAGACTTTTTTTTGGAGTTTATGAATCTCCCTATATCTTTACTTAATATTTAACTTGCTTCTGTAACTTAAATGCTTTACTTTTTGGAATATTTTTTTTGTGTGGGTTGTAGTAATAGTTCTCCCACCAGAGAGTTTGTGTGGGTGCCAATCACGATGGACTGGGTTCTGAAAAAATTAGTATCAAAGTCTAGATTCATTGATGTTGATTTACCAAATCAAGTCAAGTAGTGTTTTCCAGAAAAGTACGTGGATACCTTTACTTTTTTTTCAAGAGTCTATAGGACATTAGGAAATATCTCTATTTTCTCTTTTCCTTTGATGTTATCACTTTCTTCCAATCGATATCTAACCTCATTTAATCTTCTTTCTGCAGATGGTTAACACTAGATACAACAACATGAGACCCATAGTTACCGTTAATGCTCCAACATAGGAATCTATAGAGTGAGGTCGCGGTCGAGAGGGGTAGAGAAAGAGATATGCATAAAAGTCTAGGAAAAGTGGATCCTACTAGAGACGAGTAACCAATCAAAAATAATCTTCAAAATGTGGCCCCTTCCATTCATCATGAAGATATAGAGGAGAATGTGAAGGTGGAAAATGTTAAGGAGATTGGACTAAAGGAAGAGCTGCAAGCTTAGACTATCAGTGTTCCCCCATAGACCCAGTGTTAGCCCAACCAATCATGTAATTCCTGAAAGGGTTGGTCTTTCATGGTGTCCCTCCTTGTGCTCAAGAAACTCAAGCTCCAACCAATCCTCCAATTGCTATCACTACTCCCACAGGGGTGGAAATTAAGGTAATGATGATTTCTTCAATCCTTTGTTGGGTTCTTTTATGACTGTTTATGAGCATGAAATGTTGACTACGTTTCTAAAGATAAAGCCTCTTATGTTTCTTGGTTTTGAGAATGTGGACGATTAAGCTTCTTATGAGGCAAAGTTTCATGCTTTGTCTAGGTATCCTACTCAATTGGTGATTACTAAGGAGTAGAGGATCCATATATTTTTTAGAAAAATAAATTATGAGTGGTATCTATTATTTATTCATATGCCCTTCGCATAAAGGAGCTTTAATTAGGTAACAAACTATGCTAAGAAAGTGGAGGGGTGAGGCAAGACGGTGAGGCTAAGTCATTGGAAAAAAGGCCAAGAACTCAGGAAACTTTTAAGGATCATATTGAAGAGGTTCGGGGAGGTCAGCGCTTGTGCTCAATCCAATTCAGTCTGTTATGCCAGCCTCTATAGGTAATTTCTCAAAAACTCCATCTCACAATTTTATTCGGATAAAGCCAGGGTGTTGAAACTTCAGCCGGCAACAATCTATCTTTTTATTGGATATGTTACACCTATGGTGTACATGCACATATGAAGAGAGATTGTCCTTGTCACCCCCGAGCTACCCGAGATGCATATACATGACCTAAAACCACTAGTGATCCCAAGCTAACCCTATTGAGATTATCATGAGCATACTAAAGATAATGAATTGGTGCGGAAGCTAAATGATAAATAAAATGAAAAGATAGGGAATACCCATATACTATAACTGAGATAAATGAGTTTAATACAAAAAAGATATTAACTCAACTCTAAGTTGAATTTCACTATGTTTGAAATAAGCCTCTAGCTGAACCAGAAATGTTGGGACAGCCCCAACTAAGTCTAGCAAAATTGAAACTAAAGGACTAAATATACTAAAAAGAAACTCATGACTATTATCGTCGGAGAAGGAGGACTCACAACTTATTTTGATGAACTAGAGATCGAGAACTGATCTAAACGTGCTCTGGATGTTCAGAACTTGAGTCTACATCAAGAGAAGAGCTAGCACATGTAAGTGTTAGTACTTGAAAGGTAGTGAGCATGTAGGATAGAGTAGAACTGAAATAATACATAACTGAACAAGCACAAAAACAAATATAATATTCTTAACATGATTTACTAAATCCTGAGCTTATTGGATACAATGACAAAACTTATAAAATGCTACGACTGAATACTGACGAAACTGTAAATATGGTCAATCCTATATAGTATGACGGAACTGCTGGAGCTACTAATATCCGAAAATAAAATAACATGAGCTAAATGTGGAGTCCGATGTATATACCCCACCGCGAGGACCGAATATACCCTGCAAAAGGTATAGAGGAATGCTGGTGTGACCACTGATCTTCTGCCCATAGAGGGACTTATAACATACTTGACTAGTAGTTCTGGGACTATTAGAGTACGCTGAATCGTAGTACAATTCAGTATTATGATGTCCTAGTGAATTAAGTGGTTAAATAATTACGACTGAGTTTTTATAAATACTGGATAACTCAAATCTTAACATGTAAACAGAGAATGCAATAATTAATATGATAATGGTGCATTCAAATATTGAGGCATGTATATCTGAAATAACTAAAATATCTGACTTAGCATGTGCAATTCATGAACTAAAGAAATACATTGCTAGGCTTCTGAAATTCATGCAATAAATTGAGTAATAACATATTGATCAGATTTGGAACATGTAATTAACTAATTCATGATAAACTGATGAAGTTATTGAAACCCTACGTCTAATCATGATAAGGAAATCAAGAATCTAAATGAAATTTAAGGACCCAATAGGTGAAAGACACCCACTAGTGAAATCTTACATACATGGTGATGAATTCCACAGAGAAATCTTTTGATTATGGGGATGGAACTGATGGAACCTTGTTGCCTTCTTGAAGTATGGTTCGTGACCTTTTTCTTCTCTCTTGCTTCTAATTTTCTATGATTTTATTAATGATTTTCACTTAAGTAAGTTCTAGTTATGTTTCTTGGAGTAAACTAACTAAAACCTCATGATTCAGGGTCAAAAGGACGTAGCTTAGGCGTTAGACATAAGACAAAAACATCCAGACTTAACAGTTGTCGGAGTGATCAATGAGTCGTGGTCCTTCCTACGATTTGTAGGTCCTAGACATCGTTTGATTCAGAGAATGGGTTTGTGGACCAAGATCGACGGACCTGGTCTATGGATTGAGTTCCTATCTACCGTTCCTAGGTTCTGGCCTTCGTCTGGTTCAGATAATTGGTCTGTGGACCAAGATTGATGGAGCTAGTCCATGAACAGTGGTCCTACATATGGTCTGTCCTGTTCCTTCATCATTTTCTTCAGAGGATGGGTTTTCAGGACCAATATTGATGGACCTGTTCCACGGACTGTGGTATGTACGTCTTGGCCGTCATTTGGATCTTTGGATTTTTTGTGGACAAATGACCTGGTCCAGGGACTGTGGTCCCACCTAAGGTCTGTAGGTGGCATACTTAGATGGCACTTGCACTTCTGAAAATCTGAATTCTGGTCTAGCTAGGATACCGGTTGTTACAATCCCCACACATGTGTGTTGAATTCCATGCATCAGCAGAATAGAGAAGTGGTATTCGTACGGGATGTTAATAATGGCCGAGGGTGTCCACCAAGTCCACGAGGAGGTAACTAGCAAGGTTGTGGAGATATAGAAAATTACAATGTATGAAGAGGTAACGTGCAACCAGGCAGGGAAGTTTCTCTTAAAGAATGAGGTAGAGGCGTCTGGCACGGTTATAACATCACCATTCTTGTCTATGACCGGTTAGCTAATGTGTTATTTTATCCGGGTTCTACTTATTCCTACGTAGACGTGCGATTTGCCTAAGAATTTTCTATGATATGTGAAATACTTGATGTCTCTATATAAGTTTCTACCACAGTTAGAGAGTCGGAGATAATCACCCATGTCTGTCTTATTTGTCCTATTTTGTTTATGGTTTTCAAACTTGGGTTGATTTGGTGATTTTCGATATGACTGATAATCATATAATATTAGGCATGACTTGGTTGTATCCATTTTATGTTGTGCTCAATTGTAATACTAAGTTCGAAACTCTACAAAATCTTGGAAGGGAAAATTAAAGTGGAAGAAGTGTGCAAGCCTATGCAAGCAAAGATCATATTCAATATTCGGGCTGGGAAATTGATAGGGTAAGGTTGTTTGACTTACTTTTATAATATTAGGTATGTTGAAATTGAGACTCCATCCATTGAGTCTGTTCCTGTGGTGTATGATATTAGAGAAGTGTTTTCTAATCACTTGCTTCGTATGCCTCCGGATATAGAGATAGATTTCTACATTGACTGAGAATCTACTACGCGTCCCAGTGCTTCACCATGGAGTGCTCCAATTTTGTTTTTTTTATGAAAAAAGTATGGTAGTGTATAAATTTCCAGCAATTAAATAGGGTCACTGTTCGAAACAATTATAATTTACTTTGAATTGATGAAATTTTTGACTAATTGATAGGCGTATCAATTTTCTCCAAGATTGATCTAAGGTCTTGTTACCATCAGTTGAAAATTACGCATGAGGATATTTCCAAAAAGGTGTTAGAACACGCTATGGGAACTACGAGTTACTAGGTATGTCCTTTTGCTTGACTAATGTGCTTGTAGCTTGTATGAGGTTAATGAATTAGGTGTTCAAGAAATTTCTTGATTCTTTTGTTATTGTATGTATTTATTATATTTTGGTATATACGTAAAAGTGAGGAAGAGCATGCCCACCATCTTAGTATTATTTTGGGTGTTCTTGGGAAACAAAGGTTGTATGCTAAATTTCAGAAGTGTGAATTTAGGTTGACTTCTTCTTCTTTTTTTGGACATGTAGTTTCGAAATAAAGGGTAATGGTAGATCCTCAAAAGATTGAGGTGGTTAAGAATTGGGTTCGTCCTAGCTCTATGATATAAGTAGGAGTTTTGTTGGACTTACTAGCTACTATCGTCGATTAATGAAGTTTTTTATTCTACTGCCACTCACTTGAATAATTTGATCATAAAGGATATACTATTTGAATGGACAGAAAAATGTGAGGAGATCTTCCAAAAGCTCAAGACTCTCTCGACAACCGCACCTATTGTAGCATTACTGATTGAAGGTAAAGATTTTATTGTTTATTGTGATGCATCAAATTTGGCTTTGGTTGATGTGTGGATGCATTATAAGAATTTTATAGCTTATTCCAGGCATCAATTGAACGTTCATGAGAGGAACCATTCAATACATGATTTGTAGTTTATAGCGGTAGTGTTTGCTCTTATAATCTGGCGGCACTACCCTCATGGTGTTAAGTGTGAAGTGTTTACCAATAATCGTAGCTTGCCACATATGTTCACTCAAAAGGATATGAATTTGATACAAAGAAGGTGGATTGAGTTTCTCAAGGATTCTGATGTGACCAATCAATACATTTGGGCAAGGCTAATGTGGTGATAAAGGCTTTGAGTCAAAAAGCGGTCAACGTGGGTACTTTAGCTTGCTTAAGTTATCCAATTAACCTTTGTCTAAGGAAATTCAAACCTTAGAGTCTAAGTTCATGTAGTTGGGCATCTCAGTAAGAGATGTGGTGTTAGATAGTATTGAAGTGAGGGACACGTGCAATGATGAGACCAAGGCCTAACAATTAGAATATAAAAATATTCGAGGAGCTGAGAAACAAGACTATGATTAGAAAGGAACAAGAGACCACTATTGATTCGGAAGGTGTGCTCAATTTTAAAGGAACAATTAGTGTTCCTCGGGTTGATGACTTGATTCAAAAATTATTTGCAAAATCTCATGGTTTCCGATATTCTGTTCATGCGGGTGTGACCAATATGTACCTAGACTTGAAGCGAATTTGTTGGTGCCCAAGAATGAAGAAGTATAGAGAGGAATTTATGTTTAAGTGTAAAAATTGCAAACAAGTGACATATGAACACCAAAGGCCTATGAGTTTGCTTCAAAGAATGTCAATTTTGGGATGTAAGTGTGAGAGTATAGCAATGGATTTTGTGGTTGGACTTTCCAAGACTTGTAGGAAGTTTGATTCAATTTAGGTAGTGGCTGATAGATTTACTAAGTCATTCATTTTAATCCAGTAAGAATAGATTATAATTTTGAACAATTGGCTAAGGTATATGTAAATCAAATACTGAGGTTGCATGGGTTCCCCTCTATCATCTTAGGGGATGGTACCCAATTCATATGATGTTTTGGAGGAAACTACATGATGAATTGGGAATACGACTCACTTTTAGTACAACCTTCAATCCACCAACATAAGGGCAGTTAGAGATGACTATTAATGTTTTAGAAAACATGTTGAGGGCATGTCTGATTGATTTTGGAGGGCATTTGGGTAAGTTCCTACCTTTGTGTGAATTCTCTTATAATAATAGTTATCACTCCAGCATAGATATGGCCCCATTTGAGGCACTCTACGGGAGGATATGTAGATCAACTATTGGATGGTTTGATGCTCGAGACGTGAAACTATTGAAGGTCGATTTTGTGAAGGATGCTCAAGACATGGTGAACAATATTCATACTAAGCTTTGAGCAACCTAGAGTACACACAAGAATTATGCGGATTGCGGATGACAAGGTAAGTTACATGACATGTCAAATGGTGAGTGTTCTTCTTAAGGTACCATCCATGAAAGAGGTGATGCAAATTGGCAAGAAGGGCACACTAAGTCATCGATACATTAGTCCGTTCGAGATCCTTAAATATGTACAACTTGTAGAATATAGATTGGATTTATCTCCTATCCTATCGGGAGTTCATCCAGTATTTTATGTGTTTATGTTTAAGAGATATCATGATAATGGGGTCCACATCGTTAAGTTAGACTCAATTGTGTTAGACAGATATCTCCATTATGAGGAGGAACCTACTATGATTCTTGATCATGACGTGCGTAAGCTGAGGACCAAGGAGATTATGTCTATGAATGTTCAATGGAAGTATAATCCAGTTGAGGAAACTAATAGGAGAACGGGAGGGGCATGTGAGACAAGTATCCCCAATTATTCGTAGATTCAGATACTACTTCTTTCCTTTCTTAGCCTATTTTTCTTAATTTTGTCACTCATGAACGAGTGATGGATATTTCTATCGATTATAATGATCAGGTTTCATTTATATAGAAAAGCCAACGGGTTAAAATATTAGGTTGGAGAACGTTTTTGTAGTAACATGAAATTTTCATGCCTAGTCCATATTTGGACGAAATCAAAGTCATTAGGTGTAGGGAAATTTGGTAAAAATCGGATGACTTATTATTATTTTAATTAAATGAGTAGTTAGCAAGTTATTAAGGAATTTGTATGACTTTGCAGAATTGAATTTGGGTGAGTAGATCTCCCAGTGTTGATCATGGAATGAACAGTATTTTCTGAATGTTGTATGTTAAAGGTCTTTAGTGAAATGACGATTTTGGAAATATCATAATATCTCAATGTTCGTGCAAGCCACTTTGGCGGCGGTTTTTGTCGTTTTGGTGGGGCCGCTAGAACAGGGTGAGGGATGTTGTGGCATGGCAGATACGACTTAAAGTCGTAAATAGAACCCCAAAAGTACTTTATTCTACACTTTTTGAATTATAGATATATGGAACGAACCCCATGAGACTCTTGACAGTTTTACACCATTCCTGACTCTAATGGTAAGTTTTCCACTACCCAAATCTATTTTTTGATTCGTCAAATGTAATGGAATAGGTAATTATCAATGAGGAGGGTTTTGATCTAGATTCCATGGTGGAAACAACTTTATTTTGGGTGCTTGGGATTATAAATATGATCTAGGACTCAGACAAATCTTAGTGATTGGGAATTGGTGATTGTTTATTGATTCTCTTGTTATTATGATTGTTTGTAGACTAACAACAAGCAGAACAAATTCAGAAAGCGAAACATCACGCTTCTTAGGGTTTTAAGCTTGTTTGGAGGTAGGTGATGGCTATGATTGTATGATTGTGTAATGTATGTTTGTACTTGCTTCATTATGATATGTGTATATATGTTATGTAGCATTATTGATCATACTTGTTGTAAATGAGATAGAGGGAAGATGAATGCCCCGAATCATCACTAAATTGTATGAACTTGAGAGTATATTTATTATTGTGATTGTGGTTCGTTGGATAGATTGGTTGCCAGGTTCCGAAATAACTAACTTGGATCAGTTGCTACGTCTTGGAAGAACTATGGGAAAACTTACTACGTTCCGATACAAGCATTTTTTAAATGTTGATAATATTATATATGTTCGATATATGCATGCAATTATATTCACTACAAAAGGAACCTTAATTACCAACAAAAAGATTCGTTGGTAAATTAATCAAATCGATTGGAAAATTGAGTTACCAACAAAATGCAAACTTGTATTAATCCGTTGCTAAAAAGATATTATCAACTAATTTAATTTGTTGGTAAACTTACCAATCAAAAATCAGTTGGTAAACACCCAAAGATATTACAAAATTTTGAAATGTGACCCTAAAATTTCCGTTGGGAAATTTACAAACTAATGTTTGGTTAGTATATCGTTAGTACCTTTACTAACGAATCGAAAAGGAGTTAGTAAATTTTTTTCTTCATTTTTTCGATTCATACATTTGTAATTTATTGGTAATTTTAGTAACAAAAAATTTGTGTTGGTAATTTGCTAATAAATTTTAAATACTTTTTTTTGGTTTTCCATCCGTTATTCGGTACCCACATTGGAGCCCGACTAAATCTGTATTCACGCTGAAAAATCCCACGTTGGGTGGTAAAGCACTCCCTAACAAAGATGATTATGTACCAACGGGAATCAAACCTGAGACCTCTGGGTTAAAGATGCAGGAGTTCTTACCATTACAACACAATCCTTGTTTGTAATAAATTTTAAATACTTTAGTATAATTATTTATTTTTCTAATAGATGTACCAATTGATTGTTAGTTTAGTGGAAATATATCATTCAAGTTCAATGGTAGCTTAGTAATTGATTGACAATATGTTCAAAATATTATTAACTGAATGACTATTCAATGGTAAAATATTTATTAATTTATTGCATTTAATAATCTAAGTACACAAATATAAAAAAAATAGTAATCAATTTTATAAATCATATTTTAATGAAATAATGCAAAATCTATGATAACAAGTTAAATGAATCTCAATATGACACATATCATTATATAAAAATATTTAATTTGACCACGTTTTCAAAAAATATTGACTAAGTCTAAATTTTGGCCAAAAGTTAAATCGCCTAACAACACAAACTTTAAATGGAAATCTCAAAACCTAATACAACCATATTGTTAGATGTAAAAATGATCTTTCGAAACTAATCGAACTTACAGAAATTTCGTCAGAGCACGTTTACAAAAATTCTAAGCAAAATCAAATTTTGCTAAAAGTTAAAAGTTAAATCGCCTAACGATACAAACTGAATATGAAAACCTCAAAATCCAAATCAGTCATCCTATAAAGCGAAAAATGACCTTCCATAGCTAACTATGCTGACGAAATCCAAATTTGAGCATGTTTCTCAAAAAATTGACCTAACTAAAATTTTAGCCAAAAGATAAAAGTTAAAACGCTTAATGACACAAACTTAAAGTAAGTCTCAAATCCCGAACCAACCATCCTATGAGAGTAAAACTTAAATTATATGGCTATTAGTAGTGACAAAATTTCAATTCGAGAACGATTACCAAAAATATTGACCAAAGTGAAATTTTTGCCAAAACATAAAAGTTAAAATATCTTATGAAACAAACTAAAACTGGAAGCCTCAAAATGCGAACCCTACATCTTATTACATCAAAAATGACTTTTCGCATTTAACTGTTCTTATCTGGGTACGTCATCAAATATATTGACCAAAGTTAAATTTTTACCAAAATTTATACGTTAAGACACCTAATGACACACAAGAAAAATGAAAGCCTCAAATCTAAAACCTACCATCCTACTAGATAAAAAATTACCTTTAAGGTTTATTCCGCTAACGAAATTCTCATCTGAGCACGTTCACAAAATTATTAACCAAAGTCAAATTTTTACCTAAATATTAAATTTATAACACCTAACGCTAGAAACAAAAATGAAAGCCTCAAAACATGAACCAACCTTCCCGTTAGATAAGAAAACAACCTTTGGAAATAATACACTGACAGAGTCTGAGCACGTTTACCAAAAATATTGATCAAAGTCAAGATTTGCTTAAATTTAAAAGTTAAAACGCCTAACGACAAACTAAATATGAAAGCCTCAACACTAGACGATGATTTACCAAAAAATTTTAACTTCAATTGGTAATTTACTAATTATTAAAATATAAGTTGGTAAATTAATAATTAACCAATAAATTTTATCAGAGTCGGTAATAGTTATTATTCAACCAAATATTCATATGTAATATTACAAACTAATAATTAATATGATAGTAAATTTTACCAATAGATTAGTGATCGGTTGGTATATTACCAACTACTTTAATGACGTTAGTAATTTACTAACTACAATTTTTAGTCGTCGGCAAAGTTTCCAACTAATTTGATATTGGTTGACAAGTTTACCCACAAATTACATTTCATTACTAATTCACCAACACATTTATATTTGATCGGTAAATTTAGCAACACAATCTTGTCGTTGGTAAATGTTGGTTAGTAATTCATTGGTAATATGTTTTTAAATTGTATATACAATTTTTTTATCATATTTACCAACCGATATATACTTCGTTTGTAATTTTACCAACAAAAGGTGTGTGCTGGTAATATTTCTGTTGGTATTTCATTGATAAAAGGTTGCTAAATTATGTGCCATTTTTTCCCGCCGTACTTACCAACTAAAATATAGTAAGATTTATGTTTATAATCTGTTAGAATTTCGTTGTTAAATTTTAAAATATTATTCGGTTAGAAATATGTTGGTAATTTGATAGTAGAATACTAACCAACATAAGTTGTTAGTAAAATCTGTTGGCAATTTGAGGTTTTTTTGTAGTGATTGTTGTTTTTACCTACTTGTGTTGCAATTTTTGGGATAGCGGCGTGATCATAACAGTACAATGTGGTTGTGTACCAATACAACTTTTTTTCTTTTTTTCTTGAGTACAGGGATCTTCAGGAAACTATTGATTGACCTCGCTTAGAAGATTAGTGATTGTTCAAATTTAAGGGTGAGACAATGTTTCCGGGCTGCCATGGGTTCTCTTTCGTCTATATCCACCACTTCGGACATAGACTTGCTAGTTAGTTATTAGTTCAGTAGATTGGGGTCGTATCACTTGTTTTTTGGACTTCTTTATTGTAGATGTTTTGGTACAATGACTTTCAAGTTCTAGGCATTTCTTCCGCCATGTTAGTTTATTTTTATTAGACTTTTGATTGGAGTTTATTGGAAATCCCTATTTCTTTCCTTAGTATTTAACTTGCTTCAGTAACTTAAATGCTTTAATTTTTGGTTAATTGCTTGGTCTGGGTTTTGGTCTGGTTCTTCCACTAGAGAGTTAGTGTGGGTTCCAATCACGAAGGTCTTATCGTGAACTTGTCATTAGGCAACACTTCTTTTGGCCTTAGCATCAAATTAGATGAAATTTGACCATTTGCGTTTCCAATTGCTTGATGTACACTAACTGCTTCTAATTTAGTGTAGAGACATCGTCTTTCATATCAAAATTTATCTGAACCTTCCATCTTATTGAGAATGCACACAAGAATGTCTACCGTGCAATAGTTCTCCGCGTAAGTCTTTTCTCATAAGGCTTTTGATGTTCATGGGGTGAAACATATCTTTACTATTTACCATCCTTTTCCTTTAAATTTGCATTACGATCACCCCGTTCTTTGTAATGGATTGTCAATACATCATCTCTATTCCAACCTGAATTTTCAACCAGACATGGACAACTTGGACGAAAACCCTCCTCCTTTGTTTCGAGGAAGTTCACTTCCTCATTATACAGTGCTTCACATTGTGCTTCGTCGAGGTTTCTCCACCAATACCCACAACATTTAAACTTTTCAACCCACAACCCATCACATTTTTTGACAATATATCAAACTTGGTCATCATTTTTGCCATATTTTGGTCTCTCTTGATCCCTCTCGATCTGCTCTTTCATCATCCTAAAAGTGAGAGGACATTCTTGGTCCTCACGAGTGTACCATGCTATTGATTTTAGACATTCCGTGAAAGAGTTTACACTCTACCTAGTAAGGTTGTTGCACTAATATCCTCATTTTTGAAGGGGAAAAGAATCTCACAACAAAATCTCGCGTTAGTTCATCCCAAGTGGTGATGGAGTTCCTCGATATATCAGCTAACCATTTGGCAGCTTAACCCTTCAAATAGAACGGGAACAACCAAAGACGAACTGATTCTTGTGATATGTTCTTATACCAAAATGGATTACAAGTGTCCACGAAGTTCAAAATATGTTCATGCATGGGGATATTCATGAGGAAGCTCTCCATATAGTCATTTCATTTTTAGGATTTGTAGCATTGTGCTACTAAAATGGAAGACAACATTCCTTTAACCGGAGGTAGACGTATCACACCAACACTACTTAATTGAATCGGGTTATTCACATGGTTATGATTTCCAATATAATCTTGTGTGGACATCTTTTCTACCATTACTCTCATTCACGCTTATTTCTTCCCATGTTTAAAACAAGCAAACACAAACACGAAACAAAGTAAGTCGAGTCAACTACAACACAAAAAAGATTACCACTTTAAACTTCTATAATAGAATTCAAAACAATGTATTTATTTTTATTTTTTCTCTTTCAGTTTACTTAAAATAATCTGTATATCATTTTTCACATGGTTACATAATTTCTTAAATATTAATATTTTAATTGCATAATGAAATATATCAAGCCAAACAACTATACTTTATTCGTTATGTTATGGCTATAATTATAACCGATTACATTAATAAATTTAATTAAAGTAGAAGAAAACTATATATGAAACTCTTCCTATTCAGTGACTCTTTGAATTCTGAACCAAAAAAAATAATTCATGTATCATCATTTTATGTGTCTCATTATTGAAACTCTTTCAATTCAGTAACTCCTTGAATTTTGAAACCAATAATAAAATGTGCATGTCATGATATTGTATCTCATTATTGAATTTTTGTAGGAGAAGATATAGTCAAATCATATATATATATATATATATATATATATATATATATATATATATATATATATATATATATATAAGAGCTAGGTCCGCCTACGTGGCGCCACCACCAGCCAGAATTATGTTTAAATTTATTTTCTATCATTAAACAAGGTTAATGCGAGTTTAATTTTATTTCTAAAACTAGTCTTTCTCTTTGATGAAAAATTGTGACTTTTATGAAAAATTGTAACTTTTTTCATGAAAAGTTGTGACTTTATGAAGAGTTGCAACTTTTATCAACTGTTGTGACCTTTTCAAAGGATTGTAACTTTTCGAAAAATTATGACCTTTTTGATAAGACACAATAATCATATTTTTTATACCACTCTTTGATGTCTATTAACAAAGGAATCCATTGTGCATTTAGCGGGCTCGATTTTTTCATTCTGCTTGTTTCTATTGTTGCATATCCTCATATTTATTTTACCATTATTAGTTTATGCTTATATTGTTAATTGTTTTTTAACATAAGCTTTAAACTGTTTGTGTATGTTTTGCAAAGTTATAGCTATAAGTATTTGTTAGTACAAATTAAATAACAAAGGTTAATTGAATATTCAAGCTAATTTTCTCTGCTGAAATTGTTGGTACATTAAAAAAAACTCCATGCCAATCTCAAATTTCTTCATCAACAATGTTTTTCCTTCACAAACAAGCATGTGATTTTGTATTCTTTAAAAAATCCTTAAAGAGTTAATAACTTTGGATGCCCATATTTTTTTTATGTTGTTGTCTATTTTTAGTAAATTTTATTAATGGATATTATAAGTACTTGAAGGATTAAAAGTTAATTGAATTGTTAGTCTATTTTTTGAAGTGTCTTATTTCAAAAGACAGAAACGTTTCTGCTTAGAATTATTTGTTATCATCATTATTGTATATCTCATAGTTTATTCTCATTAATAAATGTTTTTCTCGCTCTTTTGTTGTCTCCTTATAATTGTATTGATTATGTTTTGTTTGGTATGTATATAATCTCGCTATGACAAAGGTCTTCGCCCTTTTAATGTCTTTTTCCTTTTTCATTCGCCTCTTTTAAATATTTTTAGCGTAAGTTATGTGACTATTTTAGTCAAGCTTGATTTGAAGAATATGAAAAAAAACCTACTCTATATAAAAATAATATCTTAAGCTACAAAATATGTGTCTATTAACAAAGATTTGTTGTGCTTCATGTCCCAAGTTATTGCTGACCATCTGCATTATTTAGGTTGGATTCATTTTTAATTTTTTAACGTTCAAGAATGTTTCTTTAAAAATAGTTTAGAATTTAACATTTTAATCAATGTGTACTTTTATAATGCAACAGTCATACATAAATATTCCTGAAAAAGTCGTAAAGTTTAATTGATCAAGTATCCGAAAGGGCCTTCTGCTGGTTAACGTAGAATGAATTTCTATTAGTGTCAACAATATTATTTTGCTGTTGTTCCAAATATACTTTTCTCCCTCTATAATTTTTTGTTAAAATAACAAAGGAAAATAACGAAAAGTGGTGAACATGTGACTTCAGACAAGTAGATTGTGTCTAAAAAAATATTGTTTATGTTGTTGCGGTGTACAATTTTTAATGGTGTTAGCTTATTTATAACTAATATTGATTTTGAAAAAATTTCACATAAAATAACCATAAAATTATATGATTCTATATTTTTCATGTATAAAAAAAAGTGATGTTTAATCTCTACATAAAAACATGTCGTCATTTTAACAATACAATTATATCATCAAACATAAAATAGGATAAATTATGTATTAGAGAAAAATAATAAGATATGAAGATATTTTTAGTCATTAATTATATATTTACAATTTTATATATATATATGTGATAATGTCAAATCATTTAATTTTTCTAGAAGATTTCTAAAAACATACAAAAGCTTACTTTTTTTTATAATAGTCGATTATTGGTTAAGTTAATCGAAAGGTTAGAAAGATTTCTTATGCCCCTGAGAAGCAGGTAAATTGCCTTGTATCACTATAAACACCAATAAATTATAGCCTGGTAAAGATGTTCCTTGATAATCATATTCATTTATTTTTTTCATATCCTCAAATATTCTTCCTACATAATGATATAACATATAGTCAAGAAGGGAACTGATGAGAACAACAACTGACATCATTATGAAGTTAACAATAAACAAACTAATTTGCAGAGGTTTATTTTTGTTTTATTTTTAAAAACTTTACTATAATAAATCATTTTATAAAGTTTATTTGACCCCTGGGATATAATTTATTTTGTGATGGTTTTATTGTGGAGGCTTGTGATAACCTCCACAGATTGCACCAATTTGTGAGGTTTTGTGAACGCCAGAATTTATTATAATTTATAGAGGTTTTACTATGGAGGTTTGTGAAAACATCTGCAAATTACATAAAATTGTGAAACTTTGTAACTGCCACAATTCATTAGAATTTGTTACACTTGTACAATATAGGAAAATAAATAAAAAAACTTGAAATATAGAAAACACTAGAAAACTGTAATATGGAAAGTAGAAATACAATCGACTATATGCATTGCATGTTTAATTAGCACAAAAAAAGCAAATTAAGTTGTAAATTGAGTTGCGGTATCAAAGTACAAACGATTTCGATATTAAGCTTAGTTCTTTCAAGAGAATTAAAAATAATAGATGAAGATGTTACTCATATATATAATATGTAATTGAATGGTTAAAATAAAAATTTAGCGAGGATTTATGATATATATATATATATATATATATATATGTATATATATATGTATGTATGTATGTATACACACACACACACACACTAAAGTAAAAGGTAAATTTATATGATGACATTTATATGATAATAAGCCCAGGTCGGTAAAGTTTATATATTACCATGAGATGAATATTTCAAAGAAGTGGATGTTGGATGTGCAGTTATACAAGATTAGGTAAGATTGAAAAACAACAACTTTCGCTATAAGGTACTAGTAGCATGTTTTGACTTTAATGAGAAATCATTTGAGATGATTTAGGTATTATTTATTTTTTATAAGATTAAGATGTCATAAACTGAGTATAATTAAGTTGTACATTTAAACTTTAATATTTGACTTTAAATAACGGTTTCAAATATTAGGATGTTCTATTAAGACCCAATTACTATATAGTTTTTTAAGATTATTTTTACATATAAATGTATAAATTTGTCTTTATTTAAAAATTAATGAATATTAGTTTATTAAAATATGAAATTCATCTAATACTATATCAAGAAAATAAAATTATGTTTTATGAATATATAGTGTTGTTGTGATGAAAGAAAATATGAAATAAGAATAATAAACTCAAATTAGTATAATCAATCCGTTTTTACATTTGTTTTATGTGAACTTATTAAAGTCTTAAACTTTAATTTATAAAACAAAGTTACTAATTGTGTCAATATGTCATGAATTAAGATTTATTTGTTTGTAACATGAATATTCTTAAATGTAGTCTATATTATAAATGACAAAACTCAAGTTTCATAATAACGAGAGGAAGTTGGTTGGATGGTAAGCACCCCTCACTTCCAACCCAAAGGTTGCAAGATCGAGCCACCAAGGGAGAAAAAGGGGTAAAATTTTGTTTGCTAGTTAGACTCACCAAGGGAGCAAAAGGGGTGGGAGCTCCTACGGAGGGTAAAAAATAATTAAAAAATGGTTAAACCCTTTAAAAGAATAAACTAAGATATTGAGACTATATTGTGTGGGTTATAAACCCTCGTTGGAAGGAAGGTCTCAGATGTACCTTCGGCATGTAAGATTTTCTTTCCTCTATCTATGTCATACTTGGGATTCACTAACAGCCAATTCCAAATAGATCCTACCTCCCCCTCGCTCCACTTCGTTTCGCTCGTTTTCTCTTTCCTTCTGCCTGCAAAAAAAGTGTAGTTATTAAAATTCTAAAATTATATTTAAGGGTACGAACTACCATAAATTTATTTTAAAAACCACCACAAATTTATTTTGTGGCTGACGTAATGGTGGTTCTATTTAACCGTCACAAATATGCTTGTGGTATAGGTAATTATGACAATTTATAAAACCGCCTCAATTAATTTTGTGTGTGAAAAACTCACCTAAATGGATGAAAAAACCTCCACAAAATGACTCTTTTTTTGTTGATAAGAGTTTAAATTATGAAAAAGAAAAGTATTCTTACAGTATAATAGTTGAACATAGAAGTATAGAAGAGGGGACCTATTCCTCGAGATCATTTGTTTATTAGCTCATAATTTGAAGTTTTCATTTTCATTTTTGAGTTATGGTATAGTCATCCAAATAAAATTTGGTATGAAATCCACATTTTTATGTAATATTTATATAATTTTGCATTGTTGTGGGAGTTTTATTTTTATTTTTCATTGTGTTATTGTTCTTGTAAGTGTTACTTAATTGACAAACTTTCTATTAATGTCTGAGGGTTTTATAATACTTCAATAATTTATGCAATATGCTAAGATATTCATATATTCAATTGTAGAAATTCAAACAAGATTGCTAAAATATTCTTCTTTGAAAGAAAAATCTTAATTGTGTTACCTTATCATCTATCTAATATATTGTTGCGAACACATACGGATTTGTTTATTTACACCCTTTTTTGTTTTACTTTTAGTTTTTCTACAATTTGTATGAATGAAATAAACAATTTCGTTTTTTTAATAAAAATGGGAGTTCCATTTTTATTTGTGCGAAACCGAGCCTAATAATTTTCTCCAATATGAGCAATCTATCTTGGTGGTAGGATTCTGCAATGCTAAAATTCAAATGAATGGTTTGATGACAATTCTGGTTTTGGACATTTTGATTGCAATATTGTTAGAATGGAGTAATTTGCTTCATTTTTGTTATATTTTAGTAACCTAAATCAACAAGATTATTCAATATTCTACTTAAAGTATATTGTTCAAGAGTAACATTTAGCGTCTTTTGTAATTGTTTCATTTTGTTGCAACATATATTTTCACCTGGGAGATAGTAGTTTCACTTATAAACTCTAAACACTTCCACATGTATGTTTTACTATTATTCATATCGTTCTAGAAAATTTGAAATACTTGATAAAAATAAACTTGCAGTACACATGTCCATGATTAGTGCATGTAATAATATAAAGATACATTTGTCTATTCAATTATGCAGCAAGAAGATCTCCTAAATGAGAAGAGATAAATTCCTAGTAAGACACATATCAATCAAGCTTATTCAAACATCAATTGAAGCTTAGAACACGTATGTTGAAGTTGGGTTCGAAGCTATATTTAGGTATTGTGTTGTGTCGGAGCAAGACTATCACGCCCCAAGCTACCCCTGAGACGCGGACAAGGAACCTAGGACCACAAGTGATCCCAAGCTAACCCTGCTCGCATGATCATTAGCGTACTAAAGATAATAAACTATTAAGGAAGCTAAATCATACTTAAAATGAAAAGATGAGGAATACCCATATCCTATAACTAAGATTTTTTATACTAAGCTGAATCTAACTACATCTGAAAATAGCCTCTTAACTAGAATAGAAATACTGGGACAAGCCCCAACTAAATCTAGCAAAAACTAAAACTAAATGCCTAAACACTGAAATGAAACTCATGACTGTTGTCCTCGGAGAATGAGGACTCACCACTGAATCTGCCGAACTGGAGATCGGGAAATCGATCTATGCGTGATGTGGATTCTGAGAACCTGAACCTACATCAACAGAAGATGTAGTGCACGTGTGCGTTCGTACTTGAAAGGAACTGAGCATGTAGGATAGAGTAAAGCTGAAATAAAACATAATTGAACAAGCACAAAAACAAGAATAATAATTTGAACGTGATGTGCTAATTTCTGAGCTAACTGGATGCAATGATAAATTTATAACATGCTGAAACTGAATATTCAATATACTGATAAATGGTCAATGCAGAGAGTCTGACTGAACTGTGGGAGCTACTAATAATCAATAATAAAACCACATGAGCTAAATGTGGATTCCGATGTATACGCTCCATCGAGAGGACCCAATATACCCTGCCAAAGGTATAAAGGCATGCTGGCGTGATCACTAAACTGATTGCCCACAGAGTGGACTTACAATCTACTAGGCTAGTAGTTCTGGGACTATTGGGTACGCTAAACCCTAGTCCAACATCATACAATGCTACTCCCAATAAATTCTGTAAATTAAATAATTATATCTGAATTTTTGTAAATACTGGATAGCTCAAAACTGAACGTGCAAATTGAGAATGCAACAATTTATATGATAATTATGCATTTATAACTAAGGCATGTATATCTGAAGTGTGAAATATATGACCTAGCATGTGTAATTTAAGAACTAAAGAAATACAAAGCTAGG
This sequence comes from Solanum lycopersicum, assembly GCF_036512215.1. Lineage (NCBI taxonomy): Eukaryota > Viridiplantae > Streptophyta > Magnoliopsida > Solanales > Solanaceae > Solanum > Solanum lycopersicum. Next base: position 26,710,414 of record NC_090803.1, on the reverse strand, counting down.
ATTCTAAAATTCATACGATAATCTGATTAATAACATGATAATCTAATTTGGAACATATATTTAATAAATTCATGAAGTTATATCAAAGTTCTAGAAACCTAGGTTTAATCATGATAACAGAATCAAGAATTGATTGAAACTAAGGACCCAATGGGTGAAAGGAACCCACTAGTGAAATCCCACATACCTGGTGACGAAATCCACGGAAAAATACTTAAGTTTTGGGGCTGGAGCTTGTGGCGTTCTTGAACTAGGGTTCTTGAGATTTTTTCTCCTCTCTTTCTTCTAATTTTCTAAGTTTTTATTTAATGATTTAACTTGGATATGTTTTAATTATGTTTCAAAGCTTAAACTGACTAAAATATGATGATGTAAGGTCAAAACAACGTAACTTAGGGTTTAAACGGAGTGGGAAAGGTCAAAAAGACCCCTGGGAAGGTTGTTGACGGGCCTCACAACGGCCAGGACTTACGGTCCGTCGTGCGCGCGACGCCCCGTCGTTGGGTCCGTCGTGAGGGCCTGTTCGACAGGCATTTACTAAAATAGAGACAACTTTTTACTTGGAGGTCTGATTTTAGCAAATTGGGCGGCTATGGAAAGATAATTCAATCATCTATCTGTGGGTATGTCATTGGAGACCTAATTTATTATGTGTTTAGATTTATGATCATTTTAAGTTGACCCAACTGCATTTCCCCTTAACTGGCTGCAAATTTTCCACCTACGGACTCTAGGTGCACCTACGAGCCATGTTGGTCATCCATAACTCTTGTCATAGATATGTTGAAGGGAGTCTTGATTGACGATCGCGGACTACGGACCACTATTTGACCTACGGACCGTAATTTTGTTCGTCGTCCAAGATTTAACCAATTTATCTAGGCTGAAATTTTTGGGAGTTTCTGATCCCATCGACAGTTGTGCAGGACGGAGTGTGGTTCACGCTACGGTCCGTCGATGCCACCGTTGGTAGCACCTGCATATTTTTCTGAAAAACTAATTTTTGGTCTTTTTTATCGACGGGGTGTTACATTATCTCCCCCTTGGGGACATTCGTCCTTGAATGAAGACTAAACTAGCTCAAATACAGGGAGAGATATGCAAAACCCACTACTAAACACTGAGAACTGAGTTCTGAGTACATGCAATTACGCTAAAAATGAAAGTACAAACCGAGAAACATGATTCTAAAACGGAATTTACTCATGAATGACTGTAAAAGTGAAGAGGAACGATTACTTCATGTTGGAGTAGAATCGAAGGAAAAAGTTAAGGATACTTGACTTTCATGGCTGCTTCTGCTTCTCTATGGACTGACTCCTCCACAAAACCTTGACTGAAGCGACTTCATTATTTCTCAACCTTCTAACCTGATAGTCAAGAATCTCAACTGGTACATCCACATAAGAAAGACTATCTTTCACCGCCCAACTCTCTAATGTCACTATAGAGGCTCGGTCACCCACGCACTTCTTCAAGAGTGAGATGTGGAAGACTGGATGCTCTACTACTAATTTTTCTTGAAAATCTAACTCATGTGCCACCTGGCCAATCCTTTTCAAGATCTTGTAAGGGCCTACATATCTAAGATTGGGCTTCCTTTCTTTCAAGATCTCATCACCCCATTCATAGGTGAGACTTTCAGAAAAACCAAATCATCAACTTGGAACTCTTGTTCCCTTTTCCTTACATCTGCATAAGAGTTCTAACAACTTTGGGATGTCTTAAGTCTTTCTCTAATGAGCTGCAGTTTCTCCATAGCATAAAGGACCGAATCTGGCCCTATCAAAGCTGCTTCACCTACTTCAAACCAACCAAAAGGAGATCTACATCTACGCCCATACAAAGCCTCATAAGTGGCCATCTGAATAATGGAATGGTAGCTATTATTGTAAGCAAACTCAATAAGAGAAAGGTGATCATCACAACTACCTTTGAAATGGATCACAAAATCTCTCAACATATCCTCTAAGGTCTAAATGGTACGCTATGTCTGCCCATCCGTCTGTGGATGAAATGTTGTACTAAGGTTAACTTGAGTACCAAGACCTTTTTGAAATGACTTGCAGACTGAGGACCTCTATCTGAGATGATAGACAAAGGAACCCCATGCAACCTCACAATTTCAGTAAGGTAAAACATGGTATAGTCGTCTGTCGAATATGTAGTCTTGACCGCCAAAAAGAGAGAAGACTTAGTCATCATATCAACTATAACTCAAATGAGTCATGTTGTCTTCGAGTACGAGGTAACCCTTTGATGAAATCCATATTGATCACATCCCACTTCCATGTAGGAATATCGATCACTTGAGTCACACGTCCTGGTTTCTGATGTTCTACCTTGACTTGCTGGCAATTGGGGTACTTACACACAAATTCTGCCATATCCCTCTTCATGCCATTCCACCAATAGACTTCCCACAGATAGCGGTACATCTTAGTGGTACCTGGATGAATAAAATACCTGGAGTTATGATCTTCTGCAAGAATATGCTGCCTCAACTCTCCCACATCAGGAACAGACAATCTACCTTGGTAGCGAAGTACACCATCTCCCCCTTGGGAGAAACCTCCATTCTCAGATTGTTGATTGTACCCTTTAGTTCAAGCAAGATCGGATCACTCTCTTGCTTTTCCTTAACCTCGACGGCCAAAGACAATTCCGCCCCTTCTTAGCTATAACACTGCTGTCCGACATGCTTATAAGGCGAACTCACAAGCGAGCAAACCTGTGAACATCCTTCAATAGCTCCTTTATTTTTTCCTCAACATAGGCTACACTACCAATAGATAATCTACTAAGAGCATCGGCCACTACATTCGCCTTTCCAGGATGATAATGCACACTCATATAATTATCCTAAAGGAACTAAAGCCACCTCCTCTGGAAAAGATTCAACTCTTTCTGGGTGAACACATACTGAAGACTCTTATGATCGGTGAACACATCTACATGAACACCATACAAGTAGTGTCTCCATACCTAGAGTTGAAACACCACTTCTGCAAGCTCAAGGTCATGAGTTGGATAGTTCTTTTCAAGCTCCTTAAGCTTTTCTAGAGGCATAAGATATAAGCTTATCTCTTTGCATCAACACACAACCAAGGCCAACTCTGGATGCATCGCAATAGGTCACATAACCATCTAAACCCTCTGGTAGAGTCAAGATAGGAGCTGTAGTCAATCTACTTTTCAATTCTGCGAAGATTTTCTCAAAATTATCTAACCATTGGAACTTGACCATCGAGTCAACCTAGTAAATGGTGAGGCTATGGATGAAAATCCTAACACGAACCTTCTGTAATCGCTTGCTAGACCTAAGAAACTTCTGATATCTATAGTAGAGGTAGGTCAGGGCCATTATTTCACTGCTTCTACCTTTTTTGTGAATCTACGCGGATCCTTTCCCTAGATACAATGTGACCACGGAAAGCAACGAATTTCAACCAAAACTCACATGTACTAAACTTAGCGAATAACTAGCGATCTTTGAGAGTGTGCAGAACAACTCTTAAATGACTTACATGTTCTTCCTCACTCCTAATGTAAATGAGGTTCTCATCAATGAAGACGATAACGAATAAGTCTAAGTAATGTTCGAACACTCTGTTAATCAACTCCATGAAAGCTGTAGGAGCATTGGTTAGTCCAAATGACATAACTACAAATTCATAATCACCATACTTAGTTCTGGAGGCTGTTTTCATAATGTCACTATCTCTGACTCTAAGCTGATGATAACCCAATTGAGGTCTATCTTTGAGAAATGATTAGCACCTTGAAGTTGGTCAAACAAGTCATCAATCCTAGGGATGTGATACTTTTTCTTGATTGCGACCTTGTTCAACTGTCTATAGTCAATGCATATTCTGAGAGAACCATCCTTCTTACTTACGAACAACACTGGTGCACCCCATGGTGAAATACTAGGTCTGATGACGCCCTTACCTACAAGGTCTTTCAACTGCTCTTTCATTTTCTTAAGCTCTATTGCAGCTATTCTGTAAGGAGGAATAGAAATAGGCTGGGTATTTGGAAGGAGATCAATTTCAAAGTCAATTTCTTTCAAGAGGGACTCTGGAAGATCTTCTGGAAGTACTTTTGGAAATCATAGAATACTAGAACTGACTCAAGAGATGGGGTTTCAAGGATAGAATCCTTAACCCGAACTAGATGATTGTGATAACCCTTAGATGTCATCTTTCTAGCCTTACTGTAAGAAATAAATCGACCCATAGGCGCTAGGCTACTAGCCTTCCATTCTAAGATTAGTTTGTCTGGAATCTGAAAACAAACAATCTTAGTTCTACAATCGACTGAGGCATAACATGAGTATAACTAATCCATGACTAGAATAACTTTGAAGTCTACCATTTCTAACTCTACTAGATCTACTGAGGTGACTTTCTGAGAGACTATGACTGGGCAATTTTTGTATGCCCGTTAAGCTATAACTAGGTCACCAACTAGAGTAGAGACTGAAAAAGGATCTAAGAGAGTTTTTGGACTAATACTAAAGTTTAGTGCTATACTGAGTTGTAAAAGACAAAGTCATGTTTGTTGTCTTTCCACTGAGTGAACCATATGTGAGTCATGTCCTTGAGTTTGTAAGATGTCAATATCTCCTATCACTACGAGTTACTGACATCGCACCATAAATTCTCTTCAATGAACTTCTGTGGGTTCTTACGAACTTGTGACCCTAAAAAATTAGGCGGATTTATCCTAACAAAGTCACAAACTCTGCATTGTTCTTGTTGGTCATATTCTGAGACAAAAGCTGTATTAGCTTTCTGAAACTTTGCATTTGAATTTCCTTATCTGGTACTAGAGGAACTGCATTAGCATTGCATGCATTAACATTTCATGCCTAAGCTCTACAAAAAGGCATGATCATAAGTGCACAACGTCAAGTTAGAATTGAATTCAATCATACCTTACGCACGATAAGAGTAACAAGAAAAATGATGTATTTCTTAAAATACTTTGTACCATCCCTCTCATTAGATGTGGTGCACTTCACACACATGAAAAAGACTCTATTTAGTGTAGATTTTGCAGAAATCCTAGGACTCTTGAACCTATTGCTATGATACAAAGTTTTGTCATGCCCCGAGCTACCTCCGAGACGCGGACACGAAACCTAGGACCTCAAATGATCCCAAGGTAAACCTGCTAGCATGATCATGAGCATACTATAGATAATAAACTGTTGCGGAAGCTAAATCATACTAAAAATTAAAAGTTGGGGAATACCCATATTCTATAACTGAGATTTTTTAAAACAATGAAACTCAATATTAAGCTAAATCTAACTATGTCTAAAAATAGCCTCTAAACTAGACTAGAAATACTAGGACCAGCCCTAGCTTAATCTAGCAAAAATTGAAAATAATGACTAAAGACTGAAATGAAACTAATGACTATTGTCCTTGGAGAATGAGGACTCACCACTGATTATGCTGAACTGGAGATCGAGAAATCAATCTATGCGTGATCTGGATGCTGAGAACCTTAACAGACATCACGAGAAGATAGTGTAAAGCCGAAATAAAACATAACAGAAAAAGCACAAAAACAAGTATAATAATCTGAACATGATGTGCAGATTTTTGAGTTAACTTGATGCAATGACAAATTTATAACAAGCTGAAAGCTAGGGTTCTAAAAATCATATGATAATCTGAGTAATAACATGATAATCTCATTTGGAAAATATATTTAATAAATTCATGAAGCTATATCAAAGTTCTAGAAACGCTAGGTTTAATCATGATAAGAGAATCTAGATATTACTGAAACTAAGGACCCTATGGGTGAACCCAACTCATTAGTGAAATCCCACATACCTGGTGACGAAATCCACAGAAAAATACTTATTCGGGGATGGAACTGCTGGAGCTTGTGGCGTTCTTGAACTAGGGTTCTTGAGCTTTTTTCTCCTCTCTTGCTTCTAATTTTCTATATTTTGATTTAATGATTTGACTTGGATATGTTTTAATTATGTTTCTAGGCTTAAACTGAGTAAAATCTGATGATTTATGGTCAAAATGATGTAACTTAGGGTTTAAATAGAGGGGGAAAGGTCAAAAAGACCCCTGGGTAGGTTTTTCTTGGGACTCACAAGGGCCAGAACTGACGGTCCGTCGTGCACCCGACGCCCCGTCGTTGGGTTCATCGTGAGGGCCTGTTCGACAGGCCTTTATTAAAATGGGAATAACTTTTTATTTGGAGGTCTGATTTTAGCAAGATGAGTGATTATGGAAAGATAATTCAATTATCTATCTGTGGGTAGGTCATGGGAGACCTAATTTATACTAAGAGTTATGATTATTTTAAGTTGACCCAACTACATTTCCCCTTAACTGGCTGCAAATTTTCCACCTATGGTCAAACCTACAGACCGTAGGTCTACCTACGAACCATGCTGGTCATCCATAGATCTTGTCAGAGAGTGGTTTAAGGGTGTCTTGATTGATGGTCACGGACTACGAACCATCGTTTGACCTACGGACCGTAAGTCCGTCTGTCGTCCAAGACCTAACAAATTTTTTTAGGCTGAAATTTTTGAGAGTTTCTGATCCCATCGACGGTTCTGCAAGAAAGAATGTGGTTCCGTTGATGCCACCAACTCAATTATTCTTTGATTTCATGCCCAAGTTGTATAGAAAGTGAAGATGCATGAAAAGGGAGGATTGCAAATACTTGGATGAAGAATTGCTAAAAGTTTAAAAATACGTTGATTTAGTAGCACATATTAAGTTTAACAAGCATTGAAAAAAATCTGCAGCTCAAGGAGGAGCTCTCTCACCAGAAAAAGGTAAAACATTTGAGGAAAATACTATTGTTGGGGTGGAGGATAACGTCAACACCATACTTGAACAACAAATGATTTAACTGTTGTACAATTTCTGGTATGGACGGTATAGGTAAGATAACTATTGCCAAAAGAGTTTATAATTATTGATCATATAATCGTGCTCAATTAATAAACATACATGAGTCACTATCGCCGAAGAAAACACGAAGAGACAAATCTTTCTTGACGTTGTCTATTCAATCAAGGGAAACAATAAATAAATGAGTGGTGATCAACTAATAAAGATTGTGTATAAATGTAGATCCACTAACCCAATTAGCAAAGGGTCCACCAACATTGAGTACATATGAAGAACATAAGCAAGCACAATTAGGAGGACTCTAGGGACTTCCTAATGTCTCAAATGAGAATGAATTTTTGTTCACCATTTGTGCCTCTTTTTAACCTTTTTCTTTAGAATTTCCAATGCCTTCTTCAAGTGTTGAAGTCGGAATATGTTAAGTTCTTTAATAAGAGATGTAATACCCGAGAAATATTTTGAGCTAAGACTCGAACCGTTCTTCATAGTGAGTGCGATTTTACCAAGGAATTAAAAGTTTCTTAAGTATTAAGTTCAAGTGACCATATGTAGCACCTTGAGTACCAAAAAGAACTTAACTGGAAAGAGAGAAATCTGAAATTTTGCAAGTTATGCTTAAGTATGAGTTTTAGGTAAACTTCAAACAATGATAACTCCTATAAAACAATGATCTTGGTGTCCTACAAGATACCAGAGGAAAGTTCTTTGTATTATCTTTCTAGTTCCACCGAGTTTGCTAAGTTTCGAGTTTTAAATAGTGAGATATGACCTTTTGAATTTAGGTTGTCCAGTTAAGAAAAGTAATTCATCGAAAATAGTGAGGGGTATTTCAGTCTTTTTCTTACCCAATCAGATTTAATTCGCTTTTAGTAGGGTTTTAAGGGTCTAATCCTATTTTGTTCAGTTTTATAATGCTAATATACGCCTAGGGTTTTAGTTGAGAGTTCAAGAATAGAAAAGAGGAGAAAGGAGAAAAGGATCAAAGGTTCATTCAAGAAATTCATGATTTGGCCAAGAACCTTGTTCTTTGAGGTATGTAAGATTCCATGGTGTTGGGTTCGTTCACCCACACGCTAATCATGCTTTATCCAACACAATTTTTTTCTTGAAGTTTAAAGATTTAAGTTGTTGATGAGTTCTTGATAGGTGTTCTTGAAGCTTCATTATGTTTTGATGTAAGATTCTACTTGGGTCAACTTTAAATTAACATATATCTTAGAATATTAAGAATTACGGGATTCAGAACCTATCGAATCAAAGGTAATTTTATCTACTTTCCAACGTCACCAATTTTGCATCAATCCAATTTCTGGAAAAATATTGACTAGTTTAGTAACCTATAAAGTGCTGTTACAAATTTGCCGACAGGAAAATATTAAAAATAGTTATTTTTGTATTTTTACCTCCAAGAAAACCATAAACGAATTTCTTGGCTTATAAAAGAATAGAAACTATCAGATTTTTCATGTTCACTAGTGAAAATCATAATCCTTGGTCATCGATATTTCAAGAAAATAAGTCATGAATCTCAAAAAAGGTTTTCTTGATTGTTTACCTTCAAACTAAGGTTTCAAGTCCTCTAATCAAGTTGTTCTTCAAGATTCATATTGTTTCTACATGTTTCTTCAAGACTCTTGTTCTTATAGGTATGTAAGTCTATCATAGTGTTGGAGTAGTTCTTCCTCACGCCCTAGATCTACTTTTAGATCCGCAAAAGAATAATTTAGGAAATCTATCCCGCGATTTGATTACTGTTGAGATAAGTTGATTTTGAGTTCTTGAGTTCATGTTTCTTTTAAAAATTTTATTTCTAATAATCTAATTTCTATATTTTTATTGAGATTCTTCCTATCATGAACCATAACCCTTGAATTCATAATTCACATTCAAGAGAGAGTTAAGAGTAGAGTTCATGAAAGTATTTCAGTTCAATTATAAATCCTTCAAATCAACTATCAATCTGAGCTAAGCTTTGAGGATGTAAGTAAGGGAATTAGAAGAGTATGATACATGAGTTTCATGTAATATGTAGACCTTCGAGTCGAGTCGTTCATACCTATAATTCCGCATGGACTCCACAAATTGAGTATCTTTGAGAGGAGTGGCATCTGCAAGTTCTATATCTTGATTAATAAGTTTCTAACATAGTTGAGTTTATAATTATAATTATGGGACTATAACATGTTACCCATGGAGTCCTTGAGTTGAATTATGTATGCCCATAATTCTGCATGAACCCTATAAGTCGAACACTCTTGAGATGAGAAGTGTCTTTGAGTCCTCAAATTGAGTATTTCATGCTCATAATTCTACATGAACCCTCCAAGTTGAACATGATGAAATTTTCCATAAACATGACATCACGAACCTTGAATTCATAATCTAATTCAAGGAAAGTTAAGATCAAATTAAGAGAAGTTAAGATCAAGTCAAAGAAAAGTTTATAAAAGTCTTTCACAAACGTTTTCATTTTGTTTTTAAAGACTTAAAGTTCAAGTTAAATAATGATTGAAGTCATTTCTTCAAAGAAGTATATGGGGGTTATGTAATCCTAAAGAAGTTTAAAATGTTTTTACATTTTAGAAAGAAAGGGATCATCGATTCCAAGAGAGTTTTTAATATAAGTTTTGAGTAATTATCTCAAACCAAAGAAAGAATTTGTTTTAAAATACATATGAGCTAAGTATATATTTGGGAGTAGTATTGAACACCAATATGGGGATGCGGGTTGATATTATATCAAGTCTGCATAAATCATGCAGTCATCATGGGTATTAAAGGATCATATTTTTTATATGATCACTTAAGTTAAGCTAGTGGATCCACTAAGTTAATAATTCTATATGACGACAAAGTATAACATAGTTCAGGCAACGTGGGAAAGACGATGTATCACCACTTAGTATCATAGTGGTGGTTTTTGATTAGGGAAATTCCCACAATATTAATGAATAGGGGTATGAGACTTCATTCAGGCATCGCACGAGTAGACTTTGAGACAGAGTATGGTGTGTCATTTTTGATATTATGATTCAGAGTTATGATGTTTTTAAGATATTCTTTATGTTACACTTGTTTTCTTTGGTCCCAACACTGGTTGATTTTTTTTTCAAGTTAGTGTCATGTAGGCCGAAAAGGGGTAGAAAATTACTTATAGAATAAGTCCAGGGGGGTAATAGGACCTTAGTATAGTATAGGCGTGTCTCTTTGATTTTGGGCATAAGTTGAGGGGGTACTTGTGCATTTTCCTTTTTTTTTAAAAAAAAAGAACTCAGAACAATTTAAAAAAGCATATCTTGTTAACAACTTGAGAATATATATCTATACATATATCACATTTCTTCTTCTAAAATACTATAATATTAAAAAATAGTAAATAAGTCAAACTAAAGGGTAATGTTTATATATGAATAACATATTTGAATTAAAATCCCTAACATTCCAAATCACATAGTAAAATTGATAAATAAAGTAATTCTTTTGTCTAAGGTTAAAAAAAAATTCATGACAATTTTCTTACTATTGAGAGTTTAATAATTTTTGAAAATTATGTTCATAAGTGTCACGCGCCGAGCCTACACCTTGGGCGTGGTCGGCACCCAATGACATTGCTTGCTTTAAGAGGACCCTTGGCCTAACTTACTTAACTCAGTGGAAGACTTATTCAATCCAACGTTAGGAACATTCTCATAAAACAACTTAAATAAATGTCTTGGCCAAAATGGCATTTAAGTCTCAAAATTAGAATATATGAAATGCATGATAAAGAGAGACTCAAAATTGAATCATCTAACTAACTATCTGTTTTATGAAGCCTCTATAATACTAAGATGAATGTTGGGACAAACCCCACAACATTCTATAAATAAAAAGACTGAAAAACATGTGAATATGTCCTGCAAAATGAAAGGAGCTTGCCATTGACTTCTAGTACTCTACTGGATCAACGAGGCGCTGGATGATGCTGATCCGGGTTACCTGCATCTGTATCATGAGACGATGCAGGCCAATTGACATCAGTACATTGAAGGTATGAGTATGCGAGTTCGAATGCTAACAAAACTTAAGCTTGAAAGGAGTAAGGACGAACACTTACCTTGGCTCTACTCAACTTATGGTTATTCAACCAAAAATATATAAGGAAGTAAAACACATGTGCTATATATATATATATATATATATATATATATATATATATATATATATATAACTTTAAAGCAACTGAAAGAATCTTAGTTCATTAAAATAAGACAATAATAAACTTAACTTTACTATTTTAAAGTAACATAACTTTTGTGGGAGATTCTCTAACCGACAACCATCATCGTGAGACTGAGTGATGATACAACGTTTTACCTCACGCTGCCAAGGAACATCCTATACCTTGCCATCGGTATAGGATCTTACTTAACTTAGTGGATCCACTAGCTTAACTTACGTGATCATCTGAATAGTATGACTCATTAATAACCATGATGGCTACATGATTTTCATGGAGACTTGAGTTAATATGAATTCATCCCCACATCAGTGTTCAATACTACTCTTAGAATATACTTTAGCTCATGCTTCCAAAATCAACTTTCTTTATTTGTGTTGGGATAATTGCTCAACACTTAACTTTATAATCTCTCTTGGAATCAATATTTCCTTTTCTTGTTCAAAACTCTTTTGGGAAATATAGTTTCCTCTTATCTTAAATTTGAAAACATTTATAAACTTTCAAGGGAATACTTAGTTCAATTATAACAGTTGAGAAATGAACTCAACTCTTTACTCTTTGATTAACTTAAAACTTGAATCTTAAAATGAAGTTAAAACATTTAGTAAAGACTCTTGAAAACCATAAAGAACATTGCTTTGAGTTAGTGCTTAACTTTTAGACTTAACTCTTAACTTGTTTTAGTTTGATCATAACTTTCCTTGAATTCTACTCGGGATGAAAGTTTCATGATATCATGTTTATTGGAGATTTCATAATGTTTAGATGTACCCTAGAGTATTGGAATAAATTGGATACATAGGTACATCACTTAGGAATTAGTATAAAAAGATGGGGGATGAACGGGGTGAACTGGTACCCTTGGCGCACTAAGAGGTGTGGGTTTCTAGGCCCCAAACTTCAGAGATCAAGTTTGGGAGCTTTGGCTGGTGCGCCTCCCCAAGACCCTACAGATAGAGACTGTCTTGTGGGGCTATGAGAGGCGTGGTGTCCCAGGTCCCTATTGATAGGATTTTCGACTTGTTCTCTATTTTTCATCTTTAAACCTCCATGGTTCATTCCTTGAACACTTAGTATCACTAATAAAATAAATACCCAATAGATTTGACACGAAAAAACAACTCGGAAACACAATTTAAATCAACTCTATGCATGCAACAACTCAATAAATAAGAATTCAACAATTATTCTCCAAGAACTGCACTTTTCATCATTCAATCTAGTCAACATCACTTACTTAAAAAATTTGGTGTGTGGCGAACTATCCCAACATGAAATGATCTCACATACCTTAATAAGGATTATCTCGATAAATTCCATTTGCAATTTTTTTGGGTTCTTGGTGAATCTTTGATTGTTCTCCCTTCTAGTTCTTCACTTCTCTTTTCTCCCAAACCCTAAGCGAGAATTTGGTTTTCCAAAACTGAATTAAGTCTTATTTTACCTAAATTAAATTCTTAAAACCAACTAGGAAATAATTTGTCAAAAGACTTGTTCGCCATTCCTTAAATTTGGATTGGGACCTTTCTCAATCCACCAACCAAATTTCTCATAGGCATATCACCTTCACCTTCTTCATGGCTTGGTGAACTATATCTGGTCATATCAACCGTACTTCATAAACATCGAAGCACCGAATAGGAGATCTGCATCGTCTCCCATAAAGAGCTTCATATGGAGCCATCTGGATGCTCGAATGGTAGTTGTTGTTATAAGAGAACTGAATGTGAGGTAGGTGATCATTGAGATTCCCCTTGAAATCAATCACACAAGCTCTCAACATGTCTTCTACGATCTAGATTGTACGCTCCACTTACCCATTCTTCTGAGGATGAAAAGAAGTGCTTAAGTTCACCTTTGAACCTAAAACATTCTAGAAAGACTTCCAGAACTGAACAGTAAATTGTGCCCCTCTCTCTGAAATGATTGAAGTTTGGACTCCATAAAGTCTCACCACTTCCTCAATGTACAACTTTGCATAATACTCTACCGAATGAGTGGTCTTACGGGTAAGAAGTGGACTAATGTTTTCATTCTATCGACAATAGCTCAAATTGAATTATGTTGCCTACGAGAACTTTGTAACCCTGTGATGAAGTCCACATTTATCATCTACCACTTGCATTCTAGAAGTTCTATTTTCAGAGAGAACACTCCAGGACTTTGGTGTTCTACTTTAACTTGTTGGTAATTCGGGCACTTTGCAACAAACTCAACAATGTCCTTCTTCATACCTTCCCATCAATGTACCTCTCTTAAATCGCGGTACATCTTTGTGAAACTCGGATGAATGTAATATCTGGAGTTATAGCTTCCTCCATGATCCTTTCTTAGAGTCCATCGACCCTAGGTACACACAACCTACATTGATACTTCAGCTCACCATCTCTCTCTTGTTCAAAATACAATACTCTCTACTCATGAAAATTCGCCTTCAAATCAAGAAAAATGAGGTGTTGGTCTTGCATTTCTTTCACCTCTAACACTAGTGTTGGTTCAGCTCCATTGGTCAAAACTATTCCTCCTTATGTGGAATACATAAGTCTGACTTCCAAGTGTGCAAGTCTCTGCACATCTTTGGATAACTCCCTCTTTACTTTCTCAATGTGGGCGATACTCTTCATGGATAACCCGCTTAAAGCATACGGAACAACAGTAGCCTTAACTGAGTGGCAATGAATAGTCATGTCATAATCATTGAGTAGTTCTAATCACCTCCTATGTCTGAGATAAGACACTTTATGGGTAAAAACATATTGTAGGCTCTTCTGATCAATGAATATATCAATATGAACAGTATGTATGTAGTGACTCCATATCTTCAAGGCGAACACTATAACAACCAACGCTAAGTCATTGGTTGGGTAATTCCTCTCATCATCCTTCAACTGTATAGGGGCATAAGCTTTTACTTTGTCATTCTTCATTAGAACACAGCCCAACCCAACTCTAGATGCATCAGAATACACCACAAAACCTTGAGTAACCTCTCGTAAGGTCAAAACTAGATTCGTAGTCAACCTCTTTTTCAATTCCAGAAAGTTTTTATCACAAGCGTCACATTAATGAAATTTAACTATCATTTGAGTCAACTTGGTCAAAAAAGACAAAATAGATGAAAAACCATCAACAAACATTGTATAATAGCAAGTCAAACCCAAGAAACTCATTCTATCAGTTAAAGATATGGGTCATGGACAACTTTGAACTACTTATATTTTTTGGGTGTCAACTCTAATCTTATCACGGAAAACTATGTGGCCTAAGAATGCCACAGACTTAAGCCAAAACACAGACTTTGATAACTTGGCCTACAAATCTTTATGTTTCAAAGTCTGAAGGACTATCTTGAGATTACTAGCATGATCTTCTTCATTCCTTGAATATATTAGTATGTCATCAATAAAGACGATAACAAACATATCTAAATAAGGCTTGAAGACTCTGTACATAAGATCAATGAATGATGTTGGTGCATTGGTCAATGTAAAAGACATGACCAAAAACTCATAATGCCCATATTAGGTTCTAAAAGTTGTCTTTGGAATGTTACATTCCCTAACTTTGAGCTGATAGTAGCCAAATATGAGATCAATTTTTAAAAAAACAGATGGCACCCTAAAGTTTATAGAAAAGATCATCTATCCTTGAGAGAGAATACTTATACATGATTGTAATATTATTCAATTTGCAGTAGTCTATAAACATTCTAAGAGAACAATTTTTCATTCTCACAAATAAGACCGGAGCGCCCCAAGCTAAGACACTTGGTCGAATGAAACCTTTACCTAACAGATTTTTCAGTTGTTCTTTCAAATCCTTTAACTCTTATGGTACCATTATATATAGAATAATAGATAAAGGATGAGTATCTTGAATGATGTCTATTCGAAGTCTATTTCTTTCTCAGGAGGGACTCCGTGTAGATCAGCAAGAAAAATTTCTGGAAACTCCTTTACTATGGAAACTGATTAAAGGGAAAGTAACTTAGAACTTGAGTAATTAAGTAAGACTAAGTGATAGATACATCTCTGAAACTAACTTTCTCGCATTAAGATACGAAATAAAACGACCCTTAGACACAGATGAACTACTACTCCACTCTATGACTAGATCATTAGGAATCTGAAACTTGACAACTCTAGTTCTATAGACTATTGATGCATAACAGGAATGAAGTCAGTTCATACCTAGAATGACATCAAAATCTACCATGTCTAACTCCACCAAGTCATCCATATCGTTCTTGTGATTAATACAAATAAGACAATCACAATAGACTATTTCCGCTAGAATAGACTCTCCAACAGGTATACAAAAACACAAAAAGGCTCACAAAGTTTTTCAGGAAGAATCTCAAAATTAATTTATTTGTAACACAAGGGGTTACAACATACAAAGATGCTCCTAGATCTAGCAAAGCATAGACATCAAAAGTAAAGGCTTTGATCATACGGGTTACAACGTATGGAGAGTTCTTGTTTTCTTAGAGTTAAATGATTGCGTATAAGTGGTTTGCCCATTCCCCAGTACCAGAAGTGGATCCTCTATGTGTAGCCCTGTCTAGTGCAGCAACTGATAAAGATTGGGTTGTGCTGCCCAAATTTTAACTACCTTTCCTGTTCTTAGGGCAGTTCTTCATGAAGTGCCACTTTTGAATACACTTAAAGCAAATTGTCTGTCCAACACGACATTTACTTGGCTGGTGCTACAACACCTAGCACATGCAAGAGCCCAACTACCTCCATATGCCACACTTCCTTGAATTCTGGCCATGATTCTCAACTTTGTTGCTAGGTACACGATCACTAGAAGATGACGGTTCATGCCCCTTTTGTTTTTGGAACTGTGGCCAATTCCAACCACCCTTCTGCTGTACGGACTCATTATGAGTCTTACCTTTCTTGTTCCTTTACTACTTTCTATTCTTCAACTTCTCCTTTTTAACTTGATGTACATAAACCATCCATCTTTATATATACATGTCACCTATAAGTTTTGCAGCACTGCCCTCTTTACACTATGATATTTCTGGTTTATTAAATGTAAAGGGAAGGTCTGGTGCTACATAGTTCATTACAATTGTTGTTGATTTCACGCGCTTTTTTTATGTCTATTTTATTTTTCATACATCTGAAGCACTTGAGTGCTTTAATATATATATGAATTAAGTTGAAAAGAAATTACATAAAAGCATAAAAGCTTTAAGAACCGATTGAGGACGTGAACATTTATCAAAACAATTTGACGATTTATGTGTTATCAAATGGTATTATGAAACACTTGACTACTCCTTATAAACCTCAACAAAATCGTGTAGTTGAAAGAAAAAATAGGACATTATTATACATATAAAGATCAATGATGGCGCTGAAAAATGTGTCTATGTTTTTCTGAGGAGATGCATTATTAAATGCGGCTTACATATTGAACGAAGTTCCTTCTAAATCAGTGTGTTACACTCCTTTTGAACTTTGGAATGGTCATAGAACAAACCTGAATGATCTAAAACTTTTGGGATGTGAGGCATGTGCAACATACATGCTTTGGTGACTTTTGTAAACTAAGTTCAAAAGGAAAAAAATGTACCTTTATAAGTTACTCTGAACACACTAAAGGGTATGTGTTTATCGATGAATTGGAGGATAGAAAAGTATTGAAATTATATCAGAAGATGTCAGATTTTTTGAAAAAAATCATTTTCCTAAAAATAGTGAAATAGATTAAGTAGAACCTCAGTAAGAAATGTTGAATTTAAAATATATGATGATGTTGTCAAACATACTTGATAATTCAATAGATGAAGAAATGATTACTAGTCCAAGTGGGAGTTATGAATCCCAAAATCCTATAAAGGAATCTAAACTTCAAATTCATAATAGTACAAGAAAAAGTGTACCTAAAAAATCTTATGAGATTGAAGGTTATGTTTTCTTGGTACCTCCTAAAAAATTGGATGAACCTAATTTTATACCAGAGGCCTTATCAAGCCCTGAAAGAGATGAATAGTTAAAAGCAATGAAAGAAGAATCAGTGTACATGAAAACGCACAAATTTAGGATTTAGTTGACCTTCCCAAGGAACTTAAAGCTATTGGGAATAAATGGATTTTTAAAGTTAAACGCAAATTCAATGGGTAAATAGAAAGACATAAAAGCGTGATTGGTTGCAAAAGGTTTTACTCAAGATGTTGGAAAAGATTGTGAGGACTTTTTCACGAGTTGTGAAGTTTACATCCATACAATTACTTTTAGTTATTGTTGCATGTTTAGATGTATAACTACACCAAACAGATGTGAAGAGTGCTTTACTCAATGTTGAATTAAAACAAGAAAATCTACATAGAACAACCAATAAGTTTCATTGTTAAAGGTCAAGAAAATACAGTATGAAATTGAAAATATCAATTTATAGCCTAAAGCAAGCTTCAAGGCAGTGATATATAAGATTTAATAAGAGATCATGTCTATTGATTTCATCATGATCGATGAAGACAATTGTATCTATGTGAAAAAGTGCAATGAAATTTTATAATTCTTTCTCTTTATATAAATAATATTTTATTGGATGGAAATAATTTGGAGTATGTAAAAACTATCAAGTCATGACTATCAAAATCATTTTATATGAAAGATTTGGGTGAAGAAGACTATATATTGGTTGTAAGGATCCCAAGAAAATCGCTCCAAGGAATTTTTGAGTTTATCTCAAGAAACTTATACAAAGAAAATATTTGAACATTTTTTATGTAAAGTTACAAACCTATGGATACTCATGTAGCAAGGATGAAACTTTAAGCTTTGGAATGTGTCCAAAGACTAAAAAAGAAAAGAAAGACATATCTCGAGTTCCTTATTCTTGTGCTATCGGGAGTTTGATGTAGCTATGATGGGTACTTGCCGAGAAACTTATTATGCCGTAAGTGTAGTTAGAATGTATCAATCCTTGAACTATCTTTGTTTCTAGTGATTCAAAGAAGGATTTGGAGCAAATCATTCATTCCGTGAATTTTCATTTCGCTACAACAATCAAAGGTACACAAATCTTATACCGTTTTTTTAATACTTTCATTGGCATCAGATAAATGCTCCATGATTATGAAGTTGAAATTATGTACTAATTGTGTGTTAATATATATATTACACACATATATCTTGTGTCAAGAATATTCATATGAATATCAATATATTTTCTTTAATACTATGGTGAAGTTTAATTTATAATTTAAAAGAAAATTGAATTTAATTGTAAATCTAAGAATATACCTTCAATTCTTCAACTTGGTATTCTGACGATGAGACGTCTTTCATTATTCGTTGGGGAAACAATCAAATATGCTCAGTTTTTTTTTTGTGTTTTAGGGTAGAGAATAATTTTCTTTCTCTTGTTGTGGATGAAGGAAAATAGAGAATATTCTTTTCTCTGTTATGAATGAAGCGTGAAGCTCTTTTGATTTGTTTATTTTCTTTTTGATATTTTTAATCTAAATAAAAATTTGAAAAGGAGAAAGAGTTTGAGTTTCATAAGGACTTGAAAAATTCATTGTTCCTATGGTAATAATTTTTTTTTAAAAAAAAATAAACAAGAGTTTAAGGGACAATCATACTTTATTTTTAAACTAAAAAGAAAAGGAAATAAATGGTCCTACACGCATTTTAAAAAAAAATTGGAATGTGCAGGAATTTTTTTCTTTTTGATTTTTTGTCTTTTTCTGCAGAGATCAAGAAGAAAAAGGGATGGTCCCCTTATTCAAATAAATAAATAAAAGGAAAAAATGGATTTCTTTTGTACTTTTCTATTAAGAATTAAATAGAAAAAGAAAAAATAAGATGCTCAAATTTTGTTTCGTAAACTATTTACACCATTTTTTTGGAATAATAAAGTATTATTATTATTATGAAAAAATACAATGGTTTTGTATTTTTTTTTAACAAAGTATTTATTTTAGTATCTAGTTTAACATAGTTTTTCTCAAGTGGTCAAATAAGATTCAGGTTCACTTTTTGATTTTTTTTAAAGGTAATGAGTAATCATCTTTATTTAACAAAGAATAGTGATCTTTTGTTCATTGACTACATTATAATTTTAAATTAGTTTAATCTTTACGTTCCTTGAACATTTCCTTGTCTTTTACTAAAATTTCCGACATATGTTGTCGCATTAAATGGTATTAACCATATTTTCGTTTTGTTCCCATTTCAGATATGGCTGAACGAGAACATGCTCAAACTATTCCATGTCGGAGTTGTCAAAGTCGAGCAAATGGACAAGGTAGAAGATTAAGCCACCGTAAGACATATTTTCGAGGGCGTGAAATCATATAGATTGGTGTCCCAAGGGCGATACTAAATCTTTCAAGGAGCCTAAGGCTCATTCTAATGGGAAAAAGAGAGAAAATTTATAGAGTTTGAGTCATTAAGATGTCCTCTAATGTGTCAGCACATGATTTTATTCACCCTTTTTAACAAAATAGGCTGAACTGGCTGATTAGTAGGAAATTTTAGATAGGAAAGCCTTAGCGTATTTAATTGACGCTCTTTGTGAACCTTGTAATAGAAGATTGACTGATGTTTATCATGACATATGGCCCAGTCAACCATTTAGGGTTAGCATTAGTTTTCTTGAAGACTTGTGGGAGGATTTCAGTCTTTGGATTACTTGTAATCTTCAAATTTTTTTAAGATATGAATTATGTAGCTTTTACTAATCTCACATTATGTTATTAAACTTAAAAATAATTTTTATCAAGTCTACAATATATTAGTTATACACATTAAGAAATTAGACTTGAATTTTATTTATTATTTAATTTATAGATGATGATTGGATGCATATGTATCTTTTCGATTTTACATTAAATATGAAATCTGTATGAGAATTAATTTGATTTAATGTGCATGTCGCATGCATAATTGTTTAAAGTTCTTGCCTAATTATATGTCAATAACAGACATGGCATCAAAAATTATCATTGTTGAGTTAAACAAAGGTAAAAAATTTAACTATTATAATTACGACATGTGGAGTCATAAAATATGGTATGTACTGGAAGAGCAAAATGTTTTGGAAAGTATAAAACATGTTTTAAATGAACCAGAAAAGTGTAATATTGCACAACCCAAAAAGGAACTTGAAGCTTACAAAGCTTGGAACAAGGTTAACTCCACTGCACGTTGAATAATAGTTAGTTCTGTACTTGATGACCTCATACATAAATATGAGGAATTTCATAATGCTCTTGATATATGGGAACATATGCGAGGAATGTTTGGAGGTACGTCTGTTACCCGTCTCCCACGGTTGACTATAAAATGTGACACTTACAAAAATCGTCATAATCAAAATATCAAACAACACCATAGGGTGATGTCAAACATGATAGCTCAACTCAAGAATGTTGGCCATGTTCTTTTAGATGAGAAACATGTTCAGGCAGTAATTCAGTCTCTACCCAATAATTGGGAACATTAAAAGCTTAACTTGACCCATAATATAGCATTAGAACTTTTTCCAATGTTGCACATCATGTTGAACTTGAAGATGAGTGCCTTAGTTTGGTGCTGGTAAGGCTGCTTCTAATGCCTTTGTGTCAGAGTCAAGTTATAGAAAATCTTCAAGTTTCAAGCGCAACAAAACTGGAAAAAAGAAATGGGAAAGACAAAAAGACTGGAGAAGGACCCTCTAAGAAAAAGAAGAAATCAAATTCCAAGAAAGGAAAACGTGTTTTTAAGGAGAGATACAAGATCAAAATAAAGTGCTACAACTGCCAAATCTTGGGGCTTTTAGCTCGTGAATGCACTGAGCTTAAAAAGGTAACATTTTTAAATAATGCATCTCTAAGTGCTACATATGTTTCTAGAACTTCTTTACTAATTGAATCTTATACTTTGTGGATTGTAGATTCAGGATCCACCGACCACGTAAGTTGAGATAGAGAGGCGTTTGTGGAGTTTCGTCGAGTTTCATTTAAACCAAGGTGAATCTACGTAGGAAATAATGCTAGACTTGAAGTCAAAGGTATATTCACTTGCAAAGTGGACTTGCATTGTGGCCGTTCCTTATGTCGCATGACGTCCTATATACTCCAGAATTCGACGAATCTTAGTGTCTATGTTTGTTATTTTAGACATTGGTTTTGATTTTTTTTAGTCGTAATGGTGTTAGAAAAACTCTAGATAATGTTTTATAGGTTTTGGACTTTGTTTTGACTGTATTTCGGATTAGATTGTAATCCTTCAACTTATAACTATGATGTTGCCATTGTGTAATGACATGTTATTCAAGTAATAATAATGTTGATGTTATTACATGGCATGCTAGATGAAGTCACATAGGGCAAGATCGAATGAATAGGTTGGAAAAAGAAGGACATTTAGGTTCTTTAACCAACATTGAAATGTCAACTTGTGAAAATTGTCTTGCTGGAAAGATTACACGTAAACCATAAGGAAAGGATAAGAGAGATTAGTTTCCACTTCAATTAATTCATTCTTATATTTGTGGTCCAATGAATGTATGGTCAAGGTCTGATGCTACATATTTCATAACATTTATTGATGATTTCATGCGGTTTGGTTATGTCTATTTGATTTCTCATAAATCTGAAGCACTTGAGTTCTTTAAAAGATATCTGAATGAAGGTGAAAATCAATTAGATAAAAGCATAAAATCATTAAGAACCGATCGAGGTATTATAAGACAGTTAACTACTCCTTATACATCTCAACAAAATGGTGTAACTAAAAGAAGTAATAAAACATTATTAGACATGACAAGATCAATGATGACACATGCAATATTGTGTATATCTTTCTTGGGATATGCTTTATTGAATGTGGCTTATATATTGAACAAAGTACCTTCTAAGTCAATGTCTTCCACTCCTTATGCACTTTTGACTGGTCATAAAACAAACCTAAATTATCTACGACCGTGGGGTTGTATGTCATGTATTAAAGATTGTTTCGGTGAGTTTGGTAAACTAAGTTCAAAATGAAAGAAATATATCTTTATAAGGTACTCTAAACACTTTAAAGCACGATTGGTTGCGAAAGGTTTTACACAAGAAGATAGAATAGAATCTAAGAAAACTTTTTCACCTATTGTGAAGTTTACATCCATACGATTACTTTTAGCAATTGTTTCACCTTTCGATCTAGAATTACACCAAATATATATGAATATCGTTTTTCTTAAAGGAGAAATAAACGAGAGAAATCTACAAAGAATAACCAGTTGGTTTTGTTGTTAAAGGTCAAGAAAAGAAAGTTTGTAAATTTAAAAGATCAATTTATGGCCTAAAGTAATCTTCAAAGCAATGGTATCTGAAATTTCATAAGGAGGTCATGTCATTTTATTTCACCATGATCAATGAATAATATTGCATTTATGTGAAAGAATCCAATGGAAAATTTGTAATTCTCTCTCTACGTAGATGATATTTTATTATCTGGAAATAATTTGGAGTATGTGAAAACTATCAAGTCATGGATTTCAAAATCATTTGATATGGAAGATATGGGTGAAGCAGACAATATATTAGGTGTTAGGATCCAAAGATATCGTTCCGAGAAAATTTTAAGTTTATCTCAAGAAACTTATGTAATGAAAATATTGGAACGTTTTCAAATTAATAGTTGCAAATCCATGGATACTCCTGTAGCAAGGGGTGAAACTTTAAGCCTTGAAATGTGTCTGAAGACTGAAAAATAAAAAGAAGACATGTCTCGAGTTCCTAATTCTAGTGCTGTCAGGAGTTTGATGTCTGCTATGATGTGTAATCACCCAGACATTTGTTAAGCTGTAAGTCTAGTTAGCAGGTATCAATCCAATCCTTGAAAAGATCATTGGAAAGCAGTAAAAAGAATATTCAGGTACCTGAAGGGAACTGCAGAGCATACACTCTGATATAATAGATCTGATTTACTCGTACGAGGTTATACTCATGCTTATTGGGCTGGTGACCGGGGTGATAGAAAATAAACATCCATTTTGGATTCTTACTAAATGGTGGTGCAATTTCATGGAAGAGTAAGAAGAAAACTTGCACAACTCTTTCAACAATGGAATGTGAATTTGTGGCTTATGTGTCTGCAGTACAAGAAGTTGTTTGATTAAAGAGACTCTTTGAGCATTTGAGTATTGCCAAGAATTCCAAGGGTCCCATGATTCTATATTAAGATAATCAAGAGGATATTGAATACACAAAGGATCCTAAGTATCATAGCAAAACCAAACACAACTACATCAAGTAAAACTTTGTGAGAGACGTAGTGGCAAATAGAAACATAACTCTGCAATAGATTCCTACACGTGAAATGATAGCTGATTTTATTGTGAAGGCCATATCTAGAGAATTGTTTGAAAAACATGCTAATGATGGTTTACGTAAAGTTTGATGATATTTCAGTATTGTAAAATGGATTGATTGTTATAATATTCTATTATATATATTAACCAATTGAATTTATGTTCAATTGTAGTATGCATGTGATATTTATTAGAAATAAAGTGTGTCCAACAAGTCACAAGATTGACTCTCTCACACGAGCTATCACATCTTACGTCGAGGAACGTGAATAGATGAGTTTCACCACCATAATAAGACTTTTTTTATAAGCCAAAAAATTGTTTCTCTAAGAAAATGAGTTTTAACATTACTAGAAAATAGAAACTAGGGTTAAACATCTTGAGGTGTTTAGGCCGAAATCTGTACGATGTTGGATAATCCGGATGATGAGACACATACACCAGTACAAGGTGAAAACATTGTAGCACGTGTTTTATACCACATGTGTCTAGTGATCAAAGGGTCAATGAAAGACTATTCCCTGCTTCTTCATTTTGTGAGATCCAAAAAAGTTAAAATGACTTCTCAATGAAATACCCTTTGACCTTTTGTTTTTTCTTGAAGTTTCAATCGATGTTGCTACTTTAGCATTTTACTAATAGCCATGAATTATTCGGGAATGTAGTGCATGTAAAGGAAAGCAATTGAATTGGAGCAGATAGATTCAAGTAGAAAGGAAAGACATTAAATGTATAATAAACTTATATACACAAACCGGCTATTACACTAACCATATTGGCATTGAATAAAATCTGGGTTATTGTGTGTAATGATGTCTTTTTTAATAATAATGAATTCTTTCCACATGTGACTGAATTCCTATGTAAGGCTTGTAAAACCTAAATTTAAGCTCGTGATGCTCACATGTCACACTAACAATTTGACATATAATTTGTGTGTTTAGTTGATGCTATGTTGGTTTGGGTCTTGTCCAACATGTGCGAAGTGGGAGTAGCATAATACTGAGTTTGTACTATGGTTAAGCGTACCCAAATAGTCCAAAAACTTCTAGCTAAGTTGTTAGTCTCCTATGTACACATTAGTTAAGTGATCACGTCAGGATGACTCTATACCTCTGACAACATATATTTTGTTTTCATAATGGGGCGTATAAGTCTGTCTCCACATTTAGATCATTTGGTTTAATTATCGATGATTAGTAGCTCCTACTGATTCGTCAGACTCTATTGCATTGACCATATTTATAGTTGAGTCATTATTCAGTCTTTGCATATTATAAATTTGGTCATTGCGTCCTGTTAGCTCAGCATTCAGTATATCATGTTATGAATATTATACTTTCTTTTGTGCTTGTTCGGTTATGTATTATTTCAGCTTTACTCTATCCTGCATACTTAGTATCTTTCAAGTACTAAAACATAAGTCAGCTACATCTTCTCGTGATGTAAGTTTAGGTTGTCAGCATCCAGATCCCATTTAGGTCTGTTCCCAATCTCCAGTTCAGCAAAATCAGTGGTTAGTCCTCATTCTCCAAGGACAATAGTTATGAGTTTATTTTTAGTTTTTTTAGTCCTTTAGTTTCAGTGTTGCTAGACTTATATGGGGCCTTTTTTAGCATCTCTAGTCAGTTAGAGGCTTCTTTGAGACATAGTTAGATTCAGCTTAGTGTTGAGTTAATATCTTCTTTGTATTAAACTCATAAGTATTTCATTTATCTCAGTTATATTATATGGGTATTCCCTATATTTTCATTTTATTTATTTGTTAGCTTCCGCACCAATTTATTATCTCTAGTATGCTCATGATCATGAGAGCATGGTTAGCTTGGGATTACTTGTAGTCTTAGGTCCCATATCAGCTTCTAGGGGGCAGCTCACGGCGTGGTCAATTTTCTTCAATTAGCCAACTCATAATCATAGGTTAATATTGTTATTTTTGAGTTAGCACTCTGAATTGTTAACGAAATATTATTTCATTCTCTCTATCAATCTTTTCCTGCAAATTGTTCATAATTTTATTTATCATTTTCTTTGTATTTCCTTTATGCTCAATTTTTATATATTCTAAGTTCCCACATTCTTAGTCTATTTCGAATTATATCAATTTTGGGGAGACATATATGACAAGAAAGTATCATTTTTTAAATTAGCTGTCACAAAAGAGGGGCCAATAAAATGTTCACCTAGGAATTCATCCATCTATTTGTGTTAGCGTATTAACTTTGCTTTTCTATATAGAGTCTATTTAAATTTTAAATTGCTAATGGTAGCCTAGCCTATATTGATATGATAAACTTCGTGGATTCAGATAGGGTATAATAATACAACTTAAAATTACATTGATATTCAGTATCTACGAAATACATGTCATGAGAGTAATACATAATTCCTTTTGGTAACATACATGTTCAGCATTCGCTGCAATGGATTGTTGTATTTGACTGAAAAACTTAGGCTTATACAAAAACAAGGGTGCAATAGTAAGCTACATATCCAATTGTCCTTGCATTAATTGTTATTCATGTTCATATGGTTTCCATACAAAAACAAGGGTGCAATAGTAAGTTTCCTATGAGCATTCGTTATGTCGGTGATGACCTCAAATGAATGTATTTGCAACAGATGTGTCATTTTCTCAATTGACTATGTTGTTCACCACCTGACAAATGGTTATGTTCAGCAGCCTTTCCCCATCATCTCCATGTGAATTCCTATTTTGTATGGCTGTTTCAACGAATTAGATTCATTTTGTTTTAGATGGTCAACAACAACTATTTCCCTCATTACTTGTTGTTTAGTCTATTGTGCATTTGTATCCTTTGCAGTTATATTCTTTTGTATATGTTTCATTTGTGAGCCGAGGAAATCGATGGATTATAGATATTGAATGATAGTTATCCATGGGTAGTAGGCCCGGATATTTTTAAGTACCCCGGAGTTGCAAAAGGGATTATGTGGTGGAATGTTTTGTGTTTCTCAAATAGGTTATTTTGTATACTCGGTCGCAGAAACTATATTTATTGGAATTTCATAGGGTTCATTGTTATCCTTAAAGTTTTATCTATGTATCCATCATCCCGTGAACAATGGAACTAAAAATGGAAATTTTTTTTGAATAGACGTTTTTATAACCAAACTGTAAAATATTCGTGTTAATCTAATGTATTATTGAAAGACAAACAATTTGGTTTGTAAGAGCGGTTTTTATTTGTTATGTTTCTCGTTAAAGGCTTTAAAAAGGCCATGATTTGAATGAGTAATTAACACCCATTATAAGAAGGCTTTATATTTGTTTGACTTCCCCGAAAAGTGTTTTGTAATTATTGCATCTAATTGTACAGCTATGGAGTAACTGCTGCAATCAAAGTGTAATATGTTCGTCGTTCAGGGGTGACTCAACGTAATTGGGTCCTAAAGCGAAATTTCAATTCACGGCCTAAAATATTAATATACTTCATATACGTATTTATTTTAAAAAATTACAATATTAAGATGAAACATAATATTATTTTTTTGTTTTGTTTAAGATTTTATCAACTCAACATTGTAAAAAAATCTTTAAGTGAGACAATTATTATTTTTGTTATTAAAATAATGATATAAGTAATAAGTTGATAAATATTAAATAAAGATAAGAGTTAGAAACAGAATATGACTCAAAAAGTTGATGACTTGGTATACCACATATACTTAGAGTAATGCTTGAAACTAAAATCTAAAAAGAAATAAAAAAGAATTTGTAATTCACTTAGAAACACTTTTCACTGTTAATTCTCATTTTTAACAAAGTAAAAAAGATGTTGTTAAGTGGATAAAATAATTTGTTTTAAAAAAATTATCTTTTTATCATAAATAATTAATTTTTCTGTAAAAATATTAACACATAATTTATTTTTGACAAAAAATTGGGCCCCCAAAAACTTGGGGGCCTAAGGCAAAGGCCTTATTTTTAAGTGCATAGAGTCGACCCTGTCGTCATTAAAGATTTTCACAATACCATAACTTGAGTGAGTAATTCGAACCCTGATTAGTATCTATAATGGATTACTTAAGGAGCAAAATGTGCCTGGCATATGACATATAAACAACTCAACTTTTATAGAATGTGCATTTCGTAGGGAAAGATTATTTTGCAGTAGAGTAAACCTAATCACCTACCATAATAGACATAAACTGCATATGATATACAATTATCCACTATTGGACATGAAAAGTATCCCAGGTAACATAATATTTACTATTTGATGAAACTAAAAATGGTAAGGTCCCTAGCATAAAAATGACTCTAGTCTTGCCTTTTTATGATGTATCTCTCACTCTTTGTGCTTTCAGCTATGAATAAGTTCCTTCTCTTCTTCAACTTTCTTGAATAAACTCTTTGTTTGGAAATGGAAGCCTTCCCTTCATCGGGACGTTCTTTTGAGTAGTCTGTGTTTGATCCTTCCGCATTAAAGTATGTTGGTTCAGGTGAATCTTCCAATTTCTCTTTACCCTGTAGGTAAAAGCCATTTAAATAATTAAGGAGGATTTATGTTAGACGGATTTACCGTCTGATGAATGTTGTACTATCAAGAAAATATGTATTCGAAAATTTTGCACACTTTATAACTTAAAACTTTTTACCTTTGTTTATGCAGTGATGTAAGTCTATTCTTCGTCTGACACATAAACTTTTGTGACTGTATAGTTTACCAGCCCTTCTTTCAAATTGAAACTGCTCAATTTAAGTTTGAAGTCCAATTCCATCCCGCAAAGAATTTGAATCTTGAGAGTTATATTAGTCTCACTTTTGGACAAACGATTAACAACATGTGAACAGAAGTATTAAGAAGTTTTTCAGCAACCCTATTAAATAGGACCAAAGTAGTGTTCCCACCATTGTCCTTGATCTTAATGCATATCTTAAACCCGTGTGTGCGTAAAACGTTAGCGTTCCTTCAAAGGTAAGGTGTGACGAAAATATTTATTGTTTGCTTACCTAATCAACGGTAAGTCAAATTGTTTGTTGCAGTTCTGGCATGTGCAGACACCATTTGAATATTCAACTTTCTTGTTGCATAAGTACATGAAATTTAATACCAATTAAAGAAGTTCTCTATTGCATTGATCTGCGCGCGGAGTGTAACCAATGCATGGTGATTTTTGTTTGAAAGGTTATTATGTATCACGCCCCGATCTCCCCCCAACACGCGGACACGGAACCTAGAACCACAAGTGATCCCAAAATGTTGCGTAAGCTAAATCATACTTAAAATGAAAGGATGGGGATACCCATATTCTATAACTGAGATATTTGAAAACAAATAGTTTAATACAAAAGAAATATTAACTCAATACTAAGCTGAATCTAACTATGTTTGAAAATAGACTCTAAACTAGACTAGAAATACTGGTACAAGCCCCAGCTAAATCTAGCAAAAACTGAAACTCAATGACTAATGAATGAAATGAAATTTATGACTGTTGTCCTCGGTGAATGAGGACTCACCACTAAATCTGCTTAACTAGAGATCGGGAAATCAATCTATGCGTGATCTGGATGCTGAGAATCTGAACCTACATAACGAGAAGATGTAGCGCAGGTATGCGTCACTACTTGAAAGGTACTGAGCATATTGGATAGAGTAAACCTGAAATAAAACATAACTGAACAAGCACAAAAACAAGTATAATAATCTGAACGTGATGTGCTGATTTCTGAGCTAACATGATGCAATGACCTATTTATAACATGCTGAAACTTAATACTGAATATACTGATAAATGGTCAATGGAGAGAGTCTGACTGAACTGTGGCAGCTACTAATAACCAATAATAAAACCACATGAGCTTAATGTGGAGTCCGATGGATATGCCCCATCGAGAGGACCCAATATACCCTGCAAAAGGTATAAAGGCATGCTGGTGTGATCACTAAACTGATTTCCCACAGAGGGGACTTACAACCTACTAGGCTATTAGTTCTGGGACTATTGGGTACGCTAAACCCTAGTCCAACTCGGTATTATGCTACTCCCAATGAATTCTGTAAATTAAATGATTATATCCAAATTTCTGTAAATACTAGATAGCTCGAAAGTGAACATGCAAACTGAGAATGCAACAATTAATATGGTAACTATGCATTTATAACAGAGGCATGTATATCTGAAGTGTCTGAAATATATGACCTAGCATATGTAATTCAAGAACTAAGTAAATACAAAGCTAGGATTCTGAAATTCATATGATAATATAAGAAATAACATGATAATATGTTTGGAAAATATATTTAATAAATTCATGAAGTTATATCAGAGTTTTAGAAAACCTAGGTTTAATCATGATAAAAGAATCAAGAACTAACTGATACTAAGGACCCAATGGGTGTAAAAAACTCATTAGTGAAATCCCACATACCTCGTGATGAAATCAACGGAAAAATACTTATGTTTCGAGGCTGGATATGCTGGAGCTTGTGGAGTTCTTTAATTAGGGTTCTTGAGCTTTTTTCTCCTCTCTTGCTTCTACTTTTCTAAGTTTTGATTTAATGATTTGACTTGGATATGTTTTAATTATGTTTCTAGGCTTAAACTGAATAAAAATGATGATTTAGGGTCAAAATGACATAACTTAAGGTTTAAATATAGTGGGAAAGGTCAAAAACACCCCTAGGAAGGTTGTTGTCGGGCCTCACGATGGCCAGGACTGAGGGTGTGTGGTCCGCCCGACGACCCATCGTTGGGTCCATCCTGAGGGTCTGTTCATCATGCCTTTACTAAAATGGGCATAAGGTTTTACTCGATGGTCTGATTTTAGCAAGGTCAGTGGCTATGGAAAGATAATTTAATTATCTATCTGTGGTTAGATTTTGGGAGACCTAATTCATTGTTTGCTAAGAGTTATGATTATTTTAAGTTTATCCAACTACATTTCCCCTTAACTGTGTCCAAATTTTCTACCTCATACATACGGACCATGGGTCCACCTATGAACCATGTTGGTCATCCATAGCTCTTGTAAGATAGTGGTTGAAGGGAGTCTTGATCGATGGTCACGTACAGCGGACTATCCTTTGAACTACGGACCGTAAGTCCGTCCATCGTCCAAGACTTAACCAATTTTCATATGCTGAAATTTTTGGGAGTTTCTGATCCCATCGACGGTTGTGCAGGACGGACCGTGGTTCAGGTACGGTCCGGCAATGTCACCGTTGGTAGTACCTGCAGATTTTTCTGAAAAATTATTTTTTGGTCAGTTTTGGCAACGAAGTGTTACATTATCTCCCCATTGGGAACATTCATCCTCGAATGAAGACTAAACTAGCTGAAATAGATGCAAACCCCACTACTAAACACTGAGTTTTGACTGAATTGAGTTCTGAGTACATGAAATTACGCTAAAAATGAAAGTACAAAGTGAGGGAACATGATTCTAAAATTGAATATCCGCATGAATGACTGTAAAACTAAAGAGCAACTATTACCTCAAGTGGGAGTGGAATCGGAAGGAAAAAGGTAATGATACTTGACTTTCATGGCTGCTTCTGTTTCCCAAGTAGCTCCCTCTACGGACCGACTCCTCCACAAAACCTTGACTGAAGAGACTTCTTTGTTTCTCAACCTTATAACCTGACGCTCAAGAATCTCAACTGGTACATCCTGATAAGAAAGACTATCTTTCACCGCCACACTCTCTAATGGCACTATAAAGGCTGGGTCACCCACGCACTTCTTCAAGAGTGAGATGTGGAAGACCGGATTCACTGTTGTTAATTTTGCTGGCAACTATATCTTATATGCAACCTAGCCAATTGATACGCTCAACCTTACTTTTGGAATAAGAAGTAAAGCGGTCGTATCAAGTAAAGAACCCAACTAATGAGGTTAGGATAGTTCCCACGAGGAAAATAGTTCAGGCTTAACTTCAATCTATTATTATTATTATTTAGTGAATTATTTCCTTAGAAAACAAAAGACAATAAAAGGGAGGTTTTTATTTCTAAATTAATGAAAAAGACTAACTAAATTAAAGTAACCAGCTAACAGAATCAAATCTTGGAGTTTAATCAATTAATAAAAGTAACTAGGGTTTACGTTTTCCCCAGATGTTCCTAACTTGATAATTCTAACTAAAACAATTCTTTCCCAGTATCTTGCATGCAAAGTGATAAGTTATGTATTTCTAAATCCTTTGTCCGGCATCTACAAAATTTCACTCCGCTCCTTGGTCCGGCTACGTGTGTGCTATACTAACCCTTACCTTTACCTCTTATTTTGCATTGTATTCAATATTTGTCTAAGTTATTACCTCGTACCAATTAATACTAGCCTATTAGATAGTATACACTATATTCGTTAAAAAGACTTCTAAACGAAAGAATTATCAATACATGCAAGACACTATTCTAGAATTGTTATACCAGTTAAATTTTACCTCATTACTCAGCCATGGTTTCCACAACCCTAGTTATATAATTTAGTTACCCATAGTCATAATCACAATATTCATATATATAATATAAGAATTCATGCAATTACTTAAATGGGAAAGAATAAAATCTAGAAATTTACTTGACTAATCGATAAAATCACCAACAATCAACTCCAGACAAAAGTGTAACAATTTAAAGTCTAATATCCAAAATAATCTATTAATGAATAATCTAAAATAAAAGTTTTTAGAAACCGAGAGTCTAACCCTATAAATGATGTTTTTACAACTATTTATACAAAAACAAAAAACATAGTAAAAGAAGGACTCTAATTGCTGAAAATCTGTCAAAACACGGCTGGGTCGATGGACCTAGTGACAGACCATCGCAGTTATGATGGGACGTTGTGGGCTCCGTCGTCCCATACTTTGCAAATTCTTATGCCGCTCTTTTCATTACCATCGATGGCAGGTATGATGGACAGTTCCAAGAACGACGGTCCCTTGAGGTTATCCATTCCATAAAACTTGTTGGAATTTGGGTGCTGGAATTATTTCTCTGATCATCACGACGAACCATCTGTACGGACCGTCATGGCTACGACGGTCCGTCATGCACTTCCTCACCCCACTCTTGGTCAGAGTTTCCCATCTTCCTTCAGCAGCTTCACTATGATGCCACCTACGGACCGTCACAAGCTCCGTAGGTGGTGACTTTTCTGCATTTCTTGCTCAAAAACTTTCGCGTTCATCTTTAGTCAAATTTTTTACAAATAAAGAGAAACTTGCATAAATATTAATACAAAAAAGCTTTTGGACACACACTAAACTTAAGGAAAAAACATTAAAATAACATGAAACCATGGTATATCAACACCCTCAACTTAATTTCGTTGTTTGTCCTCAAGCGACGCACAATGACTCACTACAATATTTTTGTACAATAGTATCCATGTTTTTCGCGATCACTTGGCTATCAATCCCGATCAGTCTCATAATGCTTATGCATGTTATAACTATTAGGCTTGAATTATGGGGAGTCAGCCCATAACACAGACTCACCACGAACTCACACCTATCTTCTTCAATTTCTCACCGAGGTGCTAATATTTCCGATATTTGCAACTAGTGTCCTCAGTTCAAAACAACATCCTCATTTTTCACACAATGATTTCAGTTTCAGTTTAACGAATATTTTTTAACACTCTCTCAAAAAAAATTCAGAACTCATTCGTACATATTGCCATAAGCTTGCCCTTATTTTCAATGCTCTATGTTTGCTATACAACTCTTAGGATCACGATAGGACTTTCTTAGCTTGTAACATAGGCTCAGGGTCAGGTAAGGTATATTTAGGTGTACTTTAATTACTTTTTTCCCTACTTGATGTATAGGCTAAACATACCACTTTCTATCATTTTATTTCACCCAATTTTTCATATTCTTTCACCTTGCTATTTTTCCTTCTTTCTTCATTTGTGTAAGTGACTCTCTTCTTTTTTTGCTTGTATTTATTGTATTTTTTTTATTTCAACTGGTTCTTGAGTCACTTTACTTTTGTTATTTCTCTCTCTTTGTTCTTTCAACCCCACATTCCAGAGCATTCCTCATAATAGAAACCCTCAACTCATGTTTTTTCCATGAGTCAAAGTACACAAAACCCAAAGTTGGGTCAGGGCCATGAAAAGTTTGTTTTTTGCATTAGCAACCCTCAACTTATGTTTTTCGCGTAAGTTGAGGTGCACATGTCCAAGGAGGGACCAGTACCAACACATTATTCCCACAAAATATCAGTCAGGGTGAAAATGAAAGGTCTATTTTAAGTTCAAATCATTTAGATAAAAGAAGGATTAATTTCATTTGGTTTTTTAATTTAGGTGAAAAATGGGCTATATTGAACAAGGGCCTATTATCCTTTCCTAATTGTCTATTAGAGCTTACTTTTAGC
The DNA here is from genome assembly GCF_036512215.1 of Solanum lycopersicum. NCBI lineage: Eukaryota > Viridiplantae > Streptophyta > Magnoliopsida > Solanales > Solanaceae > Solanum > Solanum lycopersicum. The sequence goes on along the minus strand of NC_090803.1, from coordinate 26,676,620 downwards.
ACGACTAACCAGGGAAGTTCTAGCTCAGTACAACTAGTGGACTATTCAAATCTTCCTCACAATCACTTGACATCTCATTACTCTACAAGATTATCAAACACCTAGTTCGAATTTTAGACATAGGGTGATGCAGTGGTGTATCTCTATGTCATGCTTAGAGCCACACATTTATCAATTACTATGCCAACTCATGCATCATTTTCATTTCATCAGGATATCATTTTAGCCATCATGCTTCAGAGTTAAATGACATACATAAGATATACACATGCGGTATAACAATAAAAATTATCAGTCTCTTGGGAAAAAGAACACAAGCAAGAAAACCCCAAAAGAGGATAGAGAATTGGGATATTGAGACTTCACCCTAGCACTCACTTTCTATTTACCCCACCCGGAAAAGAATTACATGCAATTTTTCCCAATGCATAAAAAAATTTGAAATACAAGAGTGGTAGGTGAAGCAAACCTGGGGCGCAAAGCGCCGATGATCAACAAGTTGGTGGGTCCGGTTCCGCGGAACCCACTACCTCTGTAGTCTGGATACGCTCAGTAGTGTCCTCATCAACAACCCTATCACCAGTGCCTCCCGCTATCGCCACATCTGTGGAGCTAAATGTCCCAGCATCTGACTCTATAGCCCTAATCCGATGCGCCTCGCCATTAGTAAGCGAGGCTCTCCTCGCAGCCTCTATCTCACGAGGCTCCTTCTTCCGTGCTCTAGCCTCATCCTTCTTTTTGACCCTTAAGCCTCTTGGCATGCTCTCGAGAGGGAGGTGGTGGAATCTCATAAGTGGGGAATAAGGCCGCCATCACCAAGGTACCCTAGCTTCTAGGATCATATCAATGTCCGCTTAAAGACTATCGACCGCAGCCTGAAGGATCGACATGTCCACCTGAGGGGATGGCGGGGCTAGCACCCCCAACTCAAAAGTGTCCAAGCGCTGATGAACCTCAGCAATCTTCTGCTCTGTGTGCTGGACCATTTTCCGCTCTAAGCGCTCTTCTGCCTCACCAATAGACCTTTGCATCCAAGGCTGGATGTGATGCAGAAATATAGCCATCTATGGCTCTAGTTTCTGTCCCTAGCAAGCGGGACCAGAGCGGGGAAAGGGGCTGAGTGAGAGGATTTCGAGGTAGTGCTACTACCCAGGATAGACTCAACTGGGATAGTATACGTTGTTTCAGAAGCAGTCTGCATAGCTGTGCGAGCATGTGCTACCATATCAACCAGATATTAACCAAGTGGAGGCAACTCTGGACGAGACCCTCTGCGTAGAGCAAACTCATTGGCCTCATCCCTGATGAGGGCCTATATAAACAGTGCCCAGCGGATTCTTGAAGTGATAATTGTGCCACATGGGCACACCTGCGGACCTGCATAGGGAAAATATCATGCACTGAAAAGGGTTAGTAGTTGTGACCTTGAAATCCCTCTCGTGCATGACCACCTGTTTAAGCCAAGAGAAGTCCACCTCAAACCCGGCTATCATTGCTGCTATCAGAACTGCACGATCCATATGACTATATTATTAGCGGCCGTGGGGGAAAGGCAATGACGGACAATCAACCATAATAACTTAGTCGTAAAGATAAAGTTATCCTTCTTGATGTCTCCATTCGGGTCTGTGACCCAGTCGGCACCCTCTCAATCAACAGACAAGTGCATGGCCATCCACCTCTTGGTGGTCTCTCTCAGCGATGGCTCATGCAAGAATTGACCATCTTTTACAATTTGCCACTGGTAGTCGAACTCGGCTATGAGATGGGTCCGGTTGGCATGAACATCCTCGCCGTAGAGATATTAGAGGATGGAAGGCAGGAAGATATCGACCTGAATGCCACGTACTCAGACATGTTAAAATGGGGCCTATTTTGTGGGGGCAGCTTGCCTATCTATCTGTGATTTGAGAGTAGCTACACAAGAGGGGTAGAACTCTCATACCAACTCCTCACTATAACAGCCCAAAGAACGCGATGTCCACTCCTGTCGGTGTCTAGTGAAGATATTGTGGATCTCTAGCATGATGGGGAGACTAATAAGGACCCACCTCTCCAGTGTAAGGGTCAGTGTCATGACTCATTTATCATTCAGAAGCCTTTGCGTGTGAATAAACTTTATATTGCCCGTCGACACACCATTGCTTGGGCTGGTCGGCAACCAGGGTGAGAGTATGAGTCGGTGAGCTGAGAGTGGAATCAGAAATGTCAGCCTCATCAGACGAGGCAGACTGTGCAGCTTTGGCGGGTGCAGGGACTTCAGCGGACCCTAAGGCTTCTCTGACAATGAAACACCTAAGGAGCCAGACTCTTTTTTTTCATATGTAGCTGACCCAAAAGGTGTGCCGGTCATTGTGCGCTCCTCATTAGATTAGAAGGCAATGACTACGCTGGAGGCCACCTCTTTGGGTGTAGCTCTGGTACCACGTGCATCTCCTGATGGAGTGGCAGTTCCTGGAGCCACATACTCTGGGTCATGCTCATCATCAGAGGTTATGACCAGGCGGGCAGATAGGGCGACGGACTTTGAACGCCCACGTGCGTAAAGTCGATCTTGTTTTGGTGCCATAAGCGATAGTACATGTAAAGAATCAATATTATTATTAGAAGGAGCAAACAAGATGAGCAAAAGCGAAACAAAATAAATATAATAGCTAATATGTAATGACTTTTCTTTAGTAAAAGTGAAATACGACGGACCAGGTGACGGCTCATTGTGAGTACGACGGACCGTCATGGGGTTAGTCATGTCTTACTTCAACTATATTGATGTTGTGACCCTTGAAGGATAGTCTGTGACAAGTATGACAGATAAGTAGGAAGGACCGTCGTGACAATGACGGTCTGTCGTCGATGTCCATCGTCAAGACCTTTAGGAGAGAGGTATCTGAACGACATGACGGTTGTGCAGGACGGACCATCGAGGGTATGACGGTCCGTCGTAGATGTCCGTAAGGACACTTAGAAAAAGTGGGAGACCCTTAGGACACGGGTCTTTGACAACCAGACGGTTGTACAAGACGGACCATCGTGGTAACGACGGTCCATTGTAGAGGTCCGTCAAAGGACACTTAGCATAAGTATAGAGACCCTCATGATATGGGTCTCTAATCGCCACGACGGTTGTGCAGGAAGGACGGTCGAGGGTATGAAACCAGAACGGTTGTGCAGGACGGACCGTCTTGGGAACGGTGGTCCTTCGCATGTATCCATTGGTGGACACTTGGAGAAAACGTACGATGGGATGTTGGAACAGACCCTATGACGGTCCGTCGCGGGTACGACGGTCCACCATTGGGGTCTTGTTCTGTCATTCAATGACAGAACTGGGAATTCCAAAATCATCCCCTATGACTCACATTGAATACTAAGTGATAACCTATATGTTTCTAAGCCAAATACCTAGTAAATTAACAATACTAAAGCACCTATTTCTAGAGTTTTAAAAAGGCAATTTTGAGGATTCTCAACCTAGGTCAGACAAAATTTGGATCAAAGAATAATGAACCATCCATAAGAAATAGGCTAATACTAATTGATAAATGAAAATGCAATGTAAATGGGTATAAATCAAAGACACATACCTTAAAATTTGAGAAAAACAAGCAAGGGAGGTACTTGGTGATCAAGAACAGAACCACAACAACTAACTCTGAAATTAGAAGTAAAGTAGTCGTATCAAGTAAAGAACCCAACTAATGAGGTTAGGATCGTTCTCATGAGGAAAATAGTTCAGACTTAACATCAATCTATTATTACTATTATTTAGTCAATTATTTCCTTAGAAAACAAAAGACAAAAAAAGGAGCGGTGGGGGGGGGGGGTTATTTCTAATTTAATGAAAAAGACTAACTAAATTAAAGTAACCAGCTAACAAAATCATATCTTGGAGTTTAATCAATTAAAAAACGTAACTAGGGTTTATGTGTTCCCCTCATGTTCCTAACTTGATAATTCTAACTATAACAATTCTTTCCTACTATCTTGCATGCAAAGTGATAAGTTATGTATTTCTACCTTGGTCCGGCATCTAGAAAATTTCACTCCGGACATTGGTCCGGCTACTTATGTTGCTATACTAACCCTTACCTTTACCTCATATTAAGCATTGTATTCAATATTTGGCTAAGTTATTACCTCGTACCAATCAATACTAGTGTATTAGATAGTATATACTAAATCTATGTTGATAATTCTTTTCCCATTAAGTACCTCCTCGGTCCGGCAAGTAGCATTTAGGCTAGTTCTAATGTTGGCCATCTGTTAAAAAGACTTCTAAACAAAAGAAATTATCAATAGATGTAAGACACTATTCTAGAATTGTTATTCTAGTTAGATTTTACCTCATTATTCACCCATGGTTCCCACAACCCTAGTTATGGAGTTTAGTTACCGATAGTTATAATCACAATATTCATATATATAATATAAGAATTCATGCACTTACTTCATTGAGAAAGAATAAAATCCCGAAATTTACTTGACTAATCGACAAAATCACCAACAATAAACTCCAAAGAAAGTTGTAACAATCCAAAGTCTAATATCCAAAATAATCTATTAATAAAGAATCTATCATAAAAGTGTTTAACAATCGAGAATCTAACCTTAAAAATAAGGTTTTTACAACTATTTATAAAAAAACAAAAAACCTAATAAAAAGAAGAACTCTAATTGCTGAAAATCTATCAAAACGCGGCTGGGTCGACGGACCTAGTGACGGACCTACACGGTTATGACGAGCCGTCATGGACTCCGTCGTCCCATACTTTGCAAATTCTTCTGTTTCTCTCTTCATTACCCTCAACGGCAGGTATGAAGGACCTTTCCAAGCACAACGGTCCATCGAGGGTCTCCATTCCATAACACTTAAACTTCTTGGAACTTGGGTACTGGACTAATTCTTTGATCTTTAGGACTAACCAGCAGGATGGACAGTCATGGCTACGATGGTCTGTCATTCACTTTGTCACCCCACACATGGTTAGAATTCCCCATCTTCCTTCAACAACTTCACTACGGTGCCACCTAAAAACCATCACAGGCACGATAGACCGTCACAAGCTCCGTAGGTGGTAACTTTTCTGCATTTCTTGCACAAAAACTTCCGCGTTCATCTTTAGTCAAGTTTCATGGACATAAAGAGAAAGTTACATAAAATTAATACAAAAAGGCTTTTGGAAACACACTAAACTTAAAGAAAAAGCATATACTATGAAACCACGGTATATCAACACCCTCACCATAGATTCGTTGTATGTCCTCAACGCACTATGACTCACTATAAAATCTTTGTACAATAGTATCCATGTTTTATATTTCCCAATCATTTGGCTATCAATCCCGATCAGTCTCATCATATTTATGCATGTTATCACTATTTGGCTTGAATTATGTGGAATCAGATCATGACGCAGACTCACCACGCACTAACACCTATCTTCTTCAATTTCTCACTGAGGTGCTAGTATTTCTGGTATTTGGAACTATTGTCCTCACTTAAAAATAATATCCTCATTTTCCACACAATGACTTCAGTTTGAGTATAAGGATTACTTTTCAACTCACTCTCAAAAAAAAATTCACAACTCATTCATACATATTTCCATAAGCTTGCCCTTATTTTCACTGCTCTAAGTTCGCTATACAACTCTTAGGATCACGATAGGAATTTTTATCTTGTAACATAGGCTTAGGGTAAGGTAAGGTATATTTAGGTATACTTTAGTGACTTTTTGCCCTCCTTAACATATAGGCTAAACATACCACTTTCTATCATTTTATTTTGCCCAATTTCTCATATTCTTTTACCTTGCTATTTTTCCTTCTTTCTTCATTTCTGTAAGTGACTCTCTTCTTTTCTTGCTTGTATTTATTGTATTTTTTTATTTCAACTGGTTCTTGAGTCACTTTACTTTTGTTCTTTCTCTCTTTTTGTTGTTTCAACCCCACTTTCCAGAGCATTCCTCATAGTAGCCACCCTCAACTCATGTATTTCTCATGAGTCAAAGTACACAATACCCAAAGTTGGGTCAGGGCCATGAAAAGTTTGTTTTCTGCATTAGCCACCCTCAACCTTTGCTTTTGGCATAAGTTGAGGAGCACATGTCCAAGGAGGGACTAGGACCAACACATTATTCCCAGAAAAGATCAACTGGGGTGAAAAAGAGAGGTATATTTTAAGTTCAAATCATTATCAAAGAAGGATTAATTTAATTTGTTTTTTTTATTTAGGAGAAAAATGTTCTATATTAAACAAGGGCTTATGATCCTTTCCTAATTGTCTATTAAAACTTACTTTTAGCAAGACTAACCAGGCAAGTTCTAGCTCAGTACAAATAGTGGACTATTCAAATATTATTCCTCACACTCACATGACATCTCATTACTCTACAAGATTATCAGAAACCTAGTTCGAATTTTAGACTTAGGGTGATGCAGTGGTGTATCTCTATATCATGCTTAGAGCCACACATTTAATAATGACTATGCCTAGTCATCTATCATTTTCATTTCATCAGGATATCATTTTAGCCATCATGCTTTTGATTTAAACTACGTACACAAGATATAGACATGTCGGTTCAATAATAAAAATAATCAGTCTTTTGGAGAAAAAGAACAGAAGCAAGAAAACCCCAAATGAGGATAGTGAATTGGGATACTCAGACTTCACCTTAGCACTCACTTAAAATTTACCCCACCCCCCAAAAAAGACATGCAATTGTCCCTAATGCATAAAAAAAATGAAATACGAGAGTGGTAGGTGATGCAAACCTGGGGCACAAAGCGCCGACGAACAACAAGATGGTGGGTTTGGTTCCCCGAAACCCACTACCTTTGTAATCTGGATACCCTCAGCAGTGTCCTCATCAGCAACAACAGTATTACCAGTGCCTCCCGATATCGCCATATCTATGGAGCTAGATGCCCCAGCAACTGACTCTATAGGCCTGATCCGACGCGCCTCCTCATCAGCAAGTGAGGCTCTCCTCGTAGCCTCCATCTCACGGTGCTCCTTCTTCCATGCTCTAGCCTCATCCTTCTTTTGACCCTTACGCCTCTAGGCATGCTCTCCAGGGGGAGTTGGTGGAATCTCAAAAGTGGCGAATAAGGTTTCCATCACCATGTCCTCAACAGGCTCTGCAGAAGGGGCCTCAAACTCAGGCACCCTAGCTTCTTGGATCATATCAATGTCCGCTCGAAGACTCTCGACTGCAGCCTGAAGGATCGACATGTCCATCTGAGGGGCTGGCTGACCTATCACCCGCAACTCAAAAGTGTCCAAGCGCTGATGAACCTCAACGATATTTCGCTCTGTGTGCTGGACCATTTTCCGCTCCATGGTCTCTTATGCCTCAGCAATTGACCTCTACATCCAAGGCTGGATGTGATGCAGAAATGTAGCCATCTGTGCCTCTAGTTTCTGGACCCTAGCAAGCGAGACCATATTGGGGAAAGGGGATGAGCTAGAAGAGCTCGGGGCAGTGCTACTAACCGGGATAGACTCGACTGGGTAGTGTCAGTGGTTTCAGAAGCAGCCTGAGTAGCTGTTCGAGCATGTGCTACCGTATCAACCAAATATTCACCAAGTGGAGGCAACTCTAGACGAGGCCCTCTACGTAGAGCCAACTTATTGGCCTTATCCCTGATGAAGGCCGAAATCCACAGTATCCAGCGGAGTCTTGAGTTGTTCAATGTGCCAGATGGGCACACCTGTGGACCTGCATAGGGATAATATCATGCATGGAAAAGGGTAAGTAGTTGTGACCTTGAAAGCCCTCTTGTGCATGACCGCCTGTAAGCCAAGCGAAGTCCACCTCAAACCCGGCTATGATCGCCGCCATCAGAACTGGATGATCCATGTGACTATATTATCAGCGGCCGTGGGGGAAAGGCAGTGGCGGACAATGAACCATAAGAACTTAGCCGTGAAGGTCAAGTTATCCTTCTTGGTGGCTCCATTCGGCTCTGTTACCCAGTCGGCACCCTATCCTTCAACAAACAAGTGCAGGGTCATGCACCTCTTGGTGGTCTCTCTCAATGATGGCTCACGCAAGAATTGGCCATCTTTTAAAATTTGCCAACAGTAGTCGAACTGAGCTGTGAGAGGGGTCTGGTTGGCATCAACATCCTCGCCGTATAGATACTAGCGGATTGCAGACAGAGAGATATCGACCTGAATGCCACGTACTCGGACATGTTCAAGTGAGGCATATTTAGCGGGGGCAGCCTGCTATCTATCTGTGATCTGAGTGTAGCCACTTAAGAGGGGTAGAACTCTTGGACCAACTCCCCACTATATCGGCCCAAAGAACGCGCTGTCCACTCCAGTCGGTGTCTGGTGAAGAGATTGTGTATCTCTGGCATGGTGAGGAGACTACCTGTAAGGACGCGCCTCTCAAGTGTAAGGGTCCGTGTCATGACTCCTTTATCATTCAGAAAATTTGTGTCTGAATAAACTTGATATTGCTCGTCGACACACCACCGGTTAGGCTGGTTGACAACGAGGGAGAGATCATGATTAGGTGAGCCGAGAGAGGAATCAGAACTATCAGCCTCATCAAACGAGGCAGACTGTGCAGCTGTGGCCGGTGCAGGGACTTCAGCAGACCCTGAGGCTTCCTCTAACCACGAAACTCTTAAGGATCTAGACTCTCCTTCTTCATGTGTAGCTAACCTAGAAGGTATGCCGGTCAATTTGTGCTCCTCATCAGATTGGGAGGCAGTGAATACGCCGAACCCCACCTTTTTTGGCGTAGGTATGGTAGCACATGAAGCTCGTGATGGAGTGGCAGTTCCTGAGGGCACCTACTCGGCGTGATGCTCTTCATCAGAGCCTATAAACAGGCGGCAACACGGGGCGACAGACTTTAAATACCCACGTGCGTAAAGTCAATCTTGTTTTAGTTCCATAAGAGATATTACCTATAAAGAATCAATATTATTATGAGAAGGAGCAAGCAAGATGAGCAAAAATGAAACAAAATAATTATAAGAGCTAAGGTGTAATGACTTTTCTGTAGTAACAGTGAAACACGACGAACCAGGTAACGGCTTGTCGTGAGTACGACGGACCGTCATATGGTCCGTCATGTCTTAGTTCAACTATGTTTATGTGGACACTCCTAAAGGAAAGTCTCCGACAAGTATGACGGATAAGCAGGACCGACCGTCGTGACAATGACGGTTCGTCGTCGATATACGTCATGGAGACTCTTAGGAAAGGGGTCTCTGACCGACAGGACGATTGTGCAGGACGGGCTGTCGAGGGTATGACGGTCCGTCGTAGATGTATGTCAGAGGACACTTAGAAAAAGTGGGAAACCCTTAGGACAAGGGTCTCTGAAAACCATGACGGTTGTGCATGATGGACCGGCGTGGAAATGACAGTCTGTCATACAGGTTCGTCAGAGGTTACTTAGCATAAGTATGGAGACCCTCAGGAGATGGGCCTCTGACCATCACGACGGTTGTGCAGGACAGACCGTCGAGGGTATGAAGGTATGTCGTAGATGTCCGTTAGAGGACACTTAGAAAAAGTAGGAGACCCTAAGAAAAAAGGGTCTCTAACAACCATAATAGTTGTGCAGGTCGGTCGCATGTATCCATTGGTGGACACTTGGAGAAAACGTACAATGGGATGTTGGAACAGACCCTATGACGGTCCGTCGTAGGTACAAAGGTCCATCATCAGGGACTCATTCTTTCATTCAATTACAGAACTACGGAAGCAACAATCATCCCCTATGATTCACATTGAATACTTAATCATAACCTATATGTTTCTAACCCAAATACCTAGTAAACTAGCAATGCTAAAGCACCTATTTCTATAGTTTTAACAAGGCAATTTGGAGAATTCTCAATCTTGGTCAGACAAAATTTGGATCAAAGAATGAAGACCCATCTATAAGAAATAAGCTAATACTAATTTTTAAACAAAAATGCAATGTAAATGGATAGAAATCCGAGACATAAACCTGAGAATTTGAGAAAAACAAGAAGGGAGGTACTTGGTGATCAAGAACTAAACCACAGCAACCAACCTTGAAATAAGAAGTAATGCGGGCGTATCAAGTAAAGAACCCAAGTAATGAGGTTAGGATCGTTCCCACGAGGAAAATAGTTCAGACTTAACTTAAATATATTATTACTATTATTTATTCAATTATTTCCTTAGAAAACAAAAGACAATAAAAGGGGGGGTTTATTTCTAAATTAATGAAAAAGACTACCTAAAGTAAAGTAACAAGCTAACAGAATCAAATCTAGGATTTTAATCAATTAATAAAAGTAACTACGGTTTACGTGTTCCCCACATATTCCTAACTTGATAATTCTAACTATAACAGTTCTTTCCTAGTATCTTGCGTGCAGAGTGATATATTATGTATTTCTAAATCCTTGGTCCGGTATCTAGAAAACTTCACTCCGCACCTTGGTCCGGCTACGTGTGTTGCTATACTATCCCTTACCTTTACCTCATATTGAGCATTGTATTCGATATTTGGCAAAGTTGGTACCTCGTACCAATCAATACTAGCCTATTAGATAGTATACACTAAATCTATATTGATAATTCTTTTCCTATTATCTACCTTCTTGGTCCGGGAAGTAGCATTAAGGCTAGTTATAATGTTGGCCATCCGTTAAAAAGACTTCTAAACGAAAGAATAATTAACACATGCAAGACACTTTTCTAGAATTGTTATTTTAGTTAGATTTTACCTCAATATTAACCCATGGTTCCCACAACCCTAGTTATGGATTTTAGTTACCCATAGTCATAATCATAACACATATATATAATATAATAATTATGCACTTGCTTCAATGAGAAAGAATAAAATCCAGAAATTTTCTTGATTATCTGACAAAAACACCAACAGTCAACTCCAGAGAAAAGTGTAACAATCCAAAGTCTATTATCCAAAATAATCTACTAATAAAGAATCTAACATAAAAGTGTCTAACAACCGAGAGTCTTACCCCAAAAACGAGGTTTTTACAACTATTTATAAAAACCAAAAACCTAATAAAAGAAGGACTCTAATTGCTTAAAATCTATCAAAACTCGGTTGGGTCGACGGACCTACGCAGTTATGACGGGCCATCATGCACTCTGTCATCCCATACTTTGCAAATTCTTCTGCTTCTCTCTTCATCACCCTCGACGGAAGGTATGCGGACCATTCCATGCACGACAGTCCGTCGAGGGTCTCCGTTTTATAACACTTAAGCTTCATGGAATTAGGGTATTGGGACTACTTCTCTGATCATCACGATGAACCAGAAGGTTGGACCTTCATGGCTACGACGGTCCGTCATGTACTTCGTAACCCCACACTTGCTCAGACTTCCGTATCTTCCTTCAGCAGCTTCACTACGATGCCATCTACGGACCGTCACAGGCATGACGGACCGTCACAAGCTTCGTAGGTTGTAACTTTTTTGCATTTCTTGCCAAAAAACATGTGCGTTCATCTTTAGACAGATTTCCTACACAAAAAAGAGAAACTTACATGAAAATTAATACAAAAAGGCTTTTGGACATACACTAAACTTAAGGAAAAAACATTAAAATACCATGAAACCACGGTATATCACCAATACTTTTCAAGATCTTGTAAGGGCCTACATATCTAGGACTGAGTTTCTCTTTCTTTCCAAATCTCATAACCCCTTTCATAGGTGAAACTTTTAGAAAAACCCAATGATTAACTTTGAACTCTAGTTCCCTTCTCTTAACATCTTCATAAGATTTCTGACGACTTTGCGCTCTCTTAAGTCTATCTCTAAAGACTTGCACTTTATCCATAGCATAAAGTACTGAATCTTGCCCTATTAAAGCTGCTTCACCTACTTCAAAACAACCAACAGGAGATCTACATCTACGCCCATATAAATCATCCTAAGGGACCATGTAAATGCTGGAATGATAGCTATTATTGTAAGAAAACTCAATAAAAGGAAGGTGATCATCCCAACTACCTTTGAAATCGATCACACAAGATCTTAACATATCCTCTAAGGTATGAATGGTACGCTCTTCCAGCCCATCCGTCTGTGGATGAAATATTGTACAAAGGTTAACTTGAGTACCAAGACCTTTTTTAAATGTCTTCCAGAAATGAGAGGTAAACTGAGGACCTCTATATGAAATGATAGACAAAGGAACCCCATTCAACCTCACAATTTCAATAAGGTAAAGCTTGGCATAGTACTCTGCCGAATATGTAGTCTTGACCGCCAAAAAGCGAGAAGACTTAGTCATCCTATCAACTATCAACCATATTTAGTCATGGTGTCTGCGAGTACGAGGTAACCATGTGATGAAATCCATATTGATTACATCCCACTTCCAAGTAGGAATATCGATCTCTTGAGTCATACCTCCTTGTTTCTGATGTTCAACCTTGACTTGCTTGCAATTGGGGCACTTACTCACAAAGTCTGCTATATCCCTCTTCATGAAGTTCCTCCAATAGACTTACCGCAGATTGAGGTACATCTTAGTGGCACCTAGATGAATAAAATACCTAGAGTTATGAGCTTCTGCAAGAATATGATGCCTCAACTCTCCCACATCGGGAAGACACAATCTAACTTTGTAGCGAAGTACACCATCTCCCCCTTGGGATAAAACCTCCACTCTCTGATTCTTGACTGCACCCTTTAGTTCAAGCAATATCATATCACTCTCTTGCTTTTCCTTAACCTCCACTACCAAGGACGATTCTTCCCCATTCTAAACTGTTACACCACTGTCTGATATTCTAATAAGGCGAACTCCCAAGTGATCAAGCCTGTGAACATCCTTCACTAGCTCATTTCTTTTTTCTTCAACATGGGCTACACTACCCATAGATAATCTACTAAGAGAATCGGCCACTACATTCGCCTTTCCAGGATGATAATGCACACTCATATCATAATTCTTAAGGAACTCAAGCCATATCCTCTGGCAAAGATTCACATTTTTCTGGGTGAACACATACTGAAGGTTGTTATGATTAATGAACAGATATACATGAACACCATACAAGTAGTGTCTCCATATCTTGAGTGCAAACACCACTACTGCAAGATCAAAGTCATGAGTTGGATAGTTCTTCTCATGCACCTTAAGCTTTCTAGAGGCATAAGATATAACCTTATCTCTTTGCTTCAACACAAAACCAAGGCCAACTCTGGATGCAACGCAATAGATCACATAATCATCTGAACCCTCTGGTAAAGTCAAGACAAAGTTGTAGTCAATCTAGTTTCCAATTCTGCAAAGCTTTTCTCACAATCATCTGACTATTGGAACTTGACCATATTCTAAGTCAACCTAGTCAATGGTGAGGCTATGGATGAAAATCCTTCCACGAACCTTCTGTAATAACCTGCTAGACCTAAGACACTTCTGATATCGATAGCAGAGGTAGGTCTGGACAATTTTATTACTGCTTCTATCTTTTGTGAATCTACTTGGATCCTTTCGCTAGATACAATATGACCAAGGAAAGCAACGTATTGCAACAAAAAATCACATTTACTAATCTTAGCGAATAACTGGCGATATTTGAGAGTCTGCAGAACAACTTTCAAATGAGTTGCATGTTCTTTCTCACTCGTAGAGTAAATAAGAATATCATCAATGAAGACGATAATGAACAAGTCTAAGTACTATTTGAACACTCTGTTCATCAAATCCATAAAAGATGCAAGAGCATTGGTTATTCCAAACAATGTAACTACAAATTCATAATGACCATACCAAGTTCTGAAGGTTGTTTTTAGAATGTCACTATCTGTGACTCCGAGCTGATGATAACCCGATCTGAGGTCTATATTTGAGAAATGACTAGCACCCTGAAATTGGTCAAACAATTCATCAATCTTGGGGATTGGATACTTATTCTTTATTTTGACCTTGTTTAGTTGTCTATGGTCAATGCACATTTTGAGAGAACCATCTTTCATCTTTACGAACAATACTAGTGCACCCCATGGTGAAATACTAGGTCTTTCAACTGCTCTTTCAATTCCTTAATCTATGCTGGAGCCATTATGTAAGGAGGAATAGAAATATAATGGGTATATGGAAGGAGATCAATTCCAAAGTCGATTTCCCTTTCGGGAGGAACCCCGGGAAGATCTTTTGGAAATACTTTTGGAAATTCACAGACTACTGGAACTGACTTAAGAGTTGGGGTTTCAAGTGTAGAATATTTAACCCAAACTAGATGATAGAGATAACCCTATGATATCATCTTCCTGGACTTAAGGTAAGAAATAAATCGACCCATAAGCGCTAAGCTATTACCCTTCCATTCTAAGATAGGTTCATTTGTAAACTGAAAACAAACAATCCTAGTTCTATAATCGACTGAGGCATAACATGAGTGTAACCAATCCATGCCTATAATGACATCAAAGTCTATCATTTATAACTCTACAAGATCTTCTGAGGTGACTTTCTGAGAGATTGTGACAGGGCAATTTTTGTATACCCGTCTAGCTGTAGCTGGGTCACTGACTGGAGTATAGACTTAGAAAAGTTCTGACAGAGTTTTTGGAATGACATTGAATGGGACCGTTATATTCAGTTACAAAAGGCAAAGTCATCTCTGTTGTCTTTCCACTGAGTGAACTATATGTGAGTCACAACCTTGAGTTTGTAGGATGCCTATCTCACCTAGCACTAATAGTTACTGACATCACACCAAATATTTTCTTCACTTCATAAATGAGCTTTTGTGGGTCAATACTAACATGAGACCCTAAAAAATTACACAGAATCATCCTAACAAAATCACAAACTCTGGCTTCCTATTAGTAGGAACTAGAACATGCTGATTGTTCTGGTTAGTCATACTCTTGTTAAAAAACTGAATTGGCTTTCTGAAATTCTGCATAAGAGACTTCTTGATCTGGGATTGGAGGAGATGTGTTTGGATTCCTAGCGTTAGATCTATGAGAAGGCATGATCTTAAGCGCTCAACGTCGAGTTATAATGGAATTAGATCATACCTTATGAATGATAAGAGTAACAGGAAGATGATGTTTTTCATAAAACACTTCATAGCCTCCCTCTCATTAGATGTGGTGCACTTCACACCCATGAAAAGGACTCTACTTAGTGCGTCTTTTTCAAACATACTAGGACTCTTACAACTAGTGCTCTGATACCAAGTTTTGTCACGCCCCGAGCTACCCCCGAGATGCGGACACAGAACCTAGGACCTCAAGTGATCCCAAGCTAACCTTGTTGTCATGATCATGAGCATACTAAAGATAATAAATTGTTGTGGAAGCTAAATCATACTTAAAATGAAAATATGGGGAATACCCATATTCTATAACTGAGATTTTTTAAAACAATGAGTTTAATACAAAAGAAATATTAACTCAATACAAATCTGAATCTAATTATGTTTGAAAATAGACTCTAAACTACACTACAAATATTGGGACAAGCCCCTAACTATGCGTGATCTGGATGCTGAGAACCTGAACCTACATCACGAGAAGATGTAGCGCACGTATGCGTTAGTACTCGAAAGGTACTGAACTTGTAGGATAGAATAAAGATGAAATCAAACATAAAACAAGCACAAAAAAAAGTATAGTAATATGAACGTGATGTGCGGATTTCTGAGCTAACTGGATGCAATGACCAATTTATAAAATGCTAAAACTGAATATACTAAAAATGGTTAATGAAGAGAGTCTGGTAGAACTGTGGGAGCTACTAATAACCGATAACAAAACCACAAGATAAATGTGGAGTCCAATGTATAAGCCCCATCGAGAGGACCCAATATGCCCTGCCAAAGGTATAAAGGCATGCTGGTGTGATTACTAAACTGATTTCCCACAGATGGGACTTACAACCTACATGGATGGTAGTTCTGGAACTATTGGGTATGCTAAACCCTAGTCCAACTCGATATTATGTAACTCCCAATGAATTCTTTAAATTGACTAATTATATCTGAATTTTTGTAAATGCTGGATAGATCGAAACTGAACATGCAAACTGAAAATGCAACAATTAATATTGTAATTATGCATTTATAACTGTGGCATGTATATCTGAAGTTTCTAAAATATGATGACCTAGCATGTGTAATTCAAGAACTAAAGAAATAAAAAGATAGGGTTCTGAAATTCATTCAATAATCTGAGAAATAACATGATAATCTTATTCGGAACATATATTTAATAAATTCATGAAGTTATATCAAAGTTATAGAAACCCTACATTTAATCATGATAAGAGAATTAAGAATTGACTGAAACTAAGGCCAATAGGTTAGAGGAACACACTAGTGAAATCTCACATACCTAGTGATGAAATCCACGAAAAAATACTTAAGTTTCATGGCTGGAACTGGTGGATCTTGTGGCGTTCTTGAACTAGGGTTCTTGAGATTTTTTCTCGTCTCTTGCTTCTAGTTTTCTATGTTTTGATTTAATGATTTGACTTGGATATGTTTACATTATGTTTCTAGGCTTAAAGTGACTAGGATATGATGATTTAAGGTAAAAATGATGTAACCTAGGGCTTCAACAGAGTGGGAAAGGTCAAAAAGACTCCTGGGAAGGTTTTTGTCAGGCCTCACGACGGCCTAGACTGACGGTCCGTCGTCTTCCAGACGCCCCGTGGTTGGGTCCTTCGTGAGGGACATTTCTACTGGCCTTTACTAAAAATGGGCATAACATTTTACTCGAAGATATGATTTTAGCAATGTCGGTGGCTATGGATAGATAATTCAATTATCTATCTATGTGTAGGTTATAGGAGACCTAATTCATTTTTTGTACTAAGAGTAATTATCAATTTGAGTTGACCCAACTGCATTTCCTTTTAACTAGCTGCAAAGTTTCCACCTACGGTCAGACCTACAAATCGTAGGTCCACCTACAAACCATGTTGGTCATCCATAGCTCTTGTAAGAAAGTGGTTGAAGGGAGTCTTTATCGACAGTCACGAACTGCAGACTATCGTTTAACTTACAGAGTCCGAGACTTAACCAATTTTTCTAGGCTGAAATTTTTGAGATTTCTGATCACATCGACGGTTGTGCAGGACGGACCGTGGTTTCGGCTATCAATGCCACTTTTGGTAGCACCTACAAATTTTTCTAAAAAAAACTATTTTTTAGTCTTTTTGAGCTACGGGGTTTTACATTATGGTACTAGCCTCTATTTCAGAACTCCATTCTGAATTTAACAACTCTGCAATAGTCATCCTGTTTTGAAACATAACTTGTGAAATGGGAATGTTACTTGCATTTCCACTCACAATAATTAGAACATCAACTAACTTGTTTGAGAACTATGAAGCAAGGCAGTGATGTTTTCCTGTTTAAGATTGACATAAATTTTTCTTCCAGCAATGGTGGGAAAAATTTGTTCACCTATTATGAAGCTAACCACAATTAATTGCCACAATGTCATATAGATGTGAATATTGAAATATTCCAGTATGTTAAAAATACGTGGATACCTCTAAATTCATTTAGCGTTGTAGCAGTAACTATGACAATGTAGGGTCTAAAGTGGTTGGGATATACATAAGGGTAAAATGATTTGCCATGGTCCTCCCACGAAGTTATCCTTGCTTTGATAGACATGTCCTCCCAATAAGATAACTATAATTAATTACTCAGTGAATCAATATGAGTTGTAATGCAACAACTTTGGAATTAATAAGCATGAATGTAATGTAAATGCGATAAGAAAATTATGGATCAATAAGAATGTGTATGTCGTGTTTCTTCCATTTTGACCCCACAATATCTAGATCACCAATTCCACATAAGCATCCAACAACATCTACAAGGTAGAAGGGGAATTATTCATTGTATACGGTGCACACAGTCTGTAACCTAAATGGAAAGAATGAATATAACTGATTGGATAATGTTGAATCATTTCTGGTTGAATAAACTGAAACCTATTTCAAGGGATATGAAAAATATCATCCTGTAGTTTTTGGATGGCAGTTATCTGCAAGAATGTTATTTTAATGTTTTACTGTACTGATCTGTAGTCACCGGTTAATTCTGAAACTTCTAAGTTTCTCATAATGATTGAAGGTCCTTCACTCAACTTATCGCAAAACTTATTGACTTGGTTCTTCCAGATTATTTCATGCATCAATGTTCCCTAATAGATGTAATGTGAAAGACAGTTCCTAATAAGCAAATTCAAAACGGTGTATAAATTGGATAAGAAGGATGCATTATTTTTTCATCAATAGGTATCATGTCAAGGCTTATCATGTCTGGGCTTCGCTTGTAATTAATAAATTCTCATAGCCTGCAGACCCTAATCAACCACTCATCGTAAGTAACATCCAAATCTGAAAGAAGTGAATAGGCCATGTTCAGATTTATTTGGCAGACTGTAGAAGAATGTTTGTAATTGTTGTAGGAAAATCAGAAAGAAGTGATGTAGAATGGGTGTATCGAAGGGTGCACATAATTTTATAGAGAGGTTAGTACCTTTGACAATGAGGCACACTTTTTCGGAGAAGAAAGAATGAATGGATGTTTCCTAACATTAGGAGCCGTTGTTCCGAACATAACAAAGGGAAATTAGAACGGCAGATCATTTGGGTTGAACAGGCGTTTGATGTGGGTGTTACTAAAGAGAAGGGAATTTTCGGGAATATGTTAAAGTAAAAGGGTTTTCTGGATGGTGGTGGTGCCACATAAGTGACAATAAAGTTTTTTTTTTATAATTATTTGATGATTGTAATTATTTCAAATGGTCTTAAGTAGCCTATATAAAAATTGAGCATTCTCTAAATAAAGTATTCTCAATATATATTTCCTACAAATTGGTTTGAGAGATGATTTTCATTCTTAATAAAGGTTTAAGTGAAGAAAGAAATATGACATCCAAAACAAATGAAGATGCTGATTTTTCAAATGTTCTTAATACATTTTTTGATGTAAAGTTTTTTGAATATATGAAAATAAGAATGAGAAAACATTTGAAAGTTGATGGCTGGTTGACTCTTATTGAAAATGGCATTGAATACCCAAAAAATGACGGTAAACTTCTAACAACGAGATGAAAAATGTTGACACTAAGTACCATCAAGATGCAAAAGCCTTGAGAAAAATCTATATTTGAGTCTCAAGAGCATATTTTGCGGAAATTGCATCTTTTCATACTACAAAGTAAGCTTTGGAGTCTCTAGAAACAGAGGTGTATGGTGACAAAAAGATATGCACAATGAATCTTCAAACTCTTAGAAGAGAGTTTCAGAACTTGAAGACAACAAAATATGAAAAATAGATGAATTTTGCACAATAGTCAAGAATATTGTTAATGAAATGATAAATCATGATGATACAATTTCTGACCAACAAGTTGTGGAAAAGGTTCTAATTAGTATCACATAAAGTATGGGGACATTGTTATTGTCACCAAGGAGACGAAAGATCTTTTTAAGCTTTCTATCACAGAGCTAGTTCCATCATTTCTTGCACAAGTGAAGCAAAATTTTTTTTACTGAAGATCAACCCAAATAGACAACATGCCTATAAAAATCAATGATAATTCTCAAAAATTCTTAAAAAACAACAAAATAAGAATTAGAATCCAAAAAATATGTATGATCATGATGGTTCTTCTAATATGATTCAAGAAAAATGTGAGAAAAGTTCTATTCTTTTTTTTGTAAAATTTGTAAAAAGATTAATCACAATGCAGAAAAATGTTGGCACATCGGAAAGTAACAATGTAACTTATGCAAAAAGGTTGGCCACATTGAGATGAATTATTGGCACAAGAAACAAAGCATACAATTTTTTTTGAAAAATAGGACGAAAAAAGGGATGAAGACTTTTTCCTTGCTTCTCAATATGATGCTTCATTAGAAACAAATGAATGGTATGTTGATATCTATTGTAGCAATTCCATGACTTGAGATGAAAAGAATTTTCTCTCAATTAATAATATCATCACTATTGAATTAGGATGGGGAATGGAGCCATAGCTGACGCAAAAAGTGAAGGTATCATTTCGATCAATATAAAAGGGAGCGGTAAACAAATTCATGATGTGTTTTTTGTTCCTGGCTTGGAAGAAAATTTGTTTACTATTTGTCCATTCATGTAAAATGGATATTCTCTTGTGTTTAGAGATAATTATTACTAGATTTATGATTAAATTAAGCCAAATCAAGTCATTGTCGAAGTAGATATGATAAAAAAAATTCCTTTACAATTTTATTATAATGCATTCAAAAATGTAGTTGAGCCACAAAATATTTTGTCATTTCAATTTTTATGGTTTGAAATTTCTCAAGCAATAGACTTGGTGTCAGACATTCCTAAGATACATACTAAGAATAAATTGTATAATAGTTCAATCATATATTTAGATGTCTAAATCAAGAAGAGAATGAGGTAGAGGAAGATTTCCCTCAAGGAGGAGAAATCTCATATTCGGATGATGAAGAACCACCTCCAACAGGAACAAAATTTTTGAGTGACATTTATGAAAGGTGCATTTTTGCCTGTGTTGAGACACAAATTTATTAGGCAATAAAACATGATGTTTGGAAGAAAGCTTTGGCAGAAAAAAGTTTGGATAATTGAGAAAAATAATATCTGGGAGTGTCTCACTATACCCATAAAATACAAGTTTTAAGTCTAAAGTGGATTTAACAAACCAAACTCAATCAAGAAGTAAATATTCAAAAGCACATAACAAACAAAATTCAGTTGCAATTATTGTCAGACACGAGAACAACTTACAGACATCTTCACCACACCACTTTAAATAGAAAAGTTGACATATTCGGGAAGGCATTGGAGTTTTCAAGTAAATGCATTAACAAGGAGTGTTCGAATTAACACATTCACAACTTGATGGTTAGTATTTCAATATTGTTTCTTAGTTTCTCAAGAAATCTTTTAGAATTTCATAATACATCTATCTAGTAATTGTGATACATATATCAAGTTATTTTTTCAACACTTATGAGTTACATTATCACTAGTATAAATAGAGTTGTAATTGATGATTGTAATCATCTCAATTTGCCTGAAGTACCCAATATAAAATTTGAGCATTCTTTGAAAAAAGTATTCTCTTTCTATATTTCTTATAGGGGAGTGTTGAGAAGTGATCCAATGATACTTGACCAAGTCTTAGTTTCCTTTATTTTAGTAAGCTCAGATATTGTGTCAGACTAATAGCTAATTAGTAATTGGTGGTACCTAAATTTTAGTATTTAATTTCTGTTGTAAGCCTATGAATAAGCAAGTCTCTTAGTTTGAAGTTGCATCAGAAATAAAGAAGAACCACAGTAGCTTTTTCTTCTCTTTTGCTTTATTTTTCAATTCAGTTTCTCCTTTACTTTCTTTTCTATACAACAATTGTCACTCACTTGGAGGTTATGGAACATAAACATCCAAATATAGATTTTTGATATATTACTATTAAAATTATTGTACTACATAATTTTGTCAACAAACAAAACTAATCCTTAGTGTCTTTCTTTTAACTTCAAGATAAAGCAAAAGAGAAGAACTAAACGTCGATGGAATAATGTTATTGACTATTGCATCGGCATGTTATGTAGCAAGTGTATTACATACAAGGCTGAGAATAAAATAACATCTTAGAGAAACCAACGTAATTACACTTCTAATGATAAAAGGCTAATAAGCAAAATAAAAATAGTCCTATTAGTGAGAAGAGTCCTATAGGTAACAAGAGTTTTAGATGCTAGCCCTTATTATGCCCAATCTGAATAAATGGTTACCTAGAAGTGCACGAGGAAGAGGCTTTGTAATAAGATATGCAACTTAATGAGCCGCATGTAAATGGATAACTTCAAGTTGTTTGCGCTCAACCTGCTCACCGACATAATGGAATTCGATGACCACATGCTTCATGCGGCTATGGAAAATAGGATTCGCATAAATATAAGTTGTGCTGATAATTTCACAGAGAAATCTTGGAACAACAATCAAAGGAAAATTATGTTCTTGAAGAAGATGGGTTAGCCAGTTAGCTTCAGAAACATTGGAATCAACTACACGATATTTTGCCTTTGTAGAAGAACGAGAAACTAAATTGTCACGACCCAAATTCTGGAAACCAGGTCGCAATCGGCGTCGTTGACTTTTCAGAGGTCGCAGACAAGCCTCATCTTGCATTCATCACATTCATCTAGTTACATTATCGGAAAATTTAGAACTTTTTATATGTATGAAGTATACATAGACTTCATATAATTATTAACCCGATACATCATATACTAAGATCAGCATAAGAGAACAACCTTCCAAAATAAAGAATCAATTCGAAACTGAAGATGAATATATCATAAATAGTTTGCCAAACATGGCCTTATTACAAAGCCTCGAAATGAAGGTGCGAAAGAAACACTAGGGACAACATTCACTAGATATGTATAAAATTAAGGATAGACTAAATCTGTAGCATCCTCGAAATCATGAGGACCTACAAAATGGTTTGGAGAAACATTGAAGTCCAAACCGCTGCAAGTGTCGTCAACCAGTCCTCTGAAATGCACCTATAGAAATTGTAAATAGTATGGGTTTAGTACACCACTTGTACTAAGTATGGGTTTATGCCCACATACACATAAAGATATGCATGATCAAAGAAAACTCTTCCTAAACAAAATGCTATTTCTGGAAAGCCTAGTGACTAGACTTTCCTAAATCGTTAGATGTGAATTGTGGTATGAATATGATTTATTTTAATGCATTCAAAGCACACAACTCATTTTCTATATGATTACAAAATGTTAGTATCATCCACATAATTTTAGAACAACTCGGGCGAATATTTAAGATTTTGATCCTTCTAAGCCGAGAGCTCTTCTTTGTACACTTAGATTATTTTTGAGTCTTTTTCTTCTTTTTGTTGAGTAGTTCAATAACTCCTTTGGTCCTATCTTTTACTTACAAGTGAAATGATTCATTTTATTCCCATACCCATAATGAATCGATGTAAGTAATGGAAGTATTAAGGAATGATTTCCCTGCCTTATATCGAGTCATTCTTTACACTGTATATTCATTATTTTTCATATGCAATTCTCTATTAATCATGCCACTGATTTCATTACATTCATATTTTATATATTATACATTTCATATACATGAGACTTTGGAATCATTAGTGTAGCATAAGACATCTCAAGTGATGGCCCAACAAATGGGACCTCAACCCGAGGGTCTTCTTTAGCAAACACAGAGTCTGCTTCATTCATTAATTCGTGCTTCATTCATTAATTCGTACATCACATTATTCATTTCATTCATTCGTAGGTTGATGTAAACACCAGCAATACCTAGGATGAATTTTAAGACTATCATCAGGATCATGAAGTGCAATGCCCAAGAATGACCTAATGTCATTACTTGAATCTGATTTCACCTTCTTATTGTCTTGCATAAACACCTTCAGTATCGTTCATTTCATTATCTTTCATACATTGAGGAACTCCAACCTTAACCGACATAGATCATGTGAGAATCATGAAATCCAGTGTCTACCCCACACTTAAAAGAGGTGAAATCACAGCCAAACTGACGCAAAACATGTTCGCTGCTCAATGCACTACCTATTGCAAATTAACTCTCTCAATGTATGCATACATACATAAAAGAGATAAAGGTTTGAGCCAAAACTCATTCCAGAAAGTTTGGAATAATTCAACTTCTTTACTAGCATATGTATAGTGATAAACTCAAATTTCATAGTAGAGTGCGCGATATATTAAATTTTGAAATATTTCCAAGAAATTTCTCCTACACAAAGAGTTAGTACATATTCACTCGTGGATTTGACTTCATTTGACCTTGTGATTAAATTTGCATCACTATATTACCTGATAGTATCGAATATAAGTTATAATGCAAAACAAGTTTTAAGTATGTATTAAATATTCCAAAACACTTTTTATTGTCATCCAATACATTTAATCGAAATTATTTGTGAATCGACTCAATTTATAATAGGACATGTTATATATGATCGTGTACGCTTCATGATTTATGTCATTCTTCTCAATTCTTAAGCATAATTCAATTCAGAGTCACTTTTGCCTTCATTCTTCTCATGTACAAATCTCACATTTATTCGAGTCTAGACAATATTTAAATACAAATACTTGAACTTGTCAAGTACCTTTTCAATCACATCACCAACTTCAATGTATTTTATATCAAAGTTACTTTCTAGCATATGCTTAGTTGCATTTATGTTAGATGTATCTTTTTATGCTTAACATGTCATCAACATAAAATCTAACAATGACCTTATGATTTGTATGATGTTTAATCTAAAAACATTTATTAAATTCATTAATCTTGAGTTCATTTGCCAACATAGTTTGATCAAATATGTCATGTCATTATTAGGGATCTTTGTTTTAGTCCATACAGTGACTCAAACAGATTAACACTCTCTATTTTGTTACCAGGAACCATAAAGATCTCGAGTTGTTCCATGTAAATTTCTTCCTCCAATTCTCCATTTTAAGAAAAATGTTTTCAAATCCATTTTGACAAATTTGAAGGTTATATACCATGACTAGGACAATTAACATATGAGTTGAGCTAATCCTAGTTAGTGAATATTATGTGTCAAACTAATCAAGCCTTTCTTATTGTGTAAAGACTATGAAAATAAGTTTTGCTTTGTATTTGTCAATAGTTTCACCAAATTTCTTTTCCTTTTGTAGATCCACTTTGACCATAATATTTATTTCCCGGAGGAAATATCAACCAACTCTCAAGTATGGTTGCTCAAGATTGAATCTATCTTAATATTTACATTCTCTTTCCAAAAAGAATGAGTACAAAAAGGGCGTAACTTCTTAGAATTAATGAAACCTATTTTCAAGAAGAAATGTTACAAAATCAAATCGAATGAAGTACTTTGTCCATTGATATTTACGTCTCTGAATCTCCTATTAAATACATTCTCCTTTGTTTCATTCCCAAGTCCTTTAGAACCTTCACTTAACTATTTGACTTGTCAAACTTATGAACAATAAACTAACATGCTTTACTATTTGTAGCATATCCATTGAACATACAATAATCCACAATCTTAGGTCCTATTTTTACCCGTTTATTAATATTTCTCTCATTTCCATTTATCATATGAAATAGAGTCTATTAGATATTGTTAGATAAAAGTTTCTACGAACTCAAACTTAAATAATTTCAACGAACACAATATGAGAACAACGATTCACAGACACAAACATGGTCAATCAATTTTATTTGTGAGAATTCTCTATTCATAACAAACAAAGGGTAAAGGTCACAACTCTTTGAAAAAAGACATTCTTTCAGAAAGGTCATAATCCTTTTGGAAAGACACAATCTTTCAAATGGTAACAACCCTTTGGGGAAGTGAGAACCATTCGGGAGAGTCACAACCCTTCATTTCCTGTTCACACCTTTAGAACCCAACAATAAAATATTTCAATATCTATCGAAATCTTTCTACTCTGCAGGTTTTCCTTGATAATAGGACAAAGGAACACAAAGATATTGAAACTCATAAAGTTTTAGAAACGAGGATCAAATATGTTATATAAAAAGTAGAAGATAAAGTCGATTCAAGCCTAAGAATCGTTATTTTAGCTGATATAGAGAAGGATATCACAGACTTAGTCTTCAACTAAACTCTCTGTACGATACTCTGCAACTTACGATATTTTCAAGATATTTTAAGTTCAAGCTCACGTAAATATTTACATATATACGATCTTTTAATATTTCTTGCTTTTTCTTGATTGAGTTACAAATGAATGCCCTTCTAATTATACTTAAAACCTACGGGCTTAAGTGCAAAAACAAATTGCAATGCAAGTCCACACATATTTACTGATACGCCACTATTCTAGAATTCTCTACAAGTCTAGGCCTTCCAAGTAATCTTCTATAATATTCTACTCTCTTCTTCAAACCTCTCCACGAATCTAGACCCTTTCCACTAATGTTAGCTCACTTATTCTTCAGTTTCATGTCGAAGTGGTATGAAAAAGTTTTGGGTCATGAAAAGGGACTTTAAGTACGTCGAACAAAAATTGCTAAAAGATGATGATCCTTTCAGCAAAGAAGTTCCACAGATTGAGTTCAACGTCCATGAAATAAAATCTGTCGAACATGTCCTCACTAGAAAAACAAAATGTAGGGAAATTCTATTGTTGGGATGGAGGATTACTTCAATGGCATGCTTCAACACCTCACTTCCAACATAGATGATTTAGATTTCGTCCTTTTTTTTTTGGCATGTGAAATATAGGTAAGACAACTCTTGTCTAAAAATCTAATGATGATTATATTCTTTCTCAATATGACAAACATGCATGGGTCCACTATCTTCGATGAATATGATGAGAGACAAATGATTCTTGAAGTTTTAGTCTACAATTACAGGAAGCAATCAAGAGATTAGCGATGATCAACTAATAAAGATTGCTTAAAGCGGTCTAAAGGTTGAGATATTTATAATTGTCAAAGATGACATATGGTGAATGAGGCATGAAACCAAATGCAAAATATTTCAAAATGATGACAACGGAAGACGAATTCTACTAACCATCGGCTCTTGTATGTTTCTTATTGTGGCAGTTGTCCTAATTTTCCACCTCATAGAAAGTCTTTTATAAGTCTTCATGAAAGTTTGAACTTCACCAAAAAATTGTTCAATAAATGATTTGTTTCCACCTCTAGTTGTAAAAATAAGGAAGAATATTGTACTATAATGTCAAGGATTACCTCTCTCGGTTGTTGTCGTTGCTAGAATTCTTGGTCAAATGGACCCAACATATAATAATTCGATGAATGTTGAGAAAAATCTGAACTAATTCTCTGGTACTGTATCCGAATAGTTTAAACAATTCTTTCTTTGGAGGTTTTCATGAAGATAAAAATATTATTGTTTCCATGTTTATTAGAAACAATAAAAGTTTGAAAGTGGTGGCATAGGAGTATCTGGAAGAGTTAGCTCATAGAAGTCTAATTATGGCTTGTACATGAACAACAAATGGAAGGATAAGAAGTTGAAAATTCATGATCTTCTTCACCAAATATGCCTAAGTTAATCTATATATTCTCAATACCGAGTGATACTTCTATCTCCACTTGAAGAGAAACATGATTATGGTATGCGACAAAACAATGGTATAATAGGCACCTTTATTTTAATGCAAGTGGATATTCCATAACAGATATTCCTTAAGATATTGAAAGTATTTTTAATTGAATATGATTTCTCTTGTGTAATGCCTCAGCTTGTACATTTGAGGAACGTTTCTGCAATAATTGAGAAACCTACAGACAATAATTCATCAGAGAGAACTGGACAGGTTTGATGCTCACAGTATATATATATATATATATAGATAGATAGATAGATAGATAGATACATACATACATACATACTTAAATACATAGATTCGCTGCACGTGTAGGTTAAGTCCTTAGATCCCTATACACGAGATAATTTATCTTTTATGTAAGTTAGGCTTTCAAGATATCAATATGTATTCAATATTGCACTACGTCATACTAATTAAATGGCGAATCTATTTTTCTTCTTTCTTTTTGGGTATGTGGTCACGAACTTCGTATTCTATTATTTTTGTTGGGAAATTTGTTAGTATGTTATTGTATAAGAATTAATAGTTTGTCCTATTGGTTATGTCATGTTATGAACTTTATGTTCCCTTTCAATATTGAAATTCAGTATACCCAACATTTGAATAACTTTATTTAAGAAAAAGTTATGTCTTTTGTGGTAGTTGTCTGGTATTTTTCATATCGTCTCCTCTTCCACAAAATTCAAGAAATTGTCCAATATAATTTTCATTAGCTAGATGTGTGGTATATGTTTTCTCCTCTTCACACCTAACACATTCTTGTAGACAATATTTTTGTGTATGTCATGTACATTAATCTGGTTGTTCAGTCATGACTTGCACTTTTTTATTTCAACATATAGTTTCCATGTGAGAAAGCATGTTGGTGTAGGTATACTCCTACATTAAATATCATTTGCCCTTTATCATTTTACCTTTAGAATATTCTATTTTTTTATCGATTTTTGTTTTGTCAGCTCTTAATATAACGACTTTGGTCCTTAGTGATTCGATTTTGAGTTTAACCAATAAGAATATGCTTGTAAAATAAATATATGACTTCTCTAATATATTTTACACGGAAAGAGAATAATGTTACTTTACAAAATCTCATAAAAAAGAAATAACGATAATAAACTTGAAAAGAACTATACATGTGTAACACAAAGAAAAATAAAGAGTAATATTATAATTACTTGAGGTTTTGACAATTTGTATAATTTACAGTTGTCAACATAAAGTCACAACAAAGTATGCATTGATGGATAAATGACAAAGACATAACTATTAAAATATTGAGATATATATTTACTAATATGTATGTATATGTATTAAATTACTATAGTCCAAACTCTTAATGGGTTATCGATTTACCTATAACTGAATACTAAATAGATAACCCGATAACTTTTTTTTTTTATAAAACCATTAAGAAACCGTTCACCCAATAAACCAACATCAATAAACCAATAACACTTTTTCGGTTCGCTTTATTGGTAGATTAGGTTTTTGCATACCCCTAATGGGGAGAACGGGTGGTGTGATAGTTGAGTTATTGGAGTGCACACATGGTTTGCAACATATTGACCTGTTATTTTTTTTTCATGTAGGACATTCTCTCATCAAAGCCTCTACAAATCAATCATATCCCATTGCATAAGTCATTTAAGGGGTCCAATTTTCTCAGCACCATGAAGGCTTATTTTATTTCAAAACAAACCTAATGTATAAAAAGAAAAGAATTATGACAATTCTATACAAAAAATAACTATTATATCATAAAAATTATATTATTTTCCTCTAGTACTTGAGGTTATAGAATAAACAATCATAGAATAGAACGACTTAATTCATCAAAATATTGATACTTCATATTTTTCTAAACTTTGAACTTACTCAACATCAATAAATCACAAAAAAAAAATTAAAATGCAAGAAGAAGAGGAGTAGAAGAAGTAGAAAAAATATGGTTTAAAATGAGAGGAAGTCACTCTACTTATAGTAACAAAGAGGTAGTAGGAAAAAATGTTTTTTTATGTCTTGCATGAAAAATCATGACATTTTCGAGAAGTCACAACACTTCAAAAATAACACAACTTTTTGAAAAAGTTACAACTCTTTTGAAAACTCACAACTCTTTGGAAAATTCACAACTTATGAAAAAAGTCACAACTCAGCGAAAAAACACAACCCTATGAAAAAAGTCACAATAAAAGTTAGGAATATAATAGTAATTTAACATTTAAGTTAGGAGTTTGTGCTTTTAAAAGACCCCTAACCGGGGGAAGTGGTGGTGGTGATAGTTGTATTGTTGGAGTACACACCTGGCTTGATGCATATTGACCTATTATTTTTTATGCATATGTGACATTCTCGTCAAAACTTCTATAAATCGACCATGTCTCATTAAATAAGTCATTTAAGGGGTCTAGTTTTCTCAGCAGCATGATGGGCGCATGTTCTTTCAAAACAAACCTAATGTATAAAATGAAAAGAATTATGACAATTCTCTAAATTTTTGAAAAGATATTCAAAAGCATATATCTTCATCATAAGTGAAGTTGTTAACAAAATAAAACGAATTTAGACTATATCCAGTTAATTTAATATCCTAGAAATTACATATTAACATATATATTAAGCAAAAAATAACTATTATATCGTAAAATTTATATTATTTTCCGCTAGTGCTCAAGGTTATGGAATAAACAATCTTAGGATAGAACGTCTTACTTCATCAAAATATCAGTACTTCATATTATGCTAAACTTTGCACTCACTCAACGACAGTAAATGACAAAAAAAATAAATTTCAAAAAGAAGAAGAGGAGGAGGAGTAGAAAGGTAGAAAAATTGTGGTCGGAATAAATATATTAAACAATTAGTAAAACCCTTAGGACCTGTTTGGTAGGAGGTTTAATCAAAATAGTCCATTGATTAAAATTTAGTGCAACAAAAACACTATTGGTTACTTTATTTAACTTAATCAATGGATTAGTTACACCTCATACAAGGTCTTCTTTTATCCCTATAAAAGGGAGGTATAACTAATCTAAGGTTTAATTGGATAAGACCCCAAAATGTTAAAATTATCCTCAAAAAGAAATTCCTATTTTTTGTAATCTAATACTCCTCTTTATTCAAATGAGAATATTTATGATTATTCTTTTAACTTCTCCTATTCGTTCCAATAATTTAATGATTTTGATACTAATATTTTTTTCTTCATGTTTCATTTGTTATTTTGAGTTGATTTTTTCAGTTATTGTTTTTAAAAAATTGTTGTTCGTCGATTCACCACTTGAAATATTTGTTTTTTTATATGAAGTAAGCTTCGCATATTTGAACAATCTAAGTATCGTTAAATCGATGTTAACTTTAAGGTATATTTGGCAAACAAAAATTAGATATACGTCCTGCAATCAAAAGGATCTCTATAGTGACATATCAGACTGATAAGTCCTCAAATTAGACTCAATAGGGATCTATTTTAATGAAAATAGTATCCTCAATTTCTCATTTTATCTCAATATCGGGTGAAAGCTCTTAAGTTTCATGTATTTGAAGTTTTAGTGTAAGAATGGACACTCAGGTGCAAAACCAGAACAAAAAGGATGAAAAAGATTTGAAGTTGAAGCCTGAGAATTTCCAAGCGCGGATGGAAATCGATCGAATAGAGACACTTCGCCGTTTTTTCGAGGAAGCGCAGCCCTGATGGAAGTTGATTCAAAAGGCGATGAAAAGTAGCAGTTGGCGTTTTGACGAATAGTTCTATGAAGCAGAAGTATTCCACCCAATATCACAGTACACAAAGACGACGAAGGCAAAGCACCAGTGGAGAGGAATTAGAAGAAGGATGAATTAGCCAATCACTCGGCGAGTAACAACTAAATTCGCTGAACGGATTCGCCAGCACTAAATCTAAAAACTATAAATACTAGACTTAGTTATTATTTTTTAGGGTCCGACCATTATTATATAATTTTACATTTAGTGCTTAGATTTTTTGTATTTTCTCTCATGTTTGGAGAGGGAATTGTGGTAGAGTTGAAGAAAAAAGTTCTTCTTCCTCAAATAAAAAGTGGATCTTCTCCATTCTTCTTCTTTTGCTTATATTAAGGTTTAATTTCTTATACCCATTTGATTTTTTTATCATTTTAGCTATACTTAAATATTGCTTGATGTAAGGACAAAACCCCCCATTCTTGGGTTGTGATTTATCCAATATATGTTGATATTATTGTTGGGTCTTTGCTTGCTGATAGGATTATATGTATTTTAATAGTGAATTAACCTAGCGTTATGGTTTATTTTAATGGGTTTTTATTCGATAATTTCTTAAAATACTACTATCTAGAATAAAATTCTAGTTTAACTACCGTATTCACTACCACTCCCTTGAGACACGACCCCAACCCTTGGTTAGGCTACTATACTCGCTTCGATTCGTAGACACTCAGATAGTAGGCTAGTGGCGTTTATCACTATCTAAACGTAAAAGCATGAAAACGGCGCTGCTGCCGGGAGTGTTGTAACGTGACAAACGTACTTTTTTTTAGAGTTTTCGTTCTTTTTAGTTATAGTTTTCCTAACCTTAATTTTAGTTTTTTTTTTACTTATTTGATTTTTAAAGAAGGAAAATGAAAATGGAGTAACACTATGGATGTAACATAGATCATCCTCTCTTGATGTTATTAAACCTTAGGGATACTCTATTGACATTCAAACAGGCATGGGAGGAGACAATTCTTGAAATGTGGTTGAGGTTCAAAGAAATCTTTCCGACATGCCCATATCATGGAATGCCTGATAATACACTGCTGGATTGTTTCAACTGGGGTCTCGAACCTGAAATTAAAAGTATAGCAGGGCACCTTTTCGAAGGAGGAATGTTGAACAAACCCTAAAATGTTGTTGCTACACTACTTGATAAAATGGTCCAAACCAACAAAGAAGCCCAGAAGAAATACAAATGGGATAAACTTGTGGTGCAAGTAGATGTTCTACCCACAGGTGATGGGACTAGAGCAGCAAGTCAGAAACAAGGAAATGAACTTTTCCCTTTGACGTTGCAAATAGAGAAAAAGGCATGAGAGTGTACAAAGTGATGATACTTGTCATCTAATAAAAACATGATGAACATGAGAAGAAACTAAATGACATGAAGGAAAACATTAATATTCTAACCGAAGTAACTACTTCTAACTCCATGACCATTTTGTTGCAAGATGCTCAAATTACCCACTAGAGGACATGACACTATCCTCCGTTCACTGAGGATTCACCTAATTACACTATGGGTGTACCGAGTGCGAAGAGTAGTCTTTGACATGAGTCGTGTCATGATTTTAACCCAGGCTCTATTTGGGAGGAAACCCAAAACCCCATAGTATATATTATGCTCATATCGGTAAAATAATAGTATGTTAGTTTTGCAGGTTGAAGTGTGGTAGGTGCTAAAAAGGTGCAAAGTGGTGAGCAGCAGAACCAGTTGGCGAGTCATCGAAGACAACAGTGATCAATGCTCTTCTTCCTTTTGACTCAAGGTATCTTCAAAATCTAGAGTTATAAAACTTGGAGATACCAACAAAGTGTCGGGTTTCGCCCACCACAATGGCCACCTCGATGAACCCTGGTGTTTGGACATCCAAGCTTACTTAGAAGTTCTATAAAAATAGGTGAAATAAAAATATGTTTTGCGATGCGTTGAATGATCGAGAAGTCAAAATATTGTCACTGGACGGTAGAAAACTGGAAAAACTACAAGCCAACGCACAAAAGGTAGCCGACGAAGCATTCAAGAACGTTGTTTGAAGAGAGGCGCATTGGACTGCCAAAATATCTCCATCGATCATGAAGAATGACTTGGTGATGCACCCAACATCCGCACTGTATCTTCCGTTGAAAGCTACATATGTCGTAGGATCCAAACTCGAAACAGCTACATAACCAGGATTATTCTCTAGCCTTGTCTCTATATTTCTTTAAATTTGATCTCCTAATTATTGTTATACATTTGAAGACAAAAAATTCTTTTGTGGGGCGTGAAGCCCACCTTGTTTTAATTTCTATGAATATATATATGTTTTGTGTATTTTTGGGTTGTCTTTTTTTTATTTGTTTTATGAATCTTTCGTATGGTTTGACTGTAAGGGCTCTCTTTTGGGTCCTAATTCCAAAATAAATTTTACCCTTCCGAAAATTTTTTAGTTTTGAAAACTTCACCATCTCTTGTGTTTAAAGTGGTTGTTCTCATACATATTTAAGTCTCGGTTTTGATCAATACCTATGACT
Organism: Solanum lycopersicum; assembly: GCF_036512215.1. Lineage (NCBI taxonomy): Eukaryota > Viridiplantae > Streptophyta > Magnoliopsida > Solanales > Solanaceae > Solanum > Solanum lycopersicum. Next base: position 26,643,169 of record NC_090803.1, on the reverse strand, counting down.
TGATTAGTTTTCTCAATTGAACAAATATGAATGTGCCGCTACAATGATAACATATGAAGTTGCATAGTCAATATATGAACTCTTTATATCTCGTTGTGATTAGAAATTTATCGAATTTATTATTTTGTAAGGACCATTGCACACTAGCAACATTTTTAGTCTTGTTTTCCTTTAGTGTCAATGCCTTGTGTGATGAGCTTATCTTGAACCTTGCATGAATAAAGCTAGAATTTTCCCGGTTACTCTTATTTATTTACAAAGGTGTCCGCTAGGAGATGATCTTAGGAAATTTTAAAGAGTGTAGCCAAATTTGACATATACCTCTTTTATTGCCTACCAGTGAGTGTGTGAACTCTTTTGAACACCCATGAGCCTTACCTTTTCTTTGGAAAAACCGTGATGAAACGTAGAACTTACATTATCAATCACCTAGAATCCTCTTGTTGTGTTATTTAAGTGAATAACAGACTTGAGCCAAATCCTAAGTTGCGTGTGTGGTAAGAAGGGAAGGAGAAGTCAAGAGGTGTAAGAAAAGTCTAGCAAACCTATAGTGTTGTAGAAAAATGGAAAACCTCCAAATAAAAAAATAAAGGAAAAGAAAAAGGAAAGAAAAGAACGAAAAAGAAACGTTGTGGAATATAAGTATAAAATGAAATCAGGTTTCTGAGCAATCCATGAAGTAGAAAAGTATGGTTTGGAAGTACTTGACTAAGGATTGGGGAATGAAGATAAGGGGATATTTTGAGGAAATCACATCTCATTGAGGAAAAAGTCACTGAGCCTAAATGACTATTTCTCTGCAGTCAGCCCCATTACAACCCTTAGAAAGTTCTTTTTTATCTTTAGCAAGCCGGAAGAAGGCCAATTGGAAAATAAAGGAAAACCTATGGGTGGAAACATGCATCGTGTTCCTCTTTATGAGTGTGAGCGTTGCATCTGACTCGTGATCTTAAACTGATTAATCTTTGAGTGTGAATATTGAATCGTTCTTTGTATGAGTGCATTTACATACTTTTGAGGAGCTTGACCATGCATAAGTAGCCAGTATTGCGAGCACGAGTAGATTTGGTAATGGTATGTCCCAACTTGATTATTTGATTATACAGTTGAGCTATGCATGAGTAATTTATGTCTTGTTGTGTATGTTCATAATTGAGTCTTGTGTAGCAGTTCTTGAGACATCCTATTTGACTGTTGAACTTGAGTTTTACTCGAGGACAAATAAAAGTGTAAGATGGGGGTGTTGATGAGTCCTCAAATTGGACTCATTTAAGGTTTTATTTTAATGAAGATAATGTCCTCAATTACTCATTTTATCTCAATTTCGAATAAGAAATCTTAAGTTTTAGGTATTTTGAGTTTTATTGTAAGCAGACACTTAGGCGCAAAACGGGAATAAAAAGGATGAAAAAGAGCTGAATTTGAAGCATGAACATTTCTAACCATGCTTCGCGATCTGTCGAACAAAGACACTTCACCCTTTGTTCCAGCAATCAAATCTCTGAAGGAAGTATTCAAAAGGCGACAAAAAAGAGTCGTAGGCGCTTCACCGAATAGTTTTGTGAAACAGAAGTATTTAGCCCAGTGTCATAGTAAACATTGACAACAGAGGCAAAGCACCAGCGGTGGGGAATTAGATAAAGGGTGAATCACCGAATCACCCGGCAATTCGCGACTAAATTTGTTGAACAGATTCGCCAGCACTAGATCTGAAAATTATAAAGACTAGCCTTAGTTATTATTTTTAAGAATCCAAACATTTTCATTAATATTCACTTTTAGAACTTATGTTTTTGGTTTTATAAACACCAAGTTTGGAGAGGATTTTGTGCGGGACTTGAAGAAAGAAGTTCTTCTTCCTCAAATCGAAAGTGGGTCTTCTCCATTCTTCATCCTTTTCTTATATTAAGGTATAATTTCTTCTACCTTTTTCATTTTAAGTGTATTTGATTATTGTTTGATTTGTGGCTAAAAACCCTATTCTTGGGATGTGATTTACAAAATATGTGTTGATATATTGTTGTGTCTTGATTTCTAATAGGATTAGATGATCTTCAAGGGTAATTTCACCTAGTGGTTGTGGTTTAGTATAATGGGTTTGAAGTTGCAAACACAAAACCACCCATGTGTTTTTAGCTTGCTCGACAGAGAGGTCGTGAAACCACGAATGCTAGATTGATGTCCTGAAGAGTGGGGTTACATGAGGCTCAGCCTCAGAGGGTGAACCCTAGTCCCATATCCAAGCACGAAAGAGCGGGTTTGGATAAGGCGTAGGTGTCTTCATTAGACGAGTGGGTGTCCCAAAGGGACCCATTTGATATGAGGTAAGTTTCCCGAGAGGGTATTTACTTTCACTTAAAGCTTAGCCTAGTTATCGTAATTTTGCAATTTTTTTCTATAGAAAGCACGCACACATTGATTTATGTCAACATACATTGCAATTAAACCCCAAAAAATTTCCCCATAGTTATTTCCCCTTCTTTTATTTTTTAATGTTTTTACTAAACTTGTGACAAACGCTTTTCGATATTTGATACTTAGGTGTCACCAATTGAATTCACCTTGTTTTTATTTGATAATTTCTTAAACTACTACTATCTAGAACAAAATTATAGTTTAACTACCATTTTCACCATTACTCCCTTGGGACACGACCCCAACACTTTATTGGGATACTATACTCGATGCAATTTGTAGACATTCATACTGTAAGTTAGTGTTGTTGATGGTCATCCAAACGTAAAAGCATAAAAAACCTCAAAATTTAATGATATTTTTAATATATATTGTAGTATTTAACTTTAATAGTTAAATGAAATTTAAAATCTCATAATAACTCAAGGGTATAATAGGAAATAAAAATTTTCTAGAGTTTTCAACTAGACATAAGATTGGGCGAGAAACAATCTAATCCATGCAGAGATAAACCCTATATTACTAATCCGTGCATTACTGACTCATGTGTTAGTAATCCCTTCATTATGCATTTTTGTACCAAACAACCCCTTAATTTTGTAATAGTAACACAAATTTTTTATTTACCATCAAAATTTCCTACTAAATCATCATTTAGAGACCTACAATGTATCACATCAAGCGTATGAGGGTGTTTGGATGAATAAATATATCAACAAAATACATTCAATAATGATCACAAACTCCATGTAGTGATATATTTGTCTTTTTAATTAGTAAATGTTAAACAACTCACATTTTAAGTATTATATTGATTTGTATTGGATTTATTTAATAACAAGCAATTCTCTCTAAATAAAATTAGTAAGCTAATTTTTGAATAAATTTATTAGTACACATATGAAACATAAAATACATAAAATTAAAAAAACAATTAAAAAAATTTTAGGGATATTTATTTTGCTTTACGTATAGTTAAATTGTGGTATTAACTTCTATGTATTCCTAATATCACATTTGTAAGGTATTAGTTATATCAGTGCATAAGTTGCGTTGTACAGCTGTTAGCTAGAATCTTATTATTGTTTTATTAGTCATTAATTATTATTGAGTTTTACCATTTTTTACTGTTGCTCTTCTAATTTGACTAGGTCTCTAACTCTGTTTAGGCTTAAGGATTATCTCCCCATTTCGTGAAGTCAGCTTACGAAATAGTTAGACCATTGTGTATATTTAATTTTCATTCCACCAATAACAAGGAGGATGTTCTTCTACATCTTATATTGTTTCATTATGGTATTAGAGACACGATAAACTCTAAAGAGTAAGATCCCATTTTTTTTATCTTGCACCTTCCACAAATGGGTGAATGTTATGGTCCCTTGTTAAGGGTCTAGTTACGGAACTTTGCATAAAAAGAAAATCTGAAGCTTTCTTTTTGTCTACCTGTGGTGTTGGTTCGTTAGAGAGAACATGCAATCTCTTGAGGTCGAATTACTCAAAGACATAGTAATTTTCTGCTCAACATTTAACTTAAATTATATACATTAAATACAACAATAAAACAAGGAAAATAATTTTCTATTGCCTACTACAACTGAATGTGAAAGTTGAGGAATAACCTCCTTACTACAAAAACTTCTACCAAGATATAAGAAAATAAATAATTAAAAAGTTGTAATAATTTACTACAAACACTTCTAGACAAAAATAAAAAATAAATAACTTACAAGCTGAAGAATTCTACTTCCGAATTTCCTTAAATATTCCATGTGTAAACCATTTGTTGACTAAAAGGGTGCTAACATTATTCGCCTCTTCAGATCGCTCTTGCCTTCAAACGCTATGTGCCAAAAAGTACTATTACTTCCCCTTTTAAAGAAAAATCTTCCTCATCGTATACAAAGTCAATCAAAAATAACTTCTTGCACTGATGACTTCTAGTGAATGGTTCACCGCAGTTGAAAAAGAGTCACTTAGGTCGCCTTTCCTCCATTTTAGATCTGGCCAGTTTCTTCACAAATCGGACTTGTTGAGGTGAGAAATATGTTGTCTTTCATTTTCAAGCATTTCACACTTGCAAACAGATGAGTTGTTCCTTGCGTTCATAAAGTTGGGATAACTCAATGATGTAGCCAAATCTTGAAGATTATGCAACTCAACCTCATTTGCTATATAATAAGTAAGACCTCTAATATAAAAGTTAATTTTTTTGTAATTGCGTAAGTGTACCAGCCTGAGAAATTAACTACTCAAATGATTCTTGGTAATCTACCACAAACCCGATCTGGCGTAACATAGCCAGTTCTCCCAATTTCTAACTTATGATTGATGGCCTAAAATAAAGGTTACAATGACATTTGAAGTCATCCCAAGACAATTGAGGTATATCTATCTCTAATTGCATACACAAAATTTGAGCATTTCCCTCCAAATGAAAGTATGTTATGCTTAATGGTAGGTGCACGTAGAGGATCATGCCAGTGTTTGATGGTATCTGGTTCTATGTGCATTTCGAATATAATCTAACCTTTGTTGATTTTTTTCCTTTTGATTTTTGTGTAAAGGACCTTAACACAAAGACTCCTTTGGTCCATGGTCGGTTTATAGACGGTCTTTATGAGTGTTAAACTTCACCTTCGGTGCCATCCCCACAAGAAAATGTTGCCTTTCGCAATTCGTCCTCCATCATAACTTGGCATCGTCAATTGGGTCATCCACATGCAAGAGTTTTGAATTTTGTCTTAAATAAATTCTCGCTGCTTGTACACTAGAAAAAAATTTATGTTTGTCATTGTTGATCATCAAATAAAGCTCAACGGCATCCCTTTGAACAACATTCATTATCAAGTACAAAACCGTTTCAAATAATTTTTAGTGATTTGTGGGGTCCTTTTCCGGTGTTATCAATAGATAAATAATAGTTCTACTACATTTTCGTTGACCAATTTACAGAATACATTTGGCTCTATACCTTGAAACATTAAAGTGACGTAAACAAACTTTTCAAAAACTAAAGTTTTAATGAACGTCATTTCAATACAAAAGTTCTTTATTTATACATTGTTGATGGTGGAGAATATAAATGTCTTGATCCATACCTAAACTCTCAAGGTATTGAACATATTTTAGCTCCTCAATACACCCCTCAAGGAGTTTGTCTTGCCGAAGGATGACATAGACATATTATTGAAACAACAAGAACATTATTCCATGAAGCCTCACTTTCCCCAACCCTTTGGTCCTTTTATTGCAATATTCATTTTACCTGATCAATCTCTTACCTACCTCCATTTTGCAAAATCAATCACCTTTTCAAATGTTATTTGGTACAAATCCATATTATGACCAATTGAAATTTTTTGGTTGCTTATGTTATCCATGGCTCAAACCATACTCGAAGAATAAATTGTAGCAACGATCGACAACTTTTGTTTATTTGGGATTTTCATCAACTGATCATTGTTATCAATGTTTTGATCCAAAAACTTAAAAAATATACTTGTCTCGTGATGTCATATTTATTATAAAGTATTATTCATTTCCTTAATATGTTCAATGCAATCCTCATGTTTTAGAACATTTGCCTGCGAGGACTTGGTTGAAACTAACTAGGACACCTCTTCCATGAATTATCCTATACCTTGTACAGATGTACCTCCCTTATTATTTTGACCAATGTAGATACCATCCTGCCTTAGCATCATATTGTTTCCTCCGACTGCTCTCCAACGGAGTCTGCGATTCCAATACTTTTCCTACTTTTTCTCCTCCACTTTCTTTTCTTTTTGATGACCAATATTCTCCTCTTCCGTCATCCATAAATGTCGAGAGAACTTCCATTGAACCCCGCCCCTCCACTTCACCCACAACGACGAACACTTCTTCTGATGACAATGTCATTTGAATGAAGCTGAGCATGCAAGAAAGACTCAAGGAAAGAGATCCCCTCCAAATCACCTCCTCTAATGACAATGTCATCTAGACATACAACAAGAAGGATAGTTTCAACTTCATATTGTTTGTAGAAGACAGAAAAAATTGACTCATTTTCAGCCCATACTCTTAAACTACCTCAATGAACTTGCCAAATAAAGCTTGTTGACTCTTCTTCAGGTCATACAAGGACCTTTTCAAATAACACACTTCCCTATGTTCTTCTACATCAAAATAATTTGATGGCTTATCCATATGCACTTTTTATTGAAGATGATTATGAATAAATGCACTCTTGATATCCAATTGATGTAAAGGACAATTCCCAAAATCAACTAGAGAAATGAACAGTGTACAAACATGAGTTTTGCAACCGGAGAAAAAGTGTCTGAATATGCAACCTTGTACATTTGAGCACATCCTTTAGTTACAAGTCTGGCCTTATCTTTAACTGTGAACACCCACTTACATCCTACTAGTGTCTTCACATTGGGTAATTCCACCAAATCTCATGTGTGATTTTCATCTAATACATATATTTTCCTTAAACATCGCATTTAACCATCCAAGATGATGCAATGTCTCCTTCACTGTTTTGGGTACCGAAACACTGTCTAGAGAAACATTCAAGAATCTAGATATAGGGCTAATCAATCATTGGAAACAAAATTAGCAATAGTATATGTGGATTTGCAAGTCCTCGTGCCTTTATAAAGAGAAATAGAGAGGTTAAGAATTTTTGGGGGATTTGTTTGTGAAAGGCTTGTATCATCAGTCTCTCATTCCTCGAATAATATTGAAAAATTGACTATCTTGTTGGAACATTTTCATAGAGTCACTAGGAGATAGAAGATAACATCACTTGATTGCACAACATGAGTAATCTAATAAACAACAACTCATCTTCCTCCCCCTGACTTGTGGTTTTAGGTGGAGTGTAGAAAAATTGTGTAATCTCCTAAAATATCACAGCATTTGACACCATATATTTCAAAATTGAGTAGAATAACATCTTACACCTTTTGAAGATAAGAATAACCCAAGAAAACACACGTAAATGCCTTAGGGTCCAACTTACAAACAAATGGTCATACATCTCAGACATAAAATGTACTTCTGAATACCTTTGGTGCCAGTCGGAATAATGATTTGTTTGAAAAAATAATATTGTAATTCATATTACCGTAAGTTAATGTTTATGGTATAGCACCACGATTATTGGAAATTCAAAAGGAAAGGAAAATTTTCTTATTTCTTGTTACTGGTTGAACCCTATGAGGTCGGTCTACAGTTCGTATAAGTTTCTATAGATCATAGATGACACTCATAGGAACGAGGATGAGATTTGGGAAATTTTAGTTTTTAAAGTTTGACATATGAATAAACAAGATGTGTTGCAGAATTTTAGACAGATCATTGATGGGTTCCGTCATAAGGTTCCATACTTAGTATGATTTTGATGTTAAAGTTGATATGTATGGATGAGTTATATGTAGTACAAATTTAGGCGGTCTGTAGAAGGGTGTCGTTGAAAGTTTTCTAATTTTAAGCCCTTAGACATATTGTTTACCAGTATGGTCCATAGGAATTTCTATTGTCTATTAATCCAAACGGCATTGTTCTGCGACATATATTTCTTAAGGGTATTTTGGTTATTTCACATTGAGTTAAATACATATACTATGTCATATTAACCGTATGTTTAAGTCCTATATTAACCACTCTACCCCTATAATTACCCCAACTCTCTCATTCACTCAAATCCCCAATCCACAGTCCACATTTATCCTCCCTAAATTCTCTTAAGATCAGCAAAGAACACCTAGGATTTCAAGTTTCAAGTCTCCAATTCCTCAATTTATTTTTGTATTTGATCCTCAAGGAACCTAGGGCTTCATCAATGGGTTTCATTAATCCATTGAGCCTCAAGAACATCTTAGTTCACCAAGTTCAATATCACCAAAATGGATTAGGTTTTCATTCAATTATTCATATCTTCATATTGTGTTGATTCAATTGTATTATTTTACTCTTATGATGATTGTTTTGAATGTTATACCATTAATTTCACGTTAACCCATACATTATTCTTGATTATCAATTCTAAAAGATATAAATACATAAAAAAAGTTTGAATCTATGAAAGATGTTTTCCTGAAAAGTTCTGCCTGATTTATAAAAAAGAATGTTTTATGATCTAGTTTGCTTCACGATTAGCATCAATGGAATTGTAAAAATATTTTCTCACATGTGAAAAATATATCTTTATTGTATATAGAACACAATTAAAAGCCAATAAGTTATATAATCATGTGAGTGAGAAATGGTAAATAATAATGTTATGTTAAATGAATATGCAAGCTTGAAATTTAATTCAGGAAATGAAAGTTCAAATGTTCAATTACTGCCTTTTGACAATATTGTTCATCAAGAGTATGGAGCAACTTAAACTTCAAATGTACATAGGGGATTTCTAAATATGTTACACCGTAGATACATCATTTTATATACCTAGGATCAAACTTAGAAACCACTAAAAAGTCTCAATGCCTTTATCCTCGCTATTGAACATTTTCTTATCATGAGAATGGTCATTAAATAATATTTTGACAAAGTTGAACCGTCATCAATGTCATTTTCTGATCTCCTTGAACCTAAATCTTTAGATCTCCAGTCTTCTAGGTAGAGTTACCACCACAATGACTTGTCCTCGGTAATATTTTCATTCCATTTTATTATCTATATACTCTCTCTCTAATAAGGCTTTTTGTAGGTGGAACGGACACTTTAATCTTTAACGATAATATGTCTACATCATATATGAGAAGATTTTTCGTTACACATCATGCTCCATGCACTACCTATTTAAAATTAAATATCTCAGTGTATGCATGCATACAAGAGCTAAAGGTTAGGGCCTAAAATCATTTAAAGAAAGGTTGGAATCATTCAACTTCTTTACTAGCCAATCTATAGTGATAAACTCAAAATTCATAGTAGATTGCTCGATATATGTGATTTCGAAATATTTCCAAGAAATTTCTCCTCCACAAAGAGTAAGTGCACATCCACTCGTGGGTTTAACTTCATTTGACCTGGTAATCTAATTTGCATCACTAGATTACTCAAATAGTATAGAATATTTCATATAATGCAAATATAGTTTTAAGTATGTTATATATATTGGAAAACTCTTTTTATTGACATCCAATAAGTTTAGTTGAGATTACTTGTGAATCGACTCAATTTACAAATAACACATGTTATATATGTGACCACTTCATGATATATGTCATACTTCTCAATACTTTAGCATAATTCAATTGTGAGTCACTTTTGTCTTCTTTCTTTTCATGTACAAATCTCATATGTATTAGAGTCTTTACAATATTAAAATCCAAATACTTGAACTTGTCAAGTACCTTTTCAATAACATCACTAACTTCAATATATTTCATCAAAGTTACTTTCTAGCATATGCTTAATAGCATTTATGTTAGATGTATCTTTTTATGATCAACATGTCATCAACATAAAAACTATGAATGAACTTGTGATTTGTACGATCTCTAATATATTAACATTTGTCACATTCATCACTCTGGAATTCATTTGCCAACATAGTTTGATCAAATTTGTCATGTCATTAATTTGGGATTTCGTTTTAGTCCACAAAGTGAAATTAAAACTTTACACACTTTCTATGTTACCAGGAACCATAACTCCCTCGAGTTATTACATGTAAATTTCTTTCTCTAATTCTCCTTTTGTAAGAAATATGTTTTCAGATCCATTTTGACGAATTTGAAGGTTATATACTGCAACTAGCGCAATTAACTTCTAAATTTATGTATTCCTAGTTAGTGGTTGTTTGTGTCAAAATAATTGATCCTTTCTTATTGTGTAAAGCCTATGAAAACATGTTTTGCTTTGTATTTGTCCAACTTTCTTTTCCTTTTGTAGATCCACTTTGGCCCAAATGTTTATTTCCTGGAGGAATATCAACCAACTCTCAACTAAATCTATCTTACTATTGACAACCTCTTCCCAAAGAGAATGAGTCCAAAGAGTGGATAGCTTCTTCGAATTAATCAGACTCATTTTCGAGAAGAAATGTTAAAAAAAATAAAACTCAAATGAAAAAGTTGGTCCATTTATATTTACTACATCTATGAATTTCTTATTAAGTGTATTCTCCTTTTATTCGTTCCAAAGTCGTTTAGACCCTTCACTTCACTATCCGACGGTTCGTACTTATGAATAACAAAGTTACATGCTTTACTATTTGTCGCATATCTAGTGAACATACAATAATTAACAATATTAGGTTCTATTTTGACCCGTTTAGAAATAGTTCTCCATCTCATTTCCATTTATCATATGAAATAGACAGTATTCGAAATTGTTAGATCAAAGTTTCAATGAACACTAACTTAAATAATTTCAACGAACACAAAATGACAACAACGATTTAAGAAACAAACAAGATCAAACAATATAAGTTTGTATTTGTGAGAGAAGGGAACCAATTCAACGCAGAAAATGAAAGAAAACCTCTCAATTTGTGGCAAACAAAGGGTAAAGGTCACAACTCCTAGAAAAAAAGACAGCCTTTCAGAAAGGTCACAACTCTTTGGAAAAGGAACAACCTTTCATATGGTAACAACCCTTTGGAAAAGTCACAACCCTTCGGGAGAGTCACAATGCTTTATTTCCTGTTCACACCTTTAGAACCCAACAATAATATATTTAATTCTCTACCAAAATTTTTCTACTCTGCAGGTTTTCCTTGATCATACGACAAAGGAACAAAAAGATATTGGAACTCTTGAAATTTACAGAAAAGAGGATCAAAGTTGTTATATAAAAAGTATAAGATAAAGTCGGTTCAAGCCTATGCTTTGGCTGATATAGAGAAGGATATCACAGACTTAGACTTCAACTAAACTCTTTGTACGATACTCGGCAACTAACGATATTTTCATGATATGTTAAGTTCAAGCTCACGTAAATATTTACATAGGTAAGATCTTGTAATATTTCTTGCTTTTTATTGATTGAGTTACAAATGAATGACCTCCTAATTATACTTCAAACCTAAGGGCGTAAGTGTAAAAACAAATTGCAATGCAAGTCCCTACATACTTACAAATAGGCCGCTCTTCTAGAATCCTCTACAAGTCTAGCCTTCTAAGGAATCCTTCTAAAATATTCTACACTCTTCTTCAAACCTCTCCACGACTCTAGACCCTTTCCACTAAGGGTAGCTCACTTATTCTTAAACTTCATGTCAAAGTTGCGAAAAAGTTGGGGTCATGAAAAGGGGCTTTTAAATACATCGAGTAAAAATTGCTTAAAGTTGAAGAAGAAGTTGATTCTTCAAGGAAGAAGTTCCACAAATTGAGCTTAACGAGCATGAAAGAAAATATGCAAATCATGTCCTGACTAGAAAAACAAAATGTAGGAAAATATTATTGCTGGGATGGAGGATTACTTCAATGCCATACTTGAACATCTCACTCCCAAAAAAGATGATTTAGATGTCGTACCAATTTTAGGTATGTACAATATAGGTAAGAAAACTCTTGCTTAAAAAGTTTATGATGATTATATTTGTTCTCAATATTGTAAACATGCATGGGTCACTATCTTCGAAGAATATGATGAGAGACAAATGCTTCTTGAAGTTGTCTCTCTAATTACATGAAGCAATCAAGAGATTAGCAACACAATGTATCTATAGCTACAAAATTTAAGATATGAATCTAAAATTCATAGCAATTACCTCATAATAGCCGCACAAATTTTTGTTTCGTAGCTATCTACTAATTTTTAAATTTTCTTAGCCATGAGAATTTAATTGTCAAAGCCAGTTCTTGATTTTTGCTACGATTAGTAATACCGGAGGCAAAGATTGACTAAATTGCTACAACTTTGTTGCTACAATAAAATTTTGTAAGTGATCATAAGTTTTTGTCACGATATAAAAATTAGTGTAGCAATAGTAACCTTTTAGCCACAGTAAACTATTTGAAACAAAAAACTGTAGCTAAATAAATATTTTCGCCTCAAATTATAAAAAATTGTGACGATAGTTAAATGATGTAGCCACATCTTTTCTGCTATGATAAAACTGCGTAGCGAATAATAGCTTTTTTCTACGAGTTGAAACTTATCGTAGTTATTGTAGCACTTTAGCCACAATAAATTATTTGACACAAAATATTGTAGCTAAATAAATATTAATGCTTCAACATATAAAGACTTGTGGCAATGTTAAATGATATATAGCCACGCCTTTTTATCTACAGTAAAATTTCATAGTCAATCGTAATTTTTTGGTATGAGTTGAAACTTATTGTGGTAATAATAACACTTTAGCCATAATAAATTATTTGAAATAAAATATTCTAATAAATTAAATCATTTTGCCTCTAGTTTCAAAAAAGAAAATATGTACCTAACAAGCAATAATTAAATGATATAGTTCATAGTTATATATTAATTTTTGCCACGGATTGGAAAATTCTATATCAATAGTAATATTTTAATGAAAGAGTACATTTGAAATAAACTATTATAATAAAATAAATAATTTTGCCCGAGTAATAAAAAGTTGTTTTAATAATGGTCTTCGTAGCTATAATTATTTGTAATAAAACATATTATAACCACAAAATTAATACATTGATGAATTTCATGGTTAATATAATTTTTTAGCACGGGAGGAAATGTAGTCATAGCAATACTAATATAGTGTAATTACATGTGTTAATTTTTCAATCCGATTCAATTTTAAAATTCTACTTATACTCAAATATAATTTCAATAAATAAGTGACTATATCTTGTTAATTTGGATTAAATAATATTATCGAATTTAAATATTATTTCAATTTATAATTTATATTGAAGCGTCTTCTTGATTAAGTGCTTTTAAAATTGTTGTTTGGCTTAAACTTCATATATCAAAATAATATGTTTATCAATATAATATAATTAGAAGTATTAATTGTTTGAATCAATTAAATTTTATAGCTTGCAAAAATCTTAAATATAACTTAAGCTAATAAATAAGTGATTACATTTACGTCAACTAACTAATTTTATCAATTTTTCGCAAACATTCAATAAGTCTCTGTCAAACTTTATCCTAACTAAGCGCTTTAGAATTACTACTGGACACATATGTGATTTATTGGGACAATATCATTTAATAGTTTAGAGTAATTAAAGGTAATTTGATTCGATTCAATTTAATAGTTTTGTTTATAAGTTTTAAATAAATATGTGATATTGTATTAAATAAAAGTGTCAAATAAATTTCAAATAAGAAAACTAAAAGACATAAAGAAGGGTAAATCTTCGTGATTCCTCCAATTAAAATTCTTTTATATAATTATATATGAGTTTATGAGTATTGTAAGACTGTATTTTTAAAGTTTACAGTTGGTTTCTTCAAATAAATTAGTTTTAAACATTAAAATACATCCCTCATTTGGAGTTCTCTTCATATTTTTTAAGATTTATTTGTAATTATTTTATTTTATTATTCATTACACAGATATTTTTGTAAAGTTATAATAGTACTAACATACATATATATACATATACGTACTAACTTTTATTATGAAAATGAAATTTGTAGCAAATTTTTTATCCCCACATGTATGAATATATAACATTCTTATATTAAGAATTAAATGAAAAATAAATTATAAGGATTAAAATCCTTCCACATTTAGATCCAAATCCAAAATATATCCCAAAAAAATTCAAAAGTAAAAAAAAGGTTAAATTTCCCTGCAAAACTTTTAAGGCAAATTAGAAAACCTACCATCAAATTTCCTTACTCATCGCCTCCCCTCTCTTCTTTATCTCATTTTCTTGTTTAAGTTAAAACTTTTTTATGTAGAATGTTTTGCTGATTAACTTTTTTCTTTTTGTCGCTAGGTTTTTTATATTCAAGGTATGTTCATATCTTCTTATTTATAATTTTTCAATATATGTTTTGCTTATTTAACTTAGTTTTTGGGGTTTAGATTATTTCAGATCTTTTAAAAAATAACTACATCTTATTTATGAGCAGATTGTGAAGATTTAAAGAATGAATAGTGTTGAGAGGAGTCATAATTCGCTGACCGCAAGAAATGTCACAATTGAGGTGAAGATTCATTTACAAAGTAAAAAATTTATAAGTTTGTGTACTTTGTTTCTTCTTGCATTCTTCTTATTTCTACCAAATCTTTTAGTTGGTGATATATATAAATAAATATGTTTTCTTCTTGAAATAATATGCATACAAACACTCGTCTACAATTAGTTGGTAATGATCTTTTATGCTAAAAAAATAATTGTTCTGTTTCAAAAATAATTGTCCTATTTCTTTTTAGTTTGTTTCAAAAAGAATGATCCCTTTCCTTTTATTTGGCAACACTTTAACTTTGACATTTCACGTAACATGTTTAAGACCACAAGATTAAAGGATATTTTAGTATATTTGACGTAACTTTAATTTAGAGCTACAAAATTAAAAAGCCTTCTCTCTATTCTTAAACTCCATTTCAAGTCAAACTATATCATTTATTTTAAAACGGAGGAAGTACATCATTTTGACATGTATATTAATGGAGTTAAGGCATATAAATGACAAGATCCGTGTAAATATGCTAAGATTCAGTTGAACGTTGTGGAAGGAGAAATAAGAGAAGAGCATATTGTTAGGTAGTGGAGCCTGATTAATTTTAGGTTTTCCTATTTATTCTCTATTTTAGACTTTCCTATTTGTTCTCTATTTTAGGTTTTCCTATTTATTCTTTGTAACCAAAAATACTCTGATTTATTAATATAAATATACCTCACCGCCGTGGAAGTTCACTCACGGGGTTTTACCACGAAATATTGGGTTTTCTCTCTCTCTCTCTCTAGATTTCTCATCTCTTTCTCTTGAAATTTCTTGTGTTCTTCATTCATCTAGTGTGTGTGCGTGAATTTGATCCTAACAACTGGTATAAGAGCTAAGGAGATTCAAAACGATCACTAAAGATAGATAGTTCAAAGCTTGGAATCGAGAAGTTTGATGGATCCGATTTCTGTTTCTGGAAGATGCAGATCTAAGATTATCTGTACCAGAAAGATCTTCACGAACCGTTGACAGGGGTGAAGCCGTAATCCATGACGGAGGAGAAGTGGAAACTCAAGGATCGCCAGGCTCTAGGGTTGATCCGGTTGAATTTGTCAAGAAACATGGTGTTCAATATCGTGAAGGAGAAGACTACGTCCGGTCTGTTGAAGGCACTGTCAAACATGTATGAAAAATCATCGGCTATGAACAAGGTATATTTAATGCGTAGATTGTTCAATTTACAGATATCTGAGAATGGATCCATTTCTGATCATATAAACGAGTTCAATATGATTGTGAGTCAACTTAATTGTGTGGATATTAATTTCGAAGATGAAATTAAGGCGTTGATTTTGATGTCATCTCTGCCCGAGTCTTGGGATACTGTTGTTACTGCGATTAGCAGTTCCCGTGGATCTGAGAAACTCAAGTTTGATGAAATCCGTGATGTTGTTCTTTGCGAAAGTATTCGGAAACAAAAAGTGGGAGATTCATCGGGCAGTGCTCTCAGCGTTGATTGAAGGGGAAGAAGTAAGACGAAAGGGAAAAATCAACATGGTCGATCAAAATCAAAGAATCGAGGAAAATCACTGAACAGATCAAACGTGACTTGTTGGAACTGTGGAGAAAAAGGACACTTTCGGATGAACTGTACAAAGCCAAAGAAGAAACAGAATCAGAAATTTGGAGATGACAATGATTCTGTAAATTAAGCAGAGGACATTGGGATGCTCTAATCCTTAGTGTGAACAGCCCGGTTGAATCATGGATTTTGGATTCTGGTGCATCTTTCCATTCGTCTCCAAGCAAGGAGTTGTTCCAAAATTTTAAATCTGGAAATTTTGGAAAAGTATATCTTGCTGACAATAAAGCCTTAGAGATTGAAGAAAAAGGGGATGTTTGCATAAAGACCACCTCGGGAAACCAGTGGACATTGGAGGATGTCAGATATATTCCTAGGATCAAGAAAAATTTAATCTCTGTTGGTCAGTTGGATAGCACGGGATATGCAGCAGAGTTTGGGAAAGGTTCGTGGAAGATCGTCAAAGGTGCTATGGTAGTAGCTCGTGACACCAAATCTGGAACCTTGTACACCACTGCAGGGTGAATAAACATGACCGCTGTTGCTGAAGGTGCTTCCGGTTCATGTCTGTGGCACAACAGACTTGGACACATGAGTACTAAAGGAATGAAGATGCTGGTTGCAAAAGGATCATTAGAGGGTCTGAAGTCTGTTGATATGGGTCTTTGCAAGAGCTGTGTTACGGGCAAACAGAAAAGAGTAAGCTTCACAAAGACTCCTAGAGAGCCAAATAAAGTGCAGTTGGAAATGGTCCATACAGATGTTTGGGGACCATCTCCAGTATCATCACTTGGAGGATCCAGATTCTATGTTACCTTCATTGATGATTTCAGCAGGAAGGTATCAGTTTACTTTTTGAAGCATAAATCAGATGTCTTTGCAACTTTTCAGAAGTTGAAAGCTGAAGTTGAGAATCAGACTGGTTTGAAAGTCAAATGCCTAAGGTCTGACATTGGAGGAGAGTATGACAAATCAGAGTTCAAGACATTCTATGCAGCTGAGGGAATAAGATTGATGAGAACAATTCCTGGTAAGGCAAGGCAGAATGGAATTGCTTAGAGGATGAACAGAATATTGAATGAGCGTGCAAGGAGATGAGGATACACTGTGGGCTGCCCAAAACACTTTGGGCGGATGCTGTGAGCACAGTTGCATACTTGATCAACAGGGGACCATCAGTTCCTTTAGGGTTCAAGATTCCAGAGGAGGTGTGGACAGGAAAAGAACTCAAGTACTCACACTTGAGGACTTTTGGTTGTACAACTTATGTTCATGTTGATCCAGAAAAGAGATACAAGCTTGATGCCAAGGCTGTGAAGTGTTACTTCATAGGATATGGTTCTGATTTGTTTGGTTACAGGTTTTGGGATGACAAGAACAGAAAGATCCTGAGACATTGTGACGTGATATTTGATGAGTCTGTCTTGTATAAGGACAGAGAGCAGAAGGTTCTAGAGATTACAAAGCAAGTGGGAGTTGAGGTTGAGTTGGAGAAGAGTAACCCAGAGATGTCGAAGCAAATACTCAACCAACTCCTACTGAAGAATCTGAAGTGGAGCAAGTTACACATGAGCAAGTGTTAAGGAGATCATCCAGATCCATTAGGGCACCAGATAGGCATTCACCTTCATTACACTATCTATTGCTGACTGATGAGGGGGAACCAGAGTCTTTTGATGAGGCCCTACAGGTGGAGGATTCGATCAAGTGGGAGCAAGCCATGGATGATGAGATGAGGTCATTTGAGAAGAATGACACATGGGTGTTGACTAAGTTACCTGCAGGGAAGAGAGCTTTGCTAAACAAGTAGGTGTTCAGAATCAAGACTGAACTAGATGGCAAAAGAAGGTTCAAGGCTCGTTTAGTGGTTAAAGGATATTCACAAAGGAAAGGTATTGATTATGCTGAAATATTCTCTCATGTTGTGAAGTTAACCTCTATTTGAATTCTGTTGAGTATTGTTGCATCGGAAAATTTGCATCTAGAGAAAATGGATGTAAAAACAACGTTTTTACATGGAGATCTGGACAAAGAGATCTATATGCAGCAACCGGAAGGATTTGTGGTTCCAGGCAAGGAACACATGGTGTTCAAGCTCACCAGGAGTTTGTATGGACTAAAGCAAGCACCAAGGCAGTGGTAAAAGAAGTTTGACTCCTTCATGAGCAAGAGTGGATTCTGCAAAGCTGAAAAGGATCCTTGTTGTTACTTCAAGAAATACACTGATTAATATGTCTTTCTACTCTTGTATGTGGATGATATGTTGATTGCAGGATCTAGTATGAGGGAGATTAACAATCTGAAGACAAGGTTGTCTGCAGCGTTTGAGATGAAAGATTTGGGTCCAGCAAAGCAGATTTTGGGGATGAAGATTTCTCGGATAGATATGCTGGCACTTTAAATCTATCTCAGGAGTTGTACATTGAGAAGGTGCTGAGCTGATTGAAGGTTAATGATGCTAAACCCAGGACTACTCCATTGGCAAATCACTTTAAATTGTCAAAGGAGCAGTCACCCAAGACTGCCGAGGAGCGTGATCACATGATACTTGTTCCATATGCTTCAGCAGTTGGTAGTTTGATGTATGTTATGGTCTGCACTAGAGCTGATATAGCACATGCAGTGGGAGTTGTTAGCAGGTACATGGCGAACCGTGGGAAAGAGCATTGGGAAGCTGTGAAGTGGCTTCTGAGATATCTGAGAGGTACATCCAGTACTTCACTTTGTTTTAGCAAAGGCAAGGTGACTCTTCAGGGTTTTGTGGATGCTGATCATGGTAGGGATGTTGACTCGAGCAAGAGTACATCCGGGTACATTTACACCATAGGTGGAACAGCAGTGAGTTGGATGTCCAGACTTCAGAAGTGTATTTCTCTTTCATCTACTGAAGCTGAGTATGTGGCAATAGCTGAAGCTAGGAAAGAGATGATATGGCTGGCAGATTATCTTGAGGAATTGGGCAAGAAGCAGAGCGAGAAGATTCTTTACTCAGATAGCCAGAGTGACATACAGTTGGTGAAAAATCCTGTCTATCATTCGAAGACAAAGCACATCAGAAGGCGATACCATTTCACTCGCAGGGCTGTGGAGGATGGTGATATGTGCTTGGAGAAGATAGAGGGTGCAAAGAACCTGGCAGACATGTTGATGAAATGTGTTGATGTTGGGAAACTGAGGTTATGTAAAACCTCGGTTGGTCTTTTGTAGTTGTTGCTACAGATGTTGCGGTGCGGTAAAGATGTTGATGATGAAGAGATTTTTTTTGAGAATGTATTTTTTGGATGACTGAGTCAGTCTCCAAGTGGGAGAATTGTTAGGTAGTGGAGCCTGATTAATTTTAGGTTTTCCTATTTATTCTCTATTTTAGGTTTTCCTATTTGTTCTCTATTTTAGGTTTTCCTATTTATTCTTTGTAACCAAAAATAGTCTGATTATTAATATAAATATACCTCACCGCCGTGGAGTTAACTC
This sequence comes from Solanum lycopersicum, assembly GCF_036512215.1. Classification (NCBI taxonomy): domain Eukaryota; kingdom Viridiplantae; phylum Streptophyta; class Magnoliopsida; order Solanales; family Solanaceae; genus Solanum; species Solanum lycopersicum. Next base: position 26,623,641 of record NC_090803.1, on the reverse strand, counting down.
ACGGGGTTTTACCACGAAATATTGGGTTTTCTCTCTCCCTGTCTAGATTTCTCATCTCTTTCTCTTGAAAGTTCTTTGTGTTCTTCATTCATCTGGTGTGTGTGCGTGAATTCGATCATAACACATATCACTTTGTACTCAAACAAGATAGTGTATTACAAGAGTTATATCTAATTATAAATATTTTTCAAATTGTAAATTGTTATTATATGTGTTTTTGGAAGTGTTTTGAAATCTTAAATATTAATCCATAGCTACATTATGCATCTCATGGAAGTAAAAAAGCTTGCAAAATAATCTCTAATCATAATATAATTATATATTAAATGCAACAAATTTTCTATATATATCACGTAAATAAAAATATGCATATAAATTTTGACTTTCTGTAGCAAATGAATTTTTAGCTAAAATTATATATATTTCATGGCTAAAGATATAAATTTTTAGTTAAAATTCAAAAATACTTGTGGCATATACTTCATGTTATAGCCATGAATTTTTTTAGTCATAACTAAATACAAGTACTATTGCCAAGAGACTAACACAACAAAATAAGCCCCAAATTCTGGGGGTTTTACTGTGGAGGGTAATATCATCTCAATAATTTACATTACATTGTGGAGGTTTGAGTAACCCCTCCAGTTTATTTAGTCAATTTAAGGAGTCGTAACTGCCATAATCGTCAAAATTAAAATTCCCTAAAATAACATACTTGTTATGAATAATATGTACTAAAGTGAATGTCTAATCATGTGGAGTCCTAGTAGGATTAGGAATCCTACTTGGTGACCAAGTAAGGTTTTCTCTATAAATAAAGGGTTTTCTTTCATTGTAAATAAGATTTGTGAAAGATCTATGAATCCTGAATATACTTCAAGAGAAATAAGAAGTCTTTTATCTTCTCCCTGCTTTCTTCTTCTTCTAATAAATTTATATAGTTTCATAACATGTTATCAGCACGATTGTTCTTCTTATAGAATTATGAAGAAAGACGGGAAAAGTGCAAAAGAGATCTTGCATTATGCAATAAGGTTCTTATATCATCAAGGTATGATTTATCTTTATGTTAAAATTATTTAAGTAACAGATCTGGAGGTACCATCTAAAGTAAGTATTTAAAGAGACTTGTCGACTTTCTATACGTTTAATTTTAACCGACTGGAAGAGAATTCCTTAATTTATTTTAGTAATTAAATAAACACAATTTAGTGAAAGATATGTTTTCAACCTTTATATGAGGTATGCGATCTATTAAACTATATCTATTAACTGCTAATGTTGATTATAAGAAATCATTAGTCTCAATTTTGTGTGTAATTATAATATATAATCATATTAATAATCATCAAAGTGATAAAATTTTAATTATTTTCAAAGGCTTGAGGTTGGGCCGCATTGTGGGTAAGACAATGAATTTAAGTTATATCACACCAAGAGAATAAGACGATGGATCTACGTCCAATCGCACCACGAGGGTAAGACACCAGAAGTGTTGATGCTTTGTGATGAAAGATGTTATATTCAAGTCCCTCATTGATTTATGGCATAAGACGTTGGGTTTGAGTTTCAATGCACCATATTGATGATATTATGATGACTAAGGGAAATAATGAGTTTTTTCATAAAATTAGTCATGAAATATATCTCGTTGAAGTAGATCCATTCCCCAAAGTGAAAATAACAGTGCATAAATGATGCACATGAGTATGGAATGAGATACTAAGTTATCAAAATTTGATGTACTTAGATGATTGTGTTTCATTCATGAAGAATGAAAGCCTTTGATAAATGGTAAGAATACATATTCATTCTTTAGAGTTAATGAGGTGATAAGCCACCATGCTAGACGTGAAAAAAATAGCAACCTTTCTTCAATGATGTGGTATCACCAAGAATGTCTATCTCTAAGAAGACATTTATTATAGAAAAATTTCATGTTTTATCTTCAAGATTGTATTGGACAAGAATTAGTACAATTGAGGCACATTCTATGGCAAATAAGAAATTTACTAATTCCAATACTTTCTTAATTTGATACGTTTTTCTAGGACAATGTTAGCCTATAAAATTTAGACGAATTATGAAAAATTAAAATAAACATCCATTGAAGAACCTGAAAATTCTTTTAAATGGTGAGTTTTCTTGTAATGATTGTTATCAAGACAAGCTAATTGTGACACAATCATAAACGAAAGTTGAGATTGAATTCTCTGCGTTCTAGGAACGTATCAAATATTTGTGGACCTAGTCATCCACTTAGAGGATTGTTTAGACTTAATGGTCCTAATAAATTTTTCTTCTATATGGTCTCATGTGTGCCAATTATTATCTCGTAACTTGATTTTTGAAAAAATGTTGGCACAAATAATATGTTACATGCACAATTTTCTTCAGATTAGTTCATTCAATGATGGGATCACGACTCACCTAAAGGGTAAAGTAATTGAGAAGAAATAAATCTGAAAATTACTCTTGAAGTAATAAAGTTAATTTTACTCATATAATAGTAAATCAAAAATTTACTAAAGCAAAAGGCACATGACGTAGTAAACTTGGAGTTTACGAGTACTGATAATTTTATTAGTTGGCATGAATAATTTGGTTATCCCAAAGACGTGCATACTGAGTAATGGACATACATTGAAAAACTAGAAGATTCCTCAAAAAAAAATTACGTTGCTTGTTCTCGTGATAAAGTTGATTGGATCAACTAAAGTTGGGACTAAATCCCTAAATCCTGAAAAGTATGAAAGGTGAATATGGACCCGTTCAGCTATCATGTGATATGATAAAAAGATGCATTTATAAGATAATTACGTGTACGTTTGTTGTCAACATGTAGTTTGACTTTCACAAAATTGTTTGTGCAAAAATAATTGAGATAAGAGCACAATTTCATAATATGAAATCAAGATAATTCACCTTGATAATATTGATAAATATATAAGATGATGTGACCTTAAATGTCACATTTAGTGAATCATTGCTTATGAAAATAAAGTATAATGTGTTGATTTGAAATATGATATTACATACAAACGTAATTGTATGAATCAAACCAATAAGTGATGATTAATTTTTCTGTTAATTGGTTTATGGTCAAGGACCAAATAGTGTTCATCTTATAATTTTGATTTACAATATTTGATTGATGAATATACTTTGATATGTGGTATATAAATACATCAATAAACTATGATGCACAAAGATAAATTTTCCAAAAGATTGAGATATATGTTAGTTTGTCTAACTTTAAGGAGATTAGAAGCAACACAAAAGTTGTAAAAACTCCTATTGAATGTACAATAGAGTCTATGACATGCATGAAGCATGATAGACTAATCAATTCTAAATAAAATAATCTTTGAATAAGGGAGAGGATCAAAGGATCAAAATGATCATAATAAGAAGATAATGTGCTCTTGGGGAGCCTACGACATAACACTTTGTGAAACCTTATGAGAGGGGTAGCTACCTAAAATTAATGAAGTGATGAGATCTCAATAAGTTTGTCATATTGTGAATCAATGCAAAATCGTATATCGTTGACGATATTTTTATTATAATAGCACGCAATATTGTAAAAGATTATGAGTATATGAATTCTACATCTATTAAAGCATGCTTGTATAAAAATAATTATCAAGTGAAAAGTGGAATGATGCATCTTGGTAAGCTTAAAGCTTATTTGACTTGCAATCTAGGCACTAGAAGATATCATACATTTAATATTAAATGTTTTTACTTGACAAAATTGATATGAAAATATCGAATGGGTTCAAAATCTAAAGCATATACAAGTTTTTGGAAGACTTGTTTATCATCCACATAAGGATTAAATAAATTCAAAATACATAGAGCATATACAAGTATTATTATGCAAGTTGATGACTAGAATTGAAACTCTTGGCAATAGATTATTTGTTTAAAGAAGTTAATGTAAGGAACTTGCAGAAATCTTTGACCCTGAAGGGAAGATTTGTAAAAGCGTATAGAAGAAAACATATTTCGTACAGGTTTTTCTACATTCATCAGCTCCCAAGAATGGTGACATCAACATGGAAGAGGTCTATTCAAGTAATATTATTGTTGATTTATCCACCAAGTCTCTACCAACTACAATTTTCAAAAAGATGGCGCACAAGCTTGGAAAACAAAGATTCTAGTCTATGAATTGATGTTGTCATTAGGGGGAGTTAATACGCGATGTACTCTTTTTTCCTCACAAGGTTTTGTCCCACTAGGTTTTCCGTGTATGTTTTTTAATAAGGCATCCATAATGCATATGGTTAGACATGTGTACTCTTTTTCCTTCACTTGATTTTTTTTACTATTGGGTTTTATCTAGTAAGGTTTTAACGAGGTACATAATCTACCGACATTCAAGGGGGAGTGTTATAAACAATTTGTATTCCTAGTAGGATATGGTTAAGATTCCTACTTTGGGACCAAGTAAGGTTTTCTCTATAAATAAATGGTTTTCCTTCATTGTAAATAAGATTTGTGAAAGATCTATGAAACCTGAATATACTTCAAGAGAAATAAGAAGTCTTTTCTCTTCTCCCTACTTTCTTCTTCTTCTAAATGTATATAGTTTCATAACAATAGTAACTTATTCTATATGTCATTTGCCCCGACTTTTTAGTTATTTCCCTTAATTTTTTCCCCAAATATCCTCCTCATTCTTTCCCTTCTCTAACAAAGCAACACTGCCAGTCCGGCGCTATGCTTTCAATTTCGCGGTAAGATCCGGCGGTGTTGAAAAATGTGGCGCTATTATTGGTGGCGCAACTCATTGGAAAGAATTGTTTTCATGTCGGAGAACTTGAATAGTTTGCTTTACTGTTGAAGTGGAGATGGAGAAGAGGCTGCAATTGGACGATTTTGATTTCTCTGAGTTACAATTTCCTGCTTTAAGATAGGATTATATTTCTCACAGGTTATAGTCTTGCGCGTTTTTTGATTTGCTTTTCAAATTGTAATTAAACATTCATCTTTTATGTTGATTCAAAAATTGTGTTACGTAGTTAGATTTGTACTTTTACCTTACAAGTACTAATGAAATTAAGATTCGTTCATCCTTCCACCACCGTAGCTTCTCTTTCCTGCTTCAAGGAAACATTTGAGCCCTTCGTTTGTCAAATATTTGAAGTTTATCTTTTAAGCGTACTTTGTGTTAGCCCTTAATATGCATTACTTTCAATTTGCGTTGGTGACATTATTTTTCAAATAATATATCTATCTTTATAAATGTTGTGTTTGCAATTGATAGGTTTCATTGTGAAGTATAACAGATATGGAAAAAAATAAAGAATGAAGCCCTAAAGTTTTATAATCTTAGGGTTCTTATTGTCTTGTTTCCAAGTGATTATAATGTTATTGTATCATTTATAATTGCTTTGATTTAGTAATTTAGAGATTTTGTTTGCTTCCAAGTGATTATTTTGATAATGTATTAGCTCAACTCTTGTCAAAACTATAATGGTCAAGAAAAGATGGTGAGACATCTGATTGTTAAAAATGTACGACTTCCTTGTCTTTTTTGCGTACGCAAAGGAAAAGCCAAGTAGAAAACATCAACAAATCTTGCTGGGAATAGACATTGATAAAAGCAACCTGAGACTCCAGGAGCAGAATACGAAAGGTGGCTATTGGAAGCAAAGCATTTCTCCATGCCATTATTAGCCAACAGTGGCAACAACTAAAACAGTGTGTTGTTGAAAGGTTGTTTCGTATTGCTTCCTCATGTGTTCGACAATCACGTCGATTATGTAAATGCTACTGTCATTTGTGTATTAAATAGCATATAAAGGTGAGCACATTGTTCAATTTTCTTTTCCTTTTTATGTTCATGTAAATTCTTACGCCTCCTACCTACTCGAAAGTGTTTAACTAGTGCTGTACTTTCTTGCAGAAAGGTAGGTTACAAGAGAAGCTGCATTTAGGACTATTTTTTGGTTTGTGTAAGTCACTAAAGTATGCAAAACATGTCATGTTATGAGAACATTAACAGTTTTAGTAGTTATCATGTTAATTACATCTCGTTTCAATCCCAAACATGAAATAATAGGCTATGTGAATCCTTATTTCTTCATTTAAGTTCATATTAACAATGTTTTATTACTCATAATTTTTACATTCTCTGTTGTTGTTCTATGAGGAGAAGCGATAGATAAGTACATAATCAAGTAAGTTACATGCTTTAACAATTTACAAAGCAGTAATAAATTTTCTGTGTTACCTAAGGAGTTTTTTGTGGTTTAGTGAAGTTCATATATTCTACAACCCGCTAGATTTCTAAGCTAATATGAAATTTCTATCTGAGGCCAAGATTAATATAGTTAGCCTCCATTCTGTTGCCAAATTTTAAATTCCTCTCTGACTGTGACATTTTAGTATCAACAGCCTTTCAGAAGCTACTTTTAAGTTGTTTTCTTTTGCTTGTTGTTATTGTTTTCTTTTCTTTTTTTGTCTAATGCAGGCTATGTTACGTAATGATGCCAATCCACAGCTTTCTTGTGCAATTGATACTTGGAGTCTAGGTTGTACTGTTTAAATGTTTACTGGACAATCCTCTTGAAGTTGATTAGACGGGCTAAGCCGCGTTAACAAACTTTGAGCCTATTAGTTTGTCACATAGTAGTATCATATCCAAAGAAGCTATATTCCTCGGAATCTCCAAAAATGCTAATGCACTATATTTGAAGGATTCGAAATTCAACCCCGCACTATTTTTGAAGAGTCCGAAAATTATAGCTGAGAATGAACAAGCAAAAAAATCATGGCCAATATTTTTTTTTTTGATTCCAAATTTGATGTATAAACAATCGTGTATTTCATTTTTTAGGTGAAAGCAATTATCACCTGTACTAGAAACGTCATTTCCGGAAGGAAAGATTTTTATCCGTTGCTATTTTCAGAGGAAATATGCAGATAGTCCTACATTTTTTATGCTTCTTGAGCATCCTTTCTTAAGTAATACTAATTTGCGTGAACATAGTGCTACTGTTTCAGGTTCCTCAGAAGATTTTTTGCGGATGAAATGAGAACTGTGGGTTTTAACATATCGAACAAGAATGTACTTTTAAGAAAGTGTATTTTTTAATGTGTAGCCTTCCCTACTCAACTGACTCTGTGGCACAGGTAAACATTCCAATGTCCGTAAAGTTACAGTGGAGTGACAGTCGGAGCATGTGGTCTTATTAGTTTAGAGCCAACAGAGGTAAACAGTTGTGGAATGTTAGTTAAGATTATTACTACTGCTCCGTTGCTAGTTTTTTTCCTTTTATGATTGTAGATGATTTTTGTTTTTTCATTGATATATATTATTTTATGAGATCTGTACGTTGTTTGATTTACATAATTTAAAACAAATGAATATATGATATACTAATATTATATGAAATGCATAATAATGAGGTTTATGGGCTAATTTTGTTTGTTTCTATGTGAATGTACCACCAAATGATGATTTTTAGCATAAGAGTCATATTTAGTACATGTGTTTCACATATATTGATGATTTTAGGTTCGGGACATTGAGGAAGTTCCTGGTCATTGAAGCAGAAGACTTGGCTCTTTCCTAAGTTGATTGGTGAGTCCTCATGAGTTCCGAGGATATAAACACTTGTCAAGCCTTATTGGTTTTGTCTATGTTTTGAGATAATTATTCCATTCTGATATTGAGACTTCATTGTATCCTATATGAGCATATTGTAATAGACTAAGGAATATGCCCAAACTATTATGATTCATTCTTTAGATGGTTAAATTTGAGACGAACTATTAGTGATTGTTGTTGTTAAATGTTAAGGTAGAAGCCTATGTATGCTTGCTATGTAGAGGTCTATGTAAACCTCATTATGTATAGATGTAATGTTTTAAATTTATCTGTGTTTTGACCTGTGATATGTAATGACGAATGCTAAGAGGCTTGTCTTAGTCCTCTTCGAGGAAGTCGATGCCGATAACGACGAGGGTGTACTTTGGGTTGTTACAAACTTGGTATTAGATCATTAGGTTAAAGTATATATTAGGATTGATTTCTCACTAATCCACGTCTATGTTAGGTCTTATTCGTAATTGTGAAGAGCGCCACACTTGTGAATGAGAGACTATGTGATTCTCATGAACTTTCACTATCTTGTTATTCCTTAGTCATGCCTTAGAGTCCTATCTCTATTTAGTCCTTTCTTGTAATCCTTTTATTGTGCTTATAGGCAATGAATTCAAGGAGGAACAATGCTCGAAAGTTCGGAGAGGAGAATTTGAATGAGGTGGTTCCCCCTCAAGCTCCTCAAAACCCTCACATTCCTATTGAAAAAGGGGCTATGTGTAACGTTGACATAGAATCGACCATACATAACTTGATTCAAATGTTGGCTACCTAAATTTCTAGGGATGCAAGAGTGCAAGTGAATCCCAATGCTAACACTACCACTTCAAGGATTAGGGATATTACAAGGATGAATCCCCCTACTTTCTTTGGTTCTAAGATGGAAGAGGACCCACAAGGGTTCATTGATGAAGTGTTCAAAATTCTTGATGCTATGGGTGTTTCTTATCAAGAATAGGCAGATCTAGCCGCATACCAACTCGAAGACTTAGATCGAGTTTGGTATGACCAATTGAAGAATGAGAGGCCGATTATAAAAGGCCAGATTACTTGGGGAGCTCTCAAAACTGCTTTTCTTGGTAGGTTCTTTCTCTTGGAACTAAGGGAAAGGAAAATTCAGGAATTCATCAACCTTGATCAAGGGGATATGAGCATTAAGGATTATAGCCTCAAGTTCACTCAACTATCCAAATATGCTCCGACTATAGTTGCGGATTCTAGTGCTAAGATGAACAAATTTGTTAATGGGATATCCGATCTGGTTGTTAATGAGTGTAGGTCGTCTATGTTGATTCCTAGAATGGACATCTCTCGCCTCATGGTTCATGTAGAACAAATTGAGGATCAAAAGCTTAAGCAAGTTGGTAGGGAGTTGAAGAAGGTAAGAACCGAAGATGGGAATTCTTCCAAGGCTAAGTTTGAGGTACAGGACAAACCAAGGTTCAGAAGGAGGTTTTCCAACCAAAGACCTTCTAATGCACCAAGGGTAAGGTGCCTACTCCAAAGCCCCAAGAGGGGAAAGGTGGAAGATCTTATGTTGAGAAGTTTCTTTGTGCAAAATGTGATTCGATAAATGATGGTAAGTTGCTAGTTGGCACGGGTAATTGCTATGGTTGTGGAAAGAGTAGTTACATGAAGAGATATTTCCCTATGATAAAGTCTCAAGTAAGGAAAAATTCTCAAGATCAAGCAAGTGCCCCAAATCTAGATGCTCTAAAGAAGAACCGTTTCTATGCTCTCCAATCCCAAAGTGATCAAGAGAGCTCAGTGGACGTGGTCACTGTTATGTTAAAATTATTTTCCTTTGAAGTATACGCTTTGTTGGATCCAGGACCTACATCGTCATTTGTGACCCTTCTTGTAGCAATGAAGTTTGATATACTACCCGACATATTAGACGAACCTTTTTTGATTTCTACCCCGGTGGGTGCTTCCATGGTGGTTGATAGAGTCTATAAAGGTTGTCCTATTTCCTTGCCCAATAGAGTTGCATTTGTTGACTTGATAGAACTTCATATGCTAAATATTGATGTCATATTTGGAATGAATCGGTTGCATGCTTGCTTTGCTTCTATTGATTGTAGGACAAGGGTAGTCAAAATTCCGTTTCCAAATGAACCCGTTTTTCAATGGAAGGGAGGGAACTCAAATCCTAAGGGTAATATCATTTCATGTCTAAAATCTTGCAAGGTGATTGCAAAGGGAAGTATTTACCATATAGTGAGAGGTAGAGATTTTGAATCCGAGGTCCCTCCAATAGAGTCGGTACCCGTAGTTAGGGAATTTCCAGAGATCTTTCCCGATGATCTTCCTGGAATTTCTCTCGAACGGGAGATTGATTTCAACATAGACTTATTGTCGAATACGCAACCTATTTCAATCCCTCCTTATCGAATGTCCCTGGCCTAATTTAAGGAGCTAAATGCTCATCTCAAAGAATTGTTAGATAAGGGCTTTATTCAATCGAGCATATCTCCATAGGGTGCTCCAGTATTGATTGTAAAGAAGAAGGATGGGTCGTTGAAAATTTCCATCGACAATCATAAATTAAACAAAGTTACTATAAACAATAAGTACCCACTTCCTGGGATTCACGACTTCTTTGATCAACTCCAAGGAGCGAGTTACTTTTTGAAAATCAACTTGACATCGGGTTATGATCAAATTAGGGTTAGAGAAGATGATGTTCCAAAAATGGCATTCCAAACAAGATATGGTCATTTTGAATTCCTAATGATGTCATTTGGTATAACTAATGCCCCGACGGCTTTCATGGACCTCATGAATTGAGTTTTCAGAAAGTATCTTGATTTGTCTGTGATTATACTTATTGATGATATTTTGATGTTCTCAAGGAGTGAGGATGATCATATGGATCATTTGAGAATAGTTTTGCAAGTTCTCAAAAATAATCAACTTTTTGCTAAATTTAGTAAATGTTAATTTTAGTTGAGATCGGTAGCTTTACTTTGTCACATTGTCTCTAGTGAAGGTCGAGGTCAATTCGAGGAAAACATAAATGGTCAAAAAGTTGGCCTAGACCTTGAGTCCTACCGACATTAAAGGTTTTCTAGGGTTGGTCGGTTAATATAAGAGGTTTGCTGAGGGATTTTCGTCTATCGTATCTCCATTAACGGCCTTAACCCAAAAGAAGTCCAAGTTCAAATGGTCGGAATCTTGTTAGAATAGCTTCCAATTATTGAAATATAGACTCACCTATGCTCTGGTATTGACCTTAGTAGAGGGTAGCGATGGGTTTAAGGTTTATTTTGATGCCTCCCGAGTGGTTCTAGGATGTTTGATAATGCAACATCGCAAAATAATGGCGTGTGATTCTAGACAACTCAAGACACATAAAAAGAATTATCCAAGACACGACCTTGAGCTTGCGGCTGTTGTATTTGCTCTAAAAATTTGGAGACACTATCTTTATGGGGTGCATATTGACGTGTTCATGGATCATAAGAGACTAGAATATGTATTTACCCAAAGAGACTTGAATTTACACCAAAGAAGATGGTTAGAGCTTCTAAAAGACTATGATATGAGTGTCCTTTACCATCCCGGAAAAGCTAATGTGGTGGCGGATGCTTTGAGTTGAGTGTCAATGGGTATTGTGGCTCATATGATTGATGAGAAGAAAGAATTAGTGAAGGATATTCATCAGTTGGCACGGTTGGGTGTCCAATTAGAAGAATCTTCAAAGGGTTGTTTTATGGTTTGTCACAACTCCAAGTAATCTCTAGAGGTGGATGTGAAAGCTAAGCAACGTCTTGATACCCAATTGATGGAGTTGAAGGAGTCTGTCCTAATCATTCTCCCAAGGGGAAGATGGGGTACTTAGGTACCAAGAAAGGTTATGTGTTATGGATGTGGATGGTTTAGGGGATAGGATCATGGAAGAGTCTCATGCCGCCCGATATTCCTTTCACTCGGGGCCACCAAGATGTATGATTATTTGTGTAACATTTATTGGTGGAATGGAATGAAAAGAGGGATAGAAAAATTTTGTGGCTAGATGCTCGAATTACCAACAAGTCAAAGCCGAGCATCAAGGGCTGAGAGGTCTTACCCAAAATACTGACATTCCCACTTGGAAGTAGGAAATATGTCAACATGGACTTCTTGGTAGGCTTACCTCGTACCCGTTGACAACATGAGTCAATATGGGTCATAGTGGATTGATTGACCAAGTCACCCAGTTCCTTCCCGTAAGGGTTTCTTACTCGGCAGAAGAATATGCTAAATTTTATGTTAAGGAAATTGTGAAGTTGCATGGAGTCCCCTTGTCTATCATTTAAGATAGGGGAGCTCAATTCACTTCACATTTTGGGAAATCTTTCCAAGATGTAATTTGTATGCAAATAAAGCTTAACCCCACTTTCCACCCTCAAACGGATGGACAAACGAAGCACACTATTAAAAATCTAGAATATTTGTTGAGTTCTTGCGTGATTGATTTCAAGGACAAATGGGATGATCACCTAACAGTAATCGAGTTTTCCTACAACAATAGCTACCATGCAGGAATAGGTATGGCACCTTTTGAAGCGTTTTATGGTAGAAGGTGTTGGTCCCCGATTGGATAGTTTGAAATGGGTGAGCTTTCTCTTCTTGATCACGAGTTATTGTATGAAACCATGTGTCAAACCACGAGCTACCCCCGAGGCGCGGACACAAAACCTAGGACCACAAGTTATCCCAAGCTAACACTGCTGGAATACCCATATGCTAAAACTGATATATATATATATATATGAAAACTGATTAGTTTAACATAATAAAGTTACTAACTCAGCACTAAGCAGAAACTAACTATGACTGAAATACGCCTCTAAACTAGACTACAAATAGTGGGACAAGCCCCATCTAAATCTAGCAAAAAATGAAAATAAATAACTAAAGACTGAAATGAAATTCAAAACTGGTGTCCTCGGAGAATGAGGACTCACCACTGAATCTACTGAACTGGAGATCGGAAATCTATCTATGCCTGACCTGGATACTAAGAACCTGAACCTACATCACGAGAAGATGTAGCACCCGTATGCGTCAGTACTTAAAAGGTACTAAGTATGTAGGATTGATTAAAGCTGAAATAAAACATAATTGAACAAGCATAAAAGCAAGTAAAATAATTTGAATATGATATACTGAATTTCTGAGCTAACTGAATGCAATGAACAATTTATAACATACTGAATTTAATAATGAATATACTGAAAATGGTCAATGCAGAGAGTCAGACTGAACTGTGGGAGATACTAATAACCAATAATAAAACTACATGAGCTAAATGTGGAGTCCGATGTATACGCCTCATCAAGAGGACCCTATATACCCTACCAAAGGTATAAAGGCATGCTGACGTGATCATTAAACTGATTGCCCAAAGAGGGGATTTACAACCTACATGGCTAGTAGTTCAAGGGCTATTGGGCACGCTAAACAGTAGGCCAACTCGATATTATGTTACTCCCAATGAATTCTATAAATTAACTTATTATATATGAGTTTTTGTAAATACTGGATAGCTCAAAACTAAACATGCAAAATGAGAATGCAACAATTAATATGGTAATTAGGCATTTATAACTGAGGCATATATATGTGATGTGCCTGAAATATTTGACCTAGCATGTGTAATTTAAGAACTAAAGGAATACAAAGCTAGGTTTCTAAAACTCATGCGATAATCTGAGTAATAACATGGTAATCTGATTTGGAACATATATTTAAAAAATTCATTAAGTTCTATCAAAGTTCTAGAAACCCTAGGTTTAATCATTACAAGAGAATCCTGAATCTGCTTGAAAACTAGGGATCCAATTGGAGAAAGGAACCCACTAGTGAAATCCCACATGCCTGGTGATAAAATCCACAGAAAAATACTTAAGTTTCAGGGCTGGAAACATTGGAGCTTGTTCCGTTCTTGAACTAGGGTTCTTAAACTTTTTCTCTTCTCTTGCTTCTAATTTTCTAAAACTTTCGATTTAATGATTTGGCTTAGATATGTTTTAGTTATGTTTCTTGGCTTAAACTTACTAAATATGATGATTTAGGGTCAAAACAACGTAACATAGGATTTAAATGGAGTGGAAAAGGTCAAAAAGACCCCTGCGAAAGTTGTTATTGAACCAAACGACGGCCACGACTGACGGTCCGTCGTTTGAGCGACGCCCCATCGTTGGGCCCGTCGACTAGGCCTGTTCGAAAGACCTTTACTAAAATGGGCATAACATTTTACTCTAATGTTTGATTTTATGAAGGTTGGTGGCTATGGAAAGATAATTGAATTATCTATTTGTGGGTAGCTCTTCGGACAACTAATTCATTTTGTGCTAAGAGTTAGGACCATTTGAAGTTGAACTAACAACATTCCCCGTTAATTGTCTGCAAATTTCCACCTACTGTCAGACCTATGGACCGTGCTGGTCATCCGTAGCTCTTGTCAGAGAGTGGGTGAAGGGAGTGTCAATCAATGGTCATGGAATACGGACCGTCATTTGACCTATGGACCGTCGGTCCGTCCGTCTATCAAGAGTTAGCCAATTTTTTCTCTACTGAGTTTTTGGGAGTTTCTGATCCCATCTATTGTTATGCAAGACAGATCGTCATCTGTCCTATGGACCGTCAATGCCACCGTTGGTTGCACCTGCAGATTTTCTGAAAAACACTGATTTTTTGTCAATTTTGGCTATGGGGCGTTACAATATCTTCCCCTTGGGAACATTCGTACTCGAATGAAGACTAAACTAGATGAAATAGAGGGAGAGAGTTGTGAACCCGCTACCTACTCAAATGAAGACTAAACTAGTTGTATTAGATGGAGAGAGCTGTAAACCCCAGTACTAATTATTGAGTACTAAGTTCTGACTGAGTTGTGTTCCGAGTACATGAAATTACGTTGAAAATGTAAGTAAAAATTGAGGGAACATGATTCTAAGACTTAATTTATGCATGTATGATTGGAAACTAAAGAGGAACTATTACCTGAAGTTGAAGTGGAATCCGAAGGAAAGAGCAGAGGACACTTGGCTTTCATGGCTGCTTCTACTTCCCAAGTAGCTCCCTCTACGGACTGACTTCTCCACAAAACCTTGACTGAAGCGACTTCTTTGTTTTTCAACCTTTTGATATGACGGTCAAAAATCTCAACTGGTACATCCTCATAAGAAAGACTATCTTTCACCGCCACACTCTCCAATGGCACTATAGAGGTTGGATCACCCACACACTTCTTCAAGAGTGAGATGTGGAAGACCAGATGGAGTGCTGCTAATTCTGCTGGTAACTCTAACTCATATGCCACCTTGCCAATCTTTTTCAAGATCTTGTAAGGTACTATATATCTAGGAATGATCTTCCCTTTATTTCCAAATCTCATCACCCCTTTCATAGGTGAGACTTTTAGAAAAACCCAATCATCGACTTGGAACTCTAGTTCCCTTCTCCTTATATTTGCATAAGATTTATGATGACTATGGGTTGTCATAAGTCTGTCTCTAATTAGTTGCACTTTCTCCATAGCATAAAGGATTGAATCTGGACCTAACAAAGTTGCTTCACCTACTTCAAACCAACCAACAGGAGATCTACATCTACGCCCTTATAGAGCCTAAGAAGGGACCATCTGAATGCTGGAATGGTAGCTATTATTGTAGGCAAATTAAATAAGAGGAAGGTGATAATCCCAAATACGTTTGAAATCGATCACACAAGTTCTCAACATATCCTCTATGTGCTGAATGGTATGCTCTGCCTGCCCTCCATCTGTGGATAAAATGTTGTACTAAGGTTAACTTGAGTACCAAGACCTTTCTAAAATTACTTCCATAAATGAGAGGTAAACTGAGGACCTCTATCGGATATGATAAACAAAGGAACTCCATGCAACCTCACAATTTCATTAATGTAGAGCTTGGCATAGTCCTCCGCCGAATCTGTAGTCATTATCGCCAAAAAGCGAGAGGACGTAGTCATCTAATCAACTATCAGCCAAATGGAGTCATGATGTCTTCGAGTGCGCGGTAACCCTGTGATGAAATCCATATTGATCACTTTCTACTTCCAAGTAGGAATGTCGATCTCTTGAGTCATACCTCCTGGTTTATGATGTTCTACCTTGACTTGTTGGTGATTGGGGCACTTACTCACAAAATCTGCTATATCCTTCTTGATGCCATTCCATCAATAGACTTCCCGCTGATGGCGATACATCTTAGTGGCACCTGGATGAATAGAATACCTAGAGTTATAGGCTTCTGCAAGAATATGTGTCTCAACTCACCCACATCAGGAACACACAATCTAACTTGGTAGCGAAGTACACCATCTCCCCCTTGGTAGAAAATCTCCACTCTATGACTATAGACTGCAACCTTAAGTTCAAGCAAGATTGGATCACTGTCTTGCTTTTCCTTAACCTCCACTACCAAAGACGATTCTTTCGGATTCTGAACCATTACAGTGTTGTCAGATATGCTCATAAGGATAACTCCCAAGCGAGCAAGCCTGTGAACATCCTTCACTAGCTCCTTCCTTTCTTCCTCAACATGGGCTACACTACCCATACCTAATCTACTGAGAGCATCTGCTACTAAATTTGCCTCACCCGGATGATAATGCACACTCATATCATAATCCTTAAGGAATTCAAGTCATCTCCTATGCGAAGATTAAACTCTTTCTGGGTGAACACATACTAAAGGCTCTTATGGTCAGTGAACACATCTACATCAACACCATACACGTAGTGTCTCCACATATTGAGTGCAATAACCACTGCTGCAAGCTCGAGGTCATGAGTTTGATAGTTCTTCTCATGAACCTTAAGTTGTCTAGAGGCATAAGTTATCACCTTACCTCGCTGCATCAACACAAAACCTAGGACAACTCTTGAATCATCACAATAGATCACATAACGATCTGAACCCTCTGGTAGAGTCAAGATTGGATCTGTAGTTAATCGTGTTTTTAGTTATGTAAAGCTTTCTCTCACAATCATTTGACCATTGAAACTTGACCATCTTCTAAGTCAGCCTAGTTAATGGTGAGGCTATGGATGAAAATCCTTCCAGGAACCTTCTATAATAACCCGCTAAACCTAAGAAACTTATGATATTTGCAGCAAAGGTAGATTTGGGCCATTTTTTCACTGCTTCTATCTTCTATGAATCCACTCAAATCCCTTCGCTAGGTAAAATGTGACCAAGGAAAGCAACTGATTGCAACCAAAACTCAAATCTACTAAACTTAGAGAATAACTAGTGATACTTGATAGTCTGTAAAACAATTCTCAAATGACTCGCATGTTCTACCTCATTCCTAGAGTAACTGAGGATATCATCAATGAAGACAATAATGAACAAGTCAAAGTACTGTTTGAACACTTTGTTCATCAAATCCATGAAAGATGCAGAAGCATTAGATAGTCAAAATGACATAACTACACATTTATAATGAGCATACCGAGTTCTGAATGATGTTTTTTGAATGTCACTATCTATGATCTAAGCTGATGATAACCTTATCTGAGGTCTATCTTTCAGAAATGGCTAACACCTAGAAGTTGGTCAAACAAGTCATCAATCCTGGGGATGGGATACTTATTATTGATTGTGACCTTTTTCAATTGTCTATAGTCAATGTACATTCTGAGAGAACCATCTTTTTTTTTGCGAACAACACTGGGGCACCCCATGTTGAAATATTAGGTTTGATAAAGCCCTTACCTAGAAGGTCTTTCACCTGCTCCTTCAATTCCTTAAGCTCTGCTGGAGCCATTATGTATGGAGGAATAGAAATAGGCAGGGTATTTGGAAGGAGATCAATCTCCAAGTCGATTTCTCTTTCGAGAGGGACTCCGGGAAGAACTTCTGGAAACTCACGAACTACTGAAACTAGCTCAAGAGTTGGGGTTTCATGTCTAGAATCCTTAACCCAAACTAGATGATAGATATAACCCTTATATATCATTTTCTAGCCTTAAGGTAAGAAATAAATCTACCCATAGGCGTTAAGATACTACCCTTCCATTCTAAGATTGGTTCATCTGGAAACTGAAAACGAACAATCCTAGTTCAACAATCCGCTGAGGCATCACATGATTGTAACCAATCCATACCTAGAATGACATCAAAGTCTACCATTTCCAACTCTACTAGATTTGCTGAGGTGACTTTCTGACATACTGTGATACAGTAATTTTTGTATACCCGTCTAGCTTTAACTGGGTCACCGGCTGGAGTAGAGACTGAGGAAGGTTCTGAGAGATTTTTTGGACTAACACTGAATTGGACTGCTATACTGAGTTACAAAAGACAAAGTCATCTCTGTTGTCTTTACACTGAGTGAACCATATGTGATTCACATCCTTGAATTTGTAGGATGTCAATCTCACCTATCACTACCAGTTACTGACATCACACAAAATATTTTCTTCAACTCATCAATGAACTTCTGTGGGTCCTTACAAACTTGCGACCCTAAAAACTTAGGCAGATTCATCCTAACAAAATCACAAACTCTAGTTGCCACTAATCGGTCATTTCTATTAATAAGAACTAGAACCTGCTGATTGTTCTTGTTGGTCATACTCTAAGCAAACAACTGAATTGGCTTTGTGAAAATCTGCATTTGAACTTCCTTATCTGGTACAAGAGGAATTGCGTTAGCATTTCGTGCATTAGCATTCCATGTCTAAGCTCTACAAGAAGGCATGATCTTAAGTGCATAACGTCAAGTTAGAATGGAATTTGGTCATACCTTATACACGACAAAAGTAACAAGAAAGTCATGTATTTTCCTAAAACACTTCATAGCCTCCCTCTCATTAGATGTTGTGCACTTCAGACCCATGAAAATGACTCTACTTAGTGTGGATTTTTTTGATATCTTAGGACTCTTGAATCTAGTGCTCTTCTACCAAGTTTTGTCACTCCCCAAGCTACCCCATAGATGTGGACAAGAAACCTAGGACCATAAGTGATCCAAAGCTAACCATGCTGGCATGATCATGAACATACTAAAGATAACAAAATTATGTGGAAGCTAAAATATATCTTATAATGAAAAGATGGGGAATACCCTTATGCTAAACTGCTATATATGAAAATTGATGAGTTTAATACTATAAAGTTACTAAATCAACACTAAGTTGAAACTTACTATGTCTGAATAAGCCTCTAAACTAGACTAGAAATATTGGGAAAAGCCCCAACTAAATCTAGCAAAAATAAAAACTAAATAACTATAGACTGAAATGAAATTCAAAACTGTTGACCTCAGAGAATGAGGACTCAACAATGAATCTGATGAACTAGAGATCGGAAATTGATTTGTGCATGATCTTTATGCTGAGAACATGAACCTACATTACGAGAAGATATAGCACACGTATGCTTCAGTACTTGAAAGGTACTGAGCATGTAGGATAGTACAACTGAAATAAAATGTAACTGAACAAGCACAAAAGCAAGTAAAATAATCTAAACATGATATACTAAATTTCTTAGCTAACTTAATGCAATGAATAGTTTATAACATGATGAAACTGAATACTAAATGTACTGATAAATGGTCAATTCAGAGAGTCTGACTGAATTGTGGGACATACTAATAACCAATAATAAAATCACATGAGCTAAATATGGAGTCCGATGTATACGCCCTATCGAGATGACCCGATATACCCTACCAACGGTATAAAGGAATGCTGGCGTGATCAGCAAACTTATTGCCCATAGAGGGGACTTAAAACTTACTTGGCTAGTAGTTATGGGACTATTGGGTACGCTAAAATCCTAGTCCAACACGATATTATGCTACACCCAATGAATTCTGTAAGTTAACTTATTATGTACGAGTTTCAGTAAATACTGGATATCTCAAAACTTAACATGCAAACTTAGAATGCAACAATTAATCTGGTAATTATGCATTTATTACTGAGACATGTATATCTAAAGTGTTTGAAATATCTGACCTAGCATGTGTAATTTAAAAACTAAAGAAATACAAAGCTAGGGTTCTGAAATTCATGCGATAATATGAGTAATAACATGAAATCTTATTTGGATCATATATTTAATAAATTCATGAAGTTCTAGCATAGTTCTAGAAACCCTTGGTTTAATCATGACAGGAGAATTAAGAATTTGACTTAAAACTAGGGACCAAATGGGTTAAAGGAACCCACTAGTGAAATCCCACATACCTGGTGATGAAATCACCGAAAAATACTTAAGTTTTGGGGATGGAATTGCTGGAGCTTTGTTGCGTTCTTGAACTAGGGTTCTTGAGCTTTTTCTCTTCTACTGCTTCTAATTTTCTATGTTTTGATTTAATGATTTGACTTAGATATGTTTTAGGCTTAAAATGACTAAAATCTGATGATCTAGGTCAAAACGGCGTAAGTTAGGGTTTAAACTTAGTGGGAAAGGTCAAAAAGACTCTTGGGAAAGTTGTTATCGGACCAAATGATGTCCAGCACTGACGATCTGTCGTCTGACCGACGCCCCATCATTGGGTCCGTCAACTGGTCCTGTTCGACAGTCCTTTACTAAATTGGGCATAACGTTTTAATCGGAGGTCTAATTTTAGAAAGGTTGATGGTTATGGAAGGATATTTCAATTATCTATCCGTGGGTAGGTCATGGGGCCCCTAATTCATTTTGTACTAAGAGTTATGGCCATTTGAAGTTGATCCAAATGCATTTCCCCTTAATTGTCTGCAAATTTTACACCTTCGGTCATACCTACGACCGTAGGTCCACCTATGGACCGTGCTGGTCATCTGTAGCTATTGTCAAAGAGTGGTTGAAGGGAGTCTCAATCGACGATCACAGACTACATACCGTTGTCTGGCCTACAAACCGTCGGTCCGTTTGTTGATCAAGACTTAGACAATCTTTTACCAGCTAAGTTTTTGGTAGTTTCTGACCCCATCGACGGTTTTGGAGGATACACCGTCATCTGTTCTACGGACCTTCGATGCCATCGTTTGTTGCACCTGTAAATTTTTCAGAAAACTGATTTTTGGTCTATTTTTTCTACGGGGTGTTACACCACGGAGAAAGTTTGATTAATAAAAAAGAGATAGGTAGAAAACGACATTTAGTAGGCAAAAGCCTTATACCAACAACAGAAAGAGAGACCTTGAACTCGAAGTAGGAGATTGGGTCTATTTGAAAATTTCATCCATGACAGGGTGATGAGGTTCAGAAAGAATTCGAAGCTTAGTCCTTATTATGTGGGTCCATATGAAATTTTGAATCAAGTTTGCAGTGTTGCCTATGATTTGAGGTTGCCAAATGAGTTGACCATGATTTATCCAATGTTCTAAGTTGATATGAGTGTTTAGGTGATCAGGTTTCCATTCTTCCTCTAGAAGGTTTAGGGGTAAAGGAGGACCTTTGTTATGAACAGGTCCCGATTGAGATCTTGGATCTCCAAGTTAAGAAATTGAGGAATAAGGAGGTTGCCTCCGTAAAATTCCTATGAAAGAAACCACCTTGTAGAGGGTGCAACATGGGAGGCCGATTCCAACATGAAGTTCCGATATCTTCATCTTTTTTGCCTTACTCCTACTCAAGATTAAAGTGAGTAATTCCTTATATGGTTACTATGAAACGTATTAATTTTTTCATGTTTTTCTAAAAATATGTGCATATTATAGTAGAAATTCATGCCTAAGTTTAATACTTTTTTCTTTCCATGTAATATGTTTATTATGTTGGGTTTCACTAGCGTGTGTTATGTGCTATAAGTGCTCATGAAAGAATATAATGATCATGTTTGATGTGGTTTTGATAAGAAATCATCATGTCAACTTTTAATGATCATATTGAGCTCATATTGAAATGGAGAAGGTAGTACCCCCTTAAGTGATACGAAAAGTTGAGCTTTTGTTATGGTATGTGTGGATTAAGTTCCTATTTGTTTATGCTATGGTTTCATGTTTAAGGGAGTTGAAATGTCCTCCTATGAGCTGCGACTTAATACAATTTTGGTTGTTGTTGACTGCGAGTTTTGAGTCCTTTTACTTTTTCCCAATAGAAGGTTTAAGGTGTAATTCAGGGATGAATGTTCCTAAGGGGCGGGGGGATATTGTAATACCCCATAAATTCATGACCTAATAGAGACTAATATGATTACTAATTTAGACCTAAATAAGTATAAAAAACTTTTTTGAGAAGTATTGGAGCCATAGGGTTAAAGAAAAGGCTTAATGTCCGGAAACTAGCGAAATTCAACTAGTTGACGTCCCCATGTTTGGTGAAGGTTTCACAGGGTCAAATGAAGTATAAAACTTGTAGAAAGACTTTTTTTAGGTAGGGTGAAGTATAGAGAGCCTAAATGTCTGAAAATGACACCCCAAGGACCACCGGGAGGGTCCTTGGGGTGGACCCGAAGTTGGGCGAGCAAGCTTCCAAGGCAGCTTGCGCACAGGAAGATTTTTGTAGTTGCTGCGTGTCGCACATCCATCACCGTGAAATCTGAAGTTGGACTCGCGACGCAGGGCTGAGACGGACCCTAATGCCTTGACTCAAAATTTTAAAATAAATTGGGGAATTAGCCTCGCGATGCACATGTACTTTCCAGATATTGTAAAAGTCATATTTTGGGTGTTTTGACTTCTCAAATAAGTCCATTTAAGTGTGGGGTCTTTTGTGTAATTTAATGGGTGACTATATAATGTATTAGGGTCAGATTTAGGTCCATTCTAACACAAAAATCAAGTCACACAAGTTTAAATCAAAAATTGTTCTCTCTCCTAAATTCTCTCTTCCTCCAACACTGCATTGAAGACCAATAGAGCTCCAAGAATAAGATCAATCCTTCATGTTTTTCAACCCAATTTAATGTCTTTCCCATAAATAAGGTATGGTTTCTTTCACTTTTGGTATTCCTTTCCCCAAGAGTTCCTTCAAAAGATGATTTATAGATTCCCAAAACAAAGGTTTTTCTCCTCACATAGGTCTTCTTTCTAAAATGAAATTGTAAGTTATTTGTGATGAATTATGATGAATTAATGTTTTTTAAGTATGACTTGATGGTAAATTTATGAATTCCTATGAGTTTTCCTTTGACCCATGTTTTTCCCCCAAATCTCTTATTTCTTGGATAGATTAAGGTGAATTGTTGAGGGTGATGAAGATGTCCCCTATTTACTTTGATTTTGTTATATTAGTACATCATGAATTGATCTATTTCATATGTTGGTTGTGAGTTCTTGTGTATTGAAGTATGAAGTTCCATGAAAGAAAATGAGGTATGACCTTGATTGTTCTTTGATCTCAGTTATGCAAGGTGAAATATGCTTAGGTGATAATGATGATATAGTCAATTGTATTATGATGGTGTTGGTGACAAGAATCCCTCATCCCTAACCCTAGATCTATGAATTCTCTATGAAGTATGAAAATATGTTATGAAGTGATCATTATATAATTTAATGTAGTTTCTCATGAATTATAATGTTGTGTCTAAAGTGAAAGGATAGTTCTCACTTGTGATCACCTATGAGCTATTATGATAAGATGTTTACTTAAATGTCTAAAAGAGAATAATATGAAATTTTATGATGTTATATGATGATTATTGAAGGGAATAATTTCTTAGCATGGAAAGGGAATGTATATGAGAAGGAGGTCTCACATTTGTAAGTGTGATCTCCCACATGGGTTTCCTCACCTTAGTAAGTCCGGATTCCCTAGTTATGTGTTGTATTATGAGATGGAAATCTCCACGTTAATAAGTCAATATTTCTAGAAACAATCTCCTTAACCCTTAAATATGTGCCCATATAGGACTCTAGCTTAGTGGATCCACCTAGATAGCTATGTACGAATGGTTACACCTCAGGCAAGTGTTAACCCTCTCTTTTCGGTGTGGGGTTAGAACACCGGATTCCATGTAGCTCACATGGTCATGTAGGTTATTGCACTTATCTCCCTAATGTGAAAGTGAATTAATAAGTGAAGTATGTGAACTCTTACTAGGGTTGTCTTGAAGGCTACTACATAGGGTGAGGGAGAGTATGGAACTTCTCTTAGTCATTGCACATGTGGGATCCTAAGGGATGATTCTTGTAGTGCTCCTTTATGATTATGATTGTGATTATGATGATGTTAATAAGCTATTAGTAAATTATTGATGTATAAGCATTTTATGAAGATATGTTATGAGTACGAAGTGGGTTGCTTGATGTGATATTTAGCCTTTGATGGGTTTATGAGGTTCTATCTTTGGCATTGCACAAGTATTGCTTGGTTAATTTACATGTTGGGTTTGCTATTATGTTAAATTGACTTATTATGCTTATTATATAAGCATGTTGAATAAAATTGATAGAAAGCACGATTTTGACAAAATTGTCCTTTTCTTATGTATTGATGATTTTTGAGCATAGGAGCCATACATAGTACATATGTTTCGTACTAACCCATATTTCTCCCTTTTTCCCCAAATATTTTAGGTTTGGGCCATTGAGTAGGTTCATGGTCATTGAAAAAGAAGACTTGCCTCTTTCCTAAATTGATTGGTGAGTCCTCATGAGTTTAGAGGATGGAACTACTTGTCAAGCCTTATTAGTTTTGTATATGTTTTGAGACAATTATTCCATTCTCATGTTGAGACCTCATTGTAGCCTATATGGGCATATTATAATAGATTAAGGGCTATGCCCAAACTATTGTGATTCATTTTTTTGATTGTTAAATGTGAGATGAACTATTAGTCTATGTTGTTGTTAAATGTTAAGTGAGAAGTCTATGTATGCTTCCTATGTAGAGGTCTATGTAAACTTCATTAAGTATATATGTAAAGTTTTAAATTTATCTGCATTTTGACCTATGATATGTGATGACGAATGCTAAGAGGCTTGTCTTAGTTCTCTTTGAGGATGACGATGCTGGTAACGACTAGGGTGTACTTTGGGTCGTTACAGTTGTCCTCTCCGTTGCAATCAAATTTGATTGGCCTCCGCATCAGTTTGACGTTAATAATGCATTTCTTCAAGGGCATTTGTAGGAAGAGGGTTACATGGACCAACCTCGGGGCTTAGAAGACAAGACTTGTCAAACCCATAATTGTCGCTTTTCATAAAGCTATTTATACACTCAAACAAGCTCCTGGAGCATGGTACAATGAACTCAAGAATCATTTGCTCCTGCTAGGCTTCATAAAATTTTACTTTGAAAGCTCCCTGTTTGTTCGTTATCATTCTCATGCCACAGTGTACCTACTGGTATATGTGGATGACATTATTGTTAAAGGCAGAAATACTTTAATTGTTAATCAAGTTATTTCTTCCCTTGCAGCTAGATTTTCTGTTAAAGATGTTAGAACTTCTAACCTACTTTTAGGCATTGAAATCATTAGAAATGTGTATAGTGTTATTATGACTCAGAGTACCTATACACTCGATTTATTGCGTGAGGACAAAATGACAGATTTCAAACCTGCTAAAACTCCAGTCAGTACTACTGAAGTCCTAATGGTCAATAATTGCGGATTATTAACCGATGAAACCAAAGATAGGAGGGAAGCTCCAATATTTATCTTTCACTCATCAAGACATTTGTTTTGCAGTAAGCAATCTATCACAATTTATGCAAACTCCGTTCGAGTTTCACTAGAAAGATTTCAAACGGCTACGAAGGTATCTCCATTGGACTTCTTATTTTAGATTGTGGTTGATGCGCCATAATGATTTCTCCTTAATATGTACTCTGATGAAGATTGGGCTAGAGACGTCAATGGTCGAGCTTCTACTACTGCATACCTTCTGTTTGGTGGCAAAAATCCAGTGAGTTGGATCTCCAGAAAGAAAAGAACTATTGCTCGCTCTTCCACTGAAGAAGAATATCCGGCAGTAGCAAGTTCTCTTGAGGAAACAAATGGGTAACGAATCTTCTCGCAGAACTTCTACTTAAATTTCAAAAAGTCTCAACTATCTACTGTGACAATGTTGGTGCGACATATTTAAGTGCAAATCTTGTTTTTCACAATCGCATGAAACACACTGCGGTGGATTTCCATTTTGTGCGCAATAAGGTTCAGCTCAAGAAAGTTCAAGTTGTCCATATACAATCCGGCAAACCATCTTGCAGATACTCTAACCAAGGCCACTTCCAGATCAGCCTTCGACAGACACATGTTCAAGCTAGGTGTTGTTGCACGCTGCCTATCTTTAGGGGGGCGTATCGACGCATATGTTGCATTGTACAGCTGTTAGAGAATTTACTTACTGTCTATTAGTCATTATTGACTATTGCATTTTACAATTAGTTTAATGTTGCTCTTCTAATTTGACTAGGTCTCTAACAGTGTTTAGACTTGGGATTATCTCCCTATTTTGTGGAGTTAGCTTAGGAAATAGTTAGACCATCATGTATATTTAATTTCCATTCCGGCAATAACAAGGAGGATGTTCTTCTGCAACAAATCTTGTTCCTTTAAGTTATACATAGGCCTTGAATTCCTACCAAACATAGTACTATATAATACCATACAAATACATGGATGATTTCTCCTAACATTTCCTTACAAATGACTCGTAAGTATTTTTTCAGTTTTTTGATGTATCTACAACTTATATAAACTTCGTTCTAATTAAACTTTCTTCTCCTTGTCACTGCCAAACTTATGTGTTACCAAAATATGGTATTCTATTAGTGATGAGATACCAAAGGGTTTCGTACCAAAACCCTAAATTTTCATCAGATTAATTTCGATGCTTGGCGTAATAGTCAATGCCACAAATAGATCATGGCCTACGCTCCATGCTAGTGAACCACCACCAAAACCACCATTGAACTATATATGCGACGATTCTTAATAAAGTAGAAGACAAAATCACAATGTCTATTACTATCAAAGATAATACTTATATCCATGGAGACCCAACTGTATTATGGGAGCAAGAAGAGGTTCAGATCATCATAACTAAAAAAGGTATACAATATTCCATAATTGAAAGTTTTTCTTACCGCTGCTAAAGCATAGAAAAGATTCGTAGTTCGATCCTTTACGGTGTGAGACTCAACAGTGAATGTTGAGTGATAGACACATCATAATTTGGCTTATCAATATGAAAGGTTACCTTTATGTCATGTAAAAACAACATATTTTTTGAAGGCTAAAGACCAAAGTAATATCATATGTGACCGCTAAAGTGGGAACCCTAGTTCAACCCGAAGGCGGAAACTACTGCCTTAGAAAGGATCTCTATTTAATCTCTATTTACAGCTTGCCATACTTTGAGAATTTACTTATTGTTGGTTAGAACTAGAAGAGATTCGTAAAATTAGTCCTTTACGGTGTGAGATTCTAGGCGGAGTATAAGGTAGAATACTTGAGTAATAGACACATCCTAATTAGCCACCATTATGAAGATTATGTACATGTCATGTCAAAATAAACTTATTCTTTATGGCTAAGGACAGGTATACTACTATATACACTCTAAAGAGAGTGGGAACCCTAGTTCAAACAAGAGGCAGAAACTTCTACTTCCTTTGTGTGGATATCTTTTCCATCCCTATCACCTAATTTTTTTCCATTAAAGAATTCTTTTTTACAATGGACAAATCTAGACGTAGTTATTTCAAGGTAAAAGTTGAAGTCGACTTATTGAACGAATTTCCTAAATTGATGAATATTGGAGTTACAAAGACATCTTTAGGGAAATCATGTCAACATGCATAAAAATCTTATACGATTACAATATTGAAAAATTTCAAACTTCAACATGGAGGTATAATTTATGTCGAAGGGTTTCAAAAATATAAGCAAGCATACTAGTGGTATTCACAGATGAGTGAATCAGCGCAGGTCGAATATAAAGGATCTGATTCGGTATAAGCAACTTAATAAAAATCAACTCTACCTCAACACAAATAATAAAATCAAGGATGTATGTGTAATACCCCAAAAATTCTAAGTGAAGATTCAAACCATTTTTCATTTACATGTAGGATCATATCGGGTGATTTTTAAATTGTTCATATACGTTTAAAGGAAAATTCTTTAGTGCGGAATGATTTATGATATCAATTATGGTCACTAGAAACTCCTAGCATTAAGTTGAGTTGAATGTTTTCTTATCGATTAAGTTTTGATGTAAGATTTTGTAATGATTAGGAATGTCAGTTTTGTATATTTTTGTAAAAATAATATTTTTATTCCTCTCGATAGTTGCCTCGGATTATATTTGATCAGTTGGTGAACTTAGTTTGTGAACTTAAAACTATTAAATAATTACAGTTACTTAATTGATAGATATTTATTAAATAATTAATTTTTTTAGTTGATAATAACGGATTTAGCCTCAATTTTTTAAAGACCCTATACTGTTTGAGTCATATATATATATATATTAAAATAAGTAGTAGGTTTTTCACTTTAGTACATAAGTTTTTTTAAAAAAATAAAAAAGATAAAAGAGAGGAACAGAAAACCTAACCTCTGTGAGCGACAAACAGAGTCGTCGTGACTTCTCAGATCTGATCTTTGTTAGACTTCTTAGTTTGTGAAGATATATTGTTGTTCAGTAGTAACAATTAGTAGCCAGTCATATTATTGACTTCTTGTATTCGTATAAGACAAAATGTAAGTATAATAATTGGTCTGACTTATATTTGATAATTAGGAAAAGATTTGGGTGAGATATTAGTGTAGGATGATTACTTAAAATAAAATAATGATGAAAATTCATTGAAAAATTGTGTATGGGCAGATAGAATGAGTCTTAGATTTTTTTCATTATGTTCACTAAAAAATTAGGCGTACTGTTTTTGTACATTCGACTTATTGTAGTTATCATATTAAAAACAAAGCTTCATATATTGGAATATGTAATTAAATATCGAGTGGATTATATTATATAAAAGATATTTAAGATTGTAGTGTTTGAAAAAATTATGACTTAATCTTAGATTTGAATTTTGAGAATTATGAGAGTTGAAATATTATTTGGCATTAAGATTAGGAGCGTAATCATAGATTTGGGTGAACTTTTGTGTCTAGCTAGACACATAGTAATATGAGTGTTGTTAGAGTCAAAATCTCATGGTAATTATTAATGTGCATAGATTGCTTTGAGTTGGAAATTCAACGGATGGAGAAGGCTCAAGTCCCGAAGTGAATTCATGATTGATTGAGGCAAGAGAATTTCTAAACTTTTGTTAAGTGTATGGAATGCATGTACTTTCTTGTGGTATATGTTTGGGACCAATGAGATTTGGTGATGGGTTGACATATTCACATTGATTAATTCTAATGATGAAAAAAGGGTAACAAAAGGCAGTGTGATTAATTGTTTATGTTCTATGTTTTGAGAAAGTTTTGAAGTCTTGTTGAATCATATTTGATGTGATATCATGTTTTATTGTTGTGAATTGTGCAACGTTATGAAAATGGTCATCTCCTCATTATTTGTGTGAACATGTCATCTGCATAATTCTGAGACATGGTTGTGACAAATGTTATGTGCATTGACAAAGAATGAGAACATAAAGAGGATATTCCATTTCGAGGGACGTATCATGTGCCGCAATGGATACTATATTTTGAGAGATGTATTTCATGTCTCTATGAATACTATATTTCGAGAGATGTATTGCACGCCGTGATGGTTACTATTATTGAGGGTCGTATCACTCGCCGCGATAGATGCATGAACAAATATGTTCTCCTTAGGCCCCGAGCTGAGAGATAGCGGGTGTGTATCACTAGGTCAAACATGCATCATTATACTTAACATTGCATTCCATGAAATTGCACATAATTATCATTAGTGAACTTGATATTGTGTTTTCCGGATCTAGTTAATGCCTTTTTGTGGAACTTGGGGTTGGTGAATATTGAGCTTCTTGTTGAGGATATGTTATTTGTTAAAGTGTTGTTTTTGAGGATATATATGTAATTTGTCTAAGTGTTGTTTTTGAGTTATGTGTTATGTAAACTGTGAGTTGTTAGGTAGGGCTAAATTTTGATGCAGGTTGTAGTTGTGGAGGTTCGGTTGGGGTGATAGGAGTACCCGTACTTCATCTCCTTAGCTTGTGTTTAGAGGTTTTTTGCTGAGTATCATGTGTTTTGGTATTCACCCCTTGCTTCTACAATTTTTTTAAGTTAGCTGTTTGTCATCTCAGCAGACCTTTTTACTCCTGTTTATGCTTTGCTTCTACTCTAGAAACAATGTTATATGAGACTTATGCTTTCTTTTGACTCAATTTTAATACTTTACAGGTTTGTACACGTGACAATTATATTTTGGGGGTATTTTTAAGTTTATTACAAAATTTTCGTATTTTATTGTAATAGTTGAGTTTTAGGCTGACTTGTCTTGGTGGGATAAGACGAGTGTGATCACGTCTATTTTTGGATCGTATATAAATAGTTACATGACTCATAACTTATCAAATTAAAGGTATTTGAATTTTCTTTCTAACTCCAATTTCACAACTAAATTGCCTGTGGATTTTCTAAATCCGCAATAGTAATTACTAAGAAGGTTTTCTCATCAAATTTTAATCGGCCAAAAAATTTGCAAACAATCAAATAACATGGAAATTTTAGTGTATTATCCCTATGAAAATCCCCAAGTAATTTTTTTTAGGGTGTATCATGGCTTTGTTGAGGATATTTTATTTGAAAACAATAATATAATAAATATAAGCTTTCAAGGATTAATTTTACAACTTCTTTCAATCATGTGACTAATTAGTTAGGACTTCATCCAGTGCAATCATCCAAGTATATTTGTTGAAATTATTTGTGATTTGGTAAAGCGTAAAAAATATCCTTAATTATGTAAAATTGAATAAAAACGTTATTACTTAATATTTCCATTTAAAAGTACATTTATAGTTTAAGAAAGGGGAAGTATAAAGATGATATTCATCCATAAAACCATAACTAGAGACTAGCACATCGTATTCATCCAAATTTCTCTTGTCATGCAAGAGAAATAGGCAATGTCTGCTTAAGATTTTTTTATTGAACAATAGTGAAAAAAATTAGATTAATAATTAATGAGTTGAAATTTATCGTGACCTACTCTTAAATTGTTTTCTTTCTTTTTTTGAAAAAAATTGAGAGTGTGAATTTTATACCTAAGCAATTACTTATTATTTTGAGAAATGCACCCCTCTCTTATATTTATATTCTCTTCATGGTGTTTGTATCATACTTATCTTTTCTTTAAAAAGTTTGTCACATTACACTTCACATGAATAAAATATTTCACTCCTCTAAATTTATTCTCATGATAAAGACGTGTTCAGGAATGAGGTTAAAACATTAACGTTTGTTAATGAATTAATGAAGCTTAAAGTTTTTAATGGTTATCTATGTTTGATAGATTTTACCAAATAGTGTATCTATATGATGAACAATTGATAATGACATATGTGATAGTGAAGTGTAAGTCGCTTCAAATAAAATTTTATAAAAATTCTATTCTCTATATACTCAGGAAGTCACGAGGTGTTCATGACTGAAACGAGCATAACCTAAAGAACCATAATCGGTAAATGGTTAATTGTGGATATATAATTGTCTAGGTATACACAAAAGCTCACAATTCAAAGATATCACATCTATCAATTACCCGAGTATATCTAACATATGTTTACGACAGAGAGTTCAGCGTGAAACCTTATTCAGATGTAATTGATCCTTTCTTGTAGAGTACACACTCATACGTGCATTCATTAAGTTTATAACCATTTCTCATTCATGTGAGCAATTGTTGGGTATATATCTAAAGTTACTGGGAATTGGAGGGAAGATTAAAAGAGGAATTTCAAAGGTTCTCTTGTGATTAAGTAAAAAGACATTTCTCTCTCATTGGGAGTGGAAAGAAAAACTGAATTATTTAAATAGAGACATGCTTCTATTAGTTGTTTAAAGCGTTGGAAAGAGGGATCCCCTCATGGTGTTACCATCGTCGCTCGGGCGGCTTTGACTTTGGAAAATGATCGACCAAGATGTTGGTATAAAACATCTTTCCTATTTTATTTGAAGTTCCCACTGTTGGAGATTATTGTTCTGAAAGGTCACAACTTTCAACAATAATAACACCCATCTGAAAGGTTGCAAACTATCATGAATGGTCGTGTGGTTTCTCAAAGGGTGCAACCTTTCGGAACCAGTGCTTCTTGGCTTTACATACCTCTGAATCTTCAAGGTTTTTCAATCACGAAATTTCGATATTCGTCTTCTGCACAAATTTGTGAACTTTACTGTCGCTCAATGGTTCGCTAACACCATTGTTTTGGTTATGAATATCATGGTGAATAGAATAGTTCTATCCTGGGAGGATATTTTCCAATTCAAACCTCTGGCACTAGAGGAGAATAATTTCTTTAAAAAGATATTGTGTATTTAGTGGACTAGATTTTATTTCCATTCAGTTTCATATATCAGGTACATATTTTGGTATGTTCTATAGTAATTAGATTTTCTTATTTAATTTATGTTCTTCACTACATGATTTAAAATTTGAAATTTAGTGTTCTGCGATGTTTTTTCTATCACTTGTATTTTTTCGAATAGAAATTGCATAACAAGAGAAAGTGAAGAATGAGTAGTGACTATATTATTGTTTTCCTTCATTCTTGAAAGATCTGATTGAGGGTAAACTAAACGCTCTCAAATTAAATCAGCTCCATCCAACGGCTATCAGTATGCATGTATGTATGTATTTGTGTGTACCGTTGTTTTGGCAATATTTCTATTTTTATTGCTTGCTTCGTTTTTTCTTTTCATAATTTCATTTTTAGATTTTTAGGGTCAAATTAAATTATATTAATTTTGACTAACATTTAAATTTCTACTTTTATAATTTATAATATTTTTGTATAACTTTTGAATATCTAAAATTTTATATTGGAACTAGGTAATTAACTCACGTTTCGCGCGGTCATAAAAAATAATTGTATTGAAATAAAAAATAATAATTTACTATTATTCATACATTAAGAATAATGAATATAGGTTCTAAAAAATATTAGTAAAATCTCAAAATGAATTTTATTATTTATCATCACCACATAACTCAATAACCTCTAATGAATGATTTATTCACGAAATAATAAATCATTAATTCTTTAATCAACATTAGAAGAAAAACAAAGAAGAAAATAAGAACATATACACAAAGACTTTTCGGAATAAATAGAAACATTGAAGTTGCATAGATTATACAATTGTGATATATATCTTACTAGAAAATTCAAAAAATTGTCAACATATTCAAAAAAAAGAATTACTCTTGACATGAAAGCAATTATAACTTTGTACTTGAATAATGAATTTCTTCAATTGATAATTGAGAAATTTCAGATCTATGTAAAAATAGATAGTTTGTAGGCTTATACATATTAGTATTAAGTTATAGAAATTAATATAGAATATGCAAACATGAATTATTGAAAATTATTACAATAATTATTTTCTTCACAATGAATGTGTACTATGCGTATATGTTCAATATAATTGGAGACAATAACTTTGCTGAAACATAAACTAAAGAATTTAAAACATGTAGTTAAAAATAACAATAAATATCATAAGCATAAATTAATGAGCGTTAAGTACTATACAAGGATATGTAAAATTAAATGAAATAGCAAGTAAAAAATTGAGTCCACTGAATGAACAATGTTCCCTTATGAAAACTATTACCCTCCAATATCAGAGGATTAAAGAATCACATCCTCTCTGGATAAAATAATTTTATTCACCAACTTGTTGATACAAAAATAGTGGTGTAAGTAAGTAAATAAACAGGAGCAAGCATACAAATATTTAATTTTGTGGAAGAAGAAGAAGAAAATCAAAACTTTTTTTATTTCAAAATGAGAGAAAATTCCTCTATTTATAGTCAACAAATATTAGGCTAGTGTGAACAAATATTTAATGTGACTTACGAGAAATGTTACAACTATTTTGAAAGTTCAAACCTTGGGAAAGTTCACAGTCTTTCATAAAAGTCAAAACTTTTTATAAAGTCGCAGCTTTTCATTAAGGTCGCAATATTTCATAAAAGTCGCAACTCTTCATTTAAGTAGCAACTCTTCATTAAAGTCGCAACTTTTGATAAAATTCATAACTTTTGCTAAAAGTCAAAACTCTTCGCTAAGTAACAAATTTTCATAAAAGTTGTATCTTTTCATGAAAGAGGAAGACTAGTTTTGGATATTAATAAAGAGAAAAGACATAAAGAGACCATCAAAGTTGTCTCATATTTGCATAAAGACACCTAAATTTTTGAAGTGTTCCATCACCCCACTAAACAACTATATATCGTTGTAAATTGACCATTTTGATCCATTAACTCCGCTGGGTTGTTTACACGCACGTTAGGCGCGTCATGGGCCATTTTTCCTTTTTATTACCAGTTTAAAACAGCCACATGTCATTTTCTTTCTTTAATATTAATTGTTTAATCAATTTTTGTATCTTCCCCAATTTAAACTCAAAAATAGCCTTTGGTAGCCCTAAAATTTTGATTTCCATGGCAAGAACAATATTGGTTCTCTCTTTTTGACAACTTCATCATCTTCCTCAAGAAAATAAGGTAGGAATTCGTCTTTTCTCTTTTAATTTCCAGTATAAACGTTAATTTGAAGTTTTTTTATGGTTGAATTTCTTCTCAATTTTGTGGTTAGTTTTTGATTAAAAATGTCAAATACAATGTTGAATCGTATTTGTAACAATGACAACTGTAGGAGGTCGATTCTAATACTTCTACACTATAATAATCCATAAAGCAGAATAATCGAAAAAAGTGAAGATTTTAGAACCCTAACATGTTAGATCTTCAATCTCCAAGAATCTTCACAAATACACATCAACAACGATCAACAATGATCAACAACGAGATTGTCAACAACAACACTATCGTCAACAACAATACTGTATATTTCGTTTGATTTTTTAGAGAAAAGTTGAGAAATGAAATGAAAAGGAGTTCACGAATTTTCTTCAAAAAAAAGGTCAGGTCGGGTTACCTAGAGAGTGAGCAACACACGCATTACATAGACGACGAATAAGTAAAAATGATCAATTTACAACGATATATAGTTGTTTAGTGGTGTGATAGGACACTTTAAAAGTTTAGGTGTCTTTATGCAAATATGGGATAACTTCGATGGTGTCTTTATGTCTTTTCTCATTAATAAATTTAAAAGAAAATTTGTGCTTGTGATGGCGCCATGTAGGCAGACATAGAGTTCTCTTTTATATAAATATATAATATCAAATTAAGGTAATCCAATTTGGTTTTTAAAATTAGTTGAATTGACTCTAAAAAAACACAACATAACAACTAAGAAGTAACGCTAGAAACAAGTTTCAAACTCTATCATATGGGATGTACATTCTAGCAATAGGACAAGCTCTACAACGTGTGAATAGTGTAATGGGGCACTATCTACACATTACACGAGTAGGCCTTAAAGATGCTAAGACGAATTCCTTGTTTCTTCAAAAACTATTTGTGAAGTCCTCTAATTGTTTTGTTGTCTCTTACATGCTTTAGTGAATAATGTTGACTTAGTAATGGTAAGTGGAATAGTTAGGTTCTTACCTAGAGTGAATTTGAGGATCACTCAAGTGGGCTTGGAGATAATGTATGGGTGGTCTCTTCATGTCTTACTTATGTGATTCTTAGAGTAACCTTGAGTAGGGAGTCTAATTTCTTATATGGATTCTAAATGATTATGGTCATATGTTGTGGTATACTTGAATATATCTTAAAGATGTTTGTTATACTTATTTTATAAGGTTTATATCAGAAGAACATGAAAAGTATACCTTAAAGTAAATGTCCTTTTTTGCATGGTTCTCTTATTCAACAT
The DNA here is from genome assembly GCF_036512215.1 of Solanum lycopersicum. Lineage (NCBI taxonomy): Eukaryota > Viridiplantae > Streptophyta > Magnoliopsida > Solanales > Solanaceae > Solanum > Solanum lycopersicum. The sequence continues at coordinate 26,588,151 of NC_090803.1, read as the reverse complement.
ACACAGTGCATCCAATGTGCTAATTCCATATGTTTCTCTATTTCTACAAGTGTAGGTGGCAAGTGAGGATTTTCTTGGAAGTTTAAGCTTCGGAAATAAAATTCTCTGAAGAAGCTTGGTATGCCATCATATGTTCGAGGATATGGTTCATGTTTAAGTTTCCTTTTCTAAAAGACTTTGTAATAGACTACTGTTAATTTTCAGATTGATTTAAGGGTCGTGACCCTATGATATGTGTTTCGTCTAAGATGGCTTATGAAGAGACTTAGTTCTTTATTATATTCTATAAAGATTTTGACTGTTGTTTTGAAAAGTCTTAATTACACACTACTTTTCATATGTATATTCGATGAAAGATGTCTGTGGGATTTATAAGACCTTAGAGATGTCAAATACGTCGTGTAATTTCCAAGTCTACCCTTGGGTATTTACATGCATAGCCATGATCATTCTTTTTCCCTTTTCTTTATCTACTTTGACTACACTTTTGGATATTTATTTTACTTGCATTTGAGGACTACAACTGTCACGACCCAAATCCGGGCCGCGACTGGCACCCACACTTACCCTCCTATGTGAGCGAACCAACAAATGTAAACCTTAACATTTCAATATAATATAAACAGAAAGTAATGCGGAAGACTTAAACTCATTAATAAAATCAATAACTATTATTATTCAACATCTATTATTCCCAAAACCTGGAAGTCATCATCACAAGAACATCTACTTTAAACTACTAATTCTAAGAGTTTCTAAGAAGCTAAAAATACATAAGAAGCTAGTCCATGCCGGAAGTTCAAGGCATCAAGACATGAAGGAGAAGATCCAGTCCAAGCTAGAAGCGTTAGCTCACCCTGAAGATCCGGTGTGACGAAGACTGGCTTGAGTTACTGTTGAGTCGAAGATGACGTCACGTTTACTGCACTCCACAAATAACAAGAAGAAAAACATAAAAGTAGGGGTCAGTACAAAACATGGGTACTGAGTAGATATCATCGGCCAACTCAAAATAGGGAACAGTATATATCAAATATTATCGTAAATCAACTATAAAACTCAACATGTAGCAACAACAAGCACTATAATCATCAATAAGTACCATCAAGTTCATCCATGAGGGCTCAAGCCTCAACACCATACTCATTTGGGAATTAAGTATATTAATTGAGTATATTATCATCTTTCAAGATTCATTATCTTTATTCCTCTTGTGTCGGTACGTGACACTCCGATCCCCTACTACTATGTGTCGGTACGTGACACTCCGATCCCCTAATTCTATGTGTCGGAACGTGACACTCTGATCCCCTACATGTGTCGGTACGTGACACTTCGATCCCCTACATGTGTCGGAACGTGACACTCCGATCCCCTACATATGTCGGTACGTGACACTCCGATCCCCTACATGTGTCGGTACGTGACACTCCGATCCCCTAATTCTATGTGTCGGAACGTGACACTCCGATCCCCTAAATCTACGTGTCGGTTCGTGACACCCGATCCCCTAAATCTACGTGTCGGTTCGTGACACCCGATCCCCTAAATTTACGTGTTGGTTCGTGACACCCGATCCCCTAAATATGCTTCTATCAATTCATCAAGCCTTCTTTCTTACCAAGGCATCATCAATCTCATTATTTTAGTTCATCACGCCTTCTTTTATACCAAGGCCTCATCATTAACAAAGAGATTAGGGTTTTACAAGATTTGGGATTCAATAGCTTCATCATGCTTAATATAATCACAATTATATAATCACGTTCATGCAAGCATACAATTAAGCACATAGCAGGATTTTACAATACTATCAATACATATCATTCGCTATTAAGAGTTTACTACGAATAGCATGAAAACTATAACCTACCTCCACCGAAGAATTGAAATCAACAAGCAATTTCCCAAGCTTTGATATTCCCTCTGCCTCTTGATCGATCAATTTCTCTCTCTCCTTGTTCTCTCTATTTTCTTTATTCAAACCCTCTTTCTTTTACCCTAATTAACATATAATTAAGAATAAAAGATGACAATAATACCCCACTAATTAACTTAGGGTTACCTCTTTTAACCCCCAAGAATTTGAGTTATTAATATAAACCCACGAACTTTATAATTAAGGTAAGAATAGTCCAAAAACGTCCCTTAAAACTTCACCAGAAATCCGACTCTGCCTGGGATTTGCGCAACCTGTGACGGGCCGTCGTGCCTGCGACGGTCCGTCCTGCAGGTCGTCGCAGAGTTCAGAGACCCAAATTTCCACCAAGGGTCTGTGACGGTCCGTCACACCAGTGACGGTCCGTCCTGCCATTCCGTCACAAAGTTCAGAGAGTCGATTTTTAGTACCCAATTTCAGATTTTCTAAGTGTTTTGGAACCAGACCCTGCGACGGTCCGTCGTGCCCATGACGGATCGTCATTTGGTCCGTCGCCTCAGCCTGTTTTTCCAGAATTGAAGTTTGTTGCTCAAAACGACTAAGTGTTATGGGCCTTTGGTGTTCACACTTTACTTGTTGACAGTTTGGACACTTGGCAATAAAGTCAACAATATCACGCTTCATTCTACTCCACCAAAAGTGTTGCTTTAGGTCACGATAAATCTTGGTTGCACCCGGATGTATAGAATACCTTGAACTATGAGCCTCTGTCAGAATAGTGTTGATCAAATCATCGACGCGGGGTACACATACCCTTCCCTTGATCCTCAAAACACCTTCCTCATCAATTTGTGCTTCCTTAGCCTCTCCTCGCAATACCTTATCTTGAATTCTGCGCAGTTTCTCATCATCAGACTGTCTTCCCTTAATCTTGTCAAGAAAGGAAGATCTTGCCTCCACAGAAGCAAACAATCCTCCCTTCTCATTTACTTCTAATCTCATTATGTCATTAGCTAGAGTCTGAACCTCTCTAGCCATTGGGCGTCTAGAAGCTTGCAAATGAGCTAGACTTCCCATGCTTCCCGCCTTTCTACTTAAAGGATCCTCTACAACATTCGCCTTCCCTGGATGATACAAAATAGTGATGTCGTAGTCCTTCAGTAGTTCCATCCATCTCCTCTGTCTCAAGTTCAAATCTTTCTGAGTAAAGACATACTGAAGGCTACGATGATCCGTATAGACCTCACACTTAACCCCATATAAATAGTGTCTCCATTGCTTTAATGCAAACACTACCGCGACCAATTCCAAATCATGAGTTGGATAGTTATGTTCATGCACTTTTAATTGTCTTGAAGCATAAGCAATCACATTCTTCTCTTGCATTAGTACTGCACCCAAACCCGAATAAGATGCATCGCAATAAACAATGAAGTTCTTACCCTCTACGGGCAAGGTGAGAATGGGTGCGGTAGTCAACAAAGTCTTGAGCTTCTGAAAGCTTTCCTCACACTCGTCCGACCATACAAATGGAACATTCTGCTTAGTCAAGTTCGTCAATTGGGAAGCAATAGAAGAGAATCCCTTGACAAATAGACGGTAGTAGCTAGCTAACCCAACAAAGCTCCTTTTTTCTGACACATTAGTAGGTCTTACCCAATTCTTCACTGTCTCAATCTTAGAAGGATCCACCATCACTCCATCCTTAGAAACCACGTGTCCTAAGAAGGACACTGCATCTAGCCAAAACTCACACTTAGAGAACTTGGCATAAAGCTTTTTCTCCCTTAGCATTTCCAATATCATTCTCAAATGCTCTTCATGTTCCTTCTTGCTCTTTGAGTATACCAATATATCATCAATAAATACGATCACAAAGAGGTCCAAATATGGCTTAAAAATCCCGTTCATCAAGCTCATGAACGCAGCAGGGGCATTCGTAAGACCAAAGGACATCACTACAAATTCGTAATGCCCATACCTCGTTCGAAAAGCAGTCTTTGGCACATCCGTTGCCCGTATTTTCAATTGATGATAACCGGATCTCAAGTCAATCTTAGAGAAGACACAAGCACCTTGTAACTGATCGAACAAATCATCAATGCGGGGAAGAGGGTACTTGTTCTTTATGGTTACCTTATTCAGTTGTCTGTAGTCTATGCACATTCGAAAACTCCCATCCTTCTTCTTTACAAACAAAATCGGAGCACCCCAAGGGGATGCACTTGGTCTAATGAAGCCTTTGTTCAATAACTCTTGAAGTTGTGCCTTTAACTCTCTTAACTCCGCGGGAGCCATTCTATAAGGGGGTATAGAAATGGGGCGAGTACCGGGTTCAAGATCAATACAGAAGTCAATATCCCTATCCGGTGGCATACCAGGAAGATCTGGAGGGAACTCATCCAGAAACTCACGAACTACTGAAACCGACTCAATCGAAGGTACTTGAGTAGTGTCATCCTTGAGATGTGCCAAGAAAGCTAAACACCCTTTACTAACCATTTTCTTAGCACGAAGAAAGGAGATGATACGCACCGGACTGGAAGTGTAGTCATCCTGCCACACTAACGGGTCTATCCCAGGCTTGGCTAACGTCACTGTTTTAGCATTACAATCCAAGATTGCAAATTGCGGAGAAAGACAATTCATACCCAGAATCACATCAAAATCATCCATTGCCAAGATAACCAAATCCACATAAGTGTTGCTCCCCACAAAGTTTACCACACAAGACCTATATACCTTTTCAACTAACACAGACTCACCCACCGGAGTAGAAACACGAATAGGCATATCAAGTAATTCACAATGTAAATTTAGACCATTAGCAAATGAGGAAGATACATAAGAAAACGTGGATCCAGGATCAAACAATACAGAAGCCATGCAATCACAAACCAGAAGATTACCTGTGATGACAGCATCAGATGCCTCCGCTTCAGACCGCCCAGGGAAAGCGTAACAATGGGCCCTATCGTTCATCTGTCCGTTGCCCCTACCATGTTGTGATGTAGTGGCTCCATTTTGCCCATCACCTCGGCCGTTTCGGTGACCACCATTACCTCGACCATCACGTCCTCCAAAATAACGGCCTCTACCATGACCACCTCTACCTCTAGCTATTGGGGGTCTATAACTTTATCTGGGACAATTTTTCCTAATATGTCCAATCTCCCCACATCCATAACATTCTCTGGAGTCAATCCTAGGCCCCTCGGAGAAGTGTTGACCGGTCTGAGGTGGTCCCCCAACTACAGTCTGTAGTGAAGACTGAATTGGTCGGACTGAGTAACTTCCCGAACCCTGTCCTCTAGTGTAAGAACCATTAAACTCACCTCCCTTTCGAAGCCTTTTTGATGTCGATGTTGGGGTGAAGTCGTCTGGCTTCACTCCTTCCACTTCTATCACAAAGTCTACCACTTCTTGGAAGGATTTTGCCGTTGCCGCTACCTGTAAGGCCGAAATCCGCAATTCTGACCTCAACCCCTTCATAAACCGGCGAATCCGCTCTTGAGGACTGAAACAGAGTTGAGTGGCATATCTGGATAGTGCACGAAACATAGCCTCATAAGCATTAACCGACATCCTACCTTGCTCTAGGCTCAAGAACTCATCCCTTTTCCTATCCCTCAAAGTCCGGGGGATATACTTCTCCATAAACAAACTAGAGAATGAGGCCCAAGTCATAGGTGGTGCCTGTATTGGTTGACACTCGATATGTGACCGCCACCATATTTTGGCGTTCCCTTGAAACTGATAAGTCACAAACTCCACACCAAACCGTTCTACTATACCCATCTTGTGTAGTAGTTCGTGACAGTCAACCAGAAAATCATAAGCATCCTCCGATTCAGCACCCTTGAGGACTGGAGGTTTCAATTTCAAGAACTTACTGAAAAGTTCATGCTGATCACTTGTCATTATAGGCCCAGTAGTCAGACGTAGAAACGTGCCTATTTCCAATGGAACATCCATGCGGGGAGCCATAGTAGCCGCATGTTGTACTTCTGAAACCGGAGGTGTCGGCGTAGAAAACACTGGAGGTGCCTGACCTTGATCAGATAACCCGCTAAGATAAGCCAGAACTTGATTGATCATCTCTGGGGTAGGTTGGGGTGGCATTTCCTCATTTTGCATTTGTTCAGTTTCCCCATCCTCTCCTTCTCTTATTACTTCCTCAGTCGGTGGAGGATTCACTGCCCTAGTATCAGATGGGCTAGGTGTTCGTCCTCTTCCCCTAGAGGACGTCCTCCCACGACCTCTTCCACGGCCCCTCGCTGCTGTTCTTCCTCGAGCCACAGCACCAGTGGCTGGCTCCGTTGTTTCTTGTCTGGCCGGTGTTGGTGTTGACATAGTCGTTGCTCTAGTTCTAACCATCTACGAAAGAGAGTGAAGATGGTCAGATACCAATTCGTATCGCCTAGATACCAATTGGACTCAAGTAGTAGCACGAAAGAAAGAATGAAAGAGTGAAATTTTCCTAAAGTCTTATAGCCTCTCAAGGAAAAGTATAGGCGTCCCCCTACCGTTCCTTAAGACTCTACTAGACCTGTTCTTGTGTGATGAGACCAACGAACCTAATGCTCTGATACCAAGTTTTGTCACGACCCAAATCCGGGCCGCGACTGGCACCCACACTTACCCTCCTATGTGAGCAAACCAACCAATCTAAACCTTAACATTTCAATATAATATAAACAGAAAGTAATGCGGAACACTTAAACTCATTAATAAAATCAATAACTATTATTATTCAACATCTATTATTCCCAAAACCTGGAAGTCATCATCACAAGAACATCTACTTTAAACTACTAATTCTAAGAGTTTCTAAGAAGCTAAAAATACATAAGAAGCTAGTCCATGCCGGAAGTTCAAGGCATCAAGACATGAAGGAGAAGATCCAGTCCAAGCTAGAAGCGTTAGCTCACCCTGAAGATCCGGTGTGACGAAGACTGGCTTGAGTTACTATTGAGTTGAAGATGACGGCACGTTTACTGCACTCCACAAATAACAAGAAGAAAAACATAAAAGTAGGGGTCAGTACAAAACACGGGTACTGAGTGGATATCATCGGCCAACTCAAAATAGGGAACAGTATATATCAAATATTATCGTAAATCAACTATAAAACTCAACATGTAGCAACAACAAGTACTATAATCATCACTAAGTACCATCAAGTTCATCCATGAGGGCTCAAGCCTCAACACCATACTCATTTGGGAATTAAGTATATTAATTGAGTATATTATCATCTTTCAAGATTCATTATCTTTCTTCCTCTTGTGTCGGTACGTGACACTCCGATCCCTTACTACTATGTGTCGGTACGTGACACTCCGATCCCCTAATTCTATGTGTCGGAACGTGACACTCCGATCCCCTACATGTGTCGGTACGTGACACTTCGATCCCCTACATGTGTCGGAACGTGACACTCCGATCCCCTACATGTATCGGTACGTGACACTCCGATCTCCTACATGTGTCGGTACGTGACACTCCGATCCCCTAATTCTATGTGTCGGAACGTGACACTCCGATCCCCTAAATCTACGTGTCGGTTCGTGACACCCGATCCCCTAAATCTACGTGTCGGTTCGTGACACCCGATCCCCTAAATTTACGTGTTGGTTCGTGACACCCGATCCCCTAAATATGCTTCTATCAATTCATCAAGCCTTCTTTCTTACCAAGGCATCATCAATCTCATTATTTTAGTTCATCACACCTTCTTTTATACCAAGACCTCATCATTAACAAAGAGATTAGGGTTTTACAAGATTTGGGATTCAATAGCTTCATCATGCTTAATATAATCACAATTATATAATCATGTTAATGCAAGCATACAATTAAGCACATAGCAGGATTTTACAATACTATTAATACAAATCATTCGCTATTAAGAGTTTACTACGAATAGCATGAAAACCATAACCTACCTCCACCGAAGAATTGAAATCAACAAGCAATTTCCCAAGCTTTGATATTCCCTCTGCCTCTTGATCGATCAATTTCTCTCTCTCCTTGTTCTCTCTATTTTCTTTATTCAAACCCTCTTTCTTTTATCCTAATTAACATATAATTAAGAATAAAAGATGGCAATAATACCCCACTAATTAACTTAGGGTTACCTCTTTTAACCCCCAAGAATTTGAGTTATTAATATAAACCCACGAACTTTATAATTAAGGTAAGAATAGTCCAAAAACGTCACTTAAAACTTCACCAGAAATCCGACTCTGCCTGGGATTTGCGCAACCTGTGACGGGCCGTCGTGCCTGCGACGGTCCGTCCTGCAGGTCGTCGCAGAGTTCAGAGACCCAAATTTCCACCAAGGGTCTGTGACGGTCCGTCACACCAGTGACGGTCCGTCCTGTCATTCCGTCACAAAGTTCAGAGAGTCGATTTTTAGTACCCAATTTCAGATTTTCTAAGTGTTTTGGAACGAGACCCTGCGACGGTCCGTCGTGCCCATGACGGATCGTCATTTGGTCCGTCGCCTCAGCCTGTTTTTCCAGAATTGAAGTTTGTTGCTCAAAACGACTAAACAGGTCGTTACAACAACATTCATTTTTGGTGGGGTGAGGCCAACATCTTTTATATTGATATTTGTGTTTTTCGATTTATTTTGGTTGACTGCTTTACATCATGGTTGATATTGGTTGTTCGATTTTTTAGCTAATGAGTCCCCTTTGGGTTTAGTTACAAACAATTTTGACCCTTTCGATATCTTTTGTCATCTCTTGTATTCAAAGTGCTTGCATAGACAATATGTGAACTCTTGGCCTCTCATTGTGATTAGCCATGTATCAAATTAATTTATCTTGTTATGATTTTTGCACGCCAGCGAAAGTGTGTAGTCTTGTTTGGCTTAGGTATCGATGTCTTGTGTGATGAATGTTCTTTGAACGATGCGTGAATAAGCCTAGAATTTGCCTTGTTTGTCCAATTAATTTAGTAAGGTGTGATCATGAGAAGATCTTAGGCAACTTTTAAAAGGTGTGAGTCTAGTTGACGTATACCCTTTTGTGACCTTTCCCTGAGCATGTGAAACTCTTTTGAACACACCTTGAGACTTACATTTTTTTGGAAGAACACATGTCATAACCTTTATTCAACCACCCCCTTTAATCTTCATGACTTTTGATTTAATTAATAACAAATTTAAGCCAAAAGCTTAGGTTGAGGGTGTGGTGAAAAGGAAAGGAGAATTGAAAAAGTGCAAGAAAAGTCTCCTCTATATCATGATGTTGCGAAAATGGAAATCCTACATTTAAAAAATTTAAAGAATAAGAAAAAAGAAAACAAAAGAATGAAAAAGAAAAACAGTGGTATAAAAGTCAATGATATTTGGGTTTCCAAGCAATCTATGGAGTAATTAATAGGATGACATAGAAGTACTAGAAGAAATATTTATACAAGTTGAAGAAATGGAAGTTTTGTGAGATACAATATTCATGAGGATCTTTAGTCACTAAGCCTAAATGACCATATCTTTGTACTCAGCCCCACTGCAATCCTTAAAAAAACCTTTTTGTTCTTGAGTAAGCCGAACAAAAATTTGATCGAAATATAAGGGCAAACCTATAGGTGATAACCTGCATTCTGTTCCACTTTTTTAGTGTAAGTGTTTCATCTAATACTGATCTTAAATTGATTAACCCATGTGTATGAATACGAAATCATTCTTCGGCTGAGCATTGAGATACTGTTGTAGAAATTCAAGTTGCATTAGCAGAAAGTACTGTGAACATGAGAATTTTTTGTAATGATGTGTCCCAACTTGAATCGTTGAATACAAAATTGATTTTTTCACAATTATTATGAGTGGTGTGGCTCATGTTCATGATTGAGTATTGTGTAGCACTATTTTAGATATCCTAATTGACTACTTAATTTGAGTTTTACTTGACAAAAAGCAAAAGTTTATGTCGGGGATGTTGATGAGTCCACAATTGGACTCTTTTTAATATGATGAAATTTAGGGGTTTAATACGAATTCCTATATTATCTCATCACTTATTGAATACCAATTTATGGTAATACATAGGTTGGGGAGAGACAATATTAAGAAACCTTAATTAGGACAAAGTTCATATAATAAGTTGTAGAAACAAAAAAAAACTGAAAATTAATATTGAGTCGTTTTGTAGAATATTAGGAAAAATGGTCCATCTATTTGTATGGTATTATTTAGTACTATATTTTGTCTAAATTTAGGGCCAATTTATAACAAATACTTGGATTTTTTATACACCATACTTGGTATATGATGTATAACAAATAATTTACATTCGGTGATATTAGGAATAAATAGAATTTATTAGTATATTATTAATCAATGTAAAGAAAAAAATATCCCTCAACTCCTTTATATTTGTATTAGTAAATTTATTTAAATAAATAAACTTAGAAATTTTATTATTCATAGAGAGTTGATTGTTTTTAATAAATCTAATACGACTCAATATAATATATATATATATATATATATATATATACTAGGTTAATTACCCGCGCTTAGCGCGGTGGTGAACTAATTAAATAATCTACATCTGAAAATTTTATAATAGTTTTCAAGAGGATACAACCCTACTATAACTTGTCATGAATATTTTACCAAAAGAACAAATAAAATGTTTTAAAATTTTAAAACAAAAAATATTTGATTCTAAGTGTTCAGGAAATTTGTTATTAATTCTTCATTTTACTATAGTTGTTCATCACTAAATCTTTAGAAAAGATATGCATGTAATTGTTTCATTGTCAATATTTATATTTTCAAAAAGTGATACAAACATTTTATTCATCAGTTGCGAGTGTTTTTCTCCTATTCAAGCCTTCTATATACATAATCTAAATATTATATATCTTATAAAATCAGTTGTGTACTTGATAAGTTAATAAAAACTAAAAACACATCTCTTGGAGTTCAATGAAATAACTTATGTCTGTCATATATTTAGGATTAAATGATGTCTTGGAAAGTCCCTTAATCAAAATCATATGCGGCCGATGACACTACTTTGATAGACAAAAGATATATTTTATTATTTATACTTCAATCAATATGGTTAAAAATTTATTTTTGGGACTTTTAATCGAAAGTTTATAGGGAAATAACTATTTCTTTAATATTTAATTAATACTGATTCATTCTACTTTGAGGGGTAGTTCGTTGACTCCAATCCAACATTTGAGCCCCAAACGTTTAATTAAGGTTCAGTATAATACTTACCATCCCACTATATTCCTTTATTTTTTGGAAGTCACTAATCAATTAAATGACTCGATACGGTACAAAGTTGAATAAATAATGCTTCAAGATAGTGTGGAACTACCATAGTTTTTGAACACTCAAAGTCCCTTGTTGGGCATCCCATGGATTTTGTAGAAACTAAAGACTCTATAAAGATCAAAATCACTTCTTTTAAAAGATAAAGAATTTTAATCAACATGACACCAATAGTTTGATGATTACATCATACTCTTAACTAACATATATTTTCTTCAACTTAATGATCAAAAGCTTAAAAATAAATAACAAAGATAACAACATGTACTCAAAAACAAAAATTAATAAATAAGCATAAATTAATCACTGTAAAAAACATACCAGGATGTGAAATAATGAAATGAAAAATAAAGAAAAAAACTTCATCTCACTTAATACACATTGTTCCCTTAAAGAAATTATTTCATTCTAGTACTCCTGGTTTAAAGGGAATAGATACTCTTAGGACTGAACAATTCTAATCACCAGTGTGTTGATACAAAATCAATGGTGTCAGTAAGTTAATCAAAAGGAAGAAAATACACAAATATTTAACTATGCCGAAGAAGAAAAATTTAATTTTTTTCATAATTTAAAATGATAGAAAATTACTATATATATATATATAGACAACAAAGGGTAGTGTGAATAAACACTTATTGTCTCTTATCGATAAAGACACAACTCTTTGGACAAGTCAATTTTTCATAAAAGTTGCAACACTTCATAGAGGTCGCAACTCTTCAATAAAGTTGCACTGTTCATAAAACACACAACTCTTTGTACAGGTCGCAACATTTCATAAAATTCACCCTTTATAAAATTTGCAACTTTTCATAATATGGAGGCTAATTTTGGAAATTAATAAGTTAAAAAAGCGAATCCAGATTTGCAATGGAGCCACATAGGCATGCCTAGGGTTCCCTTTTATATAAATAAATAAATATGTTTGTGTGTGTAAGCATTTTGGAGATAAATACCAATAAGAAGGTCAGAGACGCTCTAGAAAGCACTTGATCATATTATTATCTTATTTGTAAGCCTACTTAGGTCTTGACTAGCACACAATAAATAATAGTAACATTTATAAATCCAAGCGCCTGCGTATACTTGATTTGATAAACTGTATGTCTCCAAATGATTATAACCTAGGAAAATTCAATAGTAAATGCAAAATTTACTGTTATTATAAATTATTAAATATGCAAGTTCTTTTTAAAAAATATTCCTTAATAAAACAGAGTCAAATGCAATCAAATCACATAATTCTACTTAGGAAAAACCTCTATATGATGATTGACTAGGAAATTTCAATGGAAATGCAATATTTGACTTATTACTAAAATAAAAGGTTTTTATTAATATTTAATAAGTTTTTTTTTTGAAAATATGCTCAGTTAAAATGGAGGTCAAATGTAATCCAATAATATTATTCTAAGGCATAATACATAAATATGCCCTTTAATTTGGCTTCGAATCACATTTATTCTCTTCAACTTTGGGTATGCACAAGTAGATGCTTAAACTTGCATAAAGTTGAACAAATAGACACACATGTCCTACATGTCATTTTTTGTCCTACGTGGTGTCCTACATGTGTTGTGCCATATAGGACTCACGTGTTTATTTATTTCAAAGTTGGATAGTTAAAGTGCTTGTTTGTGCATATGAAAGTTGGAGTTCAAAGTAAAAATTTGAAGCCAAGTTTAGGATCAAATATATGTATTATGCCTGATTCTAATTACGAAAAATCTCTAAATGATGGCTGACTAGGAAAATTCAATGGTAAATGCAAAATTCGTGTTATTATTTAAAATTTGAAATAGAATGTTTCAATAATCATTTAATATATTTTTAAAAAATATTGCTCTAAAATAAAATAGTTGTAAAATGCAATCCAATAATATAATTCTAATTAGGAAAAATCTTTAAATGGTGATCGACTAGAAAAATTCGATGGTAAATGCAAAATTTATGTTGTTATTAATATAAAAGGTTTTAGTTAATTATTAATATATTTTTTAAATAATATTGTTCTCTAATAGAATAGAGGTCAAATGCAATTCAATAATATGATTCTAATAACGAAAAATCTGTAATTGATAATCGACTTGGAAATTTCAATGGTAAATGCAAAATTTGTATTATTACTAAAGTAAAGGGTTTTTATTAAGCATTTAGTGTATCATTTTTTTAAATTGTTCTCAAATAAAATACTGGTCAAATGAAACACAACAATATGAATCTAAATCGAAAAAATTGAATTATCTTATTATAATCATTAACGTCTATATCATAAAGTTATTTCAAAACACAATTTCTTATATAAAACTCTTGGTGTTAAGACCCAAAATCAGAATTTATTAGTAATATTTTAGGCATGACAAGAAGAATTAGCTAGGGTTTTGAAGGGATGACATTGTGAAAACCAAAGAATAAGAAAATAAAAGAGTTATATTTTCTAAGCGACGTGTTGGTCTGTTCAAAAAGGCTTGTGAACTTTGTACACTATGTGGTCCTGAGACTGCCGTTGTTATATTTCCGCGGGACGATAAAGTTTTCTCCTTTGGTCACCCTAGCGTAGACACATTTTGGGGAGGTTCCTTTGGAGGAACCTGCCTCTATCAAATAACGATGACCACAATTAAGAAATCCTGGTTCATAGAGAAGTTTATATTTGTAAGATCAATACAAACCTCATGAACCTCGAAGGTGTTCTCCAGATGGAGAAAAATCACGGAAAATCCCTTCGAGAAATTAGGAAGAGAACTGATAATAGCCGTAGGGGCACTGGTCTGGTAGGCGAGTATTCGTTGGGGGCGCTGATCATGTAGGTGATTCGCTAAATCTTCTATGTGTTCACTGAATTTTACAGGCTATTGACTGTGATAAATTCTGAGTCAAACGGCGGAATAGAGTTGTTACTTGTCTCTTTAACGACTCACTAATTAGGTCTTCTACTTACCATTTTGCACCTTTTTACTATTCGCCACATTTCAATATGCAAAACTAACATATTATTATATTTACCAATACGCAAATATAATATAAAATAGGGTTTTTTGATGCCTCGCAAATAGCAAAAAGGTTAACGTAGCAGCACGACGTAAATCAATGCTTTAAGCTTCATTCTTAGGGCCACACATATCGTGATTAGGTAACTCCTGGTTTTCCTGAGCATGATCATGAGGTAATGCATGTTTCACATGTTTTTCTAGTTTCTGGACAGCTTGAGTGAGATCAGATAACATGCTTCATAACATGAGTGTCCTCTTTTATCTCTTCCAGTGCTGAATCTTGCTCACTCAGCTTGATTAGGATATTTGAAAGTATTTCCTCGATGTTTTCCACCTTCTTGTCCCTGTGAACTTTCATTCCAGAAAGAGGGGTACTTTTATCTTTTCTCTTGCACTGAGATTTGATGTTCATCACTTTCTTGATCAACTCATCCATTTGTGTCCTTAGTTTGGATATCATAACATCTTTCTCCCTTTCTCGCTCAGCTTCATCCATGTGGTCAAGTAACTGAGCATCCATTATGTAAGGCAGTTGTGAAATCTCTCCTGGAATTAATTGGTCAAGTACTTGTTTGTTTACAGGGAAGAGGTTTATGTATAAACAGTCTAGAATAACTATGTTGGAGATGCCATGATTTGGGCCTTGAGCTATCAATTCTTTGAATCTTGCCCATGATTTTTGTATTTGTTCTCCTTCTATCTCTTTGACAGTAAGTATGCAATTTCGAATCCTTATTACCTCTAGTGGAGAAAAATCCATTGGCTTGTGGGTACTTTTTTAGCCTTTGTCTACCCTTCTTGAAAACACGACTTAACGAAGCAAAACAAAAAGTTAGGTTAGAAAATTAAAACTTAAAATGAACGAAAACTCTAAAGCAACTACGTTTTCACGTGACACCACTCCCCGGCAGCAGCGCCATTTTACAGCTTTAATATGTGTATTTTTTATATTTTATAATCAACAACACTACACAACTGTTTGAGTGTCTACGAATCGAAGCTAGTAAAGTAACCCAACCAAGGGTTGGGGTCGTCTCCCAAGGGAGTGGTAGTGAAAGTAGTAGCTACTTAGAATTTTCTTCTAAATAGTGACAGTTTAGGAAATTTTCTAGTTTAAAAAAGTTCAATTCAATTTGTGACACAAAAGTGTCAAATATCAATAAAAGGGGTTTTGTCACAATTAAAATTAGAAAAAACAAAGGGGAAAGCAAGTAGGTAGAGAGTTCTTGTGGAATAACCGTAATATATATTAACACAAACTAATGAGTACATCCTTTTGATAGGAAAACTTGCAAAACAGTGGTACTAGGCAAAGCTTTAGGTGGAAGTAAGTTCTCTCTCGGGAAACTTACCCCATATCAAATGGGTTCCTCTCGAACACCTACTCGTCTAAACTAACCAACATACGTTTTACCCACACCCTAACCATTTGATAGAGGGTGCTTAGATATGGGACTAGGGCTCACCCTCTCAGGCTTAACCTCAGGTTGACCCACTCCTTAGGCCATCAGTCTAGTTGTCTTGGTTTCACAACATCCCTCTAAGGCAAGGCGAAAAGAAATGGGTGGTTTTGTATTTTTAACTACAAACCCATTAAATTAAACTACAACTACTACTTTAAATCACCATTAGAATTCATCTAATCCTATCATCTAGCAACCTGAACAATAATTATCAACATATATTTTCTAAGTCACATCCCAAGAATGGATTCTTTTAGCCACATCAAGTAATAATCAAATATTGTTAAAATGATGAATAAATCAACTGGAAACGTAGATTCAACCTTAAAAGTAGCAAATGAAGGTAAATTGAGAAGACCCACTTCAAATATTGGAAAAAGAACTTCTTTCTAAAAATTCTATATCAAAATTCTCTAAAATAATAAAAGAGTTTAGTATTTATAGACAGAAGATTTAGTATTTGTGGATCCATTCAGCGTCTTTATTCGTGATTCGGTAATTCACGCTTTCTCTAGTTCATTTTCGTTTGTGCCTTCACTTTATATTCATGCATGTTGTAACGTTGCGTGGAATAACTCTGCTTTGCAGAACTATTCAGCGAAGCACCGACTTCTTCTTTTCATCACCTTTTGATTCACTTACTTCAGGGCACACTTGCTGTAAAAAATGTGAAACGTCGCTATACATTGTATCGCCAAGTGTGCTTGGTGATGCGCACTTTGCATCTTCAGCTTTTTTCATCGGTTTTGCACCTAAGTGTCATGCTCCTACAAAATCTTAAAGTACTTGAAACTAAGAGGTTTTTATCAGGTATCGAGAAAAAAGACACAATGGAGACACTATTTTCATTATAACAAGGCCCTAGAATAGTCCAAGTAGAGGAATCATCATACATCGATATCAATGAACCTAGGCTCTGATACAACCTTTATCACTATCCAAATAGTCGTGATTGTCACCCACACTAACACTTTGGAGGTTAGAACAACTAGTACAAGCAACTAACCCAATAACTACAAATTGAAGTTACAAAAGCAAGTTAAATACTAGGAAAATAAACATAGAATTCCCATAAAATCCAAACAAAAGTCTAATAATCATAAAATAACATTGGGGAAGAAATACCTATAACGTAAAAGTCAATGTACCAAAACATATATACTTTAACAAGTTTAAACAAGATGAGATACAACCCCAAAGTAATTCACTAATAACTAAATAGAAAGTCTAAGTTTAAAATGGTGAACATAGAGGAAAAAGAACCCATTGCAGCACGGAAGAATTGACTCACCCTTATGTTTTAACGATCACTGATCTTCTGAGCGAGTTCTGCAATAGCCGCCTAAAGATGTCATGTACTCACCAAAGAAAGAGAAAGTGTAATATCAATTAACAACCATAGTGTACAGGTAGGATCACACGGATATCCTACTAAGTATGCAACATAAGTAAGTCAATACAATAATATAATCACATGAATATATCTAACATATACAATATTATCAACATTTACGAACACGTTATAGTTACCAATTTCTCAAGATACACAATTCTATGAAATCGTTTTTCCTCTCATGGAACCCAAACCAAAATTGTAAAAATATTGGAGCAATGTACGCAATCCACTATTTATGCCTAAACATGGCAATCAATCCCACAATTATGGTCGAATGTGGAAACCGATTCAAGTTAGTTAAGCCCGAACATGGAAACCGATCCATTCACTACACCACAACCAGAACCATAAGTATATTATCAAGTTCATATAATTTTGTTATGATTCTTGGAATTCATCAAGGCACTATCGCGTGTACAACAATTATGATCGATAATACTACTTTTACATACATACATGCATCATAATGAAGAAAAAATAAACATACATCACAGAATCATAAATCAAAACCATCACCCCTCGAAACAAGTTTGAAATCCTAAGAAACTTTATCCTACCCATTCTAGATTCTTTCCACTTGTTCTTGGTCTACAAACAACCATAATAACAAAGGAATGAATACGCAATTAGTAATTACCCAAATAGCGATCAAGTCTATGAAACCTAGATCATACAAATAATCCAAAGCACCCAAAATAGAGTTGTTTAATCAAGATCAAACCCCCTCATTGATACTTACCCATTCTATTGCATCATACGGATCTAAAAACATATTTGGGGAGTGAAAAGCTTAAATTTAGCCTCAATAATGGTGGTAAACTGTCGCATGGGGTTTAATACTCACCTATAAAATTTAGAAAGTGTAGAATAAAGTTGTTTTGGGGTTTATTTATGACTTTAAATCGCGTCTAGCCCTCCATAGCGACCCTCACTCTGCTATAGCGGCCTTGATATAGCAACCACAACCCTCCCAAAAGTTTATTGCATGAGACAGTGACCTATTTTAATAATTCCAAGACCCAATTTCATAACGCACCTTTAACCAATGATGCTCAGAAAAATACCGTTCAAACAAAGATCTATTCCTCTAGTTTTACTCACTTGAATTTAATTTTGTAAAGTCATATTGATTTCGTAACAACTTATCTAAATGGTCATGTAATAAAAATCATAAATAAATCACCCGATTGTTACCATGCTTATCGACACCTTAATGACTCCACTTTTGTCCAAATCTGGACAAGGTTGGAAAATTTGAAGTTACTATGAAAAAAATTTCTACCAAATATTTTTCCCTATTGGATTTTCAATAACGACGAAACAAGTTCGTTATTGACACAATGTCCCACTTCAATTGAAGTTCAAATTGGTATCTTCATCATGCCACAACATTATATAAGACATTTCATGGCAAAGAAGCAAGGTTGTTGGTGTTATTATTAAATTTTGCTTTTAAAAGTAGGTGTTATTTTGGAGGTTTAAAAGTGAAAAGTGTTAAAAAAAATAAGAGGCAAAATGAGACCCAAAGTTGCAATCGATGACACGCCAAGTAGTTCGGTGTGCCCAATTTTGAAATTTAATTTAACAACCAAGCCTTATGTGGTATTATGCAAAGCTTGATGAACCAAAAGCGCAGTCGGCGACTTGCATAACAGGTCAGCAAGCCTGACTATGCCCAACGTTTAAACCCCCCCTCCCAATTGCTAGGTGTTCTGTAAGACTTAGTGAGCAAAAATACCATTACTCACATCGCTGAGTGGGTTGAAACACGCAACTCACTTTGCCGACTATCTTACGAACGAAAAAGTGTTTAAAAGGGCCAAAGGGTTTTATATTCAAAAAATTTTCACTCTGTCATCTGTTCAATACCTTCACTCTCACACCGATATTTTCTTTTTTTGTATTCTTGCATTTTTATTCTTGTTTTGTTTCGAATCTTTGCTTGGGTATGGATTTTTCAATTACTTTGTTTTCTTAGACTATAAGTTCAATTGATTGTGTTTCATATTTTTCCTTACATGGTCGTACATTATATGTACTAACGTCATTCGATATGCATCTTGTTTAAGATACATATATAGGTGTTCAAGATCATGAACAAGCACTTCATTGATCCCATTTCATTCTAGATAACTTTGGTAAACATATTCGGTTTTCCATAGGGTTTGATGTTTTCATTCCTTATATTTATTTAGATATTGTTTGTTTTGTCCCGACATCTATTGTAGCATTAAGAGGCTTCATAAAGACTAGTAGTTTAGGAATCTGTTTCCCTTTCCCTTGATAATTTTTTGAGACTTGAGTTATCTTCTTATGTCTATTTGAATATTTTCACATGTTTCTGAGTTTACCAATAGTTGAGACAATTAAGTTTATGTTCGTATTTGAAGTTTTTTGCCACACCCGGAGCCTACACCATTGACCTGGATGGCACCCAACGACCATCGCTGGCCTTGACAAAACCCTTGATTTGAATTTCTTTAATTTGTGGAAGACTTAACTTAACTCAATCATAAACATGCAAACATTCTCGTGAGAAATACTTCTAAATTATTATTTTTTCAAAAAGGGCACTTAAGTCTCAACTGAACTATCTGACTATCCGTTTATGAAAACTCTAAACATACTATGATGAATGTCGGCACAAACCCCACAACATTCTGAAATTGAAATGCTTGAAAGCATATAAAAAGATCCTCCAGAATGCAAGGTGGATCACCACTGACTCTGGTGCTCAATCTGGATCAAGGATGCAGTTGATGGTGATCCTAGTTACTTGCATCTGCATCATAAGACAATGTAGGCCAACTCGCATCAGTACACTTAATGTACATGTATGCGAGTTAGAATGCTAAAAATAACACATAGGCTTGAAAGGAGTAAGGAAGAATACTTACCTTTGCTCTGCTCAACTCATGATTAACTACTAATTTTATAATAATGCAATTCAAAAGTTATGTGAAACATAATGAAAATTATTTAAAACATGCTGAAACTCTAATTGTATGCAAGACACAATTTACTATGACATGCATATAAAAATATAAATAAAGTGATGCATAGTAAAATACAAATAATTTTTGTGTATAAAAATACATAAACTTCTATGGGAGATTCTCCTAACTGACAATCATCACTATAACCCTAAGCGATGGTACAACGTTTTACCTCACGCTTCCAAGGATCACCTTATACCCTGCCATTAGTATAGGAACTTACTTAACTTAGTGGATCCACTTCTTAACTTACGTGATCCTTTAAAAAGTATGACTCGATAATACCCATGATGGATACATGGTTTTCATGGAGACGAGTTAATATGAATTCCTATCCACACATTAGTTCTCAATACCACTACCAATGTATACTTTAGCTCATAGTTTTAGAATAACTTTCTTTCTTTCTGTTGAAATAATTTGCTCAACACTTAAGCTTTACAAAAGCTCCTTTGGAATGATGTTCCCCTTTCTTGTTCAAAACACTTTTAGGAAGTCTTAGTTCCTCTTAACTTAAATGTGGAAACATTTATAAAATTTCTAGGGAATACATGGTTTTATTATATCTTTTGTGAAATGAACTTAACTCAAACGTGGGTATATCACTTAGGAAGTAGTACAAAAATATAGGGAAAGAATAGGGGCTCCATGTGACTTTGTCTCTCCAAGAGGCACAGAGCCCTAGAGCCTGTCAGAAAGACTCTGTCTGAGGCCATATGGCTGTTGCGGCGCGCCACAGCTTGTTAGACAAAGCCTGCCCTGAGGGACTTTAGCAAGTGCGGCGCCCAACTGTTTGTCATACGGGACTTCCGACTTTTCTTTTCTATTTTTCATCTCCAAAACTTCTAAAATTCCATGAACCTTACCCTAACAACTTAGGATCACTATATACATCAATACCCAATAGTTTAGAATCGTAAAATAGCCCAGTAACGCGAATAAAAATAACTAAAGGTATGCTACAACTAAACCAACAAGAATTCAACAATTGTTCATCAAGAACTCCAATATTCATCATTAAAATAAACTCATTGAATTAAACATGATAGTATGTGGGTGAAAGAACCCAACACACAAAGATCTCACATACCTGAATAGGGATCACCCCCGACGAATTCCACTAGAATTCTTGGCATTCCTGGTGAAATCTTGCTCTTTATGCCTTCTTCTTATTTTATTCTCTTTACTCCCAATCCCTAAGCATAAAAAGTATTTTTCTAATATTAACTAAAACTTGGATTTACCCTAATTAAACCCTTAAAACAAATTAGGAAATAGTAGGGTGAAAATAATACTTCACCCTTAACCCGGATTGAACTTTCCTCAGTCCAACAATCCAACTTCTAAAAGACATATCTCCTTTGTATGACATCAAAAATGAGCAAACTCAGAGTTTTTGTTAAGATCTTCCTAAAGTCTTTCCATCCATATAAATAACTGCCTCTAACTCTTGCTCAGCTAGAAGTTATGCGTACTTTAAAATGCCCAAAACTTACTTTTTCAACTTACAAAATTTTCCATATATTTCCTATTCTTTCAAAAATTTACTATTCTTACTTTCTTGGTTTAATCCTAGATATTTCGGGTTACAATATATTACATTTTTTATTGAGTAATGTCTTCCCCTATACAGTACGAAAGACCAATGATTTTCTTGGGATCAGTGATGGTTGTAGAGTGTCGTCCACGTGAGTAATGTAGGCTCGAGGCGTGGCAGAGGCGGAGGGATTATGTTTTATTAACGAGGGACAATACGATAGTGAGACTCTTATAAGCTAATATGATTTAGTATACTCAAACAGGATATCACAACAAAAAATAAAATAAAAATACTATATTAATATTATTTCTCATCGCGTGGATAGATATATTAGTAAAATATATTTACAACATTGATGGAGACACGAACACAATTAAAATTCTAATTAATACATTCTCTCATAATCATTTTAACATTATGTCAAACACATACTTCCTCGATGTTATTGTTTGTATTGAGGTAGAGTTGAATTTTATTTAGTTGCTTATATCGAATCTGATCCATTTATATTTAACCCTACTTTACAACTTGCTTAAGTATGTCTTGAAACCCCCTCGATGAAAACCATGCTCCTTTATTAAAGATTGCAATGTTTGCAATACTTAGGTGTGTAATTGTGTCAGATTTTTATCGATGTTAGATTATTTCCCCAAAAGATATCTTCTAATCTCCAACATTGATCCGTTAGAAAAATTATTTCAATAAGTTGACTTCAACCTTTACCTTGACACAATTAGGTCTAGAATTGCTTATTTGTAACGACCTGTTTAGTCGTTTTAAGCAGTAGAGTTTATTTCTGGTAATAACTGTCTGGGTCGACGGATCCCATGACGGACCGTCATGGGCACGACGGACTGTCGAGGGGGTCTCGTTCCAAAACACTTAGCATCTGAAAATTTGGGTACCGAGATCGACTCTCTGAACTTCACGATAGAATGGCAGGACGAACCATCATTGTCATGACGGACCATCACCAATCTTTCCAAAGAATTAACTCTCTAAACTTTATGACGGACCTGGAGTACGACCGTCATAGTTATGACGGACCGTCACAGGCAACGTAACCCTGACTGGGTCGGATTTCTGTTAAAAGTTTTTAAGGGGTGTTTTGGACTATTCATGCTTATAATAATATAGTTAGTGGGTTAATGTTAATAATTCAATTACTGGGGGGTTAAAGGAGATATCTTGAAATAAATAGTGGGTTACTTTTATCATCTTTTATATTTAATTAGATGATAATTAGGGTAAAAGAAAAAGGAGTTTGAATAAGGAAAAATAGAAAGAACAGAGAGAGGGAGAAACGAGTGAGAGAAAGAGAAGAACGCAGAGGAAAGCAAAGGTTTTGGGAAGATAGATTGATTGATCACGATTCTTCGGTGGAGGTAGGTTATGAGTTATGCTATTTACTAGTAAACTCTTAATAGCGAATGATATGTATTGGGTAGTATTGTAAAGTCCTCTATATGCTTAATCGTGTGCTTGCATGATGTGATTATGTAATTGTAATGGATTGGAAAGATGAGGCTGTGAATCTTAAACCTTAAATCCACTTTGTTAATGATGATGCGTTGGTATAAAAGAAGGCTTGATGAACTAAAAGAATGAGATTAGGGGATCGGGTGACACAAACCGACACGTAGAATTAGGGGATCAGAGTGTCACGTACCGACACCAGGAATTAGGGGATCGGGTGTCACGAACCGACACGTAGAATTAGGGGATCGGAGTGCAACGTTCCAACACCAGGATAGTAGTAGGGGATCGGAGTGTCACGTTCCGACACCAGGATGATAAAGAGAATGAATCTTGAATTATGTTATTATACTCAAATTTAAAGAGCCTATTTCTCAAATGAGTGTGGTGTGGAGGCTTGAGTCCTCATAGATGTGCTTGGGTTGTGGTCAATGGTTATGGTACTTGTTGTTGTCCCCTGTTGAGTATGGTAATCGATTTTATGTTATTATCTGATATATATAGCTTTCTATTTTGAGTTGGCCGATGATACCTACTCAGTACTTGTACCTTGTACTGACCCCTGCTTGTATTTGTTTTTCTTATTATTTGTGGAGTGCAGCAAACGTGGCAACAACTTCGACTCGTCCGTAACTCTAGCCAAACTTCAGCATAATCAGATTTCAGGGTGAGCTATTATTCCTAGCTCGGACTGGATTCTTTCCTTCATGTCTTGATGTCCTTGAAGTTCGTACATGGACCATATGTTTACTCATTTTAGCTTCTTGGATACTTTTAGATTTAGTAATTTGAGGATAGATGTTCTTGTGGTGATGACTTCCAGATTTTGGGAATGATAAGTATTGAGTTTTAAAAGTTATCTAATCGATTTTCGTTAATATGATTTTGAGTCTTCCGCTTTATATTTTGTTCATTATGTTTGAAATGGTGGTAAATGTTGGGGTTTAGATTTGTTGGTTCGCTCACATAATAGGATAAGTGTGGGTGCCACTCGCGGCTCGTTTTGGGTCGTGACAAACTTGGTATTAGAGCATTAGGTTCGTTGGTCTCATCACACAAGAACGACTTTAGTAGAGTCTTGAGGAACGGTAGGGGGACGCCTTTACTTTTCTTTGAGAGGCTATAAGACTTTAGGAAAATTCCATTCTTTCTTTCTTTCGTGCTATTACTTGGATCCAATTGGTATCTAGGTGATACAAATTGGTATCTGACCATCTTCACTCTATTTCACAGATGGTTAGAACTAGAGCAAGAACTGCACCAACACCAACACCGGCAAGACAAGATGTGTCTGAGCCAGCCACTGATGCTGTAGTTCGAAGAGGAGCTGTGGCAAGAGGCCGTGGTAGAGGTCGCGTGAGGTCGTCCTCTAGAGGAAGAGGACAAGCACCTGGCCCATCTAGTACTAGGGCGGTGACTCCTCCACCGACTGAGAAAGTAGTAAGAGAAGGTGAGAAGGGGAGAATGAGTAAGTGCAGAATGAAGAATTACCACCCCTACCTACCCCAGAGATGATTAACCAGATTCTTGCTTATCTTAGCGGGTTATCTGATCAGGGCTTGATACCTCCAGTGTTTTCTGCACCAGCATCTCAGGTTCCGGGAGTACAACATGCAGCTGTTGTGGCTCCCCGCATGGATACCTCATTGGAAATAGGCACGTTTCCTCGGTTGACTACAGGGCCTATTATGATAAGTGATAAGAATGAACTTTTCAGTAAGTTCTTGAAATTGAAACCTCCAGTCTTCAAGGGTGCTGAATCAGAGGATGCCTATGATTTTCTGGTTGATTGTCATGAGTTGCTACATAAGATGTGCATAGTGGAACGATCCGGTGTTGAGTTTGTAACCTATCAGTTTCAGGGAAATGCAAAAATGTGGTGGCGGTCGTATGTTGAGTGTCAACCAGCACAGGCACCACCTATGACTTGGGCATAATTCTCTAGCTTGTTTATGGAGAAGTATATACCCTGGACTTTGAGGGATAGGTGGAGAGATGAGTTCCTGAGCCTAGAGCAAGGCAGGATATCGGTTACTGCGTATGAGGCTAAGTTTCGTGCATTATCCAGGTATGCCACCCAGCTTTGCTTACGTCCACAAGAGCGGATTTGCCGTTTTGTGAAGGGATTGAGGTCAGATTTGAAGATTCCAGCCTTACAGGTATCTACTGCAGCAAAATACTTTCAGGAAGTGGTAGACTTTGTGATAGAGGTGGAGGGAGTGAAGCCATATGACTTCACCATGGCATCAACAACTAAGAAGTTTCGTAAGAGAGGTGAGTTTAGTGGTTCTTACTCCAGAGGGCAGTGTTCAGGAGGTTATCCAGCCCGAACTATTCAGTCTTCACTAAAGGCTGTAGTTGGGGGTCCACCGCAGACCGGTTAACATTTCTCTGATTTTGGAGGTTACCCCCAAACTCCGTAGTTCTCACAGAGACCTATGATTGAACCCAGAGAGTGTTATGGATGTGGGGAGATTGGACATATTAGGAGATATTGTCCAAAACAGAGTTACAGACCCCCAATAGTCAGAGGTAGAGGTGGTCATGGAAGAGGCCACCATTCTGGAGGACGTGGTGGTCAAGGTAATGGTGGTCACCAAACCAACCGGGGTGGCGGGCAAGCCGGAGCGACTGCAGCACAACATGGTAGGGGCAACGGAGAGACAGGTGATATGGCCCATTGTTATGCTTTCCCTGGGAGGTCTGAAGCAAAGACATCTGATGTTGTTATCATAGGTAATCTTTTGGTTTGTGATTGCATGGCTTCTGTATTATTTGATCCTGGATTTACATTTTCATATGTATCTTCCTCATTTGCTACTGATTTTGATTTACATTGTGATTTGCTTGACATGCCTATTCGTGTTTCTACTCCGGTGGGTGAGTCTGTGATAGTTGAAAAGGTGTATAGGTCTTGTCTTGTGACTTTTGTGGGGAACAATACTCATGTAGACTTGATTATCCTAGAAATGGTTGACTTCGATGTAATTATGGGTATGACTTGGCTTTCTCCAAATTTTGCAATCTTAGATTGAAATGCTAAAACTGTAAAGTTGGCCAAGTATGGGACAGATCCGTTAGTGTGGTAGGGTGACTACACTTCCACTCCAGTTCGTATCATCTCCTTTCTTCGTGCTAAGAGAATGGTTAGTAAAGGGTGTTTAGCTTTCTTGGCAGACCTCAGGGATGATACTACCCAAGTACCTTCAATTGAGTCAGTTTCGATAGTCTGTGAGTTTTTGGATGTGTTTCCTGCAGACCTTCCTGGTATGCCACCGGATAGAGATATTGATTTCTGTATTGATCTTGAGCCGGGTACTCGCCCCATTTCCATACCCCCTTATAGAATGGCTCCCGCTGAGTTAAGGGAGTTAAAGGCTCAACTTCAAGAGTTGTTAGGGAAAGGCTTTATTAGACCAAGTGCATCCCCTTGGGGTGCTCCTGTTTTGTTTGTGAAGAAGAAGGATGGAAGTTTTCGGATGTGCATAGACTACAGACAACTAAATAAGGTAACTGTTAAGAACAAGCATCCTCTTCCTCGCATTGATGATTTGTTTGATCAGTTACATGGTGCTTGTACCTTCTAAAAAATCGATTTGAGATATCGTTATCATCAATTGAAAATACGGGCAACGGATGTGCCCAAGACTGCTTTACGGACCAGGTATGGGCATTATGAGGTTTTAGTAGTGTCTTTTGAGATTACAAATGCCCCACCTGCTTTCATGAGCTTGATGGATGGGATTTTTAAGCCATATCTAGATCTCTTTGTCATTTTATTCATTGATGATATACTGGTATACTCAAAAAGCAAGAAAGAACATGAGGAGCACTTGAGAATTGTATTGGAAATGTTGAGGGAGAAAAAGATTTATGCCAAAGTTTCTAAGTGTGAGTTTTGGCTAGATTCAGTGTCCTTCTTGGGGCATGTGGTTTTTAAGGATGGAGTTATGGGGGATCCTTCTAAGATCGAAGCAGTGAAGAGTTGGGTAAGACCTAGTAATGTTACAGAGGTAAGGAGCTTCGTTGGTTTAGCTAGCTACTACCGTCGATTTGTCAAGGTATTTTCTTCTGTTGCTTCCCAATTGACAAATTTGACTAAGCAGAGTGTTTCATTTCTATGATCGGACGAGTGTGAAGAAAGCTTTCAGAAACTCAAGACCGTGTTGACTACTACACCAATTCTTACCTTGCCAGTGGAAGGTAAGAATTTCATTGTTTATTGCGATGCATCCTATTGCGGTTTGGGTACAATGCTAATGCAAGAGAAGAATGTAATTGCTTATGCTTCGAGGCAATTAAAGGTGCATGAACGTAATTATCCGACCCATGATTTGTAGTTGGCTGCAGTAGTGTTTGCATTAAAGCAATGGAGGCACTATCTATATGGGGTTAAGTGTGAAATCTATACGGATCATCGCAGCCTACAGTATGTCTTTACTCAGAAAGATTTGAATTTGAGACAAAGGAGATGGATGGAACTACTGAAGGACTACGATATCATTATTTTGTATCACCCAGGAAAAGCTAACGTTGTGGCAGATGCGTTAAGTAGAAAAGCAGGGAGCATGGGAAGCCTAGCTCACTTACAGGTTTCCAGACGCCCATTGGCTAGAGAGGTTCAGACTCTGGCTAATGACTTTATGAGGCTAGAAGAAAATGACAAGGGAGGATTTTTGGCATGTGTGGAGGCAAGATCTTCCTTTCTTGACAAGATTAAGGGAAAGCAGTTTACTGATGAGAAACTGATCCGGATCAGAGATAAGGTGTTGCGAGGACAGGCTACAGAAGCAAAAATCGATGAGGAAGGTGTTTTGAGAATTAAGGGAAGGTTATGTGTACCCCGCGTCGATGATTTGATTCACACTATTCTTACAGAGGCTAATAGTTCAAGGTATTCTATACATCCTGGTGCAACCAAGATGTATCGTGACCTAAAGCAACATTTTTGGTGGAGTAGGATGAAGCGTGACATTGTTGATTTTGTTGCTCAATGCCCGAATTGTCAGTAGGTAAAGTATGAACCCAGAGGCCTGGAGGGACACTTCAGAGAATGCCCATTCCAGAATGGAAGTGGGAGAGAATTGAAATGGACTTCGTGATTGGTCTTCCAAAGACAATGGGTAATTATGACTCCATTTGGGTAATTGTTGACAGATTAACTAAGTCTGCTCATTTCCTTCCAGCCAAGGTGACTTACAATACAGAGAAGTTAGCCAAACTTTACATCTCAGAAATTGTTCGATTGCATGGAGTTCCACATTCAATTATATCAGAAAGAGGTACGCAATTTACTTCTAAGTTTGAAGAACATTGCATGCTGAATTAGGTACTAGGTTGGATCTTAGTACTGCATTTCACCCTCAGACCGATGGTCAGTCTGAGCGAACGATTCAGGTTTGGGAGGACATGCTTCGTGCATGTGTGATAGAATTTGGTGGTCATTGGGATAACTTCTTACACTTAGAAGAGTTCTCATACAACAATAGATATAACTCAAGTATTGATATGGCCCCATTTGAGGCACTATATGGGAGAAGATGTAGGTCTCCCATTGGGTGGTTTGATGCATTTAAGGTTAGACCTTGGGGTACTAACCTTCTGAGGGAATTGTTAGATAAAGTGAAATACATTCAGGAAAAGCTTCTAGCAGCTCAAAGTAGGCAGAAAGAATATGCAGAACGAAAGGTTAGAAACTTTGAGTTTAATGAGGGCGAGCAAGTCTTGCTGAAGATTTCGCCCATGAAAGGGGTGATGCGGTTTTGTAAGCGAGGTAAGCTTAGTCCGAGGTATATTGGTCCATTTGAAGTTCTGAAGCGCGTGGGGGAAGTAGCTTATGAATTAGCCTTGCCCCCAGGACTGTCAGGAGTGCACCCGGTGTTTCATGTTTCTATGTTTAAAAGATACCATGGGGATGGAAACTACATCGTTCGTTGGGATTCAGTCATTCTTGATGAGAATTTGTCTTATGAGGAGGAGCCTGTTGCCATTCTAGATAGAGAAATCCGCAAGTTGAGATCAAGGGAGATTGCATCCATCAAAGTTCAATGGAAGAATCGACCAGTTGAACTGTCCACTTGGGAGAAGAAGGCTGATATGCAAGAAAGATACCCACACCTGTTTACAGATTCAGGTACTCATTTTCTCCCTTGTTTTTCTTCTTGTGATCTTTCGAGGACGAACGATGGGTAAATTTATATCTATTGTAACGACCTGTTTAGTCGTTTTGAGCATTAGAGTTTATTTCTGGTAATAAGTGTCTGGATCGACAGATCCCACGACGGACCATCATGGGCACGACGGACTGTCGAGGGGGTCTCGTTCCAAAACACTTATATTCTGAAAATTTGGGTACTGAGATCGACTCTCTGAACGTCACGACGGAATGGCAAGACGGAACGTCGTTGTCATGACTGACCGTCACCAATCTTTCCACAGAATTAACTCTCTGAACTTTATGACGGACCTGCAGTACGGACCGTCACAGTCAAGATGGACCGTCACAGGCTGCATAACCCTGACTGGGTCGGATTTCTGTTAAAAGTTTTTAAGGTGCGTTTTGGACTATTCATGCTTATAATTATAATGTTAGTGGGTTAATGTTAATAATTCAATTACTGGGGGGTTAAAGGAGATAACCTTGAAATAAATAGTGGGTTACTTTTATCATCTTTTATACTTAATTAGATGATAATTAGGGTAAAAGAAAAAGGAGTTTGAATAAGGAAAAATAGAAAGAACAGAGAGAGGGAGAAACGAGTGAGAGAAAGAGAAGAACGTAGAGGAAAGCAAAGGTTTTGGGAAGATAGATTGATTGATCACGATTCTTCGGTGGAGGTAGGTTATGGGTTATGCTATTTCCTAGTAAACTCTTAATAGCGAATGATATGTATTGGGTAGTATTGTAAAGTCCTCTATATGCTTAATTGTGTGCTTGCATGATGTGATTATGTAATTGTAATGGATTGGAAAGATGAGGCTGTGAATCTTAAACCTTAAATCCACTTTGTTAATGATGATGCCTTGGTATAAAAGAAGGCTTGATGAACTAAAAGAATGAGATTAGGGGATCGGGTATCACGAACCGACACGTAGAATTAGGGGATCGGAGTGTCACGTTCCGACACCAGTATAGTAGTAGTTGATCGGAGTGTCACGTTTCGACAGCAGGATGATAGAGAGAATGAATCTTGAATTATGTTATTATACTCAAATTTAAAGAGCATATTTCTCAAATGAGTGTGGTGTGGAGGCTTGAGTCCTCATAGATGTGCTTGGGTTGTGGTCAATGGTTATGGTACTTGTTGTTGTCACCTATTGAGTATGGTAG
The DNA here is from genome assembly GCF_036512215.1 of Solanum lycopersicum. Lineage (NCBI taxonomy): Eukaryota > Viridiplantae > Streptophyta > Magnoliopsida > Solanales > Solanaceae > Solanum > Solanum lycopersicum. Next base: position 26,557,771 of record NC_090803.1, on the reverse strand, counting down.
TCGATTTTATGTTATTATCTGATATATTTTGCTTTCTATTTTGAGTTGGCCGATGATACCTACTCAGTACTTGTGCCTTGTACTGACCCCTACTTGTATTTGTTTTTCTTGTTATTTGTGGAGTGCAGCAAACATGCCAACAACTTCGACTCGTCCGCAACTCTAGCCAGACTTCAGCATAATCAGATTTCAGGGTGAGCTATTATTCTTAGCTCGGACTGGATTCTTTCCTTCATGTCTTGATGTCCTTGAAGTTCGTACATGGACCATCTATTTACTCATTTTTGCTTCTTAGATACTTTTAGATTTTAGTAATTTGAGGATAGATGTTCTTGTGGTGATGACTTCCAGATTTTGGAAATGATAAGTATTGAGTTTTAAAAGTTATTTAATCGATTTTCGTTAATAAGATTTTGAGTCTTCCGCTTTATATTTTGTTCATTATGTTTGAAATGGTGGTAAATGTTGGGGTTTAGATTTGTTGGTTCGCTCACATAGTAGGATAAGTGCGGGTGCCACTCGCGGATCATTTAGGGTCGTGACATTATTGTATCCATGTCAAAATTTACCAGTTTTATCCCTCATCATGAAATCGTAAACAAAGATTCTTTAATGAAAAAAAATAAAGGATAGGGATGGAAAAAGGTCCATGCTAAGGAGGTAGTAGTTTCCATCTTTGGGTTAAACTAGGGTTCCCACTTTAGAGGTGGTATTTGATAGTATACCCATATTTAGCCTTCAAAATATATTCCAAATTTTTACATGACATACATGCATTATACCATAGTGGCAAAGAGAATAGAGATATGTCTATCACTGAAGAATCCTGCCCTACATTACCCCTTGAATCTCACAGTGTAAAGGACCAAAATTTTAAATTTCTTCTAGTTCTTACCAGACATAAGAAAATTTTCAAATTATGGAAACGATAAATCTTCTTTAATAAATATGGTTTTCACCTCTTCATCCTCCCAGAGTAAGTTGTCTCTCTATGGATATAAGTAATATCTTTGTTTCGGATATTCATTGTGATTTTATCTTATACTTCATTCAAAGTTGTTGGATAGTCCAACGATGGTTTTGGTTGTTGTTCATCAACATGGATTGTAGGCCATGCATTGATGACATTGTCCATGATGTGTACCTGCGAAGTTAATATGATGAAAATTTATGTTTTTAATACGGATTCTTATAGTAGCTCATCACTTCTAGAATACTAGTTTATGATAACACATAGGCTCGACAGATATAAGCATTAGAAATATTAATTAGGACAAAATTCATATAATAAGTTGTAGAACCATCGAAAAACAGAAAAATAATTTTAAGTCGTTTGGTAGAATATTAGGAGAAATAGTCCATGTATTTGAATGGTATTATTTAGTACTATATTTGATAGAAATTCAAGAACTATGTATAACAAATTCATGGATTATATTAACACAGTACATGGTATGGGATGTATAATAATAACTTAAATTTGGTGATATTAGGAATACATAAAATTCAATAACATGGTATTGATATATGAAAAGACAAAAATACCCATCAACTCATTTTAACAGGTTTGTTTATTTTCTACATTTTATATTTTATACTTTTACTAGTATATTTATTTAAATAAATAAGATTACAAATATTATTATTTAGAGAGAGTTCTTTGTTGTTAATAAATCCAATACATATTACTATAATATTTGAATGTGAGTTATTTAGCATTTACAAATTCAAAAGACTCACCACATGATATATATATATATATATATATATATATATGAATGTTATGGTGTAAGTTAAGAGGATGATGACATTGATTAAGTCTAGGGGGTATTCCCAGATCTGACAAACTTTGTATCAGAGCCAGATTAAATATCTTTTAATCGATGTTGCTCTCAACCACGTCTATGTAGGTTTGTATTCATAATTGTGAAGCGCGCCGCACTTATGAATTGGAATCTATGGGATACTTAGGAAAATCTCACTTTCTTGGAAATCCAATATCGTGCCTTCGGAGTGTTATATCTATGTTCTTTGCATATAATCCTCTTATTATGATTATAGGCAATGTATACTCGAAGGAATGCGGCACGAAGACTTGAAGAAGAGATGTCCAATGCGGGAGTTACTCGCCGTGGTGATCAAGTTCCTCCTCTTGGGGAAGATGTGAATGATGACCAAGTCGCGGTCAATCCTCCTCCTTTTACGGATAAGAACATAAGGTTGATGTACTCCAAATTTCCCAAGGCATTACTACCAAAGCACAAGTCGCCACTACTCAAGCACAAGCCATGACGGACCAAGCAAATCGGAGGTTGTACCCCGAGTAAACCAACAAAGTTGATACCATGGACTCTCATCTAAGGGATTTCACTAGGATGAATCCTCCTACATTTTATGGGTCAAAGGTTGAAGAAGACCCCTATTAGTTCATTGATGAAATCTACAAGATCCTTTAAACTATGGGGCTTTGTACTAGTTAGAAGGCCGAGTTATCCACTTAACAACTCAAAGATATGGCCCAAACTGTGTATGTACAATGGAGGGACAATAGGCCGTTAAGGGGTGGACCGATGACTTGGGAAGTGTTGAAGAAGGCATTTCTTGATTAGTTCTTTCCTAGGGAGAAGAGGGAAGCGAAGGTGGTTTAGTTAATCAACCTTCGCCAAGGAGATATGAGTGTGCTAGAATAATCTTTGAAATTCACTAAATTGTCAAAATATGTTCGTTCTTTTGTTTCTGACCTTACAGATAAAATGAACCGCTTTATGACGGTAGTGTCGAATTATTTGCAACAAGAGTGTAATTTTCACTATGCTACATGCAATATGACCATTTCTCACCTCATGGTACATTCACAACAAGTCGAAGAGGCAAGGGCTAAGAGGAAGAGTAGAGATGCCAAGAGGGCAAGATCTTTTGATGGTAGTTGTTCAAAGGGAAGGCTTAAGATACAAAAAATTCTAGGTTTAAGAAGCGGGTTTCTAATAAAGTTCTTTTGTTAGTTTCCTAAGGCTATGAATGATAGGGTGTCTAACCCTAGTCCTAAGAAGTTCAAAAGTAGTGTTCACCAACCGAGAAGCCAACTTGTGGAAAGTGTGGCACGAAGCATTATGGAATTGTCTTAAAGGAACAGACAATTGTTTTGGTTGTGGTAAAAGTGGGAAAAAGGTTACCGATTTCCCCAATGTGAGGGGTGAAGACAAGGTTAGTGCTCAAACTCAAGCGAGTGGACCTCATGATGCTCTGAAGAAGAACCGCTTCTATGTTCTCCGACTATAGGGGTGAGAAAGAGACTTCTCCCAATGTGGTCAACGGTATGTTAAAAGTCCTCTCTATTGTTGTATATTCTTTACTTGATCCGGCGCTACACTATCTTTTGTTTCTCCCTTGATATCTAAAATATTTGAAATTTTTCTTGATAAATTGCATGAACCTTTTAGAGTGTAAACCCCAGTGGGTGAGTCAGTTGTTGCATAGAGAGTGTATAGAAATTGTCCGTTAATGTTGCCCATTAGAATTTCTTATGTTGAGATAGTAGAACATGATATGATTGATTTTGATGTCATATTGGGTATGGATTCATTGCATGCTTGCTTTGCCTTTATAGTGAAGTTTAACTTTACAAATGAGCCCGTTTTACAGTAAAAAGGGGAAAATTCTATTCCTAAAAGTCGTATCATCTATTGTTTGAAATCTTGTAAAATGATCTCTAAATGGTGTTTATACCATATAGTAAGGGTCCATGATTTAGACTCCGAAATTCCTCTCATTAAGTCGGTACATGTAGTGAGGGAATTTCTGAAAATGATTCCAAGTGATCTTCCCGGTATTTCTCCCGAGCGGGAAATTGATTTTGGTATCATTTTTTTACCGAATACCAATCCCATTTCAATTCCTCCTTATCAGATGGATCCGTCCGAATTGAGAGAGTTGAAGGTTTAACTCAAGTATTTACTAAACAAAGGCTTCATTAGACCTAGTATTTCTCCATGGGGTGCTCCTGTTTTGTTTGTGAAAAAGAAGGATGGGTCCCTTAGAATATGCATTTATTATTGCCAACTCAATAAAGTCACTATTAATAATAAGTATCCTCTCCCTTGGATTGACGACTTGTTTGATCAACTCCAAAGGGCAAACTACTTTTCTAAGATTGACTTGAGATTAGGGTATCATCAACATAGGGTGAGAGGTGAGGATATACCAAAGATGGCATTTCAGACTAATTTCCTTTGGTCTCACAAATGCCCCGACGACATTTATGGATCTCATGAATAGGGTGTTTAAAAGTTACATAGATTTATTTTTCATTGTCTTCATTGACGACATCTTGGTATATTTAAAAAATGAGGGTGATCACATATACCATTTGAGGGTGGTTTTACCAGTTCATAAGGAGAATCAATTGTTTGCCATGTATAGGAATTGTGAGTTTTGGTTTAGGTCGGTGGCGTTTCTTGGTAATATCATATCTACTAAAAGATTTGAGGTTTATTGAAAGAAAATCGAGGAGGTGAAAAATTGTCCTAGACCATCGACTCCAACCGACATCATGAGTTTCTTGTGTCTAGTGGGTTATTATCAGAGGTTTGTGGATGTTTTTGTGTCCATTGCATCTCCCTTGACTACTTTGACACAAAAGAGTAAGAAATTTGAGTGTTCGGAGGCATGTGAGAGAAGCTTCAAAATTTTGAAATATAAAATTACTTCTGCTTCGGTGTTGACTTTACTGGAGGGTACAAAGGGTTTCGTTGTGTATTATGATTCATACCGAGTGGGTTTAGGGTGTGTGCTTACGCAACATGGGAAACTGGTAGCCTATGCTTCTAGGCAACTTAAGGTGCATGAGAGGAACTATCCAACTCTTGATCTGGAGTTAGCGGCCATGGTATTTTCCTTGAAAATATGGAGGCATTAATTGTATGGTGTCCAGGTTGATGTATATACCGACTACAAGAGTCTCCAATTTTTGTGTTTACTCAAAAGGAGTTGAATCTCCAACAAAGAAGGTGGTTGGAATGGTTGTAGGATAACAAAATGAGTATTCTCTTTCACCCCGGCAAGGACAATGTGGTTGTGGATGCTCTAAGTTGTTTATCCATGGGTAGTGTGTCTCATATAGATGAAGTCAAGAAATACCTAATGAAAGTTGTTCATTGGTTGGCTAGATTAGGTGTAAGATTGGAAGATTCTCCGAATTTTGGTTTCATGGACTATCATAACTCCGAGTCATCTTTGGTAGTTGAGGTGTATTCTAACAACACCTTGATCAATAATTGATGGATTTGAAGGAATCAATTCTTGGTAAGCTTAATGAGTCATTATCTTTTTGGGGGATGGTGTCTTGAGGTATTAAGGAAGGTAGTGTATTCCCAATGTTTAAGGGTTGAGGAAACAGATCATTGAGAAAGTTCATGGGTCCGGTTACTCTATTCATCTGAGTTCAACTATGATGTACCATGACCTTAGGGAAGTATTTTAGTGGGAATGTTTGAATAAGAACATAACAGAGTTTGTTGCTAAGTGTCAAAATTGCCAACAAGTAAAAGTCAAACATCAAAAGTCGGGTGGCTTACTACAAGAAATCCATGTTCTGACTTAGAAGTGGGAAGACATTAATATGGATTTTGTAGTAGGTTTGCCTCGGACTCAAAGGAAATATGACAGTTTATGGGTGGTCGTGGATAGGTTAACCAAGTTCACTTATTTCATTCTCGTCAAGTCAACCTATACGATGAAAGATTGTGCAAGGATCTTCATAGATGAGATTGTGTGTCGCCGTGGTATTCCGTTATCCATCAGATCGGATAAGGGTGCATAATTAACATCTAGGTTTTGGAGGTCATTCCAAGAAGGTTATGGTATTAAGGTTAAGTTAAGTACCATTTTTCATCCCCAAATTGATGGTCAAGCAGAGCCTACTATTCAAATCCCTGAGCATATGCTTAGAGCTTGTATTATTGATATCAAGAAAAATTAGGATAAGAATTTGCCTTTGGTGGAGTTTTCTTATAATAATAGTTTTCATTCATCGACATTCATGGCTCCTTATGAAGCTTTGTATGGTAGGAGGTGTAGGTCTTCAATTGGATGGTTTAAAGTGGTGGAGCATTTGCTTCTTGGTCCCAATTTTCTTTATAAGACTTTTGGAGAAGGTTCATATGATAAGGAACCGGTTTCAAACGGCATATAGTTGGCAAATGTCTTATGTCGATCGTAGGAGAATAGACTTAGAGTTTGAGGAAGGTGATAAAGTATTTTTAAAAATTTTGCCAATGAAAGGGGTGGTTAGATTTTGCAAGAAAGGGAATTTAAGTCCTCGTTATGTGGGTCCCTATGAAATCTTGCAAACGGTTGGTAAGGTTGCCTATGAATTTAAACTTCCAAGTCAATTGGCTTCGGTTCATCCGATTTTCCATGTTTCTATGCTTATGTAGCGTATCGGTGATCCCGAGTCTATTCTTCCTATTGAGGGTCTTAGTGTGAGGTATAACCTCTATATGAGGACGTTCCTGTTCAAATACTTGATATACAAGTAAAGAAATTGAGGAATAAAGAGTTGGCTTCCGTAAAGTTGTTATTGAAGAATCACCGAGTTGAGGGTGCATGATAGGAGGCCGAGGCGGACATGAAGTCCTGTTACCCTCATCTTTTTGATAACTAAGGTTAGTTGTTCGTACTAATAATGAAAATAATGACTAAAATTTGAGTTTTTATTTTATTTTTGCTGAAGTTTTGCAAAATCAACATTTTTGGATGATGTTACAATGATTACAGTAAAGTATGCTAATAATTTTCAATTTTTCTTGTTTGATTTATGTTATGCATTTTTATATGTTATGAAATTATATGTAGCATGTTGGTAATATAAATTTGGCATATGCTATGTTGAGCTCTTGTTGTTGTGAAAAGGACATTCCTCAAAATGTAATATGAGCCTTATGTAAGTGATATGGTTGATGTTGTTATCTATTTTTTTTTGTTGGGCTGCTAGTCTTGAGTCTATTCCTTTCTTCTATAGATTTTTAGTGTCATTTGGGGACGAATGCTCCAAAGGGGGGGATAATGTAACACTTCGAAAATCCAAGACATGTCCTAGAGACTAACATAAGATCCATAAGGTTTAGACACTGTTTTAAGGTCTATTTTAATGAATATAAGTGATTTAGAAAGTCTAGGAAGCAAAACGTCCAAAAACGTCCATGACGTCCGTAAATTAGTTCAAGGAGATGCTAGCGTGCCTTAGCCTATTTGACTAGCTTTTTGAATTCGAAAATTGATAAAAATTGGTGGAAGGGTGTATAAAATGTGTTTAATATGATTATTTGTTGAAACTTCTGGGAAAGACTCCCCAAGGACAAACCAAGCGCCCTTGAGGAGGACACATGCAAAAGTTGGCAAAAGCTGTCATGTTGGTGAATGTTGGGGCTTCGATGCCACTAGTTAATGGAAACTAATACAAAATCTTTGAAGGGTCATTTTTCATAGTGTCTGAACTAATCGATGGACGAGCAGCACGGAAAGGGGGGCATGTCGTCGACTCACAGATGGACTGTTGGTCGAGGTCTCATCTATGAGGGCCTGGCTGCTGCACGTTTTTAGTTGGTTCTTATTAATTAATTAAGGGATTAGTTCATTATTTTTAAGGTTAGGGGAAGTCAAATTAAGTTAATTAATACCCTATATAAAGACCCCAACCCCATTGAACTAATCTAATCTCTCATAACTCACAAACCCAATCTCTTTTCCTTCTCTCTTCTTTTTCTCTCTAGTGAAGAACACCATTGAAGACCAAACTAGGGCAGTATTTAAGGGTTGCAAAGAGTAAATTTTCACCATTAATATTCATCAATTGAAAAGTAATGGGATCTAATTCACTGTTGAGACCTCTTTCCTCAAAGGGTTCCATCAAATTGATTTCAAAAGTTTGGTTTTCAAGTGGGTCTTTTCCAATCTCGAAAATTATGTTATGAATTGATCTGTTTATGATTTATTTTGTATATTATGAATATATTAACATTTATTTTAACTTAATTATGATATATCTTGATGGTTTCTTCTAGTTTGTCGAAGATGATCTTTACCCCTTAAGCCTAGGTTATGATCTTGATATGAATTATTTTGTATTGGTTCAATTGACTTGGTTATTGGTTGAATTAATAATATATGATTTTATTACACTAATCATAAATTAATTAGGTTTATTTATAGTTCTTTCATGCTAACCCCTTAGAAGTTTATCTAGGTAATGAAGTATGTACTAAATTGACCTAAGTATCTTGTCTTAAGCTATGATGTAGTATTGAATTGTGATGTAGTGATTATTTTAGCCTTGTTATCATGTTTATTATTGAATTATGAAGATTTTATATCCTAATTGGGTTGAATTAATTGTTTATGGTAAGACCTTGATGATGAATTATGAAGGAGACTTGGTAAGTTTTGTGATCCCTATTCTTTACTTCAAACTATGGTTAATTGTGATTAAGTCATGATATTGTATTGGATTATGCCTTGTATTAGCATTTATAGGGTTGGTATGATTTTGAATTGAAAATTCTTGCCTATGGTTGTGAGGTTTTGGCTAAGATGTAAATGTTGTAAGGATGGCGATGAATTACCAATGTGCCTTGTCATGATGTGAATATGTTAATGTGCCAATCGAACCTATATAAATTGTAATAAAAGGACAATACTCATGCAATTCTTGTTGAAGTATGATGATGATGTTTATACAAGGGTTAGACCCTATGACCTACATTAATCTATGATTATTAATAAAGACATTTCAAAAAAGGGATTATAGCTTAGCACCGAGTTAACTAGAGTGAGGAGTATCCCTTCCCACATAGCAAAGGTAGGATCACTATTGTACTATTGAGATTGGAGACTACAATGCATGTAGCATAAAGAGGGTCCCAAATATATCTCATAGTTCTTGAACTATGTTTTCCCCGTAGAAATACTAGCTAGGGGATCCACATAGTTGTTATGTTCATGTTTTTGTACTACCTACGCATGTAGTCCGCCTTCTTTCAGTGTAGGGTTCCATGACACAGGATTCCACATTCTTCATGTAGTCTATATAGGTCAGAGCAATGTATTTCCAAAAGGTAAAATGAACTAAATGAATGAACTCTAACAAAGATGACCTAAGGGGTTTAGCTTAGTCTAGGTAGGAGTATAGGACTCTACCTAAACATTGCGCTAGTTAACCTTGAAGGGAGTCTTAGGAGGATGTTCTTATGTATGTATATGCTTATGAATATAAGGGATATGTATATGATGATCTTATATGCTAATGACACTATGTTATAATAATTACTCTTATGAACATGTATTTGGTCTATAACGTTATTGTTTGATATTAAGCACTCTTAATGTTATGTTAGGTGAGGTTGGAGATTGCTTATGGTTCTTGATAGTTATACTTGATTAAGTAAGGTTATGGGGCTTTGCTTAGTTATTGCACAAGTGGACTTAAAGAGGGTCATGATTGATGGTCTTTCTTTGGTAAAGTTATAATGAACTCTTGTTCATGCTTGTTGAGGTTATAACTTGATGATAGCATTGCTTTGACTATATGTCAAATTAAATTATATGTATGTTGACTTGACTAGTTTTGATGTTGTTGATCTTGTGATGTACATGCCTAGGACTTAATGAATATGTCTAAGTGATTTGGTATAGTCTTGTTGAATGTGTATAAAGGTTTTTAATGAAAAGTGCGTTCTCAATGAAATGTTCCTTTTCTTAGCATGATTCCAAAGTAGGTGTTAAAATGGTCTCATAATTACTACAAGTGGTTTAGTAAATCCATTTCTTCCTTTTCAACAGAATTTTAGGTTCCAGTCGTTAAATGGCTTTTGGAGACGACATTGAAGAAGACTTGGATCTCTTATTCATCGAAGTAGGGTAGGTCCTTAATTTCCGAGGGTGATGCGACTATCTAGCTAATGGAGTTGTTTTAGTATTAAGACTCTTATGTTTCTTTCCTTTCATTTGAGTACTAAACATTGTCTGACCTATATGTAGTCTTGTTTCATTGATGTATGGGCTAGGCCCAATTTGATATACTTTTATTAGATGGTTATAAGATGAGACGACTATTTTGACTATGTTATGTGTTATATATATATATATATATATATATATATATATATATATATACACACACACACACACACATATATATGTGTGTGTTAAATAAAAGTAGAAGACTAAGTAATCTTCCTATGCGAAGGATTTATGTGTACTTGATATACATCTATTACCTGTATGTAGAGGTGTATGTAAGCCTCAATGTAGAAGTAGAAAAAAGTTTTAAATTTTCCGCTAAGTTCGATCTATGAATGTAATGATGTAAGCTAAGAGACTAGTCTTGGTCCTCAAAGAGGACACCGCCGCCGGTTACGTCTAGGAGGTACTACCGGATTTGACAATTATATGAGTTATTTCAGTTGAAATATTTTTGAAAACCTACTAAACTTTACTTATTATTTTCTTATATCAGTCTATTATTGGGAAGATTTTTCAAAAACATAGAAAGATATATTAATGCCCGCCGAAGCGCGAGTAAATTACCTAGTGTAATTGTAATTAAGAAAAATCTCTAAATGTTGATAGACTAGGAAAATTCAATGTTAAAGAAAAATTTATGTTATTATTAAAACAAAGGTTTTTATTAATCATTTAATATATTTTTAAGAATATTTTTCTCAACTAAAATAGTGATCAAATGTAATCTACTAATATAATTCTAATTAGGAAAAATCTCTAAACGATGATCGACTAGGAAAATTCAATGGTAAATGAAAATTTCATGATATTATTAAAATATACATTTTCATTAATTATTTAATATATTTTTACAACATATTCTTCTCAAATAAAATAACATTCAAATGTAATCCAATAAAATAATTCAAATTAGGAAAAGTCTCAAAATGGTGATCGACTCGAAAAATCAGTGGTAAATGCAAAAATTTTGTTATTATTACAATATAATGTTTTTAATAGTATTTTAATATATTTTAAAGAAATGTTGTTCTAAAATATACTAGTGGTCAAATGCAATCCAATAATATAATTTAGTCAGGAAAATCTCTAAATGATGATCAGCTAGGAAGCATCAATGATAAATGTAAAATTTGTATTCTTGTTGAAGTAAAAGGTTTTTAGTAATCATTTAATATATATTATTTTCAAAATTGTTCACAAATAAAATTGCGGCCCAATGCAATCCAATAATAGAAATCAAATAAGGAAAAAAATGAATTGTCCAACTATAATCATTAAGTTATTTTAAAACATGACTTCTTATATAAAGCTCTTGGTGTTAAGCCCAACAATCACAATTTCTTAGTGATAGTTTAGACATGACAAGAAGAATCTTCAAGGGTCCTCAAAGGATGACATGATGTAAATAAAAATTGTGAGAAACTTAGGAGTTACGTTTTCTAAATAATGTAATGGTCTGTTCAGAAAAATTTGTAAACTTTGTACGTCATGTGGTAATGAAATTGCCATTGTTATATTTTCCCTGAACAGCAAAATTTTATCATTAGGTCACCCTAGCGGGGACATGTTGGTGGAGATGATCTTTGGGACGAACATCTCTCCACCAAATATCGATGTCACGATCAACAAATCGTGCCTCATAGAGAAGCAGGATTCGTGAGCTCAATTACAAGTTCATGAACCTCAAGGGGGTTCTCCAGATAGAAAAAAAATCGCGGAGAATCCCTTTGAGAAATTAGAAAGAGCTGGTGGTGTTTGGTGGGAATCTCCTATTGGAGAACTTAACTTATTTCAACTTCAACACTTGAAGAAGGCATTGGATATTCTAAAGAAAATTGTAGAAAAAGAGGAAGAAATGGTGAGTAATAATGCATTACCATTTGAGATATTGGGAAGTCCCTGGACTCCTCCTAATTGTGCAAGATAAAGTTCTTCATATGGAATAAATGTTGGTGGAACCTTTGTTAATCAGTTTAGTGGATCTACTTCTTCCATAGTTCCCAATTACTAGTTTTGTCGTCATTCATAGTGCTTGTATCACGGAATTGTCAAAAATAAAATATTATATTAAGTATCTAGGTTCATTTGTCATTTGAGTTAACCTAAGTGTTGTGTTAATAAGTTACTGTTCAATTGAAGTCAGTACTAAGTGTTGTGTTCATCATGTAATGTTTATCCATTATGAATTTACTAATTTTAATTATATATTTTATATTACTAGTCCATTGTCATGTTTATTGTATCCTTTGAATTGCATTACATATTAATCTCTTATTTATCAAACATATTACAAACTTTTGCGACTCTTATCCTTGTTGATATGCTTCTACAATTCGTACATATTTTCATTGTCAAACACAACATCTTCATTAAGTGTCCAATCTACTCGAGGGAACACTTGGAGATTAAGTAAATTAGCAAATCAAAACCATGAATTTCCACGAAATACAAGTATTTTTATCGGAATTCCTTGAGAATAGATTGTGAATTATTCTTAATTGGTCAAAAATTCATCTATTCGAGGCAAAGGATACTTGTTTCAAATATTAACTGTCACGACCCAAAACGAGCCGCGAGTGGCACCCACACTTATCCTCCTATGTGAGCGAACCAACAAATCTAAACCCCAAAATTTACCAATATTTCAACCATAATGAACAAAATATAATGCGGAAGACCCAAAACTTATTAATATAACCAATAAATAAGCTTCTAAAGTTTATCAATTATTATCCCCAAAATTTAGAAGTCATCACACCAAGAACATCTATCCTCAAATTTCTAAATCAAAGAGTATTTAAGAAGCTAAAATAAGTAAACAGATGGTCCATGTCCGAACTTCAAGGACATCAAGACGTGAATGAGAGAATCCATTCCGAACTAGGAACAATAGCTCACCCTGAAATCAGATATGCTGGAGACTGGCTAGAGTTGAGGGCGAGTCAAAGTCGATGGCACGCTTGTTGCACTTCACAAATAACAAAGAAGAAAATTACAAGTAGGGGTCAGTACAGGGAACACGTACTGAGTAGGTATCATCGGACAACTCAAAATAGAAAGCAATATATACTGAATAATAATATAAAATAAACTACAATACATAGCAGGTGGCAACAACAAGTACAAGAACCATTGGCAACAACACCAGGCACACCTATGAGGACTCAAGTCTCCACACCATACTCATTTGGGAAATAGGTTCTTCGAATTTGAGTATATTAACATAATTCAAGATTACTTCTCTTTATTATTATCGTGTCGGAACGTGACACTCTGATCCATTATTACTACCGTGTCGGAACGTGACACTCCGATCCCTTAATACTACGTATCGGAACGTGACACTCCGATCCCCTATTACTACGTGTCGAAACGTGACACTCAGATCCCCTAATACTACGTGTCGGAACATGACACTCCGATCCCCAAATACTACGTGTCGGAACGTGACACTCCGATCCATTTATCTCATTATTTTAGTTCATCAAGCCTTATTTATGTCAAGGCGCCATCTTAATAGAGAGGACTTAAGATTGAAGATTCAACAGTCTCATCATTCTGACAACCACAATTACACCATCACAACATACAAACACATAATCAAGCATATAAAAGACTTTACAATACCACCCAATACATATCGATCGCTATTTAGAGTTTATCTATCACATAGAAATAAACCATAACCTACCTCCACTGAAGAATCGTGATCAAGCAAGCTACTTCCCAATGCCTTTGCTTTCCTTTTCGTTCTCTTTATCTCGCTCGTTCTTTCCTCTTCCTGTTCTTTTTATTTTTCTTCTGCAGATTCTTTTTCTTTTACCCTAATTATCATATAATTTGTTATGATAAAAGTAACCCACTATTTATTTCCTTATTATCTTCTTTAACCCCCAAGTAAATAAATTATGAAACTTACCCCACTAATTTCATAATTATAATCATGAATAGTCCAAAACACCCCTTTAAAACTTTTAGCAGAATCTGACCCATTTGGGGTTACGCAACTTCTGACAGCCCATCGTATCTGCGACGGTCCATCCTATAGGTCCGTCACAAAGTTCAGAGAGTCAAATTCAGTAAGGAGGTATGTGACGGTCCGTCGTATCTACGACGGTCCGTACTGCAGTTTCGTCACGAAGTTTAGAGAGTTGATCTCAGTACCCAAATTTCAGAGTTGAAGTGTTTTGGAACAAAGACGCCCGACGGACCATTGTGCCTATGACGGTTCGTCCTACCTGTCGTCGAGGTTAATGAGAAGAGCAGAAGAAGAAATTACACAAGTATAGGACGATGGATTCCATCACGGTCCGTCGCGACCATGACGGTCCGTCGCGTGATCCGTCGACCCATTCAGTTTTTTATTACAAAAGATTCTACTGCTCGAAATGTCTAAACATGTTGTTACAATAGATACCAATTTACCCATCGTTCGTCTTTGAACGATCACAAGAAGAAAAGCAAGGGCGAGAGAGAGTACCTGAATCTATAAAAAGATGTGGATATCTTTCTTGCATATCAGCCTCATTCTCCCAAGTGGACTCTTCAACTGGCCAATTCTTCCACTGAACCTTGATGGATGCAATCTCCTTTGATCTCAACTTGCGGACTTCTCTATCTAAAATAGCAACAGGCTCCTCCTCGTAAGACAAATTCTCATCAAGAAGAACTGAATCCCAACGAATAATGTAGTTTCCATCCCCATGGTATTTTTTCAGCATAGACACATGAAATACCGGGTGCACTCCTGAGAGTCCAGGAGGCAATGCCAATTCATAAGCTACCTTCCCCACGTGTTTCAGAACATCAAATAGACCGATATACCTTGGACTAAGCTTACCTCGCTTACCAAACCGCATCTCCCCTTTCATGGGTGAAACCTTTAGCAAGACTTGTTCACCCTCTATAAAATCCAAGTCCCTAACCTTTCGATCTGCATATTCTTTCTGCCTGTTCTGAGCTGCTAGAAGCTTCTCCTGAATGAATTTTACTTTATCTAACGATTCCCTCAAAAGATCGGTACCCCATGGTCTCACCTCAAATGCATCAAACCAACCAATGGGAGACCTACATCTTCTCCATACAATGCCTCGAATGGGGCCATATCATTACTTGAGTGATAGCTATTATTGTATGAAAACTCTGCTAAGGGTAAGAATTTATCCCAATGACCACCAAATTCTATCACACATGCACGAAGCATATCTTCCAACACCTGAATCGTTCGCTCAGACTGACCATCGGTCTGAGGGTGAAATGTAGTACTAAGATCCAACCTAGTACCTAATTCAGCATGCAACATTCTCCAAAACTTAGAAGTAAATTGCGTGCCTCTATCTGATATGATGGAAAGTGGAACTCCATGCAATCGAACAATTTCTGAAATATAGAGTTTGGCTAACTTCTCTGCATTGTAAGTCACCTTAACCGGAATGAAGTAAGTAGACTTAGTTAATCTGTCAACAATTACCCATATAGAATCAAACTTACCCAATGTCTTTGGAAGACCAACCACAAAATCCATTGCAATTCTTTCCCATTTCCATTCAGGAATGGGCATTTTCTGAAGTGTTCCTCCGGGCCTCTGGTGTTCATACTTTACCTGCTAACAATTCGGGCATTGGGCAACAAAATCAGCAATGTCACGCTTCATCCTACTCCACCAAAAATGTTGCTTTAGGTAACGATACATCTTGGTTGCACCAGGATGTATAGAATACCTTGAACTATGAGCCTCTGTAAGAATAGTGTGAATCAAATCATCAACACGGGGCACACATACCCTCCCCTTAATTCTCAAAACGCCTTCCTCATCAATTATTGCCTCTTTAGCCTCTCCTTGTAATACCATCTCCCGAATTCGACTCAGCTTCTCATCAGTAAACTGTCTTCCCTTAATCTTGTCAAGAAAAGAAGATCTTGCCTCCACACGGGCCAAAAATCCTCCTTTCTCTAGTACCTCCTGCCTCATGAGGTCATTAGCCAAAGTCTGAACCTCTCTAGCCAATGGGCGTCTAGAAATCTGTAGGTGGGCTAAACTTCCCATGCTCCCTGTTTTTCTACTTAAAGCATCTGCCACAACATTAGCTTTTCCTGGGTGATACAAGATAGTAATATCATAGTCCTTTAGTAGTTCCATCCACCTCCTCTGCCTCAAATTCAAATCTTTCTGAGTAAAGACATACTGTAAACTACAATGATCTGTATAGACTTCACACTTGACCCCGTATAGATAATGTCTCCATTGCTTTAATGCAAACACAACTGCATCCAACTCCAAATCATGGGTCGGATAGTTACGTTCATGTACTTTTAATTGCCTCGAAGCATAAGCAATTACATTCCTCTCCTGCATTAGCATTGCACCCAAACAAGAATAAGATGCATCACAATAAACAATGAGATTCTTACCTTCCACTGGCAAGGTAAGAATTGGTGCAGTAGTCAACAAGGTCTTGAGGTTCTGAAAGCTTTCTTCACATTCGTCCGACCATATAAATGGAACATTTTGGTTAGTCAAATTTGTCAATTGGGAAGCAACAGAAGAAAATCCCTTCACAAATCGATGGTAGTAGCTAGCTAAACCAACAAAGCTCCTTACCTCTGTAACATTAGTAGGTCTTACCCAACTCTTCACTGCTTCAATGTAAGAAGGATCCACCATCACTCCATCCTTAGAAACTACGTGTCCCAAGAAGGACACTGAATCTAGCAAAAACTCACACTTGCAGAATTTGGCATAAAGTCTTTTCTCCCTCAACACTTCCAATACAATTCTCAAATGCTCCTCATGTTCTTTCCTGCTCTTTGAGTATATCAGTATATCATCAATGAATACAATGACAAAGAGATCCAGATATGGCTTAAAAATCCCGTTCATCAGGCTCATGAAAGCAGCAGGGGCATTCATAAGCCCAAAAGACATTACTAAGAATTCATAATGCCCATACCTTGTTCGAAAAGTAGTCTTTGCCATATCTGCTGCCCGTATTTTCAATTGATGATAACCAGATCTTAAATCAATTTTTGAGAAGGTACAAGCACCTTGTAACTAATCGAACAAATCATCAATGCAAGGAAGAGGATACTTGTTCTTAATAATTACCTTATTCAGTTGCCTGTAGTCTATGCGCATCCGAAAACTTCCATCATTCTTCTTCACAAATAAAACAGGAGCATCCCAAGGGGATGCACTTGGTCTAATAAATCCTTTACCTAATAACTCCTGAAGTTGGGCCTTTAACTCCCTTAACTCAGCTGGAGTCATTCTATAAGGGGGTATGGAAATGGGGCGAGTATTCGGCTCCAGATCAATACAAAAATCAATATTCCTATCCGGTGGTATACCAAGAAGGTCTGCAGGAAACACATCCAGAAACTCACGGACTATCGAGACAGACTCAATCAAAGGTACTTGGGAAGTATCATCCCTGAGATGTGCCAAGAAAGCTAAACAACCCTTACTAACAATTCTCTTAGCACGATGGAACGAGATAATATGAACTGGAGTTGAAATATAGTCACCCTCCCACACTAGCGGTTTTGTTCCGGGCTTGGCCAATGTCACAGTTTTAGCATTACAATCTAAGATTGCAAAATTTGGAGAAAGCCAAGTCATACCCAGTATTACATCGAAATCCACCATATCTAGAATAATCAAATCTACATAAGTATTGCTCCCCACAAAAGTCACAAGACAAGACCTATACACCTTCTCAACTATCACAGACTCACCCATAGGAGTAGAGACACGAATACGCATGTCAAGCAAATCACAATGTAAATAAAGACCAGTAGCAAATGAGGAAGATACATATAAAAATGTGGATCCAGGATAAAATAATACAGAAGCCATGCAATCACAGACCAAAAGATTACCTGTGATAACAGCATCAGATGTCTCTGCTTCAGACCTCCCAGGGAAAGCATAACAATGGGCCCTATCACCTGTCTGCCTGTTACCCCTACCATGTAGCGCTGCAGTATCTCTAGCTCGCCTGCCACCCCGGCTGTTTTGGTTACCACCATTACCTTGGCTACCACGTCCTCCAGAATGGCGGCCTCTCCCATGACCACCTCTACCTCTGACTATTGGGAGTCTGTAACTCTATTTTGGACAATATCTCCTAATATGTCCCGTCTCTCCACATCCATAACAATCTCTGGAGTCAAGCATAGGTCTCTGTGAGAACGACGAAGTCTGGGGATAACCTTCAAACTCGGAGAAATGTTGACTGGTCTGCGATGGACCCCCAGCTACTGCCTGTAGTGAAGACTGAATAGGTCAGGCTGGGTAACCTCCTGAACTCTGCCCTTAGGAGTAAGAACCACTAAACTCACCTCCCTTACAGAACTTCTTAGATGTCGACGCCATGGTGAAGTCTTCTGGCTTCACCCCCTCCACCTCTATCACAAAATCAACCACTTCCTGAAAGGATTTTGCTGCAGCAGCTACCTGTAAGGCTGGGATCTGCAAATCTGACCTCAATCCCTTCACAAAACGGCGAATACGCTCATGTGGACTGAACCAAAGTTGGGTGGCATACCTGGATAGTGCACGAAATTTGAACTCATAAGCAGTAAAAGACATCCTTCCTTGCTCTAGGCTCAGGAACTCATCTCTCCTCCTATCCCTTAAAGTCTGGGGTATATACTTCTCCATAAATAATCTAGAGAATGATGCCCAAGTCATAGGTGGTGCCTGTGCTGGTTGACACTCAACATACGACCGCCACCACATTTTGGCATTCCCCTGAAACTGATAGGTCACAAACTCAACACTGAATCGTTATACTATGTCCATCTTATGTAGCAGCTCATGACAATTAACCTGAAAATCATAGGCATCCTCAGATTCAGCACCCTTGAAGACTGGAGGTTTCAACTTCAAGAGTTTAGTGAAAAGTTCATGCTGATCACTCGCCATTATAGGCCCTATAGTCAATCGAGGAAACGTGCCTACTTCCAATGAGGCATCTATGCGGGGAGCCATAGCAGCTGCATGTTGTACTCCTGGAACCTAAGGTGCTGGTGCAGAAAACACTGGAGGTGTCTGGCCCTGATCAGATAACCCGCTAAGATAAGTAAGAACCTAGTTAATCATTTCTGGGGTAGGTTGGGGTGGTAATTCCTCATCTTGCACCTGCTTATTTTCCCCTTCCTCACCCTCTCTTACTACCTCATCAGTCGGTGTATGAGTCACCGCCCTATTACTAGCTGGACCAGGTGTTTGTCCTCTACCTCTAGAGGGCGTCCTCCTGCGACCTCTACAACGGCCTCTTGCCACAACTCCTCCTCGAGCTACAGCCCCAGTGTTTGGCTTAGACGCACCCTGTCTTGCTGGTGTTGGTGTTGGCATAGTTGTTGCTCTAGTTCTAACCATCAGCGAAATAGAGTGAGGATGTCAGATACCAATTTGTATCACCTAGATACCAATTGGGTCAAAGTAATAGCACGAAAGAAAGAAAGAATGGAATTTTCCTAAAGTCCTATAGCCTCTCAAAGAAAAGTAAAGGCGTCCCCCTATCGTTCCTCAAGACTCTACTAGACTCGTTCTTGTATGGTGAGACCAACGAACCTAACGCTCAGACACCAAGTTTGTCACGACCCAAAACGAGCCGCGAGTGGAACCCACACTTATCCTCCTATGTAAGCGAACCAACAAATCTAAACCCCAACATTTACCAATATTTCAACCATAATGAACAAAATATAATGCAGAAGACCCAAAACTTATTAATATAACCAATAAATAAGCTTCTAAAGTTTATCAATTATTATCTCCAAAATCTGGAAGTCATCACACCAAGAACATCTATCCTCAAATTTCTAAATCTAAGAGTATTTAGGAAGCTAAAATAAGTAAACAGATGGTCCATATCCGAACTTCAAGGACATCAAGACGTGAATGAGAGAATCGAGTCCGAGCTAGGAACAATAGCTCACCCTGAAATCTGATATGCTGAAGACTGGCTAGAGTTGAGGGCGAGTCGAAGTCGATGGCACGCTTGTTGCACTCCACAAATAACAAAGAATAAAATTACAAGTAGGGGTCAGTACAGGGAACACGTATAGAGTAGGTATCATCGACCAACTAAAAATAGAAAGCAATATATACTGAATAATAATATATAATCAACTACAATAGTTAGCAGGTGGCAACAACAAGTACAAGAACCATTGGCAGCAACACCAGGCACACCTATGAGGACTCAAGCCTCCACACAATACTCATTTGGGAAATAGGTTCTTTGAATTTGAGTATATTAACATAATTCAAGATTACTTCTCTTTATTATTATCCTGTCGGAACGTGACACTCCGATCCATTATTACTACCGTGTCAAAACGTGAAACTCTGATCCCCTAATACTACATGTCTGAACATGACACGCTGATCCCCTATTACTACGTGTCGGAACGTGACACTCCGATCCCATAATACTACGTGTCAGAACGTGACACTCCGATCCCCTAATACTACGTGTCGCAACATGACACTCCAATCCATTTATCTCATTGTTTTAGTTCATCAAGCCTTCTTTATGTCAAGGCGCAATCTTAATAGAGAGGATTTAAGATTGAAGATTCAACAGTCTCATCATTCTGACCGCCACAATTACACCATCACAACATACAAACACACAATCAAGCATATAGAAGACTTTACAATACCACCCAATACATATGGATCGCTATTTAGAGTTTATCTATCACATAGAAATAAACCATAACCTACCTCCACCGAAGAATCGTGATCAAGCAAGCTACTTCCCAATGCCTTTGCTTTCCTCTTCGTTCTCTTTCTCTCGCTCGTTCTTCCCTCTTCTTGTTCTTTTTATTTTTCTTCTGCAGATTCTTTTTCTTTTACCCTAATTATCATATAATCCGTTATGATAAATGTAACCCACTATTTATTTCCTTATTATCTTCTCTAACCCCCCAAGTAAATAAATTATTAAACTTACCCCACTAATTTCATAATTATAATCATGAATAGTCCAAAACACCTCTTTAAAACTTTTAACAGAATCTGACCCAGTTGGGGTTACGCAACTTTTGACGGCCCGTCGTATCTGCGACGGTCCGTCCTACAGGTTTGTCACAAAGTTCAAAGAGTCAAATTCTGTAAGGAGGTCTGTGACGGTCCGTCGTATCTACGACGGTCCGTACTGCAGTTCCGTCGCGAAGTTTAGAGAGTCGATCTCAGTACCCAGATTTCAGAGTTGAAGTGTTTTGGACGAAGACGCTCAATGAACCGTTGTACCTATGACAGTTTGTCCTACCTGTCATCGAGGTTAATGAGAAGAGCAGCAGAAGAAATTACACAAGTATAGGCGACGGAGTCCATCACGGTCCGTCGCGACCATGATGGTCTGTTGCGTGATCCGTCGACCCAGTCAGTTTTTTATCACAAATGATTCTACTGCTCGACATGGCTAAACAGGTTGTTACATTAACCCTATTGAATTGTTTGTAATCTATACACATTCTCATACTACCATCTTTTTCATTAAAAAATAATTCTGGAGCACCACTTGGGGAATCACTAGGAGGAATAAATCCCTTATGAAGAAGCTCTTAGATTTGAGCCTTAAGTCCTATTAATTTCACCGGAGACATGCGATATGGAGGGATGGAAATGGGGCGCATAATAGTTCTAAATAACTATAGAAATATTTATCTCTCTCCGGAGTCATATCAGACAATCCTTTAGGAAACACTTGCCTAAATTCTGACACAACATGAAAACACTCAATGCATTCAGTCTGAATTTCAACATCCGTAATATGAGCCAAATAAGCCAACCAACCCTTCCCTATAAATTGTGTAGCCCAAATGGAGAATATGACCATAAATTGCTCAGGCTTGTATACCCCTTTCTACTCTAATTTTTCCCTTCCTAAAATTTCCTGAGTTACAGACAGTGTATTATAAATAAGCACATCAAAATATGGAGACAAAAAATTCACACTTAAGATTATATCAAAATCAATCATATCCAAAATCACCTTATCAGCCCAAGTCTTAAAACCCATAAAGAAAATAGGACAAGCACGATGAAAATAGGTGATTATTACTGACTCTCCACCTGGGTAGACACATGGATAGGGACATCAAGTATATCACAAACAATATAAAATCCTAAGGAAAACCACAAGAATACATAAGAATAGGTAGAGCCCATATTAGTTAACACATTAGCCATTCTATCAAAACCAAGAATGGTACATTTGATCACCGCGTCAAATACCTACCTCATTCTTGCAAGGAAAATCATAACACTCAGCCCTACCATCATGAAGAGCCACATCCATGTTTTTGTTGCACGTTACCCCGTCCCCATTACCATTTCCTTTACCTTCACGGCCTCAGTGATTACCTCCTTGCCCAATTTTTGGATTCCCTTGACCATTATTATTGTTCCCTACATGTACCACTACTCCAGTTTGATGTAGTTCTGAGTCCAAAACATGTGTGTGGGGACAATCTCTCCTCAGATGCCAAGGTTCACCATAGTTGCCCCGCTGATGGTGTGATTCCATGTCTATCGTGAATCAAACTTTTTAATGGAGTTCCTTAGTAATTATCTTTATAGGCAAGCATAGCATACTCAATGTTCTTGGCTGAAAGTGTTGGCCTTCCTAAACCTCTGGAATAAGATCCTTGCAAATGCCTGAATTCGTGTAACTTTTTTCCAATGCCATAACCTGACTATCTCGCCTTACCCCCTCAACTTTCTTAACGTAGTATGCTAACTCATTAAAGCTCCTCCCTGTAAAGGTCATACGAATAGATAATACTGCAACTAAGAATTTAGTTGCCGAGTAAATAAGCAAATCCTCTCCTCATCAGTAGTCACCAGTTGAGTAGAATAAGCAACCACAAACATACCACCTTGCTCCGAAGCTGTGAACTCATCCTTCTTGTTGTCCATCATAGTTCAGAGCACATACTTCTTAGATACAGAGAATCAAAATTAGGTCAATGTGGGTGGATACAATCCCTCTACCATTGCTTAGCCTCACCTTGCAGCTGAAAGATCACAAACTCAACCTCACATTGATGGACAATTCTCAACTTATGAAGACTCTCATAGAAATCTAAGATAAACTCCTAAGCATTCTCATTTTCAGAACAAAGAAAAACAAGAGGCTTAAGCTTTAAAAACTTAGTCAACATTTTATGATCATTACCTAACAGAATCCAACAAAGGACGGATAAAAGCATCAATACATATATGCACACACATCGGGATTAGTCATAGAAATATGAGGATTAGTGGGAGATTCAGTTGCTTGAGTAGAAGGAAGTACTCCAGGACCAACCAACCCTTTCAGGAAAGATATGATCTGTTGGGATAACACTGGGGTCAAGAGGGGAACAACGGTAGTCTTATATTGCACCTCTTCCATTTGTCCAATCTAATTAACATTCTCCTCTATGTCTTTATAATAAAATGGAGGGGCCTCATTTTGGGGGTCACTTTAAACTTGTACCCAATCTCTAATAGGAGCCATTCTTCCTCAGCGTCTACCCCTAGCTCTATCTCTACCCCGGCCTCCGTGACCTATAGTTGCAGATCCCTCAGCAGGAGCATTGACGGGAGCTACAAGCCTGATGTTATTGTATGGAGTGTTAACCACTTGCGGACAGAAGAGTGAAGGAGGTTAGATACAAATTGTAATTGCCAGATACCAATTAGAATCATGTAATAGCACAAAAGGAGACAAGAAAAATGGAGAGATTTTCTAAAGTCCTATAGCATATCGAAGAAAAGTGATGGTGTCCCCGAGTACATCGAGATCAATTAACCTCGGCTTTGATACTAACTTTGGACGACCAAAATCATCGTAATTGGAACTCACACTTACTTTACGGTGGGAGAACCACTATTAGAACCCAAACGAAGCAACTAACCTAAAAATTGTAACATTTAAGTTACGAAAACAATTTAAATACTAAGGAAATAAATAGGGAGTTCTCATAAACTCAAAACAAAAGTCTAATAATTATACTAACATTGCGGAAGAAATGCCTAGAACCTGAAAGTCAATGTTACAAAACAACAATAGTTTAACAAGTCTAAACAAGAAGAAATATAACCCCAAACTAATGGACTAACAACTAGCTAGAATGTCTATGTCCTAAATGGTGAACATAGATTAAAGAGAACCCATGGCAGCCCAAAAGGATTGGTTTCCTTTGAATTCGAACCGTCACTGACTTCTAAGTGAGGTCTGTCAATAGCCGCCTGAAGATCTCTTGTACTTAACAAAGAAAGAGCAAGCGTAGTATCAGTACACAACCAGAATTAACATGTAGGATCATTCGGCTCTCACACTAAGTGCAACATAAATTAGTCAATACAATAATATAATCACATGCATATATCCAACATATACATTATTATAAATATTTACAACATTTTACAGTTAGACATTCCTCAAGATACACAACTATATAAAATCATTTGTCCTCTCA
This sequence comes from Solanum lycopersicum, assembly GCF_036512215.1. Lineage (NCBI taxonomy): Eukaryota > Viridiplantae > Streptophyta > Magnoliopsida > Solanales > Solanaceae > Solanum > Solanum lycopersicum. The sequence goes on along the minus strand of NC_090803.1, from coordinate 26,533,270 downwards.
TGAAACCCAACCCCAAAATATAAGCATACCGAAAACCAATCCCATAGTTATGTCGGAACGTGGCAAGAGATCCAATTTATTTGTGTTGGATCTTGGAAACCAATACATTCACTACACCAAATAACAATCAAAATTATATTCTCAAGTTCATACAGTTTAGTCATGATTCATTGCATTCATCATCCTTCTATCTCATTTACCAAAAATGTGATCAATAATGCTACATTAATATACATACATATATCAAAATGAAAGAAGAAAAAACATGCATCAGACAATCATTGAATCACTAAAAAATCTTTAAACCCCAAGATTCTTTATCCTTTCCATTTCATATTCGTTTCGCTTGTTGTTGGTCTACAAACAATCATGATAACATAAGAATAAAAAAATCAGTAATTACCTGAATCACTAATAATTCTAGGAACCCTAGATCATACCCAATATCCCAAGAACCAAAAATAGGGTTGTTTACACCATAAAACCTAGATGAAAACCCTCTGCATCAATAATTACCCATTTTAGCATGTTTTTGCGAACTGAAAAACGGATTTAGAGAGTTAAAAGCTTACCTTTAGCCTCAAAAATGGTGAAAATTATCATGATTGTCCTGGGGATTTTCCCTTAGCTCTAAATTTCTAAAAATGTAGAATAAAGTAATTTTGGGGTATATTTATGATTTAAGTCACGTCGAGCCCGCCACAGCGACCCTCACCCCACTGTAGTTGCCCCGCTAGAGTGATCAAAACCAGTGCCAAAGTGTCTTGAATGAAATAGTGAGATATTTTAATAATTCCAAGACCCCCATTTCACAACCCACCCTTAACAAAGGATGCTTAGAAAATATGGTTCAAGCTAAGATTGATTTTGGTAGTTCTACTCATCCGAATTCAATTTCGTAAAGTCGTACAGATTTATTAACAAATAATCTAAATATCCATGTAATCAAAATAATAAATATGTCACCCGATTATTACAAGATTTTCCTTCGCCTAAATGACTTTGATATCCTCCAAATCTTGACTAGGTTAGGGAAATTTCAGGTTACTACAAAAATATTTTCCGATCCAAAATTTTCTTTATTTTCTTACCTATAAAGACTAAAACCAGTCGTTAAAGACACAATGGTCAACCTCAAAAAATGAAGTTTCAATTGGAATTTTCATCATGTCACGACGTTAAATCAGATGTTTCATAGGAGAAAACCCATGTTTTTTGTGGGTTTCTTTTAATTATTAATTTGAATAATAGGTTTTGATTTTGTAGGTTGAAAAGTGAACAGTGTTGGAAAATGGGAAAAATGCGAGCTAAATGTTCAATCGGCTACATGTCGAATAGGTCGGGTTGCCCAATTTAAACCTTTGTTTCAACCTGCATCTTATTTATGATACATATTTAGGTGTTCAATGTCATGAATGGACAGGTTTTAAAAGGTCCTAACAGTTTTAAAGTCAAAAGTCCTTTACTCTCTGATTTGTTCAATTCCTGTACTCTTACATCGATATTAAATTTTTCACATTCTTGCATTTTTGTTCTCCTTTTGCTTTTTGGATCTTTGCTTGAGATGGAATTTGGAATCACTTTGTCTTCTCATTTTATCAATTCAATTGTTAAGGTTTCATCTTTCCCCTTACAAGTTTGTACATTCAATGTACTAGCGAAATTCAACCTATATCTTATTTATGATACAAATTTAGGTGTTCAGTGTCATGAACAAGCACTTCATTGATCCCATTCATTCCTATCTAACTTTGGTAAATCTTTTTGCTTTCCGAAGGTTTTTACGTTTACATTCTTTAGATTTATTAAGATAATGTGGGTCTTGTCCTGACATCTATTGTAGTATTTAGCGGCTTCATTAACAGTAGTAGTCGGGGAATCTTTTTCCTTTCCCTTGTTAATTTTTTGAGACTTAAATTTCCTTCTTATGGCTATTTGAATATTTCTAATTGTTACGTATTTTAAAAATAGTTGAGAAGATTGATTTAAGCTTTGCATTTGAAGTTCTAGTTGTTGAGTAATGTCTTCCGCGGTGTAGTAAGCAAGGCCAACAATTTTCTTGGGATCTGTAATGGTTCTAGAGTGTGGGCCACGTTCAGAGTGTACTCTCGAGACATGACACAGGAGGAAGGATTATGTTTCATTAATGAGGAACGATTTGGACTTTTGTAAGGTAATACAATTTTGTATACTCAAATAAGATATCACAATAAAAAAGTACTATACAAATATTATATGGGCATCCTGTGGATACATATATTAGTAACGTTTATATACAACAATGATGGTGACAAGACCACAATTAAAATTTAAAATTATCTCATAATCATTTTAACATTAAGTCAAACACATACTTCCTCAATTTTATTGTTTATGTTGATGTAGAGCTAATTTTTATTTAATTTCTTATATTGAATCCAACTTGTATATATTTGACCCTCCCGGACCAAATTTTTTACTTATCTTTTTAAACCCCTTCGATGAAAATCATGCCCCTGCCTCGCAATATTTGCAATAATTTTGGATGTAATCGTTAATATTTTAATCCATGTTTAGATGATTTCCCGAAAAGGTGTCTTCTTAAATCCAACATAGATCCGCTTGGAAATTTCTTTCAATAAGTTGACTTCAACCTTTACCTTGGCACAACTAGGTCTAGAATTGCTTATCGTAGCCATGTGAACATTTAACAATTTTCTCACTTCTTTGGAAATCAAAACGAGGATTCTTGAGCGAAAGAATTAGGTGATAGGAATTGAAGAGAGGTCCTTGCTAAGACAATATAAGTTTCCATCATTGAGTTAAACTTTGGTTCCCACTTTAGAAGTTGTATCTGATAATATACTCATCTTTAGCCTTCAAAATATATGCCGGTTTTTGACAGGACATGAACGTAATATTCCATAGTAGTAACGGGATTGGAATGTGTTTATCACTCAAGAATCATGCCTTACATTAGGCCTTGAACCTCATACCATAAAGGATCAGATTTTCAAATTTCTTATATAGTTCTTACCAGCCATAAGAAACTTTTCAAATTATGAAAAATAGTAAATCTTCTTTAATGATTTTGGTCTCAGCCTCTTCTTCATCCCAGAATACAGTTGTCTCTATATGGATGAAAGCAATATCTTTGATATGATAGGCATTGTAATTTTGTCATTCTACTTCACTCAAAGTCGTTGAATAGTTCAATGGAGGTTTTGGTGGTTGTTCATCAGCATGGAGTGTAGGCCATGATCGCAGGCATTGTCCATGATGCCTACCGTGAAATTAATCTTATGAAAATTTAGGTTTTTAAAACGAATTCCTGTAGTATCTATTACTTATGGAATACCAATTTATGGTTACACATGGGTTGGGAGAGACAAGCAAAAGAAAGATTAAATAGGATAAAGTTCATTAATAGGATGAAGAAATAAAAAAAAATTAAAATTATATTGAATCGTTTGGTTGAATATTACGAGAAATAGTCCATGTATTTGTATGGTATTAATTAGTACATTCTTTGGTAGAAATTAAGGGCATATATACAACCAATTCATGGATTATTTATACATTATACATAGTGTAGGGTGTACAACTAAAATCTTACCCTTGGTGATATTAGTAATACACAGAATTTAATACCATGGTATAAGTCTATGCAAAGACAACAATATAGCTAAACTATTTTTCACGGGTTTTCTCATTTTCTACATTTTATATTTTATATTTGTACAAGTAAATTTATTTAAATAAATAGCCATACAAATTTTATTATTTCGAGGGAGTTGTTTGTTGTTAATAAATCAAATACAAATTCATATAATATTTGAATGTGAATTGCTTAGAATTTACATATTGAAAAGGCAAACATATCACCAAATGATATATGTATAAAAGCATTTTGGAAATAAATACCAATAAGAAGGTCAGAGACGGTCCAGAAAGCACTTGATAATATCATGATCTTATTTTTAAGCTTAATTTGGTCATATGTAACACGTTATAAATAAGAATAATGATATTTATAAATCCAAATGCCAACGTATAGTTGATCTGATACACTCTATGTCTCTAAATGAATATTGACTAGGAAATTTTTAATAGTAAATGAAAATCTCGTTTTATTATTAAAATAGAAGGGTTCTATTAAGCATTAACTATATGTTTTTTATGAAAAACTTTTCTCAAATATAATAGAAATCAAATACAATCCATTTGTATAATCCTAATTAGGAAATATCCCTAAATTTTGATCTAATAGGAAAATTCAATGGTAAATGAAAAATTCATGTTATTATTAAAATAAAATGTTTTTATTAATGCTTTAATAAATTTTAAAAAAATATTGTTCTCAAATAAAATAGCAATGAGATGCAATGTTATAATATAATTCTAATTAGAAAAAATCTCTAAATGATGATCGAATAGGAAAATTCAATATTAAATGAAAATCTCATATTATTATTAAAATAATAATTTCACCATTTATTTGATATATTTTTAAAATATTATTTTCAAATAAAATATAGATAAAATGCAATCCAATAATATAATTCTAATTAGGAAAATCTCTAAATGGTGATCGATTAGAAAAATTCCATGGTAACTGCAAAATTCGTGTTATTATTAAAATAAAAGGTTTTTATTAATAATTAAATATATTAAGAAATATTGTTCTTAAATAATAAAGCAGTCAAATACATTCCAATAACGTATTCTAATTAGGAAAAATATGATGATAGACTAGGAAACATCAATGGTAAATGCAGAATTGGTATTATTATTAAAGTAAAAGGTTTTTGTTAGTCATTTATTATATATTTTTTCCAAAATTGTTCTCAAATAAAATAGTAGTCAAATGCAATCCAATATATAAATTTTATTAGAAAAAAATGAATTGTCTAATTATAATCATTAATGACTTTATCATTAAGTTATTTTAAAACACAATTTCTTATAAAGCTCTAGGTGTTATGCCCAAAAATCACAATTTCATAGTGATAATTTAGATATGACAATAAGAATTTACAAGGGTCATCAAAGGGTTGACATGCTGAAAGTAAATAATGCAAGAAAGTTAGGAGTTGAGTTTTCTAAGTGACGTGCTGGTCTGTTCAAAAAGGCTTGTGACCTTTGTACGCTATGTGGTTCCGAAACTTGCCATTGTTATATTTCCCTGGACGGTAATATTTTCTCCCATGGTATCACTAGTGTGGACACGTTTGTGTAAAGGTTCCTCCCAAGGAACAACTCTCCACCAAATAACGATATCGACAATCAACAAATCACGGCTCATAGAGAAGCTGGTATTCATGAGCTTAATACCAGGGTTATGAAACTCGAAGTGGTTCTCCAAATAAATAAAATTTGCGGAGAACCACTTTGAGAAATTAGGAAGAGAGTTATTGGTGTATGGTGGGTATCTCCTACCGAGGTACTTAATTTGTTCAAACTTTAATACTTGAAGAAGGCATTGGAAATTCTAAAGAAAATTGTTGAAAAAGAGGCACAAATGATGAATAATAATGCATTCCCATTTCAGACATTGGGAAGTGCTTGGAATCCTCCTAATTGTGCTAGCTAAAGTTCTTCATATGGACTCAATGTTGGTGGACCCTTTGCTAATAGGGTTAGTGGATCTACTTCTTCAATAGCTCGCAATTACTAGTTCAGTCGTCATTCTCAGAGTGCGGGTTATGGAATCGTCAAAAATAAAATATTATATTAAATGTATAGGTTCATTTATCATTTGGGTTATCCTAAGTGTTGTGTTCATCTTTTATTATTCTGTAGAAGTCAGTACTAAGTGTTGTGTTCATCATGTAATCTTTTTCAGTTATGAATTTAGTAAATTAATTATACATGTTATGTTATCCGTCCATTGTAATGTTGATTTTTTCATTTGAAATGCACTACATATTAATATCTTTTTTATCAAAGATATTACAAACATCTGCTACTCTCCTCCTTGCAGATCTGCTACTACAATTCATAGATACTTTAATTTGTGAAAAACAACATCTTCGTAAAGTGTACAGTCTGTTCGAGGGAACCCTTGGAGAATGGGTAAATTAGCCAGAAAATGCATGACTTTCCATGGTATAAAAGTACTTTTTTATCGGAATTCCTTGAGCTTTAAATTCTTTTAATTTTGCCAAAGTCATGAGATATGGAGGGATAGAAATGGGGCCGCATACCAGATTCTAAATCAATGTAGAAATCTTTATTTCTCTTTGGAGACATACCCCACAAGTCATTTGGAAAAACTTTTCTAAATTCTGATACCACTTGAATACACTCAATGGATGGTGACATCGCTAATATGAGTCAAATAAGCAAGCAAACACTTCCCTGTCAATTTCGTAGCCCGGATGGAGGATATAATCTTTGCTTGCTTAGGCTTGTACACCCTTCACTCTGATTTTTCCTTTCCTAGAATTTCTAGATTTACAAACTTCGTATTTTAATTTAGAAAATAATAATATTGGAAAAATCAAGTCACACTTAAGATGATATCAAAATCATTAATAGCGAAAATCACTAAATCAACCCAAGTCTGAAAATTCATAAAAAAAAAAAGGACAAGTACGACATACATGGATGACTATGATTGACTCTCCAACTGGGTACAAACATGGATAGGGACATAAATTTTATCACAATTCATAGAAAATTGCACAGATACATAGGAATAAGTAGAAACCGGATAATAAAACATTAGCTATCCAGTCAGAGACAAGAATGGTACATGTAATCACCACTTCAAACAACTACCTCATTCGTGCAAGGAAAAGCAAAACATTAAGACCTATCATCATTATGAGACACTTCCATGTCTTGTTGCACATTACCCCTGCCCAAATTTCCATTTTCTCTACCTCCACGGCCTCAATAATTACCTCATCACCCACATAGTGGACGCCCTCGACCATTATCACCCTTCCTCGCGGGTACCACTTCTCTAGTGTGATTTTGCTCAGAATACTACACACGTGGGTTGGAACAATCTCTTCTCATATGCCCAGGTTCACCAGTTGTAAAATGTACGATCTAAAGATGGCATGTTGCTTACTGAAGGTTTGACTGCCTTTCTATCCTGAATCAAATTTTGAGATGAAGTTCCTTAGTATTACTTATATACGCAGGCATGGTGGACTGAATATTCTTGGCTGCAAGCATTGTCCTTCCTAAACCTCTGGAATAAGTTCTTTTAAAGTTGCTTGAATTTCTGGCCATTTTTTCCAATGCCTTAGCCTGACCATCTCGCCTCACCCCCTCCACTTTCTTAACATAGTATGTTACCTCTTTAAAGCTCCTTCCTACAAAGGTCATATGGATAGATATTACTTGCCACTCAAAAATTTTGTCCCCTAATAAATAAACGGATCATCTCCTCCTTAGTAGTCACCAATTGAGCAGCATATTTTAGACAAAGCATGGAACTTTGCTCAGAAGCAGCCATAGACATACCACCTTTCTCCAAAGCCATGAACTGATCATGCTTGTGCTCCCTCAATGTTCGACGCAAATACTTCTCTAGAAAAAAGCATAAAATTGTATCCATGTAAGTGGAGGTAAATCTTAAGATCTAAATTACATACAATCCCTCAACCATCTCTTAGCCTTATCTTGTAGTTTAAAAGGTCAAAAACTCAATCTCATGCTGATGGATAATTCCCAACTTATGAATCCTCTCGTAGAAATTTAAGACAAACTCATAAACATCCTCATTCTTATAACCAAGATAAAAAAGAGGATTTAGCTTTAAAAACATAGTCAATATTTTATGCTCATTACCTGTCATAAATGAATCCTACATAGGACGGAAGAAAGCATCATTACCTACATTTTCACTCACCTTGGAAGTAGTGATAGAAATAGGAGGATTGGCGAGAGATTGATTTTCTTGAGTAGACGAAAGTACTGAAGGACCAATTAACCATTTCAGGAATGACCTAATATGTTGGTCCAACACCAGTTCTTCGGGGGAACATCGGTAGTCTCAGCCTGCACCTCTTCCTCTTGTCCAATCTCCTCAACGCTCTCATATATATATTTATGATGAATGGGATGGGCATCATTTAGTGAAGAAGTTTTACCTGGTACCCCATATCTAATAGGATCCACTCTTCCTCGGCTTCTACCCTTATCTCTTTCTCAACACTTGCCTTAACCCCAAGCTATCACTGCATATTCCTCGGCTGGAGCATTGACGGGAGATACAGGCATGATATTGTTGTATCTAGTGTTAACCATGTACTGACAGAAGACTTATAGAGGTTATATACCAAATTAAATTACCATATTCCAATTAGAAACAAGTTATAGCAAGAAAGTAGACAAGAAAAAGTTAAGACATTTCCTAAAGTCGTATAAACTCTCGTAGAAATGTAAAGGCATCCTCGAGTACATCAAGATCAATGAACCTAGGATCTGATACAAACTTTGTCACAACCCAACCCGTCGTGATTGACACCCATACCAACTGTCCGATAGGAGAACCACTACTACAACCTTAACCAATCAACTAACCCAAAAACGAGAGCTTTTAAGTTATGGAAGCATACCGAATAGTGGTACACAATCATATGTTTATGTCAGAACCAGGAAATAGATCCCATAATTATGCTAGAGCATGGAAACCAATCAAAATTAATTATTCCACAACGTGGAAATCGATCCATTCACTACACCACTATCACAATCACAAGTATATTCTCAAGTTCATACAATTTAGTCATGATTAATGGCATTCATGATCTTTCTATCTCATTTACAACAAGTGTGATCATAAATGCTACATTCACATACATACATGTATCATAATGAAACAATAACAAACATACATCACACAATCATAGAATCACAATCATCGCAAACCTTGAAACATGAAACCCTTAGAAACTATATCCTTCCCTTTCCAGATTCATTCTGCTTGTTCTTGGTTTACAATCAATCTAATAATAGAGAAAACAAAAAGTAATCAGTAATTGCCCGAATAATTAACAATTCTATAAACCTTAGATCATACCCATGATCCCAAGCTTAAAAAACAAGGTTGTTTACACCTTAAAACATAGATCAAAACCCTCTCCATGGATAATTGCCCATTTTATTACGTACTACGAATCAAAAAAAAATTCAGAGAGTGTAAAGCTTTTCTTTAGTCTCAAGAAAGGTGGAAAATTGTGATTATTCGCCTGAGGTTTTTTTCCTTAGATCTAAAATTCGAAAAAGTGTAGAATAATGTAATTTTTGGGTATATTTACAACTTTGATTCACGTTTAGTCGACCACAACGACCCTCATGCCGCTATAGTAGTCATGTTAGAGTGACCAAAACCACTTGCAAATCGTCTTTCATGAAACAGTGAGCTATTTTAATAATTCAACACCCTCATTTTAAATACATCTTTAACCAATGATTGTAATAAAACACAATTCACGGTAGGATTGAGTCTGATAGTTTTATATACCTGAATTCAATTTATAAATTCATACTAATTCCTTAACAACTCATTTAACTACTCATATAATCAAAATCATAAATAAGTCAACATATTTTTACCACATTTTTCTACAACTTAATAACTTCGTTTTCGTCTAAATTTTGATTAAATTGGTAAATTTCAAGTTACTGTAAAAACTTACCGATCCAAAAATTTTCCTTTTTGGATTTTCTATAACAACAAAACCCTGTGACTAAAGACACAATGTCCCAACCTCAAAAAATAAAGTTTGAATTGGTATCTTCATCGTGCCTCGACGTTAAATAAGACCTTTCATGGGAGACAAACCATGTTTTTGGTTTCTTTTGAATAATGGGTGTTGATTTTGTAGGTTAAAAAGTAAAAAGTGTTGGGAAATCGGCAAAATGTGAGATAAGTTTTTGATCAGTGACACGCTGAACAGGTTGGCTTGCCCAATTTAGACCTTCATTTCAACCACCTAGATTGATAGGGGATTCGGTGAAACTCGGCAAGCAAAAAGCTCAGTCGGCGAGCCTGATTATGTCCGTCGTTTGAACCTCCAAATTGTTGGGAATTCTGTAGGACTTGGTGAGCCATAATACCATTCGGCGCATTGCTGAGTGGGTTGGCAGACGGGATTCACTTTGCCAACTCTCGGGAATAGATAAACATTAAAAGGGCCAAACGGTTTGAAACTTAGAAATCCTTCACTCTCTCATCATTTCAACTCATGTACTCTCATACCGATGTTAGATTTTCACATTCTTGCATTTTTATTCTCGTTTTGTTTTGAATCTGTGCTCGGGATGGAATTTGGAATCACTTTGTCTTCTTATAGTATCAGTTCAATTACTTATGTTTCATCTTTACCATTATATGCTCATTAATTGAATGTACTGACGACATTCGATCTGCATCTTATTTATGATACAAATTTAGTTGTTCAGGTTCATGAACAAGAACTTCATTGATCCAATTTCTTTCTAGCTAGCTTTGGTAAACCTCCTTGCTTTCCGAAGAGTTACACATTTACATTCTTTAGATTTATTAAGATATTGTTGGTCTTATCCTGATATCTATTGTAGTACATAGAGGCTTCATAAACAGTAGTAGTTAAGGAATATTTTTCACTTTCCCTTCTTAATTTTTTGAGACATGAGTTGCCTTCTTATGGCTATTTGAATATTTCCATATGTTACTGATTTTATCAATATTTAATCTTTGCATTTGATGTTTTTGTTGATGTGTAATGTCCTCCACGGAGTTGTAAGCAAGAAAAAGGATTATCTTGGGATAAATAATGGTTGTAGAGTCTCGGCCACGTCCAGGGTGTAGGCTCGACGCATGAAAGAGGTGGAGGGATTATGTTTCATTAATGAGGAACGATTTGAAATTTTGTAAGGTAATATGATTTAGTATACTCAAACAAGATATCATAGTAACAAATAATTAAAAATACAAAATTAATTTTTTATGTGCATCGCATGGATACATAAATTACTTACGTATATATACAATAATGATAGAGACAAGACCACAATTAAAATTTTAAAAATTACATTCTCTCATAACCACTTTATAATTATGTAAAACACATGCTTCCTCGATTTTATTTTTTGAATTGAGGTAGAGTTGAATTTTATTTAGTTACTTATATCTAATCTGAACCGTTAATATTTGACCCACCCCGACGAAATTGTTTACTTATCTTTTAAAACCCCTTCAATGAAAATCATGTCCCTTCCTTAATGCTTGCAATATTTGCAATTCTTTCGTGTATAATCGTATAAGATTTTCATCCATGTTGAGATGCTTTCCCTAGAAGATATCTTCTTAACTCCAAGATTGATCCGTTTGGGAAATTCTTTCAATAAGTTGACTTCAAACTTTATCTTGACACAACTAGGTGTAGATTTGCTTATCGTCGCCATGTGAACATTTAATAGTTTCCCACTGCTTTGGACATCGTAAACGAGGATTCTTCAACGATGATAGGGATGGAAGAAAGGTCCATGCTAAGGCAGTAGTAGTTTATGCCTCTGGGTTGAACTTGGGTTCCAGCATTAGAGGTCGTATCTGATAGCATACCCATATTTAGCCTTCAAAATATTTGCCAATTTTTTACAGGACATGCACATAATATTCTATTGTAGTACACTGGATTAGGATGTCTATCACTCAAGAATCATACCTTACATTACGCCTTGAATCTCACACCGTAAAGGACCAATTTTTCAAATTTCTTCTAGTTCTAACCTTCCATAACAAAATTTTCCAATTATGGCACACGGTAAATATTCTTTAATGATTTTGGTCTCAACATTTTCTTCCTCCCAGAATATCTATGGTCTCAATGGATGTAAGCAATATCTTTGATAGGGATAGGCGTTGTAATTTTCTCTTCTACTTAATTCAAAGTCGTTGCATAGTTCAATGGTGGTTTTGGTAGTTGTTCATCATTAATTTAAAGTCGTTGCATTGTTCAATGGTGGTTTTGGTGGTTGTTCATCATCATGGAGTGGATAATAGGCATCGCAGGAGTTGGCCATGATGCCTACAGGCCAATTTAATCTGATGAAAATTTAGGGTTTTTAATACGAATTCTTGTTGTAGCTCATTACTTATGGAATACCAATTTATGGTAACACGTAGGTTGGGGAGAGACAAGCAGAACAAATCTTAATTAGGACAAAGTTCATGATTAAGATGTAGATCAAAAAATTGAAAAATTATATTGACTCGTTTGGTAGAATATTAGGAGAAATAGTCCATATATTTATATGGTATTAATTAGTACATTATTTGGTAGAAATTTAGGGCATATATACAACGAATTCATGGATTATTTGTACACAATATATTGTATATAAATAATACCTTACAGTTGGTGATATGAAGAATACGTAGAATTTCATACCATGGTATTAGTCTATTTAAAGACAAAAATACCCCTCAACACATTTTAATGGGTTTGTTTATTTTCTAGATTTTATATTTTATATTTGTACTAGTAAATTTATTTAAATAAATAGACATACAAATTTTATTATTTAGAGAGGGTTATCAGTTCTTAATAACTCCAATATAATTAATATACTAATTGAATGTGAATTGTTCAGCATTTACAAATTGAAAAGACAAATATATCACTTGATCATTAAGAAGGTCGGAGGAGATCCAAAAAGCACTTGATCATATCATGAACTTATTTGTAAGCCTACTTAGGTCATGATTAACACGGTATAAATAATCATAATATTTATAAATCCAAACGTCCGCGTATACTTGAAGTGATACAATGTATGCCTCTAAATGATTATTGACTAGAAAAATTCAATAGTAAAAGCAAACCACATGTTATTGTTAAAATAAAAGGGTTTATTAATGATATTGATATATTTGTTTATTATCAAAATATTCTCCGATAAAATAGCTTCAAAATGTAATTCAATTAATATTATTCTTATTAGGAAAAATCTCTAAATGTTCATCGACTAGTAAAATTTAATGGGAAATGCAAATTTTTTGTTATTATTAAAATAAAAAGGTTTTTTTTAATCATTAAATATATTTTTTAAAATATTGTTCTCACATAAAATAGTGGTCAACTGCAATCAAATAATATAATTCTAATTAGGAAAAATCTCTTAACAATGGTCAACTAGGAAAATTCAATGGTAAATGAAAAATTCATCTTATTATAAAACAAAGGTTTTCATTAATTATTTAATATATTTTTAAAAAAAAATTCCTGTCAAATAAAATACGGGACAAATGCAATCCAATAATATAATTCTAATTAGGAAAAATCTCTAAATGGTGATCGAGTAGGAAAATTCAATAGTAAATGCAAAATTTGTGTCAATATTGAAATAAAAGGTTTTTATTAATAATTTAAAATATTTTAAAGAAATATTTTCTTAAATAATGTAGCGGTCAAATCCAATCCAATAATATAACTCTGATTAGGAGAAATCTCTAAATGATGACCGACTAGGAAACTTCAATGGTAAATGCAAAACTGGTATTATTATCAAAGTAAAAGGTTTTTATTAATAATTTAACATATCTTTTTTCCAAAAATTGTTCTCAAATAACTAGCTGTTAAATGCAATCCAATAATATAAATCTTATTAGGAGAAAAATGAATTGTCTAATTATAATCATGAGGGTCTATATCATTTAGTTATTTTAAAAAATATTTTCTTATATAAAGCTCTTGGTCTTAAGCCCAAAAATCACAATTTCTTAGTGATAGTTTAGAAATGACAAGAAGAATTTGCAAGGGTCGTCAAAGGGTTGACATGGTAAAAATAAAGAATCCGAGAAAATTAAGTAGTAAAAATAAAGAATCCGAGAAGATTAAGAGCTATGTTTTCTAAGCGACGTGTTGGTCTATTCAAAAAGGCTTGTGAACTTTGTATGTTATGTGGTGCAAAAATTGCCATTGCTATAATTTCCCCGGATATTAAAGTTTTCTCGTCTGGTCATCCTAGAGTGGAAATATCCCATGTAATTGTATTGATTGACGACATAGAATTGTTAATTGAGAAGAGAAATTCAGAGGAATTGTTGAAGAGATGTCCACATAGTAAAGGTTGAGATCTCTTAATTGGGTCAAGTTGTTATGGAGCATTTCAAACTTGTGAGGTCCAAGACTAAGACCATATTGATCACCTATATGAAGAATTTATAATTTAGAAAGGTGAGAGATTTCAAAAGGTATTAAACCTAAAAATCTTGATCTTGATAAAACAAGAACTTGAAAACTCACTAAATTTAGGTGAAATGAGGGATCCAATGTAATCATTATAAGAAAAATTAAGAATTTTTAGATTGGGGAGTTGAACTACTATTGAAATAAAACTTGCCTTGAAGTTTGCTGTAATTGAGACAAAGCACAATCACTTTTCCTATCTTCTCGTCATAATGAAGTCCATACCATAAGCAACAATCTATGCTCTTCTTCCATAAAATAGTTTTTGGATATGACTGAATTCATGTATAGCTTTAATAATCATACAAAGCATCAGGATTAATGGTAAATATGTGCTTGAATTGTAAACATCAGGAAAGAGCTTGATATTCAGGGCACAAATGAGTGAGTATGAGGAGAAAAAAAGTTGACAGAGAAACGTATATAGAATAATAGATACAAGCTTTACTGAAATGAACATTGATATAGATGCTCTTATAAGGACTTACTCTAGAAGAAAGTATAGGCGAAAAATATGTGGGGATAATCTATATTAGTTTTATGTCTTAAGTTTCTTTGTTTTAAATAGGATAAAAAATTAAGTAGTAATTATCTATTCGTTATCAGTTATTAACACTAACAACAATTATCTACAGCAGTAACTATTTCTATATCTATCCATTAGGAGTTATCTTTATGTGTATTATAAATATGTATATTTTAGGGGAATTTTGAAAAGAGAAAATGTATTATTTTTGTCATTGAATCTTGATATTTGTCCAGTCCATACAAATATTGATATTGGTTAATGCAATGTTTTAAGATTCTTGCAATTTATTTAACTAGTAAATTTTCATTTTTATCTCGTTTCTTTTTAGTTTTTATAATTTTGGTATCAGAGCAGCAAGATCCAAGATAGTGGTATGTACATGTTACTCTAATGAACCATCACCACAACTAGTCATAAATCATCATAGTGAGCCCTATAATGATCAAATTGTCCAGCAATTAATGTTTATAACATCACGTTTTGAAGCATTAGATGCAGTTGTGAAGGCCCAATCTAGTGGTGCTCGATTTACTGTTAATCCTTATACATCTTCTAAATGAGATGGTTAAGAATGTAGTATAGGTCCTCGTAACACAAGAAGATCTTCTTGGGTTGAAGAGGTTGATGTTGATGCGGATATGCCTTAATGGTTGAAGAATCCATCGCATTTGCCACACATAAAGATTGAATTTCCTCGATTTGAAGGAGGGGATCCTTGTGGCTGGATTTTCAAGGCTGAAAAAACATTTTTAGTACTATCAAACTCCCGATGCTTTAAAGGTAGATGTTGCAGCCATGTATTTAAAGGATTATATGCTTGATCTCTTTGTGAAATTAACGATGAGCGTACATTGTTATATTGGGAGGAACTTGTTAAAGATTTCTAAGAGAATTATGGTCCTGCTGAATTTCAGAATCTAGATGAACATTTATGTAGCATTCGACAATTGGGCACAAAACAAGAGTATCGCCAGGAATTTGCTAAACGATCTTCCGGGGTAAAGGATTGGCCAGAACATTGTCTTTTAGGGGTCCTTACTGGGCTTAAATACAAACTCAAATCAAATATGAGAATTCATAAACCTAGAACTATTTATTAAAGCAATGAAAATTGCATTGGAATTTGAGAAAAAAGTTAGTTCCAATTGTGCGCATAAAGGGTCCCAATGGTCAAATCTGACACAATCCAAACTAGTTTTCACGTGATGTTCCTTACCAATCAGTAGGCAACAAGATCGTATCATGAACTAATCCTAATTCTGCACAGATGTCTCCTCGTCCTTTTTCAAATCCTGCTTTGGAGATAGAAAAGCGAAATCGCATAGCGAAAGGACTTTGATTTAGGTGTAATGTAAAATTTTGCACCGGGTCACTGTTGCAAGACTGCATCTCTAACTCTTATGTAGGCAAATGACAACACTGAAGGTGAAGAATCTAGAGAACAAATTCTGAGCGACATAATTAATGAGGATGCAGATACAAATGACCTTGATGATATTTCATTCAACGCCTTTCTTGGTAACACAATAGGGACAACGATGAAACTTCAAGGGACCTTAAATGGACGTAAGGTGCTGCTTCTAGTCGATAGTGGGTCATCCCACAATTTTATCTCTGAAGAAGTTGTTGAAGAATTACAGTTGCCTGCTCAAGTGTGCCCTACTTCGGAGTTCAGATAGGCAGTGAATATATCATATGTTGCAACCCTGTGTGCCAAAATCTTGTTGTGAAATTCCCCGAATTAACGATTGATCAAGATTTTTATCTTTTCTCTGTTGGAGGAGTAGATTTAGTTCTTGAAATTAAGTGACTTGCTTAATTAAATAAAGTCCAAGCGAAGTGGAATGAGATGCGTTTGATTTAGCTTCAGGGGGTCCCACAAGAATCAAATGCACCAGTTGATTTTCAGTATTTCTTCAAGGAGGTTGATACTTCAAGTAATTCTCCATCCATGATATTTAAAGTTTTCTTCATAAGTTTGAATCAATTTTTGAAGAACTCAATGCCTTACCTCCTTTTCGTCAACACATCTACTCTGTCCCTTTGATTCCTAACTGACCACTACCCAACATTTGTCGATATGCTTATCCGTATTTCCAAAAATCAGAAATTGAAAAACAAGTTACTAAATTACTTCAAAAGGGTTTTATAAGGTCAAGTACCAGTCTGTTTGCTAACGATGTCCTTATCGTCAAGAAAAAGACAATACATGGTGTATGTGCATTAGTTATAGAGGTCTCAACCAAATTACTATTTAAGATAAGTACCCAATTCTAATATTAATGAGTTTCTTGATGAATTGCGTGGAGCAACTATTTTTTCTAAGATTGATTTACGTTCTAGTTACCACCAGATAGGTGTCGATCCTATTGACATTCATTAAACTTTTTTTATTACTCACTCAGGTCACTATGAGTTCACTATTATGCCCTTTGGCATCACTAATGCCCCTTCAACATTCCAATGTGCTATCAATGATATATTCAAAACACACCTGCGCAAATCCATTGTTGTATTCTTTGACCACATCATGGTATATAGTCAGACTGTTGAGCAACATATCAATCACTTGGAACTTGCTCTCCAAATCCTGAGAGATAATTTTTTCTATGCCAAAACTTCTAAATGCTTATTTGGGAAAATCCATATTATGTTTTCGGGTCATCTGATTTTTAAAAAAAGGGGATTGGTGTTGATCGGGATAAAGTTTAAACTGTCTTGGAGTGGCCAGTACCAATTAATGTGAAGGAGTTGCGTGGAATTCTTGGGTTAACAGTTATTATCGCAGATTTGGGAAGGTTTATGGAATGATGGATCAACCACTCACTGAACTTACCAAGAAAAATGCTTTTTATGGTCAAGCTCGGGTGAGAATGATTTTTAACTTCTAAAGAAAGCCTTAACAACTGTTTCGATACTACAATTTCCAGATTTTATGCAACCATGTGTGGTAGAATGGGATGCTTCTTCAGAAGGAATAAGGACTTTATTTTTCTAGTCGTGTGAAGTCTACTTATGACCGTGAATTGCTTGCTCTTGTTTTAACTTTGCAGAAATGGAGACACTACCTCATAGGCTATCATTTTTATGTGCGAACACATTACTGCAGCCTCAAGTATCTCCTTTCCCAGCGTATTACTACTAATGCGCAGCAAAGATTATTAATGAAATTTCTTTCCTTCTACTTCACAATTGTTTACAAAGATGGAAAAGATAATTTGGGAGTCGGTTCTCTTTCAATGAGGCCATTAAATAATGAATTCTGGCTCTTGCTATTCCTGTGCCAATGGATTTAACTGGCAAAATACTCTCCAATAAGATACGTATACTCAGTAACATAATAAAGACATTCACTGTGATTCTTCCTTACAATAAGATCATCTTGTGGATGAGAAACTTTATTTCAAGGAAAGGTTGGTAATTTCGAACAAATCTTCTATTGGACTAAAGCTTCTCTCAGAGTCTCAAGAGACACTTTCTTCCGGGCATGGACGATATTTGAAAACCTTCAAGCGCCTTTCCTCCAACTTTTTCTGGCCAAGGATGAAGTAAGATGTTAAGATATTTGTTCAAAACTGTTTGGTTTGTCAACAAGACAAATATGAAGAAAAAACACCTACTAGACTTCTACAACTGTTATCTATACCTGATAGAATTTGGGAAGATGTCTCACTTTACTTCATTGTAGGACTTCCCAAATCGGTTGGCTTTGTTACAATTTTGGTTGTCGTAGATCATCTCAACAAGTATTCTAATTTCATCCAACTTTCTCACCTATATACTGCCAAGATTGTTGCTAAGGTTTTCTGCAGAGAAAATGTACGTCTTCATGGCATTCCTCGGTCAATCGTATCTGATCGGGATGTTATCTTTCTCAGTTCTTTTTGGCAGGAGCTTTTTCGACTTAGCCAGACAAGTTTAAGAATCGGTACATCTTACCATCCACAATTTGATGAAATAATAGAGGTGGTTAACAGATGCTTGGAATCGTATTTACAATACTTTGTTATGGAGCAGCATCGTACATGGAGAAAGTATCTACCACGGCCAGAGTTTTCTTTTGACACGGGGTTCCATTCATCAATAGAAACTACTCCATTCAAGTTTTTTTGTGGTAGGGACCCTCCATCCATTTCTTCTTTTGTTCATGGAGAAACAGGCATTGCTGTATATAAAGTACAACTTTTGAATCGTGATGCCATGCTGAAAGTTCTCAAAGATAACCTGTTAAAGGCTCAAACTCGAAAGAATCAGCAAGTTAATTCTCATCGTTCAAATGTTACCTTTCAATTTAGAGATTCTATCCTTTTACGTGTTTAACCATACCGTCAACTTTCTTTGGCTAAGTGCAGGTGCGAAAAATTGTCAGCTCGATTTTTCGGACCATATAAAATTGTACGATGTATTGGACATGTAGCTTATGAACTGGATCTCCCTGCTTCCTCCAAAGTACATCCAATTTTTCATCTATCAATGCTCCTTCCAGCTCATGGTCAACAATCTATTATACCTCCAGCCCCTAATGAAGATAGAGAACTCATCATATCTCCTGTCAAGATTCTTGCAGATAGATGGTTCAAAGAAGTTAGTTATTTTTCGGTAGAACTGCTCGTTCAATTGGTTGACCTTCCTCTTGAAGAAGCTAGTTGGGAAAACTACGATCTTATTGCAGATTAGTTTCCTTCTTTTCCCTTGAGAATATGAAGACTTTTTAGGGAGCTGCACTAATACGAGCATTGATACAAATGCTCCTTTATGCACTTGCTCTAGAAGAAAGTATAGGCAAGAACCATGTGGGGATAATCTATGTTAGTTTATATATCTTATGTTTCTTTGTCTTAAATAGGATAAAATAATAAGCAATAATTATCTATTAGTTATAAGTTCTTACCAGTAACATCAGTTATGTATTGCACTAATTGTTTCTATATCTATTCATTAGGAGTTATCGTTATATTTTTCAGAAAATATATTATTATTGTCTTTGACTCTGGAGATTTGTCCACTCCATACGGACATTGTTATTGGTTAATGTAGTGTTTAAGATTTTTTGCACTTTATTTAATCAGTAATTTTTTAATTTTATCTCGTTTTTTTAGTATCTATCATTTACACAATCCATTTCATCACAAAAATGTTGAAAACTAATTTAGTTGGTAGAGAAGAAGTAACAAAATGTTTTATTTGTGTATCTATTCAACAATTTTGATGACGTATGTATCGCAAAAATTTCACATTTACCCATTCATTATGTCACACAAGTGAATGCAAGAAACTATCAATAGTTCACATATTAAGTCAAAACACAAAGTCCCACCACTTGTATATAAGACATTACACATACTTTTTGTGTGCTACCTTATTATAGACAAAAAACATATCTTTGTTTTGCCAACTCAATTGGTGTTAGGACCGTAAATAAGCAGGTGTAAACGCAGAAGCTAGCAAAACGAACCTCGAAAGACCACGAGTAAGAAAACAACGAGAAATATACCAAAAGACACAAAGATTTAACGTGGTTCGGTCAATCGACCTACGTCCACAAAGGAGATGAGCAATCCACTATAAACATGAGAGTACAAAATACAGAGGGAAACAACCTCAACCAATTCACTCGGAATACATGAGAGGTTCACAAATTCTCCCTCTAACCAAAACTCTCAAAGCCCTTAAAACTACATTGTGAATGCTAATTAAGTTAGAAGGAACATGCCTTTATTTATAGAGTCCTAAACCTTTTTCTACCAAAAAAAGAATAGTCAATTCAAAACCTTTTCCTAAAAGGAAAACTTATTTATGGTAAGAAATCAGGGCAAATAAAACCCAACAAATCTCCCCCTTGGCCTGAATTTCTGACAAAATAAATTTGTCCACCTTCTTTACTTAATCTTCAACAACTTGCTTCTGTTCTCCATAATCTCCTTTACAAAATTTATGTCTCAACACAGAGAACCTCTCTGAAACAATTTCTCCAACAAAATCTTCATTACTGTCAAAAAGGTTGTGGCTAGAACTACACCCGTCAAGATGAACACATCTTTCTAACTTGGTTCAATCATCGATTATCGAACCACTACACCTTACTCCATCATTGAATCTGGCTCTGATACCACTTTGTTGGGAAAGACAAGACACTAACAAAGAATGCCTAACAAGATAACAGCGGAAAAATACCCAAGTCTATACTTTCCCTTCTCGATTTGAACCAAGAGAAGACAAAAAAGCACAAGCAATATGATAGTAAGGCAGCAAGTAATTCAACCAAACAAATATAACAAGGCAATAATAAACAAATCACACAAGACACCAAAATTTACGTGGAAAACCCTTCGATGTGAGGAGTAAAAAACGACGGGACCAAAAGCTCCACTATAATCACCAAGAGTTACAATATTGTTCTCCAAAATTGGCCAGAAAACAAAGTGCCAAACAACGAGCAACAACAAAATAAGATTGCACCAAATCTAGAGAATTAAAGGAGCAAAATCACCAATTTCGCAGCTACTGTTCACGACAGCAAAACTGAAGCTACAGGCCACCAAATCCAACTCTGTCAGTTCCTAATCAAATATTGAGATGAAGATAATATGGTGAGCAATAATCAGCTCAATCGGACAAGAAACGAAGCGGGAATCACAATTTGAAGTTGGCTGTTATGGCTGAAATTTGACTGCGAAAAAACTGCTCTTTTTCTCTCTTTTTGGCTGCTGAAAAACCTCTCTGTGTTTATGAAAATAAGACCTAAAATAGGCTTATATTTGCCTAATAAGAATGGGCTTATGGGAAAAAATGGGTTGGTCCAAATTGGGCTTTTATTTATCCACATAGGAAGGGAAAAAAGACCCTTAACCCAACAATTCTCCCCCTCACGACTATGTGGAGGAGACCGCCATCCCAGCGACCATGCAACAATCTTCAAACTTCCCTCTTGGCAAACCTTTAGTCATCATATCGGAACCATTGTCATTTGTATGAATCTTTTCAAGCTCAAGAAACTTAGAATCAAACACATCTCGAATCCAATGGTATCTCACATCAATGTGTTTAGACCGACCATGGAACATAGAATTCTTGCCAAGATGTATAGCACTTTGACTGTCACAATAAAGCACATACCTCTCTTGAGCACAACCAAGTTCCCCCAAGAATCTCTTCATCCAAAGCAATTCTTTACAAGCTTCAACGATAGCAATAAGCTCAGCTTCTGTAGTAGATAGAGCAACACATTTTTGCAACCTAGATTGCCAAGACACAGCTCCCCCTGCAAAAGTAAACAAGTACCCTGAAGTAGACTTGCGAGTATCAACATCACCAGCCATGTCTGAATCAGTATAACCACAAAGAATATGCTTCCCTGTATCAAAACACAAACTTAGACTAGAAGTGCCACAGAGATATCTCATAACCCACTTCACATCATTCCAATGTTCTCTTCCCGGATTAGAAAGAAAACGGCTAACAACTCCAATAGCGTGAGCAATATCCGGTCTTGTACAAACCATCGCATACATAAAACTACGAACAGCTGAAGCATAAGGAACTTTCTTCATATCTTCATTCTCATCATCACTAGAAGGACACTGTTTCGTGCTCAATTTGAAGTGCATAGCTAAAGTTGTACTGACAACCTTAGCTTTGTCCATGCTGAATCTGCGAAGTACTTTCTGAATGTAATTCTCTTGTGATAATACCAATTTCTTGGCCTTTCTATCACGGACAATCTGCATGCCAACAATCTGCCTTGCTGGTCCTAAGTCTTTCATAGCAAAAGACTTACTCAACTCTTGCTTCAACTTCTGAATCCTGCAAGTATTATGACCAACAACAAGCATGTCATCAACATAAAGCAACACAATAATAAAGTCACCATCAGAGAACTTTTGCACAAAAACACAATGGTCTGAAGAAGTCTTCTTGAAGCCCTGCTGACTCATAAAAGAACCAAACTTCCTGTACCACTGCCTGGGAGCTTGTTTCAAACCATACAAGCTCTTCTTCAATATGCAAACATAATTCTCTTTACCCTTGACTTCAAAACCTTCCGGTTGCTCCATATAAATTTCTTCATCTAAGTCACCATGGAGGAAAGCAGTTTTAACATCCATTTGTTCAACCTCTAAATCTAGACTTGCAGCCAAGCCTAGAACCACACGAATGGATGACATCTTCACAACTGGAGAGAATATCTCATCAAAATCAACTCCTTTTTTCTGATTAAATCCCTTGACAACTAATATAGCTTTGTACCGTGGAACTGGATTACCATCTTCATGTTTCACCCAAAAAAACCCACCTGTTTTTCAAAGCTTTTCTGTCTTTAGGTAACTTAACCAAATCAAAGGTATGATTATCATGCAAGGATTTAATCTCATCTTCCATAGCATCAAACCACCTTTCTTTTTCTTCACTTTCCATGGCCTCATCAAGACTCTCAAGTTCTCCCCCATCAGTCAAGAGTACATACTTATTGGGAGAATAACGAGATGAAGGAGTTCTCTCTCTACTAGATCATTTGAGAGAACTCTCTGGAGCATCTATAATTGGTTGTTGGACAACCACATCATCTTGCACTGGAGCATCAACAACATCATGCCGGTCATTCTGAACATGATCACCATCTTCATTATCAACTTGATTTTCATCATTATGAAGATTTTCTTCCGGTGCAATAGTCAAAGGAACTGGATGAACATCAACTAAGCTCTCACTAGTCTGAAAATCAGCCTTGTCAGCTTTGTCAAAATCTTTAATTGTTTGGTCTTCAAAGAACACAACATCACGGCTTCTAACAAGTTTCTTCTCAACAGGATCATAGAAACGATAGCCAAATTCATCTTGACCATAACCAATGAAGATACACTGCCTAGTTTTAACATCCAACTTTGACCTTTCATCCTTAGGAACATGTACAAAGGTTTTACACCCAAAGACTCTAAGATGATCATAAGAAACATTCTTACTAGTCCAAACTCTGTCATGGACATCACCATCTAAAGCAACAGCAGGAGATAACTTGATAACATAAGCAGCAGTATTAAGTGTTTCTGCCCAAAAGGAATCTGACAGCTTAGCATCTGAAAGCATACATCTAACCCTTTCAACTAGAGTTCTGTTCATCCTCTCTGCTAAACCATTTAACTGAGGAGTCTTTGGAGGAGTTTTCTGATGCCTAATACCCTGCTCTCTGCAATATCTATCAAAGGACCAATATACTCACCACCATTATCTGAGCGGATGCATTTTAATGTCTTCCCTGTTTGTCTTTCAACCAAGGCCTGAAAACCCTTGAACACATCAAGTACTTGATCCTTGGACTTCAAAGGAAATACCCAGAGTTTGCGAGAATGATCATCAATAAAAGTCACAAAGTAAAGTGCACCACCATAAGATCTTACCTTAAAAGGACCACACAAATCAGAATGTACCAACTCCAGCAAATCGAGCTTTCTTGAAGGCGGATGACTCTGAAAAGAAACTCTTTTCTGTTTATCGGCTAAGCAATGAACACTTTTCTTCAACTTTGCTTGTTTCACTCCAGAAAGCAAATTTTTCTTAGCCAAACTATCAATCCCCTTCTCGCTCATATGACTCAGCCTTCTATGCCATAACTCTGATGAAGTATCATTCTCCACCAGATTTATTGAGTCTCTGGACATGGAGCCCTGAAATACATACAAGTTAGACAACTTGTCACCACGGGCCACAACCATCAAACCTCTAGTAAGCTTCCAATGGACAACACCAAATGTATTAACATAACCCTCATCATCAAGATATCCCACAGAAATCAAATTCAAGCGAACATCTGGAGCATGCTTGACATTATTAAGAACTAGTTTGGAACCATTGTTACTTTTCAAACAAACTGTCCCAATGCCAATAACTTCAACTTCATGATTATTGCCCATTTTCAACGTTCCAAAGTTACCTGGAGTATAAGAAGAAAATAATTTCTTCTTTGGCGTGACATGAGAAGTAGCACCAGAATCTACAAAATTATCTAGACTCATCACGAACAAGATTAATATCATTTGCATCACAAGAAACAAGAAGATCATTATTAGCAACAACAGCAACACGATTTTCATTATCGCCTTCTCTCTTTTGTTGTCTCATATCTCTCTTGTGCTTGTAACAATATTTCATGATATGCCCATTCTTGTGGCAATAGTCACATGTAATATTCTTGTATTTAGAATTTGACTTGCTTCTACTTTTACCTCTATCATTCTGACCTCTGGACTTGTTTCTCCCCTATCTTCAGTAACCAAATCATCGGAGTGTGAAGCTGAAGAAGATGAGGCTTGAGATCTTCTTCTCATTTCTTCATTCAAGACACCACTCTTAGTATATTCCATGGTTACAACACCATTGGGAGCAGAATTAGTCAAAGAAACTCGAAGAGTTTCCCAAGAGTCTAGCAGAGTATTAAGAAGCCAAAGTCCCTGTATCTCATCATCAAACTTTACACCCATTCCGGACAGCTGGTCAAGAACACCCTGAAAGTCATTAATATGATCAGAAATAGGAGTGCCCTCTTTATACCTGATATTCATTAATTGTTTCAATAGAAACAACTTGTTGTTGCCAGTCTTCGAAGCATAAAGTGTCTCGATCTTGTCCCACAAACTTTTGGCATGTGTCTCATTCACAATATTATTTCTAACATTATCTTCAACCCATTGTCTAATATAGCCACAAACCTGCAGATGCTCAAATTCCTATTCTTCATCATTCAAAGACTGAGGCTTATTAGAAGCAAACACAGGTAAATGCATCTTCTTGACAAATAGAAGATCTTTCATCTTGCCTTTCCAAATATGATAGTTACTACTAGTTAAACACACCATTTTACTCATATTTGCCTCCATCATTCAAAATGACAATCAACAATAACCAATGCTCTGATACCACTTGTTAGGACCATAAATAAGCAGGTGTAAACGCGGAAGCTAGCAAAGCAAACCTCCAAAGACCACGAGTAAGAAAATAACGAGAAATATACCAAAAGACACAAAGATTTAACGTGGTTCGGTCAATCGACCTACGTCCACAAAGGAGATGAGCAATCCACTATAAACATGAGAGTACGAAATACAGAGGGAAACAACCTCAACCAATTCACTCGGAATACATGAGAGGTTCACAAATTCTCCCTCTAACCAAAACTCTCAAAGCCCTTAAAACTACATTGTGAATGCTAATTAAGTTATCAGGAACATGCCTTTATTTATAGAGTCCTAAAACTTTTCCTACCAAGAAAGAATAGTCAATTCAAAACCTTTTCCTAAAAGGAAAACCTATTTATGGTAAGAAATCAGGGCAAATAAAACCCAACAATTGGATGCCAGGAATAAGATCATCATACAACTAATTTTTTTAGGATAAAAGTATTACATGGCGTATAAACTTTGAAAGAAACATAAAACATTATACCTTAAGAATCGGATAGACATTTTGCTAATGTATTAGGTTTACACTAGAAATCTACTCTGAATACAGTGCCCTACATAGTGCATTAACTGCAACAAATTTTCCAATAGAATAGACCTGCTGATGGAAGTCAGTGCAGGAGTCTATACATCACATGTTCTTCATAGATTCAATACCACTGATTCATTAAGTACAACTAAATTAAATATTTATTTCTATCTTTCTGTAACTTATAGGTGAGTGTGAAATTGTTGTTCTTGTCTTCTTGGAGGGTAGAATGGAAGAAACACGTTGTTATAGTCCTCCGTTCAGTAATGGAAGGGACGATATCCAGGATGGCAAATACCGTTGGAGTTAAGTAGATTGATATCAATATGAGAAAATGTAGATTAAATGATATGAAGATACAAATTCTGTTCAATTTCTATTCTATCAGTCGAATATGTCTACGAATAACTAGGCTGAATTTATTTCCACACAAATGAAAACAAAATTTAGTTGAGTCACAAAGGAAAAAAAATCGCGACTTCAATCATAGGCTAACAAACACTTCAAAAAACTAACAACAACAAACTCAGTGTAGCCCCTGACTATCTTGGGAGGATAGTGTGTATATTTATCTTATCTCTGTAAGTAAATATTTTTATTTTAAAAGACTATTTTTGAAAAATGTATTTTAAAACGCAAAAAAAAAAATTGTTGTGGAATTGGCAATGTTTGCAGTGTAGTATTTGCCATTAGTTTACACCCTTCTTGCCACTTATCAAAATATTGTCACTTATGTTCATATTGCACTTTGCATGAAAACTAATAGACAAATGTCTAAGACACTTTGTATTGTGATTGGCTCTCTTCCTTTGGCCTATAAACAAGCTTTTTCTCTTTGAAGAATGGTAAGTGAAAACTTCCTAATAAACATTATTCTTTTTTTACAATTTACTCTCCTTCGCATTCTATCTCTCTGTCTGTTGCTTTTCTACTTTAGCTAATTATTTAGCTTTGTTATATTTTATATCCCTTAATAACCTACTATTGTTAATTAATTTGCTGATTTTTGTAACTATTATTTAAGATAGGAAAGTGTTTGTTTAATCTTGAGGAAACATTTTACACTGTTAAAATAATTTCTTAGGATAGTGTCCAACACGTCTCAAGTATTTATCTATTTTATGCACTATTATTTATATATCATCCTAGCAATATTTATCCTATTTGTAGAATTATTATTTTGCTAAATTATAAAGTTATTTGTTATTATTATTGTGAAATTTCTATTATTTCCCAATAATCTAAGAAACTATTGCAAATTATTTATGTCCTAAAATTACTGATGAGATTGATGATACTGTTGTTAGTGCTAGCATGACTGGTACTGTTCAAGTCATTCTGTAGGAGGTTACGACAAAGGAAATTATAGATATGTAAGTAGACATGGTTAGAAATCCAATGCTAATAAAATATTCTTTGAAAAATCCACCTGAAATAAATGAATGTTGAAAAAAATGACAATACTGCTAAGCTAAAAATAAAGTTGGCTGAAACGGATGATATGATTATTGCGGTCATGTCAAAAATAAATATTGTGATCAATGTAAGAAATTGGGTGATAGGTTCTGGTGCTTCTAGGCACTGTTGTACAAAGAAAAATGATCGTGTCATACACCAAAGTTGGAAAGGGTGAAGAAATTCTTTATTTGGTGACTCGAGGACAAATAAAGTTCTTGGGAAAGGAAAAGGTCTTCTCAAACTTGCATTTGGTAAAACTTTGGCATTGAGTAATCTATTTGTTCCTAATATCCAAACTTATTTGATTTTTGAGGGATAATTAGGAAAAGGTGGAATGAAAGTTTATTTTGAAAATAATGGGTCATATTGACAAAAAATAAAATTTTTACGGGTAATGAATTTTGTAACTATGACTTATTTGTGTTTAATATTTGTGATAAATTCAGTAAATCTGCTTTCATGAGAGCCTCTTTCTTCATAGCATGCTAGATTAGGACATGTTAATGTGTCGTATATTAAGAAAATACGATCTCTTGGTTTAATACATGATTTAGAGTTAAATAATTTTAATAAATGTGAAATATGTGCTCCAGAAAAAATTACTAAAAAGTCATGTTTTCAGTAGATAGAGAAAATTAATTATTATTGATTGATCCACATTGATTTGAATGATTTGAAATAAACTATGACTAGAGATGGTAAAAGATAATATGTTAGTTTTATTGATTATTTTTCTAGAATTACTAAATTCTATTTGCTCAAAATAAAGATGATGCATTTGACATTTTTATTTCTAATAAGTCGGAAGTTGAAGATCACCTTGCTAGGAAAAAAAATAATTCGATCTAATAGAGGTGGAGAATATGTAACGTATCTTTATATGCTTTATGTGATAAAAAAGGAATTATTCTTGAAGTAACACCGTCTTATTCACCTGAGTCTAATAGAGAAGTTGAAATAAAAAAAATAACTTTGTAAGAAATGATGAATTCCATGTTAATTAGTTCTAATACTCCCGATTAATTATGGGGTGAAGAAATATTATTTGCATGTCTTACAGAAAAGAATTTTTCATAAATGAAATCGTAAAACTCCTTATGAATTGTAGAAATGTTATAGACTTAATTTGAAATATTTAAAAGTGTGGGGTGCCTTTCTAATGTTTTCTTGCCTTGACCTAAGAGGAGAAAAATAGGTTGTAATACTGCTGATTGTATGCTTATTAGATATGTTGAACATAGTGTTGCGTATAGATTTCTTGTATTGAGAAGTGATGTGCTTGATTGCAATATTATTATTGAGACAAAGAATGTTGAATATTTTGAACATATTTTTCCTCTTTGTGATAATACTTCCCATGAAACTGTTGAAAGACATAATGAGAATGCATCTAATATTGAGAAACTGCGAAGGACCAAAAAGCCAAGAGAAAATATTTTTCTTATGAAAATAATTTTCAAACTTTTTATGTTGAAAATGAACCATTAAATTATTTTGAAGTGATATCTTATTTAGATGCAAAATTTTGGAATGAGGAAAAAAATTGAAATTGATTTAATTATGAAAATAAAACATGAATTTTAAGTAACTTACCTCCTGCTGCAAAGCCTATCGGCTATAAATAGATTTTCAAAAAGGAACTTAATCCTGATGGATCTATAGATGAATAGAAATCTAGTTAGTCGCAAAAAGATTTTCTTAAAAACAAATATTGATTAGTTTGATACATTTCCTCTAGTAACTAGAATTTCTTCTATTCGAATTTTAATTGTCTTAGCATCAATTCAAGCTTTTTGTTCATCAAATGGATGTATAAATATCTTTTTTAAATGGTGATTTAGAAGAAGAAATTTATATAGTTCAACCTGAAGGATGTATTATTCCTGGACAAGAAAATAAAGTTTGTAATTTAATTAAATCTCTTTATGGTCTTAAACAAGTTCCTAAACACTGACGTAAAAGATAAAATCAAGTCTTATTGAAAATATAATTTTCTTCCGATGAAGTTGGTAAATGAGTATAGACTAAATGGTACACAATGATTATGTGATACTATGTTTATATGTTGGTGACATGCTTATATTTGGTACAAGTTTAAATATTGTGAAGTGTACCAAATTATTTTTGTCTACTAATTTTGGTATGAAAGATCTAGGTGAAGTAAATATGATTTTGGGAATTAAGATAAAAAGGAGTGAAGATGGTATAATGTTTTCACAAAAATATTATGTGGAAAGACTTCTTAAAAAGTTTGAATGTTTTGAGGTGACACTTGCAACCTATCCATATGATAATAACTCTAAATTTATAAAGAATTATGGTGACCCAGTTGCTCAGTCTAAATATTCTCAAAATTTTGGAATTCTATTGCATTTTATCAATTTTAATAGTCCTGATATATTCTATGTTATTTGTTGTCACTACCCAAAGCGGGCCGCGAGTGGCACCGACACTTACCCTCCTATGTGAGAGAATCAACCAATCTAAACCCCAACATTTCAACCATAATAAAAAGAATATAATGCGGAAGACTTAAACTCATTAATGAAAATCGATTAAATAACTTCTAAAAACTCAATACTTATTATTCCCAAAATCTGGAAGTCATCACCCCAAGAACATCTATCCTCAATTACTAATTCTATGAGTATCTAGAAAGCTAGAATAAATAAAAATCTAGTCCATGCCGGAACATCAAGGCATCAAGACATGAAGAAGAAGATCCAGTCCAAGCTAGAAGCGTTAGCTCACCCTGAAATCCGGTGTAATGAAGACTGGTAGAGTTGCGATTGAGTTGAAGACGATGGTACGTTTGCTGCACTCCACAAATAACAAAGAAAAACAATTACAAGAAGGGGTCAGTACAAAACACAAGTACTGAGTAGATATCATCGGCCAACTCAAAATAGAAAACAGTATATATTAGATAATATCATAAAATCAACTACAATACTCAACATGCGGCATTTACAATTACCATAACCCTTGGTCACAACACCAAGCACATCAATGAGGA
This sequence comes from Solanum lycopersicum, assembly GCF_036512215.1. NCBI lineage: Eukaryota > Viridiplantae > Streptophyta > Magnoliopsida > Solanales > Solanaceae > Solanum > Solanum lycopersicum. The sequence goes on along the minus strand of NC_090803.1, from coordinate 26,502,612 downwards.
CTCACGCCTCCCCATCATACTCATTTGGGAATTAGGTTCATTAAATTGAGTATATTAACATCTTTCAAGATTCATTATCTTTATTTCTCTCGTGTCGGTACGTGACACTCCGGTTTATATACTATCCTGGTGTCGGAACGTGACACTCCGCTCCTCATCATACTATCCTGGTGTCGGAACGTGACACCCGATCCATATTCTATCCTGGTGCCGGAACGTGGCACTCCGATCTATATACTATCCTGGTACAGGAACGTGGCACTCGATCCATATATTATTCTGGTGTCGGAACGTGACACTCCGATCCTCATCATACTATCTTGGTGCAAGAACGTGACACCCGATCCCCTAATCTCACTACTTTCGTTCATCAAGCCTTCTTTTATACCAAGACATCATCATTAACAAAGTAGATTAGGGTTTCAAGATTTAGGATTCAATAACTTCATCATGCTTATTTTATCACAATTATATAATCACATTCATGCAAGCATACAATTAAGCATATAGAAGGGTTTACAACACTACCCAATACATATCATTCGCTATTAAGAGTTTACTACGAATAGCATAAGCCATAGCCTACCTCCACCAAAGAATTGTGATCAAGCAATCTACTCTCCCTAAGCTGCGTTCTTCCTCTCTCTCAATCGATCGTTTCTCCCTCTCTCTGTTCTTTTTCTTTTTCTTATTCAAACCCTCTTTCTTTTACCCTAATTAGCATATAATTAAGTATAAAAGATGATAAAATACCCCACTACTTGTTTCAAGGTTCTCTCTTTTAACCCCCAAGTAATTAAATTATTAACATTAAACCACTAACTTTATAATTATAAGCAGGAATAGTCCAAAACGCCCCTAAAAATATTTAACAGGAATCCAACCCAGTCAGGGTTACGCCGTCTGTGACGGGCCGTCGTGCATGTGACGGTCCGTCCTACTGAGTCGTTACAAAGTCTAGAGACTAAAATTTACTGAAGGGCCTGTGACGGTCCGTCGTGCCCACGACGGTCCGTCCTCCCATATCGTCGCGAAGTTCAGAGAGTTGTTCTCAGTACCCAATTTTTCAGAATTCCAAGTGTTTTGGAACGACACACCCTCCACGGTCCGTCGTGCCCATGATGGTCCGTCGTGGGATCCGTCGACTCAGACTGTAACTACCAGAAATAAACTCTACTGCTCAAAATGACTAACAGGTCGTTACAATAGATACCAATTTACCTATCGTTCATCCCAAACGATCACGAGAAGAAAAACAATGGCGAAAAGGAGTACCTGAATCTGTAAACAGGTGTGGATATCTTTCTTGCATATCGGTCTCCATCTCCCAAGTGGACTCTTCGACTGGCCGATTCTTCTATTGAACCTTGACAGATGCAATCTCCCTTGCCCTCAACTTGCAGACTTCCCTATCTAAGATAGCAGCTGGCTCCTCCTCATAAGACAAATTCTCATCAAGAAGAACTGAATCCCAACGAATGATGTAGTTTCCATCACCATGGTATCTTTTCAGCATAGACACATGAAATACCGGGTGCACTCCTGAGAGTGCTTGGGGGCAAGGCTAATTCATAAGCCACCTCCCCTACTCGCTTAAGTACTTCAAATGGTCCAATATACCTCGGGCTTATCTTACCTCTTTTTCCAAACCTCATCACCCCTTTCATTGGCGAAACCTTCAGCAAGACTTGCTCACCCTCCATGAACTCCAAGTCTCTAACCTTTCAATCTGCATATTCCTTTTGCCTGCTTTGAGCTGCTAAAAGCTTTTCTTGAATAGATTTCACCTTCTCTAATGAATCCCTCAAAATATCAGTACCCCAAGGTCTAACCTCAAATGCATCAAACCAACCAATGGGAGACCTACATCTCCTCCCATACAATGCTTCGAAAGGAGCCATATCAATACTTGAGTGATAGCTATTATTGTATGAAAACTCCGCTAAGGGTTAGAAGTTATCCCAATGACCCCCAAATTCTATCACACATGCACAAAGCATATCTTCCAACACCTGAATTGTTCACTCAGACTGACCATCGGTTTAAGGGTGAAATGCAGTACTAAGGTCCAACCTAGTACCTAATTCAGCATGCAATGTTCTCCAAAACTTATAAGTAAACTGCGTACCTCTATCTGATATGATGGAAAGTGGAACTCCATGCAATCGAACAATTTCTGAGATGTAGAGTCTGACTAACTTCTCTGCATTGTAGGTCACCTTGACCAGGATGAAGTGAGCAGACTTAGTTAATCTGTCCACAATTACCCAAATAGAGTCAAACTTCCCCAATGTCTTTGGAAGACCAACCACGAAGTCCATTGCAATTCTCTCCCACTTCCATTCAGGAATGGGCATTCTCCGAAGTGTTCCTCTGGTCCTCTGGTGTTCATACTTTACTTGCTGACAATTTGGACATTTGGCAACAAAATCAACAATGTCGCGCTTTATTCTACTCAACCAAAAGTGCTGCTTTAGGTCACGGTACATCTTGGTTGCACTAGGATGTATAGAATATCTATACCCGGAACTATGAGCCTTTGTAAGAATAGTGTGGATCAAATCATCAACACGGGGCACACATACCCTTCCCTTAATTCTCAAAACACCTTCCTCATCCATTATTGCTTCTTTAGCCTCTCCTCGCAACACCATATCCCGAATTCGTCTTAGTTTCTCATCATCAAACAGTTTTCCCTTCATCTTGTCAAGAAAAGAAGATCTCGCCTCCACACTGGCCAAAAATCCTCCCTTCTCATTTACTTCTAACCTCATAAAGTCGTTAGCCAGAGTCTGAACCTCTCTAGCCAATAGGCGTCTAGAAACTTGTAGTGGGCTAAACTACCCATGCTCCCTGCTTTTCTACTTAAGGCGTCTGCCACAACATTAGCCTTTCCTGGGTGATACAAGATGGTAACATCATAATCCTTCAGTAGTTCCATCCACCTCCTCTGTCTCAAATTCAAATCCCTCTGGGTAAAGACATACTGTAGGCTACGATGATCCGTATAGACTTCACACTTGACCCCATATAGATAATGTCTCCATTGTTTTAATGCAAACATAACTGCGGCCAATTCCAAATCGTGGGTCGGATAGTTACGTTCATGCACTTTTAATTGTCTCGAAGCATAAGCAAGTACATTCTTCTCTTGCATTAGCACTGCATCCAAACAAGAATAGGATGCATCACAATAAACAATGAAGTTCTTACCCTCTACTGGCAAGGTAAGGATATGTGCAGTAGTCAGCAAGGTCTTGAGTTTCTAAAAGCTTTCTTCACATTCATCCGACCATACAAATGGAACATTTTGCTTAGTGAAGTTCGTCAATTGGGAAGCAATAGAAGAGAATCCCTTGACAAATCGACGGTAGTAGCTGGCTAAACCAACAAAGCTCCTTATTTCTGACACATTAGTAGGTCTTACCCAATTTGTCACTGTTTCAATCTTAGAAGGATCCACCATCACTCCATCCTTAGAAACCACATGCCTCAAAAAGGACACTGATTCTAGCAAAAACTCACACTTGGAGAATTTGGCATAAAGCCTTTTCTCCCTTAACACTTCCAACACAATTCTCAAATGCTCCTCATGTTCCTTCTTACTCTTGGAATATATCAGTATATCATCAATAAATACGATCACAAAGAGATCTAGATATGGCTTAAAAATCCCGTTCATCAAGCTCATGAGAGCAGCAGGGGCATTCGTAAGACCAAAAGACATTACTACAAATTCGTAATGCCCATACCTGGTTCGAAAAGCAGTCTTTGGCACATCCGTTGCCCGTATTCTCAATTGATGATAATTGGATCTCAAGTCAATCTTAGAGAAGACAAAAGCACCTTGTAACTGATCGAACAAGTCATCAATGCGAGGAATGAGATACTTGTTCTTAATAGTTACCTTGTTCAACTGCCGGTAGTCTATGCACATCCGAAAACTCTCATCCTTCTTTTTCACAAATATCACCGAAGCACCCCAAGGGGATGCACTTGGTCTAATGAAACCTTTACTTAACAACTCTTGAAGTTGGGCCTTTAACTCCCTTAACTCCGCTAGAGCCATTCTATAAGGAGGTATGGAAATGGGGCGAGTACCCGGCTCTAGATCAATGCAAAAGTCAATATCCCTATCCGGTGGCATACCAGGAAGGTCTGCAGGAAACACATCCAGAAACTCACGGACTATCGAAACCAACTCAATTGAAGGTACTTGGATAGTATCATCCCTGAGATGTGCCAAGAACGCTAAACAACCCTTAATAACCATTTTCTTAGCACGAACAAAGGAGATGATACGAACCGGATTGGAAGTGTAGTCACCCTCCCACACTAACGGATCTGTCCCAGGCTTGGCTAACATCACAGTTTTAGCATTACAATCTAAGATTGCAGAGTTTGGAGAAAGCCAAGTCACACCCAGAATTACATCGAAATCAACCATTTCTAAGATAACCAAGTCTACATGAGTATTGCTCCCCACAAACGTTACAAGACAAGACCTATACACCTTTTCAACTATCGCAGACTCACCCACAAGAGTAGAAACACGAATAGGCATGTCAAGCAATTCTCAATGTAAATTAAGACCAGTAGCAAATGAAGAAGATACATATGAAAATGTGGATCCAGGATCAAATAATACGGAAGCCATGCAATCACAAACCAAAAAATTAACTGTGTTGACAACATCAGATGTCTCCGCTTCAGATCTCCCTGGGAAAGCATAACAATGGGCCCTATCACCGGTCTGTCTGTTGCCCCTACCATGTTGCACTGCAGTATTTCCAGTTTGTCCGTCACCCCGGCCGTTTTGGTGACCACCATTACCTCGACCACCACGCCCTCCAGAATGACGGCCTCTTCCATGACCACCTCTACCTCTGACTATTTGAGGTCTGTAACTCTGTTTTGGACAATACCTCTTAATGTGTCTAGTCTCCCCACATCCATAACACTCTCTGGATTCAACCATAGGTCTCTGTGAGAATGACGAAGTCTGGGGATAACCTCCAAACTCAGAAAAGTGTTGACCGGTCTGCGGTGGACCCCTAACTACAGTCTGTAGTGAAGACTGAATAGGTCGGGCTGGATAACCTCCTGAACCCTGCCCTCTGGAGTAAGAACCATTAAACTCACCTCCCTTACGAAACCTTTTAGATGTCGATGCCATGGTGAAGTCATCTGGCTTCACTCCCTCCACCTCTATCACAAAGTCTACCACTTCTTGAAAGGATTTTGTTGTAGCCGCTACCAGGAAGGCTGAAATCCGCAAATCTGACCTCAACCCCTTCACAAAATGGCGAATCCGCTCTTGTGGACTGAAGCAAAGCTGGGTGGAATACATGGATAATGTACGAAACTTAGCCTCATACGCAGTCACCGACATCTTGCCTTGCTCTAGGCTCAAGAACTCATCTATCCTCCTATCCCTCAAGGTCTGGGGGATATTCTTCTCCATCAATAAGCTAGAGAACGACGCCCAAGTCATAGGTGGTGCCTGTGCGGGTTGACACTCAACATGTGACCGCCACCACATTTTGGCATTTCCCTGAAACTGATAGGTTACAAACTCAACGCCAAATCTTTCCACTATGACCATTTTATGTAGTAACTCATGACAATCAACCAGAAAATCGTAGGCATCCTCAGATTCAGCACCCTTGAAGACTGGAGGTTTCAATTTCAGGAACTTACTAAAAAGTTCATGCTGATCGCTTGTCATTATAGGCCATGTAGTCAAACGAGGAAACGTGCCTATTTCCAATGAGGCATCCATGCGGGGATCCTCAGCAGCGGCCAGTCGTACTTCCGGAACCTGAGGTGCTGGTGCAGAAAATACTGGAGGTGTCTGTCCTTGATCAGTTAACCCACTAAGATAAGCAAGAACCTGATTAATCATCTCTGGGGTAGGTTGGGGTGGTAATTCCTCATTCTGCACTTGCTCACTTTCCCCTTCCTCACCCTCTCTTACTACTTCCTCAGTCGGTGGAGGAGTCACCGCCCTAGTACTAAATGGGACAGGTGCTTGTACTCTTCCTCTAGAGGATGTCCTCCCACGACCTCTACCACGACCCCTTGTCACTGCTCCTCTTCGAGCAACAGCCCCAGTGGCTGGCTCAGACGCACCATGTCTTGCCGGTGCTGGTGTTGGCGTAGTTGTTGCTCTAGTTCTAACCATCTGCGAAATAGAGTAAAGATGATCAGATGCCAATTTGTATCACCTAGATACCAATTGGATCCAAGTAATAGCACGAAAGAAAGAAACAATGGAATTTTTCCTAAAGTCTTATAGCCTCTCAAAGAAAAGTAAAGGTGTCCCCCTACCGTTCCTTAAACTCTACTAGACTCGTTCTTGTGTGATGAGACCAACGAACCTAATGCTCTGATACCAAGTTTGTCACGACCCAAAGCGGTCCGCGAGTGGCACCCACAGTTACCCTCCTATGTGAGTGAACCAACCAATCTAAACCCCAACATTTCAACCATAATAAACAGAATATAATGCGGAAGACTTAAACTCATTAATGAAAATTGGTTAAATAACATCTAAAAACTCAATACTTATTATTCCCAAAATCTGGAAGTCATCACCACAAGAACATCTATCCTCAATTACTAATTCTAAGAGTATCTAGAAAGCTAGAATAAATAAAAAGCTAGTCGATGCCGGAACTTCAAGGCATCAAGACATGAAGAAGAAGATCCAGTCCAAGCTAGAAGCATTAGCTTACCCTGAAATCCGGTGTAATGAAGACTGGCTAGAGTTGCGGTTGAGTTAAAGATGATGGTACGTTTGCTGCACTCCACAAATAACAAAGAAAAACAATTACAAGTAGGGGTCAGTACAAAAAACGAGTACTGAGTAGATATCATTGGCCAACTCAAAATAGAAAACAGTATATATCAGATAATATCATAAAATCAACTACAATACTCTACATGCGGCATTTACAATTACCATAACCCTTGGTCACAACACCAAGCACATCAATAAGGACTCACGCTTCCCCATCATACTCATTTGGGAATTAGGTTCATTAAATTGAGTATATTAACATCTTTTAAGATTCATTATCTTTATTTCTCTCGTGTCGGTACGTGACACTCCGCTCCATATACTATCCTGGTGTCGAAACGTGACACTCCGATCCTCATCAGACTATCCTGGTGTCCGAACGTGACACCCGATTCATATTCTATCCTGGTGCCGGAACATGGCACTCCGATCCATATACTATCCTGGTACCAGAACGTGGCACCCGATCCATATACTATCCTGGTGTTGGAACGTGACACTCCGATCCTCATCATACTATCCTAGTGCCGGAACGTGACACCCGATCCCCTAATCTCACTACTTTCGTTCATCAAGCCTTCTTTTATACCAAGGCATCATCATTAACAAAGTAGATTAGGGTTTTCAAGATTTAGGATTCAATAGCTTCATCATGCTTATTTTATCACAATTATATAATCACATTCATGCAATCATACAATTAAGCATATAGAAGGGTTTACAACACTACCCAATACATATCATTCGCTATTAAGAGTTTACTACGAATAGCATAAGCCATAACCTACCTCCACCGAAGAATTGTGATCATGCAATCTACTCTCCCAAAGCTGCGTTCTTCCTCTCTCTCAATCGATCATTTCTCCCTCTCTCTCTGTTCTTTTTCTTTTTCTTATTCAAACCCTTTTTCTTTTATCCTAATTAGCATATAATTAAGTATAAAAGATGATAAAATACCCCACTACTTGTTTCAAGGTTCTCTCTTTTAACCCCCAAGTAATTAAATTATTAACATTAAATTACTAACTTTATAATTATAAGCAGGAACAGTCCAAAACGCCCCTTAAAATATTTAACAGGAATCCGACCCAGTCGGGGTCATGCAGTCTGTGTCGGGCCGTCGTGCCTGCGACGGTCCGTCCTGCTGTATCGTCACAGAGTTCAGAGACTGAAATTTACTGAAGGGCCTGTGACGGTCCGTCGTGCCCACGACGGTCCGTCCTGCCATGTCGTCGCGAAGTTCAGAGAGTTGTTCTCAGTACCCAATTTTTCAGAATTCCAAGTGTTTTGGAACGACACACCCTCGATGGTCCGTCGTGCCCATGACGTTCCGTCGTGGGATCCATCAACTCAGACAGTAATTACCAGAAATAAACTCTACTGCTCAAAACGACTAACAGGTCGTTACATTTGTAGATTGAGTAGATATACTAATAATCTCAATAATGAGTATTGGTTTGCGTTGAATATACTAATAAAATATTTGAGAGGAACTATTATTCTTGGTGTCATGTATAATGGTTTTTTTCTAATTTAGAAGGATATTGTGATGAAATCTAGATCTCTGATTCAGATGGAAAAAAAACACCAGAAGATATGTGTTTACCTTAGGTGTTGTTATTGTATCCTAAAAATCAGCTAACAGACGATCATTTCTAGATCGACTTTGGCATCAGAGTTTATAGCTTTGGAGTTGGCTGATTATGAGGATGAATGACTAAGAAATTTCTTACCGAATATCCCTTCAATGAAGGATGAATTGTTGATCCCTTCGGTGAGTGATGAATTTTTTTCCCTTCGATGAATGATGAAATGTTGATCCATTTAATAACGGATAATTAGCAATCCTTTTAATAAATGGTGAATTGTTGATCCGTTTTATAAAGGATGAATTATGGATCCGTTTGATAAGTATGAACTGTCTCATCTGTTTATACGTCGGGATTGTGAAGCCGCAATTGCTATTATGAAGAATAAATCTTACAATTATAAGATAAGACATATGAAATTGACGCATCATGTCGTTAAGCCGCTGTTAAAAGATGAAATTATTGCAATTGGTTATGTGACGTATGAACTGAATTTTTTTAATTCACTAACTAAACTAGTGGGAAGAAAATTAATTCATCAGACCTCAATAGAACTGGGTTTAAGGTCAATTGATAGTAAACAGCGATGGGAACCCAACCTATATGATTGGAGATACCATGAAGTAGGTTCATATAGGTAATAGCAAGTTGATATTTGCTCTGTGCACTAACTTAGAGTTTAAGCTGCTACTAAAAAGGAGGGATGAGTTATTAACTCTTAATGAATTCATATTTCTTAATAAAAGGATGGTGTATTAAAAGTTGTGTACAATTGATGAATTCACCTATGTTGTCAATCTGTGTCTGAAAACATAATTACTGATTCTTACAAAACTTTGCAGAAACACGAAGTTACCAAAACATTCAATGAATTAGTAAGGGAAATGAACATAAATTAATTCAGAAAAACTAAAATATGTAAACGTACCAGAATCTGGAAGATAAAAATAGAAGAAATCAAGTTCACTGAATGCACAGTGTCCCCTGAAATAATTATTCCCCTCTAGTATTCGTGGTTCGATTTGAAATATATCCTCCCAAGATAGAATAATGTCAATCACCGGTGTCTAGACACAAAAAACTCTACTGTTAACAAAACACTCAACAATAGTAAACTACACGAAGAATTTTTTCTGTAGATGAAGAAGAAGAAGAAGAAGAAATTAGGAAAATTCGTAAGGAAAATTTTTGCAGATTAAGTGGTATTTATAGGCAAGAAGAACATTTTTGGAAGGTTTTAACCTTTAAGAATACACACGACCGTTAGTGAAAGTTTGCAATCATTCAAGTGGTCCTGGCTGTTCCTGAAAGTTACAATTTTTCAGAACAGAAATTTTTAAATGGTGGAAAATTCAAAATAAAGCGGGAAAGAATTAAATGAAATGGGTCGTGCTGATCCAAATTGGTCGGGTTATTTAATTAAAAAACTGAAAGTCGGTTAATCTCAACTAGATAATTGAAAATATTTTTGTTATCAACTAATTAATTGAAAATATTTTATCCATTAAATTTAAGTTAATTATTTAAATAAATAAATAATTAAAGAATTAAAATAATCTTTGTCCAAAAAATAATCTTTCCATCGATCATTTTCCAAAGTCAAAGCCGAGTAAAGTGATGATGACGACAGCAAGACCCTGTTTCAAAACCTTTTAATGATTATTAGGAGTGCTTCTATATTTAAACTCTCCTATTTTTCTTTCCACCACCGATGAGGAACAAATGCCTTTCACAAAAGCATAAGAGACTTTCAAGTTTCCAAATTTTCAAGTTCCTTTCTTTTCATCTTCCCTCCAGCTCCCATTAATTTTTGCTACATACCCAACAATCCCCCACGTTAATAAGAACTGGTTATAACATAGGAATGCACGGACAAAGTGTACTTTACTGGCAATGATTAATTGCATCTGGATAAGTAGGTTTCATCTTGGAATTTCCGTAGTGACCATATGTCGGATATACTCGGTCAATTGGTAGATACGATATCTTTAAACAATCGAGATTTAGTGTATACCTAGACAACGATATGGCACACAATTAACCCTTTTCCGTTTATCATTCTCATGGTTGTGTTCGTTTCAGCCATGAACACCTCGTGATTTCATGAGTGTATAAAGAATAGGCTTTTGACATAAAATCTCTTTGAAGCAGCTTACACTTCACACTCACATAAGTAATTTTTAATCGTGTCATATGTAGATACTGTATTTAGCCAAATCTTCCAAACTTGGCAAATGATTAAAAACCTTAAGCTTTATTAACTCATTAACAAGCCTTAAAGTCTTAACTTTTTTCTTGAACATTGTCTTCGTTTTCATCAAGAGAATGGATTGAGTTGATTGACAATGTCAAACCGTCACTCACAACTTTATTTTTTTTCCTTGAATCTAGCTCTTGGGATCTCCAGTCTTCAAGATAGAGTTACTGACATGCTGACTTGTCCTAAGGCATAAATCCATTCCCTTAGATGATCTTTCAACTATCTCTCTCGCTAGGTCTTTCGTTAGTGGAAAAGTCAAATTATCGCTTGACTTCACATAGTCAATTGTGATAATTCCAGTATAGACCAGTTTTCTTACATTGTTATGTCTCCATCGTATATGACGAGACTTACCGTTGTACATGATGCTCCCTGCCCTACCTATTGTTGTTTGACTATCGCAATGTACGCAAATAGGTTCCACAGGATTGGCCCAAAATGGAATATCCTCTAGGAAGTTCCATAGCCATTCAGCTTATTTGCTAGCCATATCTAAAGCAATGAATTCAGATTTCATTGTATAACGAGTGATACATGTCTGTATGAATGATTTCCAAGAGATTGCTCCTCCACCAAGTGTATACACATAACCACTTATGGATTTTACTTAATTTGACCCGGTGATCTAATTTGCATCAGTTTATCATTTAATCATAGTAAGATATTTATTATAATGCAAAGCATTGTGTTGTGTATGTTTCAAATACCCCAACACACATTTCACTGTCATCCAATGAGTTTGATTCGTATTACCAGTGAACCGACTCAATTTACTAATAGTACATGCAATATCTAGTCCTTTACAAGTCATAATATACATCAAACTTCCCAATACTCTGGCATATTCTAATTAAGAGTCACTTTCACCTTCATTCTTTTAAAATGTAAATCTTAAATCAATTGGAGTTTTCACAACATTGAATTTCAAGTACTTGAACTTATCCAATACTCTTTCAATATAATGAGATTGAGATAATGCTAGTCGCTGAGGCGTTTTGAAAATCTTGATCCCGTAGATCAAATCAGCTACTCCTAAGTCCTTTGTATCGAACTTGCTGGACAATATGAGCTAAATAGAATTTATATCATCAATATCTTTACTCAGTATTAACATGTCATCAACATACTAATAAATAATGACTTCATGATTCTGAATGTTTTCTATGTAAACACACTTATCACATTCGTTAATCTTGAATCCATTTGCTAACATTGTTTGGTCAAATTTAGCATTTCATTGTTTGGGTGCTTGCTTGAGCCCATAAAGTAACTTCACAAGTCTACATACTTTTTTTTCTTTACCATGAACTACAAACACTTCAGGTTATTCCATGTAAATTTCTTCCTCCAACTCTCCATTTAAGAAGGATGTCTTTACATTCATTTGGTAAATTTTAAGATCATACACTGCCCACTAGTGCTATTAACACCCTAATTGATGTTATCCTTGTTGCTGGAGAGTGTGCGTCAAAATAGTCAAGACCTTTTTTTTTATCCTTTGAATACAAGTCTAGCCTTATATTTTTCAATAGTTCCATCAATTTTCATCTTCCTTTTAAAGATCCACCACTTTGATCCTAAATATTTATTTCCTGGACGAAGGTCAGCCAAGTCCCAAGTATGATTACTTAAAATTTATTCGATCTCACTATTGACAACTTCTTTTCAATAAGTTGACTCAGACGAAGACATAGTTTGTTTAAATGTTTGAAGCTCAATTTCTAGCAACAATGCCACAAAATCTGATCCGAAAGAAGTGGGTTTCCGTTGGCGAGTGTGATGCCTAGAATCCTCACTAGGTAGTGTATTTTTCATTGATTCATTCTATGATCTTTAGGTCTTTCACTTGTCAACTAACATTCAGTTTTATACAGATAAATGTATTCAAAGAACTCTGTATTATCTGACTCAATCATTGTATTAACATTAATCTCAGGATTATCAAATTTGTGAATCAAAAATAGGAAGAATATACTGTTCAAAACATATTCAATAAATACACAATCTACCATTTTGAATCTAATTTTAACCCTTTTGGGTAAAGGTAACACTACCTTGGCTAGACACCCTCGCACATTGAAATATTTCAAGTTGGGTTTTCTTCCTTACCACAATTCATATGGAATTGATTGTGTTTTGCTATGGGTGATCCTATTGAGTATCTTATTAGTCGTAAGGATGGTTCCCCCCCCCCCCAAAGGTCTCGCTGTGAATCAGAATTGATCATTAATACATTCATCATTTCTTTTAATGTTCTATTCTTCCATTCTGCCAAATCTTTTGACTGTGGTGTGTAGGGTGCAGTAGTTTGATGAATAGTACTATATTCTAAACATATCTCTGCAAAAGAAAATTCGTATTCTCCACCCCAATCACTTCTAATTATTTTTATCTTTAGATTCAATTGGTTCTCCACTTCATTTTTGTATTTCTTAAATACATTAATTTCCCCATCCTTACTATTAAGAAAAGATTCATAACAAAATTGAGTGAAATCGTCAATAAAAGTTATAAAATACTTTTTTCCACCACAAGATGGTGTTGACTTCATATCACATATATCTGTGTGAATTAATTCTAAAGATTTTGAATTTCTTTCAACAGACATGTAAGGATGGTTAACAAACTTACTTTCCACACAAATTTCATATTTTGATTTTTCACATTTAAAATCAGACAATACTTCTAAAATAACCAATTTTGAAGGCTTTGTATTTTACATGGCCCAAACAGGCGTGCCATAAATCATTTGACTCCAATAAGTAAAAAGAAACAGAATTCTTATTAATATTGTCAAGAATCATTACATTCAGTTTGAATATGCGCTCATTGAAGTAGCCTTTCTTATGAACAATTCATCTTACTTATTACAGCTTTATCACTAACTAGGACACAGTTAAACTTTTTGTTAATGAGTAGTGCAGCAGAAACTAAATTCTTTCTAATAGTAGGGAGATGCAGAACATTGTTCAAGTCAACACCTAGTCGGATGTCATTTTCAATATTACTTTCTCAGTACCTGTAATCCTTAGTGTTTCTATATTTCCCATGAACAAATCTTCATCGTACTCAGCAAGAGTATATGTTGCAAAGGCTTCTTCGCAGAGCAAATATGTCGAGTGGCACCTGAGTCAAGAAACCACTTCTTGGGATTTCCAATTAAGTTACACTCCGAGATCATTGGGCATAAGTCATCTGCATCTTGCATCTCTTCCACTATGTTTGCTTGACTTTTGTTTTTGACTTTGTCTTTTTCTTTATTGGAGCACAACAATCATAAGACCTATGACCAGCCTTACCTCAGTTGTAACAATTGTCTTTGAATTTCTTTTTGGCATGTTCTGACTTCTATCCGTTGGACTTCTTTCTCTTTTTCTCTTTAGTAGGAGCTTCTTCAACAATATTAACTCTAATGATTGTTGGACTCTTACATGACTTTTTTTCGATGGTTTTGTTATCTTCCTCAATCTTGAGCCGAATCACAAGAACTTCAAGATTCATTTCCTTATGCTTGCGCTTTAGATAATTCTTGAAGTCGTTCCACGTAGAAGGCAACTTCTCAATCATTGCAGCCACTTGGAAAGCTTCATTTACTACCACAAAATTTTTCAAGCATGCATCTTCTGGATATTGCAACAATATATATCTAATCCTATTGAGACAAAATATCATAGTATTGAAGAAAACCTTTGCTTCTCAATAACTTAAACACATACTTTATCTTAATTATGCTCTTTTTTCCGCATAAATCAAAAGAAGAACTCCGAATTTAAGAGCGCTAAAGATTTGGCAATCCATTGATCCGATCATGATTTACTCAGGGATATTTTCCTTAAAAGGTATTTGTATAGCATGGGAAGTCATGACTTTGTTGGCTAATTTACCTAATCTCTAACAATTTTATGCATTCGCTGGAACAGATTGGAGACTAAATGAAGATGTTATGTTTCGCAAATCAAAATATCTAAGAATTATAGAAGCAGATCTGCAAAGGTGGAAAGCAGGTAATGATAATTTTGCGATGCTTGAGTAACTAATACTGCATGGGTTTCATAATGTGGAGGAGATTCTCGATTGTATTGAAGAAATAAATTCTAGCGTGATATATGATATTATAGGTATGTCACATTTTTTTCTACAAAGTGTGTAATATCTTGATATATTTTGATAAAGAAGAGATTATATGTTATGAAATTCAAATGATAAAATCAACATGAAAATGGACTTAGAACATAACATATATAATAAAAATTATTATTCTCGACTGAATCATAATTGAACAGAACACTTACTACCGACTTCAAATGAAACATAACTCATGAACATTTCATGATGAACACCTCAAATGACAGATGAACATAGTCACTTAACAGACTACTATGTTTTTAATTTTACTTTCAATATTTCCATAACACGCACACTAGTAATTGGGAACTATAGAAGAAGTAGATCCACTAACACTATAGGTAAAGCGTCAACCAACACGGTGTCCATATGAGGAATTTTACATAACAGAATTAGGAGGAGTTAACCATTTGTTCCTCCTCTTAAACCTTGTTTTTAAGAATTACCATTGTCCTCTTCAAGTATTGTACTTGGAATAAGCTATGTTCTTCAATAAAATATTCCTACCATAGACCATTAGCTATCTTCCTAATTCTCCAAGGGATGGTCCGCGATTTATTTCCATCTCAAGAATCCCCTCGAGGTTCCTGAGCTTGGTATTGAGCTCACAAATACCACCTTCTATAAGAGCCACGATTTGTTGATTGTGAACATCATTATTTGGTTGTGGAAATTTCCTCCCAAGGAACCTCTCCACCGATGGGCTTATGCTAGTGGGACCAAAGGAGAAATCTCCATTATCGCTCGGTGAAAATGCCACAATGATAATTTTAGCACCACACAACATACAAAGTTCAAGAGCCTTTTTTAACAGACCAGCAAGACGCTTAGAGAACGTAACTTGTAAGTTCCTCGCATTCTTCATTTTCACCATGTCAACCCTTTGAGAACCCTTGTTGATCCTTGTTGCCATGTCTAAACTATCACTAAGAAATTGTGAAGGTAAAATTGTGATTTTTGGTATGAACACCAACAACTTTATATAGGAAATCTTGGGAGACTAGCAATTTATGTTCTTTCCTTTTTTTGCATTGAAGAAAAGTATTGAAAATTAAAAACATTAGATTCACTTACCCTTCATTCGGTGTAATTATGCTATAAATATTTTTTCTAATTAGAATTATATTGTTTTATTGCACTTGACAGCCATTTTATTTGAGAATAATTTTGTTTTTTTTAGAAATAGATTAAATGATTTTTAAAACCTTTATGCTTTAAAAATAAATATTTTTCCTAATTAGAATTATATTATTATATTTCACGTGACCGACATTTTATTTGAGAACATTTTTTTTAAAATATAATATTTTAATTTTGAATATGTTTCCTTATTAGTATTATATTACTAGATAGTACTTGAACGTCATTTTATTTTAGAACAACATTAAAAAAAATATATTAAATAATTCATAAAACCTTTATGATTTAATGATAACACAAATTTTGCATTTACCATTGGATTTTCCTAGTTAATTATTATTTTGAGACCCACATTCAATAAAAATCACAAACTTCATGTAGTGATATATTTGCCTTTTTAATTACTAAATAATAAATAACTCACATTTCAAATATTATATTTATTTGTATTGAATTTATTTAATGACAAATAACTCTCTCTAAATTATGAAAATTGTAAGCTTATTTATTTTAGTAAATTTATTAGTACAAAACATAAAATACAGAAAATAAATAAAATCGTTAAAACAATTTAAGGAATATCTTTTTTTATTTTACATAGACTTATAGTGAGGTATTGAATTATATGTATTCCTAATATCGCCAAATACGTCATATATCATGTAGGGTCTATAAATTAGGTATAACTAGGTCTCGTATTCCTACCAAACATAGTACTAAATAATACCATACAAATACATTGACTATTTCTCTTTACATTCCCTTTCAAATGAGTTTTTTGATGTTTCTAAAACTTATATAAATTTTGTCCTAATGAAACTTTCTTCGTACTTGTCTTTTCTCAACATATGTGTTACCATAATATAGTATTCCAGTGGTAGTGATGAGATACCAAAGGAATTTGTACCAAAATCCTAAATTTTAATCATATTAACTTAGTTGGTAGACGTTATCTCTACGCTCCATGTTGGTGAACCAACCACCAAACTACCATTGAACTGCAACAACTTTTAACAAAATCAAAATGTCTATTCCTATCAAAGATATTACTTACATCCATGGAGACCCAACTGTATTTTGGGAGGAAACAGAGGCTTGGAACATGATCCTGAAAGAAGGTTTACTATGCCATAACTGAAATTTTTTCTTACGGCTGGTCAAACTTAGAAAAGATATGTAAATTGATCCTTTACGATGTAAGATTCAAGCCTGAATGTAAGGAAAGATCTTAAATGATAGTGTTATTTGCAGTTTTGATGATTTGACAAACGTAGGGACCTTGTAAAGGCACCAAGTTTCTTACTTGAGTTTTGAAGATGAAACAAACCAAGGGACCTTTTAGAGGTATCAGACTCTCATTGTGACGAGCCAGTTGACTGCCAGCTTGAGACGGTACAGAAAATAGGTGCACACTTCCCGATGGCGTCAGAAAGTGAGACTTCTCCAACCAATGGCAAAGAGTTTAAGGAAAGTGACTTGTGCATATAAAAGGCACTTTCCTAAACATCTTTAGTAGTTTTTGCAACTTGAGATAGAACTTTTCAAGAACATTCGCAAAGGCTGCTAGAAAACGAAAGGTAGAATTACTCCAAGAACAGTAGTAATATCTGAAGCTTTTAGTGTAGCTGTTTAGGAATATATTCTCTTGTTCTTATATTGTAAACTATTACTGAAACTATAAAGGAATCAGTGGGTAGTGTTAAAAGTCTAGTTGTCCAAGTGGGATAGCTTAGTGGGTAGACTGTTTTCTACTTAGGCTTTTTAAGAAATAGATACTATTGCTTAAACGTGAGATTAAAAACTTCTTCTCACATTTGTTGTAATCGTGTTTTACTTTTTCTTTTGAAGATTAGTGAAAACGATTAAAAATCCTGTGAGACAGGTCGTGGTTTTACTCCCTTAAGCAAGGAGGTTTCCACGTAAAATCATTGTGTTGATTTTACTGCATTTAACTTTATGGTTATATTCATTAGTGTAGTAAGGGACCTGGTCCATTATTCTGTTAAGTGAAGGCATATAATCTATCAAGTGGTATCAGAGCAGGCACTCTCTATTTGGTTAAAACCAAGGAAGTGATATTTGATCTAGAATGGCTTCTCCACTTAATCTCGAAGAAGGTCAGTCGTCATCAAGACCTCCCCTTTTTAATGGACATTTCTACAGTTGGTGGAAAGTTAAAATGCATGATTACCTCATGACTGAAGACAGCGAGTTATGGGATATTGTACTTGATGGACCGTTTATTCCGATGATAGAAGAAAAGGATGGAGAGAAAACTAGTCTTGTTCCAAAACCTAGACAGAAATACGACGAAGCTGATAGAAAAAAGATTGAGAAGGGATACAAAGCAAAAACTCTTCTTGTTTGTGGGATAGGACCTGATGAGTTCAACAGGGTTTCAGCTTGTGAGTCTGCTAAGGAAATTTGGGACTGTTTAAAGACTTCTCATGAAGGAACAGAACAAGTCAAAGAATCAAAGATTGGCATGCGTACCTCATGGTATGAGAACTACAAAATGAAGGAAGGAGAAACAATTCATGACAAGTTCACAAAATTGTCTTCCATTACAAATGAGCTGCGAAGTCTTGGTGAACCTATAAGCATGAGCAAACAAGTCAGAAAAGTACTTCAAATTCTTCCAAAATCATGGGAAAGCAAGGTTGATGTCATCACAGAAGCCAAAGATTTGAAGGTGATGACTATGGATGCTTTGATTGGAAATCTTAAGACACATGAGATGAACCAAAATTAGGATGCATCAAACAAGGAAGCTAAAAAGGATAAGTCATTGATGCTGAAGTACAAATTAGATGAAGATTCCAGTGATGATGATATGGCATATCTTATCGCGTAGATTTCAAAAAATTGTGAGAAAAAACAATGTTTTTAAAAGAGGAACAAATGGTCTTCGAAATGCTACTCAAGGTGATACATGATACAAGTGTGGAAAAGCTGGACACTTTATCAGAGAGTGTCCTCTGCTCAAGAATAAAAACAACGAATATCAAAAACCAAGAAGTGACAAAGAGAAAAGAAGGGACGTGGTACTCGGTAAGAGAGATCGAAAAGCTGTTGCAGACTTGGTGGTCAAAAAGGCTCTTGCTGCGTGGGGTGATTCTTCAAGTGATTCAGAAGATCCTGATGAATCAAATGATGTGTCTATGGTGTCTGTACATGAGGAGGAAACCATTTTCAATGAAATGTTTTCTCTCATGGCTCATACAGAAAATGAAGAAGAGGACGACCAGGTAACTCTTCTTGATATGAAAAATGACTTAGATAATTATTCTCTTAAAAAATTGAGAACGTTGGCAAAAGTCATGATTTTCTGTAATTGAGTTAACATGTGAAAGAGACACCATGAATGTTGAACTTGACAGTTTAACTGAAAACAAAGTTAAACTTGAAGAGAAAATGTCAAGAATGGTGTCTCTAGAGTTTGATAATTTGGAACTTAAGAACCAGTTGAATCAGATAACTGAAGAAGCTGAAAACCTAAATGGAATGTCAAATGGTTTACAAGTTGAAATTCAAGAAAAATTGAAAAACTCTGAGAAAAACCTTGGTCTGTCATTGGAGAAGAGCAAAAAATTAGAAAAGGATATTGTCAAATTTTTAGGAAGAACTTGAAAAATCTCTTAAGTGGACAAAATCCTCAAAGTTATGGTCAAATGCACCAAATCAGAGTAATTTCAATAAGAAAGGACTAGGAAGTTTGAACATCACTCCTCCTTATAATCCTCACAGTAAGTATGTGTTTGTGTCTAACAATCTACTCTATCTTCATTGTGGTAAGAATGGGCATTTAAGGGGAGAGTGTGCTGGCTGGAGAAACTCCTATTAAAGACTCTCTAATTATGTTGAAAGTCAAAATTTACCAAAAGAGAGATCTGGTCCTCCAAAGCATGTTTCAACTCACATATTTTCAAAGAAAAAATTTATCACTGCTCCAATGTCCTTTGTTAGAAAGCTTGAAAATCTACCCTATTGGACTAAATACAATCTGATCACTCCTTTGTCTGCCTTCTGGGAACTCAAATTGAAATGGGTTCCCAAGCTGAACAATTGATTCTTGGTGCAAGTGAGTGAGAGAAGCAGCAGTCAATGTTGGTATATGGACAGTGGATGCTCTAAACATATGACTGGTGATGTAAAAAATTTCCTCTCACTCAAGACACTTCAAGGAGGAGGTGTCTCTTTTGGTGATTGAAAGAAGGGGTACATTTTGGGAGTTGGCAAAGTGGGAAGATCTCTTGAAGATTCAATTGACAATGTGTATCATGTGGATGGGTTGAAGTACAGTTTGTTGAGCGTGTCTCAAATCTGTGACAAAGGAAATGAAGTCAAATTTACTTCTGAGAAGTGCACTGTGGTGAGTCTAACTACAAAAAAGGTAATTCTCACTGCTCACAGAAGTAAAAATATGTATGTGGTCAACTTGGAAACGTCTCAGGAGATGATCTGACATGTCTTAGTGCTCAAAATGAGAATGCTGACCTTTGGCATCGTAGGCTGGGGCATGTGAGCTCATCTTTATTGAACAAACTGATTTTTAAGGACCTGGTCCGAGGTCTGCCAAAGCTGAAGTTTGCTGAAAATAAAATCTGTGAAGCTTATGTTAAAGGAAAACAAATCAGATCATCCTTTAAGCCTAAAAACCAAGTAACATCATCAAGAACACTAGAGCTGCTTCACATGGACTTGTGTGGACCCTTGAATGTTCAAAGCAGAAATGGCAAGAAATACATTTTGGTGATTGTTGATGATTACTCGAGATATACATGGACAAGATTCTTGAAATCAAAGGGAGAAACAGCTGAAGAGTTGGTGGTGTTTTTCAAAATGATTCAAACCAAATTGCATCAAGTCATTTGCAGCATTCGATCTGATCATGGTACTGAGTTTGAGAACTCAAAACTGGATAAATTCTGCATGGAGAATGGTACGAGTCATAATTTTTCTGCTCCTAGAACTCCTCAACAAAATGGTGTAGTGGAAAGGAAAAACAGAACCTTGGTGAACATTGCCAGAACTATGATTATTGAATCAAATCTCCCTCAAAATTTCTGGGCTGAAGCTGTCAACACAGCATGTCATGTTACCAACAGGTGTCTGATAAGAGTTGTTTTGAATAAGACCCCCTATGAGCTGCTCAACAACAGAAAGCCTATGCTGAGCTAGCTGCTCAACAACAAAAAGCCTATGTTGAGCTATCTTAGAGCATTTGGATGCAGGTGTTTTGTGCTGAACAATGGAAAGGTTGATCTGGGGAAATTTGATCCTAGGAGTGATGAAGAAGTATTTGTTGGATATTCTTCATCGAGTAAGGCTTACAGAATATTCAACAAAAGAACTCAATGCATTGAAGAAAGCATTCATGTTGTATTTGATGAAGATGGAAGCTTGAATAATAATGGATCAAATGATGAAGATGATGTGATCAAACTATTCAATTCGCAGAAAATTGAAGGAAGTGAAGCTGATGCAGAACAACAACTGAAAAATGACTGTGATGATCAGAATCATAGTTATCGGAAGAGGCTGATGAGGTGGGAAAGTGTGATGAGGTACCTGGTACTACTAAGAATTCCATCCAGAGTACATCAAACTCCCCAGAAAATGATGTTTCTCTTGATGAAGAAGAACATGCTGATCAGCTCAACCAGTCTGCTCCAAGATCAGGATGGAAGCATAGTTCATCACATCCTCTTGATAATCTTATTTCTCCTTTGAATTCTGGAATTCATACTAGATCAAAAACAAGAAATCTAGTTGCATTTTCAGCATTCATATCATCTATTGAGCCCAAGAATGTGAAAGAAGCATTAAGTGGTGCAGATTGGATAAACTCTATGCAAGAAAAACTTCATCAGTTTGAAAGAAGCAAGGTATGGTACATGGTTCCTCGACCTGTAGGCAGAACAGTAATAGGAACCAAATAAGTTTTCAGAAACAAGCTTGATGAAAATGGAATGATTACTAGAAATAAATCCAGGTTGGTGGTTCAAGGATATAATCAAGAAGAGGGAATAGACTATGATGAGACTTTTGCACCTGTTGTCAGAATGGAGGCTATCAGAATTTTAATAGCTTTTGTTGCATTCATGGGGTTCAAGCTGTATCAAATGGATGTGAAGAGTGCATTTTTGAATGGAGATCTCAAAGAGGAGGTATTTGTCAAACAACCTCCTGGTTTTGAAGATGCAGAGTTACCAGATCATGTGTTCAGATTGAATAAGGAAATGTATGGTCTGAAGTAGGCTCCAAGAGCTTGGTATGAAAGGCTGTCAAAGTTTCTGCTGAAGAATGGTTTCAAAAGAGGCAGGATAGACAATACTTTGTTCTTATTAAAACGAGAACAAGAATTTCTTATCATTCAAGTTTATGTAGAAGACATAATTTTTAGAGCTACTTCAGGACATTTGTGTGAAGAATTCTCATCATTAATGGGAAAGGAATTTGAAATGAGCATGATGGGTGAACTGACATTCTTCCTGGGTTTACAAATCAAGCAATCATCAAATGGAATTTCAATTTGTCAGGAAAAGTACATTAAGGAGCTACTGAAGAAATTCCATATGTTTGACTCTAAACCTATTGATACTCCTATGAATCTGATCCTCTTGTGAATCAAACAATGTACAGAGGAATCATTGGATCCTTGTTATATCTGACTGCAAGGAGGCCTGATATTGTTTATAGTGTTGGAATGTGTGCCAGGTTTCAAGCATGTCCTCGTGACTCACACTTGAAGGCTGCAAAATGCATTCTTAGGTACTTGAAGAAAACAGGGGACCTGGTTCTCTTCTATCCAGCAGAAGATACTTTTGATCTAATTGGTTTTGCAGATGCTGATTTTGCTGGTTATCAAGTTGACAGGAAGAGTACTTCTGGAATGGCTCATTTCCTTGGATCATCACTCATCTCTTGGGGAACCAAGAAGCAGAACTTTGTGGCTCTTTCAACTGCTAAACCTGAGTATGTGGCTGCTGCAGCCTGCTGTTCACAGTTGTTGTGGATCAAGCAACACTTGTAAGATTTTGGATTTCACATCAAAGCAATTCCTCTTATGTGTGACAATACTAGTGTTGTCAGTATGAAAAAGAATCCAGTCCATCATAAGAGAACAAAGCATATTGATGTTAGACATCAATTTTTGAGAGATAATGTCGAGAAGGGAAATATTGTGGTTACATATTGTCCAACGAAGGAGGAAATTGCAGATATCATCACCAAGGCTCTCAGTAAAGATCAATTTGAGAGAAATCGGTTAAAGTTGGGCATGTTGATCTCTAAGTGATGTTCTTAGATTCCAACAATTAAATTCCCTTGATGGCTAAAATTGTAGTGCAGGTATCCTTTGTGTGAATATTTAAATATTTGAATAAAGATCCCTTTTGTACCTTTTGTAGGTATACATTCAGGAAGAACTAGCCTAGCAAAGAAAATGACTAGAACAACTAGGGAATGAGTATGTAACTGTGCTATGGTACCTGGTGCCTGTCCAGGTTACCAATTATACATTAATTTGAAAGTGAAAATTATGACCGTTGATAATGCCACGTGTCAGTCATCGGTCATTCTGACCGTTAGTCCCATCGCTTCTCTCTCAAGAGACACATCGAATCACGGACCTGGCACCTTTTCACTCCTTTTAAAAACCCTCATTACTTCTTTTTTGAAATCCACATCTGTCCTTTAACATTCTTTTTATTTCAAAAAGGGTTTAAGCAAAAGTTAAAAAGGCAAACTTTGTTTCTTCTTCTTCGTCTCTCTGTTTGAAAAGCCTTTTTCTCTTTGTTTGTCAAACATGTCTTCTCCTTCTTCTACCTCTAAACAGATGCTAAATACTCTTAGTGAAATAGAGCCACTTGCTTTCTACTCTCCGTCTACTGTAAAGTCCAGATCCAATGCCCCTTCTAGTTCTCAGCAAGACACACCCGACAATCTATTCTATGCCATAGATCTAAACAGTACATGTTTTCCTACTGGACCTGGTCCGTTGAAAGAAATGATGCCTGATAATCTCTTTGAAGGAGATCTGCCTAAGCATAAGGCATCTGAGTCTGATATATTGGCAGCAAGTGAAGAGTTGGTGATTGAGAGTTTGGCTATGATGCGGGAAGAAGCAATGGCTGAGCAAACTGAAGTTTTGCAGAGGGAAGAGGTAAGAAACACTCAATCCATTTTTGATAAAACTCCTGATATTGGAAGGTATCCTTCTTCCTCCTTCTTTGACTCTGAAAGTGAGGAGGAACCTTTAAAGTGGAAGGTTGAGCGAAGAGAAGGTGAGATATCTAGAAAAGGGAAGGAGAAGGTTGTAGAAGAGGCCCCTAGGAGAAGACCTACCACTAGGTCTACTGCTCAAAAATGGATGGCCGATGCCTTGAAGGCCAGTGCACGTTCTACTGCTGCAGTTAGAAGTGCCAGAACCTTCAAGGTATCAAATTTCAAAATACTTGAGACTGATGTTGTTGAGTTGTCCACTAAGGAAATGGAAAATAAAAGTAAGAAGAAAAGGTCTGAGAAGAAAAAGGGAAAGGTTTCGAAGAAGGTTGAAAACACAAAGTCCAAAAAGAAAAGTTTTGTAAGAAAAAGGAAGAGATCACAGGGACCTGGTGCCCAAGCCAGGAGAGATGAGAGTGTCAACATGCAGGAAGTTGTTGACAGCCTGAGAAAGTAAGCCGTCTTGGCTGGGAGAGTTTTTGATATGGGAATCATAACTATTCCCGGCATGGACTCTCTTCACGATATGGTAGAGATTCAATCATGGCTACATTTGTTCAACAGAAAATTCCACATCCTCTATGAAGAAGAAGTGCGCGAATTTTATTAAAATGTTCATTTCAAAGAATATGGGAGTATCCTCACACGGGTCAATGACATTGCTGTACATCTAGATGAGGGTTTGTTGAGCAAAATTCTCAGGGTGCCTAGAGAGGGGACCCGGTCTGTGCTGGGAAGAACTTGCTCTACTGAGTTTGCTTCTGTGATTTCTAAGACACCCACAACCAAGGTTGCTGGGATTTATAAGAAAATCACGAAGAGCGAGTACCAGTTAGTCTTTGAGTTCATCAACAAAGTTCTCCTTCCTGGCACTGAAAAGAGGACCGTAGCAACTGCTGCTGACTTGTTTGTGATGGAGATATTGTGTAGCTTTGAAGCCCTGAATCTCCTAGGTCTTAAACTTGAGCATATCTACAAAACCGTCATTGAGAGGAAAGGTGTTCATGGAATGGGATACGGATACTTTCTCACGGAAGTATTCAAACATTTTCAAATTCCTCTTAGTGTTGGAAAGGTTGGGACGGTTAAACAGACTATCTCCGAGAGTACCCTGGTCGAGTGCGAGTGTATTGAAGGGAGAGGCTATCCCAAGAGCAAGATGGCTCAACTCATCGAAGATCAGGATCATCTTAAGCATGAGGTTGAGGAGCTCACTGTGCGTTTGAGTGGTAAAGAGGCCGAAATTGCTATTCTCAAGGCAGAGCTGCTTACTGCACAGAACGAGGGACCTGGTTCTTCAATGGTACAAGATCTAGAGAGAGAGAATGCAGAGTTGAAGTCTAAGATCACTGCCTTGCAGGAGAGGACTATTAAAGATAATGATGCTGCCAATGCACGACTCACTCTCATCATCCAGTCCGTGTCTCATCCTCCTCCCTCTTCCTAGCCTGTTAAAAAACCCTCCCTTGTGTTGTTCTTTTTCTGGATTATCTTTGTTTTGTTGGATAATTAGTTTAACTTTAATGTATTAATGTTATTGTGGAATGTTGGTCCACTTATTCCTCTGTTGTTCTAATTATAATCTATTGTGAATGCTTTTCCCTTCTTGATTGATTGCTCTTTAGCTTTGATCTTGTTCAGTATTGCTGTTGACATCACTGGTTTACTGCATATCTTTTTTATGATTCCAAAAGAGGGAAGTAAAACTCTAAGTAGCTAAATGATTATTCATGTGGGGGAATACAGTGAGGGGGAATATACATGTGGGGGAATATAGTGAGGGGGAATATAGCAAGGGGGAACAAAGTTGGAGAAGATCTGAGATCATTGTTTGTCATCATCAAAAAGGGGGAAAATATTATTTGCAGTTTTGATGATTTGACAAATGCAGGGACCTTGAAAAGGCACCAGGTTTCTTACTTGAGTGTTGAAGATGAAACAAACCAAGGGACCTTATAGAGGTACCAAGCTCTCATTGTGATGAGCCAGTTGACTGCCAGCTGAAGACGGTACAGAAAATAGGTGCACACTTCCCGATGGCATCAGAAAGTGAGACTTCTCCAACCAATGACAAAGAGTTTAAGGAAAGTGACTCGTCCATATAAAAGGCACTTTCCTAAACATCTTTAGTAGTTTTTGCAACTTGAGATAGAACTTTTCAAGAACATTCGCAAAGGCTGCGAGAAAACGAAAGATAGAATTATTCCAAGAACAGCAGTAATCTCTGGAGCTTTTAGTGTAGCTGTTTATGAATATATTCTCTTGTTCTTATATAGTAAACTATTCCTGAAACTATAAAGGAATCAGTGGGTAGTGTTAAAAGTCTAGTTGTCCAAGTGGGATAGCGTAGTGGGTAGATTGTTTTCTACTTAGGCTTATTAAGCAATAGAGACTATTGCTTAAACGTGAGATTAAAAACTTCTTCTCACATTTATTGTAATCGTGTTTTACTTTTTCTTTTGAAGATTAGTGAAAACGATTAAAAATCCTGTGAGACAGGTCGTGGTTTTACTCCCTTAAGCAAGGAGGTTTCCACGTAAAATCATTGTGTTGATTTTACTGCATTTAACTTTCTGGTTATATTCATTAGTGTAGTAAGGGACCTGGTCCATTATTCTATTAAGTGAAAGCATATATTCTATCAGATAGACACATACTAATTCGGCTTACAAATATGAAAGATTATGTGCATGTCATTTCAAAACAGATATAATTCTTGAAGGCTAAAGACCAATATAATATATGATGTGACCTCTAAAGTGGCAACCCTAGTTAACCACAGAGGCGGAAACTACCACTTACTTAGAGTAGATCGCTTTTTCAACCCTATCACCTAAATTTTTGGTTAAAGAATCCTTGTTTGTGATGGCCAAAGTAGTGGGAAAACTATTACATGTTGTCATGGCTGCAATAAGCAAATCGAGACCTTGTTTTGTCAAGGTAAAGGTTGAAGTCCACTTATTGAAAGAATTTCGCAAACGGATCAATGTTGGAGTTAAGATGAAATATTCTAGGGAAATCATCTCGACATGGACAAAATTCTTATAAGATTAGACGCAAAAGTATTGAAAATATTGTGAAAAGGAAAAGGCATGATTTTCGTCGAGGGGGTTCAAAAATATAAGTAAGCACACTAATAACATTCACAAATAAGGAGATCGGAGGGATCAAATATAAACATGTAAGATTCGACATAAGTAACTCAATAAGATTCAACTCTACCTCAACACAAACAATTAAAGTGAGAATAAAATGAGTAGGAGAGAGTGTATAAAAATTTTACTTATGGTCTTGTCTCCATCATTGTTCTATATATATGTTGCTAGTATATGAACCCACATATTGCGTATATAATATTAAAATATTATTTGTAATTTTTTCTTATTGTGATATCTTGTTCAGGTATATTTAATCATACAAAAGTTCAAGTATCATATTGTTCCTCATTAATGAAATGTAATCCCTCCTCCCCCCTCCCCCCCCACCTTCACCCGGTAACTAATTCTGTGTGAATAGAAACAACGAATAAATTTTATGCATCATATTTTATTATTACTATTATATTGTTAACTATTTAAAATAATTATATTGTGAGTATTGATTTATATTACCTTATCATTTAGCTCAATATAATCATTAAATAATCTTCTAATTAATATAAAACATATATATTTATACTTGTGATTTTTTAATTTTTATAAGTGTTCACATCTCTCTAATTTAAAATTTTATGGACTATACTATGCATATTATTTAACTATTTTAAAATTATTCTAAAAACTATTTAAAATATTTTCCCAAACCCTCTTTCCCCTTCTTTTTTACTGTATTTTTAATAATTTTCGCTAAACTAATTTGAATGATTTTTTTATGTTTCACATCATAAGCAGTTAAGTGTTTTTATTTCAGTTTATAGAATACTAAGCTTAAATTTGTTACTTGAATTTATAATTTATTGTGTCACTATCTATTGAGATTTTAGGTATATGATATATAGATTTTATGTCTTTTCTTGTTATGATTGAAAAAATATTTTATCATCTAAAAGCCCTTCAACATTTTTTACATTATAATTTATAATTTGTTCATTTGTCCTAACTTAATCGCTATTGTATTGTTCATAAATTAGTATCCTTACATTAATATGTAAGTTTTTAATAGCTTGTTTCTTTATCTAATATTATTAGGGTGCTTAAGATATAACTAAGGATATCAGTAAGTTATATCAATTTTTAGCTAAAATCATTTTTAAATTATACCTCTAACGTAAATTACATCCGTAAAGTAGTATTCCTAGCTGAAACATCATTCAAATATTTTAAAGTGAACAATTTTCATCCTTCAATTTTAAATTTATCAGAAAATATTTGATATTAAAAATATTATTAGTTGAAATATGTTTCTTTTCAATTGAATATGCTAGAAGCGACGTTTGTTGGAGACTTCCGCTCCTAATAATGTAAACAAAAATTAAAATGCGAGGCATAATCAATATTTTGATCATTTCAATATCAAAATGACCCAAAAATTTTATTGATCTAAATACAGTTTGGCTATGAAAAGGTAAAGATAATTAAGCTTCAGCTTCTTTCTGTTACTAAATAAGAAAAATAGCGCCTTCCAAACAATTTTTAATTTCCGATAAACAATAATGTCTAAGATTTTAAATATTTTTTTTCAGGAACTTCATATATAGCAAGCAATTAAATTATGCAGAAAAACATTTATTGATAGTCACCTGACTGCTCATGTTTTTGTAGGAACCCTTAGTTTATTGACAAAATCTAACATAACGATAAACAAAATTGCTCAATTTTAAATACATGAAGATGTTTTCTACTAAGAATGATACTTGAAATATGTAGCTTAAGTTTGACATATAGTTGAAGGATGTTTTTGACAAAAAAAAACTTAGTTATATCTATATATATTTTATAATGGATAAATTTTGTACAACTTGAAATTAAAATTGATAAAATTCTCTAATAAAGTTAGTGATAAATAACTTAACCAAAAAGAAAAAAGAAAAAAAGAAACAGAAGTAATCTTAACATTATACATCATTGTAGAAGTATATGTTAGAGAGGCGAAGACAGTAAAACTCCATTATAAAACAAATTTTATTTAAGCTTGAATTCAAATATTATTTTAATTTTCTTTTAAAAAATATCTTTATAGCTCATCCTTATCCTTGATTTTATGAATACAATAATATTCTTTATAAGCAATATAAAAAATGTAGATAAATATTTGGAATTAATAAGATTAGAAGAAGAAAAACAAATGCAATAAAATGACAATATTCATAATTTCTCAAGTTAAAAGTATACCTCTTCACTCTCACCCTCTCTATCATTTACTGGATACTCCTTGTTCCATTCCACTTACAACAAAAAAACACTAATTATTTATAGAGAACTTATGTCATATATATATATATATATATATATATATATATATATATATATATATAAAACTTTAAAGTGAAAAACTCCTATCTTCAAAGTTGGATTTTAATTGTGCTCCTATATCGTAATAAAATATAATAAGAATATCTATTATTTTATCACTAGTATGATACAATAAATTCATTTCCAATTGACTACTAACGGTAAACATATTTATTTTATACCTTAAAATAATAGTACCTAAAAAATGGTTATAAACACGAGCAAATGTGTATCATTGAAATTTTGGTCAAAGTTCACGGGTATTTATGAATTATTTCTTTAATGATCTATGGTATTCAATTGTGTGTATCTTTACACAGATTAATATCATGGTATTAAATTCTATGTATTCTTAATATCACCAAATGTAAGGTATTAGTTAGAATTTTATACCATGTAGGGTGTATAATTAATTCATGAATTATACATGCATAGATTTAATGTTAAAATGAGTCAAGAAAATGTATTTTTTGAGACTGATCATACCGTAATTGAAAATTTTACTTATTGATGATTAGAACTAACAGAGAATTGTAAAATTAGTCCTTTACGATGTGAGATTCAAGGCTGAGTATACGGTAGGATTCCTGAGTGATAGTCACATCCTAATTCATCTTACCACTATGTAAGATTACGTATATGTAATGTCAAAATCAACATTTTTTTGAAGGCTCAAGACGGGTATACTATTAAATGCACTATAAAGTGGGAACCCTAGTTCAACCTTGAGGCAGAAACTTGTACTGTGTTTGTGTGGATCTCTTTTCCATTCCCATTACCTAATATTTTCATTATGGAATTCTTTCTACGATGGACAAAGAAGTGGGAAAATCGTTGCATTTTCACATTGCTACAATAAGAAAATCTAGACCTAGTTGTGTCAAGGTAAAGTTAAAGTCAACTTATTGAAAGAATTTCCAAAATAGATCAATGTTTGAGTTAAGAAGACATCTTTTGGGGAAATCATATAAACATGGATACAAATCTTACATGATTACTATATTGCATGTATTGAACACATAAATATAGAGGCATGATTTATGTTAAAGGGGTTCAAAAAGATAAGTAAGGATACTAATAGTATTCGCAAATGAGTGTATCCGGGCGGGTAAATATAAACGGATCGGATTCAATATAAAACTAAATAAATTTCAACTCTACCCTAACACAAACAATAAAATTGAGGATGTATGTATAACACCGCAGAATTATCGAAGTGAAGACCCGATTTATTTTTCATTTACATGTAGGTTCATATTGATTGATTCTTAAACTGTCCATATATGTGTAAAGGTAAATTCCTTAATCCTTAGTGTGGAAATGATTTTGGATATCAATTATGGTCACTAGAAACTCCTAGAACAAATTTGAGTTGAAAGTTTCCTTACTGATTAGGTTCCGATGTAAGATTATCTTTGGGTTAACTTCAAGTAACCATATCTTTAATAATGTAAACAATTGCATGGTCCACTACCTATCGAACTAAAGATATTTGAATTTTTTTTTCCAACGCCACCAATATTGTAACTAAATTATCTACTAAATTTCTAAATCCATGAGTAGTATTATCTATGAAGCTTTTTCCATCAGATTTTATTTGGCAAAAATACTCGCAGGTAATCAAATTACTTGGGGATTTGACTGTATTATATCTATGAAAATACATAGGTAACCAACACTTTTCTTGTAGTGTGTATCATGGCTTTGTTGAGGATATTATAGTGACTACAATAATATAATAAAAATAAGCTCCCGAGGTATTAATTTTACAACTTATTTCATTAGTGTGACTAACTGGTTAGCAATTGATCCAATGCAAGCGCCCAAGTATATTTTTTGAAATTATTCATGATTTGGTAAAGGATAAAAAATATATTTAATTATGGTTTAAAGGTGATACTCCTCTATAAGACCATAACTAGGGACAAACACATCATATTCATCTCACAAATCTCTTTTGTTATGCTAGAGAAATAGGCAATGTCTGCTTAAGTTATTCCTATTGTGCAAAAGTGACACAAATTAGATTAATAGTTAATCAGTTTGAAATTCATCTTCACTTGTTTTTAACTTTATATTTTAGCTATTGAGAAATTGAGTTTTATATATAAACTTTCACTTATTACATTGTGAAACCCACCCCTCCCTTTTATTAAATTGTCTTCATGGTGCTTGTACCACACTCTCTTTTATTTAATTTTTTTTCGCATCACACTCCACATATACAAATTATATTACCTTGACAAAAATTAAATATATTATTATCGTAATTGACATTAATTATTAAAGAATTATTAATCCAAAAATAATAATTAAAAAATAAAAAATAAAATATTTTTGTTACCCACTTCCTCACTTTCTCTCAGTGTACCCCCTCCACGGCCATTCTTTTAGCCTTTTGTTTGTTTGAACTTATTGTATAAAAATATTTAGTTTTGCTTAGTTCATGTCTCCATATCCCTCGAATTAGATATTATTTTACTTTTTAAATAAAAATAAAATAATATCAATTATTTTTTTGGAATGAGTGGGTGGTTTGGAGTAATTATACTCTCTAATTCTGAGAGAGGGGATGTGAATTCGTGACAATTACATGGTGTAATTATAAGTTGTATTATTTTGTAAATAAATATGTCTCAAATTTAAATGATGAAATATTCTGAAACCGAAAACAGAACTTCATTAATTGACATAGAGAGGAAATAGAGACACAAAAGTAGAGCAAACAACAGATTGACACTCCCACTCATCTGGGATGTACATATCTTTATATGCATGTCATCAATCAATAATTACTTTATTTTTCTTAAGATCATGAAACTAGAAATATTTCAGAAAAACTGAAATATAAAAATTAAGTTATATGTATTACTAACGAAGAACTAACAGAAAATCAATTTTGAAATGCTCCATACATATGATAGGGCAATAGAGGAGCTTAACAATTCCAAATCCAACACTTGTACAAATAGTTCCATCATCTACAATGACCAGAAAGAGAGCTTTGTGTGGTTGAATGCTAGAAATATATTTTGGAATTATTAGTTATATAATTTGTGGCACCTAAATCAATTACCAATTCATTTGAAGAGGTTATATGATATGTTTCATCTAACTTAGAAAGATTAATAGCCGGAAGTGAAATTATTCAATGATTCTAAATGTTGAGATAATTTTGCAAACTCATGTGTTAAAATTGAAATTGTTTTATCAAAAATGAATTATCCGTAACAACAAAATTCATTCTCTTATTGATTATTCTATTAATGAAATAGTTGTACCACTTATCGTCAACAAATTTTTAAAAGAAACCAATTATGTAATGCAAATTCTTAAAAGAAAGCAAGCAAAATGTGAATGTAATTAAGAACAAATGCAGATCTTTGACCAATAAAATAAAACCTTGCACTTTCATGATATATGACTAGAGCTTCAAGAAGACGCAAACTACAAATTAAAGATGAAACCTAGAGGAACCAAAAATCGATCGAAAACACCAGTTAATAATTTACCAAACTCCTCAGATATTGGTAGAAAGAAGAACGAGAAAATAACCAGATCTCTTAGCTGAGAACTGACTTTCTTAGATGATGATAGAAAATAATAATAGATGACAGAAAAACAGGATCGACATAAAGAATAGTTCATGTAGAAAGATATACCACTAGCCTTCACACACATATCGAGATAGTGTGAATAAAATGGAGTCACCAGAATGCTAGACAATGAGCCATGTCAGTGAACCATTTATACTGGAAAAAATAGCAAAGAGTAAAAAAAGAGGAATCTCTATCATCTTTTTCGGTAAATTTTCTTCTAAGTAGAGTTGCAGAAGGCATAACATTCACCGTATATTTCTAATTGAATTGTAACTCCAGGAACAAAAACATACATGTTTAGCCCTTCCTATACTATTTTGACCCACTTCCTTGGGATTTAGTTTGTTGAGTCTTTATATATGAGCGGAATTTCTGATATTAGATGAGAAGATGAGTACCAATTATCTAACTTTCTGTAAAACATTAGAAGTGAAGATGAATATCAATTATCCCACTTTCTACAGAATTTCTAAACATTAAATGAGAAGATGAGTACCAATTTATCCCACATTATGTTGCATGCAGACCAATTATTTCCTAGTGTATTACTACCACTAGAAGAAACTTGATTAACTAAAGATGACGCAGTTGTATAGTAACTACCTTGAAGCTTGATTCCGAAGGAATCCTTTATTAGAAAAACTTTGTACTAGGGTAGAACTTGATGAACAATGTACAAATAAACAACAAAAATAGATATTGTGAAACTTTGCTTTGTAACTTGTTGAACGATTGTTAAGTAGGTAATGCCTCATGACCTTTCAATCATAAAGGTATGGTTACTTTTTTTATGGGTGAATCCTTAGGTTTTTAATGCCCAAGAGTCGTTACCTTTTAATTTGCGTTGCATGAGTAATTTATATGAAATTCAATTGTAAATGTTGTTCGTCAACTTCTCCTTTGGGTGACAAAAGAATGGATTCAATCCAATTTGAATGGTGACTGAATATGGATTGTGTTAAAATAGATTGGATCACAATTCACACATAAAATATGGATAAATATGTATTTGGTCAAATATGGGTTGGGTAAAATGGGTACAAGCCACTTTAATCTCCAAAAGCAAAAAACTATTAAATCAAAACAAAATTGTTAATACCTCAAGCCCTACCACCGCACTTCTATATTATTATTTTTTATCTAAAGTTTTTCTTACATTTAGATCCCCACCCCACCCTCGTAGAAAAATTTCAAAATACCTCTTCTTTTTTAAGAGAATTGCCCCCCCCCCCCCAATATATATATATATATATATATATATATATATATGTATGTATGTATGTATGTATGTATGTATATATATATATATATTACTAATATTTTCTTAATAAAACAATTTATATATATATATATATATATGTATATGTATATATATATATTACAAATATTTTCTTAATAAAATAATTTTTATTTATTTTTTCCAACCCTACAACTCCCACCACAGGTCACCTCCCACCCACACCCAAACAATTATAAAATATTTCCAATTTTTTAACCCTTAACGCACCCCCCCAGTTTTTTATTTTTTATTTTTAAAAAATAAATAGTGCAATTAGAATTTTTTTATGAAAAGCGAGTGATATATGGGCGTATATGGATTCTTATGTTAACTATTTTGTTTTTTTTTTTCATATTTGTATGAGATTAAATAAGTTGAAGTCCATATTTAATATTATAAGAAAATATGAGCAATCCATTTAATATAATATGGAAAAATAGATTTATTTTGCTTATACGGGTCGAGATTGCCATCCCTACCATCCTCTTTCGAGTTCTTGATTCAAATCCAGTTTTATTCCTTCCAGGTTGTGTTCCTTGTTCTTTTAAAACTTAGCTACTTCATGCTTATCCTTCCTGTTTGGTATATAGAAAGTGTTCATAAGAAATGGAGGGAATATGAAAAGAAGATTTTGAAATGTTCTCTTATGCTTTAGTAAAAAGGCATTTCACCCTTATTGGCGATGGCAAGAAACATTAAAGTGCTTAAATAGAGAAACACTTCTATTAGTTGTTCAAAGGGTTGGAAAGAAAGACCCCCTCATGTCATCATCATCGCTCCATCGCTCGGCTTAGCGTTGAAAAATGATCGAGAAAATTTTTTTGGACAAAGTTTGTTTTAACCATTCTAGAGGAGAATAATTTATTTAAGGGGTCAGTCTGCATTCAGCAGGCTCGATTTTCTTTCCATTTTTTATACGTCTGTTACAAGTTTTGGTATGTTTACAGTAATTATTTTTTGTTAATAAATTTATGTTCTTCATTACGTGATTTTGACTTTGGAAACTTATTGTTCCTGCAAAGTTTTTGGTATAAGTAGTATTGTTTAGAATACAAATTGCATAACAATATTAAGAACATTATATTTTGATTGTTAATCTGTGTTTTTGGTGGAGACAAAGACCTTCATGGTTTATACTCTTATTATGTTTGCAATTTAAGTAATTTCTTACTGAATTAGTTGTATCCATTTTTATTAACAAGAAATGGCAATTGAAAATGCTACGACTTCGGTGGTTGTTGCTTCACCAACCAGAACTGTTGTACCACCAACAAGAAACCAGAAAAATTCTTTAGTGTGTGTCACACCTCTTTTATTTTTTACAATTTTTAAGGATATGACACGTTTAAAAATATATGCATTTTTTAGAGTCTCCACTTGCAATTGAGTTTTTAGGTGTTCCAAGTCACCAGATAGTTCTTAGTTTAAAATTAAAAAAAAACTTTTTTTTTGTTTTGGTCTACGAAAAACAGAAATTGGGTAAGGAATTCTACTGACCGAAAGGAAGGTATGAGGCACCCCCGAGTCTTGTGGTTCTAGCACGGTCGCTTATTAACTTATCTTGGCTAAAATAATTTATTTTATTTATTTTGGATAAAAGGGAAAAAATTGTATTAATTACTTTTTTTAAAAAAAATTGATTGACCTAAGAGCATAACCGCACACAAGACCCTTCTTTTTAGAAAAAGAATACACACCAAGGATTGTAACCGAACACATGATGGTATTGAAGTTTTATTTTATTTATTTTTTTAAAAAAACAATAATTAATTACTCAATTTTTTTAAAAAAATAATGATAAAAAGACATAAAAGAAAATGGTGCAACATATAGACAAAGAAGTGATTAGTATTTATTTATTTATTTATTATTAAAAAAATTCTAGCACTTATATTTATTATTTTACCAAAAGAAAAAAAATAGACAATTAAGTTTTACTACTAGACAATGACAACAAAAGAATAAAAAAACAAAAAAAAACTTTTACAAAATTATAATTAAACACTCTTTTAAACTAAAGATATACTAGTATTAATTTCTTTTTTTTATATTCATAAAAATTTAAGAAATAACCAATTTGGTAAAAAATTTTTTTATATAAAATGACTACCTTGACTTATTTGATAGAAGATTGCAAAATAGCAAATTTTCTTATTGTTAGATTATTAAGTCAAATTAGTCAAAATTGTATTTTTACTTTGATAGTCAATTCAAATATTTTGTTGCAAAAATGACCAGATTAAACTCTTTTGCAAAGATGACTAGTTTTATATTTTTTATTTTTATTTTTTTCTTAAGTTCATTTTTAAAAAGAAAGTTACCAAAAATGTAAAAGAATTTGTGATTGTTACATTTTTATTTTTTTTTACTTTTTTTTACTTACTAAAGCTAACATTTAAACTAAATATGATTAATAATATATATGTACATCATAATAAACACAATCATATGAGAAACACTATAGAATAAACTAATAAAAATATACAAACTAAGTAACATAAGGATAAACATAATTATACGAGAATCATAATAAATTTAGCCAAAAAAATCAACAATTTTTCAAAATAAAAAAACAAACATAAAAAGTACATAAACAAATGTAATAAGAAATACTTAGAGTTGATGACAAGCAAAAAATAGAATCAAATTCAATTGAATTTCCAAGACAACCCAAGAGAAATATCTTCTTTTTTTTAAGAATAAGAATTTTTTTTAAGGTTTTTTTTTCTTGCAATCTTCTTTCTATCTTTTTTCCTCCTCCTCTTTTGGAAAAAAATAAGGGGGTTTAAATAGGTGTTCAACATTAAATCTCCCACTTTTCTTGAAAACTTAAGAGTCAATGCATGCATTGGACTCTTTGTTTTCCCAAGGTGCCACCCAAGATGGCCAATTATTTTTTTTTGTTTTAAGAAAAATCAGATTTATTGAATAATTCATTTGCCTTTTTAGATGACGCATTTACTTTATTCATTAATTGAATATAGTTATATGAGTCATCAGAAAATAATATGCTCAAATGTCATTTAGATGACCCATTTCTTTTATTCATTGTTTGAATAATAGTCAATGGGTCATCTGAAAATAAAAGGTCCAAATGTCATGTAGATGATCCATTTCTTTTATTTATTGTTTGAATAATGGGAAATTTTTCAAAATGTCAATATTTTAACTTTTAATAGGGCTCATTAGCAACACTTTTAATATTTAGTAAAAATGTCAAATTTAGTTTGTTATGTACCTTATTTATGTTTTTATTATTTGTTTTTATTTAAAGAATATAATTATTTAATAACAAAAAGGAGAAAATCAAGGGTGAGAATATTAAGGATCCTTAATTATCTCATCAGTTACATTTTCAAATAAAATTTAAACTTTGTTCTTTTTTTTCCTCCAAAATTTTTACTTTTTTAAATTATATTCATTCCACAATATATTCTATTTATATTTATTATAGTTTTTTATTAGTTTGTATTCATTCCAATAGCTATGCCGAATTTATCTATATAGTTATTTAAGAAATATATTTGTATTCATATATTTTTTTCCCTATATAGTTATTTTTTTCTTCAAAAATCTTGTATGTATTCATTTCAATATGTATTTTATTTGTATTTCTATTTATTCTAGGTTTTATTTAGAATTTTGTATAATAATATATAAAATACGAAAAATTAGTATGATGAAAAACTGAATGAAATATAAAATTGAAAACAAATAATTGAATGTTTGGTGTACTCATTCTTAAATAAATTATATAACTAGTTGGCAACCTTTATAATAAATACAAATTAGAAAAAGATGTCAAATTCAGAAATAATGCAACATAATTTTTGAATGAATACAACTATTAATTGTAAAAATACATACTTACTAAAACACTATCAAAATTCAATATATACTTCCAAATTTATGAATATCAAAAATAATAAAACTATGAAATACAAAAATAAATACTAACTGTGGTACATTGTCATAACTATCACAAAAAAAAGCGGATTACAAAATGAATGAAATATATGAAATACAATTTCAAATCTATGGATACAAAATACAATAAAACAATGAAATACAAAAATACATACTGACTAAAACAACAACAAAGTTCAATATACATTTACAAATCTATGAATACAAAAAAACATTAAAACTATGAAATATACACAATCAAACTATAATGTATTACATTGACATAACTAACACACACAGGAAAAAAAAACAGAACACAAAATACAATATATGAAATACAAAAATAAATACTAACATAATAAAAATTCCATATACACATCCAAACACATTGTAACATGAATCTTTTTGAATTTTAAAAGTTACTAAACAAATTAAACTAAACATGCAAGACACAGAACATGCAAAAAAACAAAACTCTTCTCCAACAAATTGACCTTCTTCAACTTCATGGTTATGAATTTGTGTGTGATGTTGCACATCAACAGATTCAGGCATTTTTTCCGTCGTATATCCTCTTTAGATTTAGAAATAGAACCTACATTGTTGTTTAATTCTTGAGTGAAAAAAATAATGAAAAATCGGAAGAACTTTGATTATTTTGTCCTATACCTCTAATAACTCTCTTGAAAACGTCCAGAGAGAATTATGTAATCTCAAACCCTAAAAAATGTTTTAAGAACAAAAAAAAACACTAAAATCAGTAAGTAAATAAATAAGGAACCTGAAAAATAATACCCTAATCAATGTTAATCTTCAAATCAAATCTTGCAACGAAATTAAATGAGAATAATAAAAAATATTAATAAATTGAATCAAAAATCTGTGGAATTGATTTGGAAGAATGTTAGAGAGAGAAATTGATAAGTTTAAGAAAAGAGAGAGAAAAAAGGGTGTAAATAATGACAGAGAAAATATAAATAATATTAGAATAATTATTTATTTTTAAAATAATGACATTTTTGACATGTTTACTAATATTATTAAAGTATGGATATTATTACTAAATAAGTTGATTTTTTTGACTAGTTAGCTAGATTTCCCTTGAATAATAGCTGATGGACCATCTGAAAAAATCTAAAATATGCTCAAATGTTGACTCATTTCATCAAGACTCAAACAAATTGACCCACTAACACAAAATCTAAACATCTAATCAATTTTAAAGATGAAACACAACTAAATAATGCAGAAAAAAAGTAAAAAAAAAAAATATAATAAACATAAAACAAAAAAAATAAATCATACTTCAAGCAACAACATCAACATGATAAACTTAAAGAACATTAATAAAACAAATCCGACATCAAACTACTTATATGGTCAAATGAAAAAAGATAATGATGAATTTGGATAAAGATTGAGAGGGGGAAAAGATTGAGATAACTTTGAAGGTCGCCGAAAAATTTTGCCGAAATTTTTTTTGACGGATTTTGAACTTAAAATTTATATCAAATGATATCCCTTTAAGAGTTCTACACATTTATGTAAAAGTTTTGGGATGGGAATGACCGAAACTTTATAAATCTAAGGAAAAAAAGTAAGAATTCATATTTGGTTTTCCTTAGATCTACGGAGTTTGACTATAGATATGGATGAAATGTTTGTAGATTTTGGTAGAGAAGGGTGAAAGAAAAAGATGGTAAAATTTTAAAGATATTTCAGCCCAAAATGGTGGTGGCGGCAGCGATGGCCGGTCGGCGGCATGGTAGTAATGGGAAGAAGAAAAATAAAAAAAATGCTAATTTTTTTAGAGTTTTGTATTTTTGTTTTGGTCCAATAAACCTCTTGGGTCAAACTATCATGAATGGTTGAGATTCAATCTTGACCATTTCTATTGATCGGGTCAAAATCAATTGGACCATCAGAATTGATCTAAATCAGCCCAATTTAAACAATATTGGGTCATTTGAGCCAATGAAATAATAAAAACAAATACCCAAAATATAAATAAAAATAAAATTTCTTACTAAAATATTATTGGAGTAAAATAAACACGTCAAAATTTAGGTGTTCACACCATGCCCCTCTTTGCTTGGAATATGAAGAGTTTTCAAGCAAAGAAAGTGAGCGAAGTGGCTAATTTTGACTGTTTCAAACTCCGGTGAATCCATTTTGGAAAAGATGATCGAACCTTGCTTCAGAGGTTGCCTACATATCCTTGATTAAAAGGAATTTAGTTCAGTGTAGTTCGATAAACTTTAATAGCTGAAACTATCAGAAATGGTGGCCAAAAGATTGCTTCATATTGCTTGTCATCATCTACTGCCTATAGTTAAAAAGAAAAGAGTTAGAGAACTATGTCTCTCTACATTATAAATGTTACAAGATCCCTAATTGATGTATCGTCTTAGGATCTTGTCTAGATATTTCACTTGCTCTGTGCATTATCATTAAGATCGATCTTCATGTTATCTTGGCGGCTGGTGGATCATTATTAAGTGCATGTTTTAACATGAGTTGGTTGTTGAAACTCAAAACTTAAGATCACAAAATGAAGAGCCCATGAAGAATATGTTTCCTTTAGAAAAGAATAAAATATATGAGAATATTGAACTAGAAAGTATAACCCTAGAATGAATAGGTTAAGTGAGGCGTTTGCCCTGAGTGTTCCAAGTAATACGCATTGTCCTAAGATTGGATGTATCCCAAAATGTGAATAGAGTGTTTATAACCTATGAATGTTGGTGCGTATTGCTCCAGATATGCATATGATTCGTATTGCCCATGAATAGAGACTTGATCTATATTGCATGTACATAAGGACCAGTATGCACTACACATAAATTCAAATTGATGCGTATTGTGTGAAATTAAGACAGGTGCGTATTGCACATGAACACAACATGGTGCGTATTGCCCATGAATAAAAGGATGTGTCCGTATTGCACGGAATTCATTGATGCGTATTGCACATGAATTCCAATTGGTGGGTGTTGCCCATGAATAAAGGATGTGTGCTTGTTGCACGAAATTAAGATTGGTGCGTATTTAACGAAATTTAGACAGGTGCGTATTGCACATGAACAAAGGATGGTGTGTATTGCCCATGAATGAAGGACGTGTGCTTGTTGCACGGAATTCAGATTGGTGCGTATTGCACAAAATTCAGATAGGTGTGTATTGCACATGAACAAAGGACGGTGCATATTGCCCATGAATAAAGGACGTGCGCGCGTTGCACATAATTATGATTGGAGCGTATTTCTCGACACTCTCGCATTGATAGGAAAAATGCGAGTAGAATGAGATGAAACACCAAACATTTGAAGACTTTGGAGATCTTCCTTTTTGTGATATTTCCTTTTTTACTTGTAACCCTGGATTTCTTTTTTCTTTCTGTGTTGAGCAAATGAAAGAGAAAATTGTTAGTTTAAAGTGGTGGTTGGTTTGTGGCCTTGGTTCTCTAACGACTTGGCCATACTCACGACCATTTTCTCCAACTCTACTACAACTCCTTGGTTAAGCAACCTTTTGAAGATCCCTCTTTGTTAACCAGGGGCCTTGAACTTTTGGTACTACCAAATATTATGGTGCGAGTGATGTCCCAAAAAATGAAGACCTTCATGAATTTTTCAATGTAGATTTTAGGTGTTTT
Organism: Solanum lycopersicum; assembly: GCF_036512215.1. Lineage (NCBI taxonomy): Eukaryota > Viridiplantae > Streptophyta > Magnoliopsida > Solanales > Solanaceae > Solanum > Solanum lycopersicum. Next base: position 26,460,581 of record NC_090803.1, on the reverse strand, counting down.
TAGTCCTTCCTCAATGGCTTGTCAACTCAGATACTCAGCTTTACTTTTGGGAACCCGTAGTAAGCTTTGCACTCTTTACTTTATTTTGTCAAGAGATTATATCAAAAATAGAAAAGAAAACAAATAACAAAGTTAAGTGGGGAAAACACACAAGTACCCCCTCAACTTATGCCCGAAATCCCAGAGACACACTTTTACTATACTAAGGTCCTATTACCCCCTGAACTTATTTTATAAGTAATTTTCTACCCCTTTTGGCCTACGTGGCGCTAACTAGAAAAATAAAAAATCAACCAACGTTGGGCCCATGAGATTGTTCCACGTAGGCCGAAAAGGGGTAGAAAATTATTAATGAGATAAGTTTAGGGGGTAATAGGACCTTAGTATAATATAAGTGTGTCTCTGAGATTTCGGGCATAGGTTGAGGGGGTGCTTGTGCATTATCCCAACTTAAGTGTATGAAATATTGGATCAAGAAGACTATAAAATTAATGAAGGATATTCCTTTAAAAATCAGAAAGAGAACTAATTTGGAGGCATATGTCGACTTTGATTGAACCATGACATGCACTTGGACTTGCCCCCTGATCTGTTTGAGTTTGTAGTTCTCAAAATTTGAGTCATCATCAATTGATCTATGTGTCGTGAAATGATCATCTTTGAAGATTTCATTCATGATGTTCTCTCCCTCTATCTTAAGGTGACCGTAGGATTTTCACCTATAAGATTTTATTATTATTTTTTTCGTCTTATGATGCCTATGAAGGTTTTCACCGATAAGACTCTCTCTCTTTTTTTTTACTTACTTACTTATGGTACCCCCAAGGGTTTCCACTCATAATTTTTTTTTCATTTTATTTTGCTTTTGATGATTAATATCATTTTCAGATTTGATCAAAAAGTCGGTTGCCAGAATAAACATGATTACAATCTGACATTATTCTATATAAAAAAAACTAAAACGATGCCCCAGTTTTCTATAAATACAGGAAAATTGATTTTTTTTATATGACCGAACCCCTTAAGGGCTGCCTACGTATCCTTTCGGAATCAGGTCAAACGTAGTTTAGAATTTTCAATGAGAGATTCTTTTGAAGAGGTGCCTTTGTTCTTTCAACCCCAAACTTGTCGCAGAACCTTAGAATACATTAGATGTAGTATCATTTGACTGAATCTGCATTAACAATTATGCCCGTAATTTTTCCTTCCACATCAGTAAGGTGCAGGGATCATTTTGACAATACTTCCTTGATAAGATATGGAGCTTGCCAATTTGGGCCAAACTTTCCCTTGGCTTCTTCTTGGTGTGGGAGAATGCGCTTTAAGACCAGTTGACCTACTTCAAAGTGTCTTGGGTGCACCTTTTTGTTGTATGAACGAGCCATCCTTTGTTGATAAAGCTGACCAAAATAGATAGCCGTCAATCGTTTCTCGTCTATTAATGCGAGTTGCTCTAGTCGGGTTTTGACCCATTCAGTATCTTCAATTTCAGCCTCGACAATAGTGCAAAGAGATGGAATTTCAAATTCCACTGGAATCACAGCCCTTAGTTCCATACACCAACAAATAAGGAGCTTCACCAATCGAGGTGCGCAGTGTTGTGTGATATCCTAAAAATGCAAAAGGCAGCTTCTCATACCATTGTCTAGTGCCTTGAACCATCCTTCTGAGAATCTTTTTGATATTCTTGTTGGCTGCCTCCATACCTCTGTTGGCTTTTGGTCGGTATGGAGTAGAATTGTGGTGCACAATTTTGAACAGCTCGCATACCTCCTTCATCAGATTACTATTGAGGTCTGCAGCATTATCTGTGATGATAGCTCTTGGGGTACCAAATCTACAAATAATGTTTGAATGAACAAAATCCACGACCGCCGTCTTAGTGACTGCTTTGAAATTTATCGCCTCCACCCATTTGATGAAGTAATCAATTACAACCAAAATGAATCGATGTCCATTAGAGGCTTTTGACTCAATTGGTCCGATTACATCCATTCCCTATGCAACAAAGCGCCAAGGAGCAGCCATGGGGTGCAACTCTGAATGAGTTAAATGAATGAGATCACCATGGATTTGACATTGATTACATTTTTTCACAAAGTGAAAGCAATCCCTTTCCATGGTAAGCCAATAATACCCCGCCCGGAGTATTTTTTTTCCAAGGACATATCCGTTCATGTGTGGTCCACATACCCCAGTGTGCACTTCATTCATAATTTTCTCGGCTTCTTCAGCATCCACACATCTAAATAAATTCAGATCCGGAGTTCATTTATATAAAACATCCCCGCTCAAAAAGAAACAATTAGCCAGACGTCTAATAGTTCTTTTTTTGCTTCTGTTGACATGTCCGGGGCATCTCCCTGTCTTCAAAAAATTCTTGATGTCTGAGTACCATGACTCACCATCAGGTTCTGCTTCCACTGTATTATAATAGCCATGTTGGTCCCAAACATGAATCTCTAATGGGTGATGTAAGTGTTTCCAGGATAGGGAAGCATTGAGGCCAAAGTAGCCAAGGCATCGGCCAAATCATTATGAAACCTGGGGATGTATCTAAACTCGATGTACATGAACCTTTTTCTAAGATATTCCACACATTGTATGTATGGAAGGAGCTTGAGGTATCGAGTTTTCCATTCGCCTTGAGCTTGTCGGATAAGCAAATCAGAATCTCCCAACACAATTAATTCTTGCACACCAAATCTATTGCCAAATTTAGACCCATGATGCAAGCTTCATACTAAGTCGTTTTATTTGTACAAAAGAAGCGAAGTTGAGCCGTTGCAGGGTAATGTTGCCCTGTGGGAGATATTAAAATTTCCCCAATCCTTGTTCCCTTTGTGTTGGTTGCTCCATCAAAGTACAATTGCCAAGCTTGATTTCCATTTGAACCTACTTCCTCAATTGAGTTAATCTCTTCATCTGTAAAATATGTATCCAATGGTTCGTAATCACCATCGACTGGGTTCTCTGCTAAAGCTTGGGCTTTCATTGCAGTGCGAATGACATATATAATGTCAAATTCAGTGAGCAAAACTTGCCATTTTGCGAGTCTGCCAGTTGGCATTGGCTTCTGAAAGATGTACTTTAAAGGATCCATCCTTGATATGAGGTAAGTTGTGTAGGACAATAAGTATTGCCTTAACTTTTGAGATACCCAAGTTAGGGCGCAACATGTCCTTTCCAAAAGCGTGTACTTGACCTCATAACTAGTGAATTTTTTGCTTAAGTAGTAGATAGCCTGCTCCTTTCTTCCTGTAGCATCATGTTGATCGAGAATACACCCAAAGGAATTATCTATTACTGAAAGATATAGAAAGAGAGGCCTGTCAGGGTCAGCGGTACCAAACAGGAGGGTTGGACAAATACTCCTTGATTTTTTCAAAAGCTCGTTTACAATATTCCGTCCATCTGACAGCAGCATACTACTTCAGAAGTTTGATAATGGGCTCACATGTGGTTGTGAGTTGATCAATAAACTTGCTGATGTAGTTCAACCTCCTAAGTAGACTCATGACTTCGGTCTTATTTTTGTGGGGAGGGCATATCTCAAATGGCTTTTATTTTGGAGGGATCCAATTTGATTCCCCTTCTACTGACAATAAAACCCAGAAGTTTTCCAAATGGAACCCCGAATGCACATTTTGCTGGATTAAGCTTGAGGTCATATCTTCGCACTGTTTCCAAGAATTTTCTCAGATCTTGCACATGATGAACTTGTGTTTTGGACTTGATGATTACGTTGTCGACGTATACTTCAATTTCTTTATCCATCATATCATGGAACATGGTGGTCATAGCCCTAATGTAAGTGGCCCCAGCATTTTTAAGACCAAATGGCATGAACCTGTAGTAATAAGTTCCCCATGGAGTGGTGAAAACAGTTTTCTATGAGTCCTCTTCATCATTCAAGATTTGATGATACCCCGCATAACAGTCCACAAAAGATTGTATCTTGTGTTTTGCACATTTAACAAATAGGATGTGGATATTTGGCAATGGAAAGTTGTGTATTGGACTAGCCTTGTTCAAATATCGATAGTCAAAACGAACTCTTGTCTTTCCATCCTTTTTGGGCACAGGAACAACATTTTCCAACCAAGTACTATAACAAATAAATTGGACCACCTTTGCATTAAGTTGTTTCATTATTTCTTCCTTGATTTTTTCACTCACGTACGGTTTGATTTTCCTTCTTTTCTGTTGGACGGGTGGAAAATCAGGATAAACTGGTAACTTTTGAACCACTAAATCAACACTCAAACCTGGCATGTCATCATAAGACCAATCAAATACATCTTTGTATTCAAACAAAAGTTGAATGATTACCTCTCTAATTTCCTTATTGATATGTAAACTTATTTTTATTTCCTTATCATCCTAAAAACTTCCCAAACTGATTGTCTAAGTTTCTCTAAGATTAGGCTTCAGTTTGTGCTCAAACTGTTTCAGTTCCCTATTAATTTCCCTAAAAGCCTCTTCTTCGTCATATTCCACCTCTTGACTTGTTGATTCAAGAATAAACAACTCTTTGAAATCAGGGAGTGAATTCCCCATGTAATGTTATCAAAGCCAGCACTTACAGAATTGAAAAATAGAGAACAAGAATTAAGGGAGGAAAAAAAAAGACAAAATTTACTATGAAACTGAAATTTTATTTCATGGACATCAAAAGGGACAGAAGGGTGGACAATAACAAAATACTTTGAACTATTCGGGCCACAACCCTGAGAATCACAAAATACAAAAGAGTAGCAAAACAAACTACCACGACTCCTTCCTTATGGGGAAAGGAGTGGCTTCCCAATTTCTTAACTCAACACCTGAGCCCACGAGCTACATATTGGCATGACTTGTACCTTCACCAACTTGGACCATATGTACTTCACAAAATAACTGACTGAGATCCTCAATAACTTCTTTAATGTCTTCAAGAGCGAATGAATATTTCAATTATGGACCCTGAGGCTTGATAAAAGAATGAGAAATATGGGGAATCGATTGTGGCAACGACTAATCAATCCTTTTGTGGTTCTTAGCTTTATCTCCATTTCTCTTTCTTTGTTTGTATCCAAGGCCAGATGTGCCTTGGTTTCCTAAGAGAGTAATGGGATCCATGATTCCTTGCGAATATACTCCCAAACCTTTACCGGGTTGATAACCACATTTGAGCATCCTCGTTGCTACCATTGAAGCAGAAGAAGAGATACATGATTGGATGATAGATTCTTCTTCTTCTTTAAAGCGATAGACTGATACAACCTCAAAAGACTAGTAAGCAACAGAATCACAACCTTTATTTGATTCAAGTTATGTGAAGGATGAATCTCTGTAAATAGGTGAATCAACTTCCCCATGAACAGTGATTTCCTGATTGTTTTATTCAAACTTGACAGCTTGATGTGGAGTTGATGGGATGGCGTGAGCCATGTGGATCCATGGCCTCCCTAGTAGAAAATTATAAGATGTTTCCATATTCATTACTTGGAACACAATCATAAAGACTACTGCCCAATTGTCATGTTTAACTTGATTTCACCAATGGTATCCCTCCTAGAGCCATCATAAGCTCGCACAAATACATTACTGGGGCAAATTCTGTCAGTGTTAACTTTCAAACTTTAAAGCGTAGAAAGAGGACATATATCTACCCCTGACCCTCCATCTATCACGACCCTCTTTTCATAGTAACTTTCACATGTCACTTTAAGATGCAAAGCTTTGTTGTGTCCAGCTCCCTCCTTGGGCAACTCATCATTAGTGAAAGTGATGTCATTATACTAAAAGACGCGCTTGGTCATATTCTCCAACTGATTTACTGTGGTCTCTTTTGGTACATGTGCTTCTTTCAAAACCTTATTCAACACAAGACGATGTTCTTCTGAGTGCAAAAGTAAAGACAACAGTAAAATTTGTGCAGGCGACTTCTTCAATTGTTCCACGATAGAGTATTTTGGAACCTTAACCTTTTTTAGAAGTTCTACATTTACTGCTTTCTTTAGTGGTACTTGGATATTTTCAGTCATCTTCCCTTTTCTTAATTCTTCTGGAGAATAATATCTTCCAGAACGTGTAAAACCCCCCGCTTCATCAACTTCTTCAACAATCTCATTTCCTCGATAAACCTCTGCAGTTTTGTTATAGTTCCACGGGAGAACCTTTGAATCAATTACTGGAAGTTGTTGAACAGGCTTAACGAAAATAGGCTCTTCCCAACTTGGTCAAGCAACTTTGGTGATGTTGTGTTAATGAAAACCCTTTGGATACATACAACTTTGGCATAGTTGCTCGAACTTCAATCCCCTTTGAAACCCCTGGGACGCACAAGACTTCGGTGTCAAGATTGACACCTTCCACACTCAGAGATGCAACTGGTTCTAAACTCTTCATTGAATTGTCTTCTTCTTAGATCTTCCTAATTAACTTTCCCATTTTCCTGAAGAGTTTGTACTCTTGATCATCACAAACCATACCCACTAAGTTGTTTCAGCTGGAAGTGGGTTATTGGTCACATTGGGAGTGTTTTGATCATCTGTCACAACAACAGTTCCTTGCTTGATCAACTTCTCTATTGCTCCCTTCAAGGTCCGACAATTATCAGTGTTGTGTCCTGGGGCTCCTGAATGGTATTCACATCTTTCATTGGCTTGGAAACCTGAAGCATTTGGATTCAGACTATCTGGTGGGATAATCTCAATTATTCCTATCTTTCTTAACTTTTGAAACAAGATGGAGTACGACTCTCCCAATGGAGTGATTTCTTTTTTAGTTATTGATTTTGTGCATAATTCTACATAAGAGGAGAGTTGTAAGGGACCTGATAGGGTGGCTGTTGCGGGCAAAAGTTTCCTGACATGGGGCTAGAAAATGTGGGCGATTGGGATGATACACATATTACCGAGCATTTAAGACCGTGTACGGAGATGGATATACTGGATATTGAGAGGCATAAGGGTAGTAATGCTGAGGATAACTAAGTTGTCCCTGAACTGATGTGTAAGGACAATTAGACTTTCTCTGAGCTCCCATTGACCCCGATGCCAGTGAAATAACGTCCTCTTTCCTTTTACGATTTCAAAAACTTGTTGAACCACCTTGAATGGAATGTGTGGTAGATTTGATTGTTGTCTAGCTCATGATCCTTCCTGTTTTGATACCACTTTCGACCATTTCCCCAATTTTGATTGTTGTGTGAAACGGTCATCCCATTGCGTCAGTGAGGTGGTGGAAGTAGCCAGGATCTTGAGACTCTATGAAGATATCAACCAATTCTTTCTAATTTAATAGGGGCTTGTCTCTGGCTGCTTGTTCCCTCCATTTGATAGAATATTCTTTGAAGCTTTCACTTGGTTTTTTTCTTGTATTTGAGAGTGTATTACGATCTGGAATAATGTCGACATTGTACCGAAATTGTCTAACAAAATCTTGAGCCATATCATCCCATATCTGCCAGTGAGAAATCTCTTGGTCTATAAACCATTCTGAGGCAACACCAGTCAAGCTCTCACCAAAATAAACCATGAGCAATTTTTCTTTACCCCCGCACCCCGAAGTGGATTACAATATCTCTTAAGGTGGGCTATGGGATCACCGTGTCCATCATACTTATCAAGCTTAGGGGTTTTGAACCCAGGTGGAAGGTGAATATTTCGAAACATACACAAGTCTTTGAATGCGACATTTTTGTGCCCTCCTAACTTTTGCATGTTCTTCATGTGTTGCTTGATGTTTTTCATTTTTTTCAACATTTCTTCTTGCTCGGATCTTGGAGTGGGCCTCTCAACATCAATTGGGGAGCCAAAATGAACAGAGTTAGGGTCCCCAAAAGTTATTTCAGGAGTATAGTACTGCTCTAGATGAGTGGTGAACTGTCCTTCTTGAGCTGCTCTTTGAGTCACAGCCGGTTGTGGGAGTGTATAGATCGGTGCAGCTGTTGTGACAGTGGGAGTATTCTTGAATGCATGCCTTGAGGATGTGTTGTTGATGGCCCGGCCCCACAATTATCAAATGGACCATAGCCTGAAGGGAAAAAAGGTTCTGATATTGGGAGCTGAGAAGATGAAGATCAGATACTAGTGATCTCTAGAAAACCAGGAATAGACGTTGGTAGTTCTTGTCATTAGACCAGGCTTGCCACAATTGTTCCATAATTTGTCTCAGTGTCTGATTTTCTTCAACAGTGACTATCTCTCTTGTTGTTGAATCAATTGGAGTATCCTCTAGATTCACCATAGTTTCAATATTGGTTGTCATTGACGCTCTTACCTTAGACCGGGTAAATTACGGGTGCTCTGCCAGTTTACCACAAACCAACCACCGAAAGCTGACTAGAGTTGATGTGAAATGAACAAACTTGTTAGGGGTTAGAAAATTTTATAAATCAATCACATACTTATTAATCACATAGTAACATGGGTTCAGAAGGCCATTGTTTAATCCCATCTTTGCTTTGCTTATTGTCTTTTTCTTTTTGGAAAAAGAAAAATTTTTGAAAAATAAATTTTAATCGGACCCTTTGGAGGTTGCCTATGTATCATGTTACTGCACGAATCAGATCATTACGTAGTTCAAAGATTTAGACAACTCAAAAAGATTAATTTGGAATTCATTTGCAAAAACTTCAAGAAAACAACAAAATTAAACGGTTTAAAAACAACCCGGATCAACATAATATCCTTAAATACCAAATTTTAAACTGAAAACCAAGTCTTTCAACAAACAAAATGAAACGAGCAAAAAACAACAACTAAAACATCTATTCAATCTTCATCACTTTCTTGGGGCTTTTTTTTCCTCCCAAGGTCTTATACAAATTCAGCAACACCTTCGGCAGATGGGGAACAATGGTCCGTGCTTGCTCAACCACTTCTTGATCATTCATACAACGCTGATTTTTAATAACGTAGGAGGTTTGCTCTGCCAGTTGATGAACTTGAAGTCTAGCCCTTCCCATGTTTTGATGACAGTCATTTAACAAAGACTGATGATCACCAAGATTATTCCTCAAGAGGGCCTCTCACTCTTCTTCTGCTTCAAGTTGATGGCAAAGTGTTGCTCTCTCGATGATCTGTTGTCTTTGACCCTCTTCGATATCAACATAATGACTGCTTTTTCTCTTACATTCTTCTAACTGATTCATCCAACAAGATCTTTCTTTCTCAAATTTTTCCTTATGCCGCTTAAGTTCTCCCTTTTGATAGTGCACGACCTCTTCGGATGCTACTAAGTCTCTTCAATCGAGAGATCTCAAAACTCTTCTCTTTTTTTATCTGTCGTGCCAAGTGTACTCTACTATGAAATTCTTCCTCCAACAGGGATAATCTTCCCTTTGCATGCTTCAATTCTCCTTCCATATCTTGCAACTCTAACTTGTGATTTTTCCTCTTTGGACTTGTACTTCTTGTCGTGCAATGGTTGCTTTGGCCTTCTCCAACTTTTTTTTAGATGTCTTATAATATGTTGATCTCTTCTTTTTCTGATGGATCCTTCAGGAGTGTCACCAAATGTCGTTGGATCATGAAACCACGATAGGTACCTAGGAGCCACCTTTCCTTTATCTTTCTCCACAACCATTTCACTTAGCTCAGAAATAATACCCCCGTACCAAATCTTCATAATCTCTTCGCTATTAAAAGCAAAACCTGGTGGAGTGTCATATGTAAACCTACTCATGTCATCATTGGGTAAGATATCTTGAAATCTGGCTAGTTGACGCATAACCCGAAGTGGGGCATATGGTTGAACACCTCTAAGACCAATCAACACAAGAAATGAGATACCACTGGACATGCAAATGATATTCTTAGCTGGAAACCAGTAATAATTCCACACTATTTCATCAGATGTGATCACTGAAAGTTTTTCTTCACACGCTATGATTTCTTTTGGAAAATTAATTTTGGTTTTCCTTTCTTTATGAGAGGAAACATAGTTGCACCAATCTGGAGTAAACCTAGGAGCACGATCATAGTGATAAAGGTGTTCCAAAAACCATATTTGGAGCAAAATATTACAGCCTTCAAAGTACATTTTCCTCACTTAAACATTTAGTTAGTGCACGAAGCATATCTACCAGGATCAGAGGAATAATAGTTGGACTTTCCATTGTGGTCAACGCCTTTACCACACCAGACAGACGAATGTCAATATTCTTATCCCTTTTGGGGAAAATAATGAGCCCCAAAAATGCGACCATAAAAGCAAAACATCTATTTGCCTTCCAAGTCTCTTCACCCCCTTGATTACTAAACTGGTTTCGATAGTTCTTGAATCCATCCCTTTGGCCGTATCTCTGGTATAGAAATTCCAATGAGACCCACCAATTTTTAAAACTCTCTTTCTCTATTTGATTAATATTGAGCAGTTCCAGGTTTTTTTTGGCATCAACATGTTTCAAAATTATGGGTCTTTTATTGCGTAGATCAACACCTCGAACAGTTGAACCCTTCCCCATGAAGTCGGCAATTTCTTCCAATGTTGGTGTCATCTCAAAATCAGAAAAACAAAATACATTATTTTGGGGATCCTAGAAAGGAATCAATTCCTCGACCACATCCCTTCTAGGGTCAATCTCCATAAGATGCACTAAATTTCCCAAGTGTTCCTTTACTCTTTTTTTCTCACGACTTCCCATGTTTGTCCACCATTGCCATAAATCTTTTGGTATAGTATCTACGATCATGAACTCTGGAATTCTTTCGCTTCTAGGCCTTTTTAAACCTTGTCCTTTGGTCGATAGTGCCATTCGTACCTTTAAATAGAATCCTATAAAGGTTTTTATGAAAAAATCTAACAGAGTGAAGAAAGAAAAGTAAAAAAAAGTTTTTTTTAAAAAAAATAATAATAAAACACCAATTTTTACAAACACCGAACCCGAGAAGGGATGCTTACGTATCTCTTTTTAGTGAGAATCAGGTGTGCGTAGTTCATAAAAGAAAAACTTGTCTTGGGAAGACTATCCCTTTCATTTTGACCTTTTTTAAAAAAATTAAACTCACAAAGCTATTTTGAAGATGGTCAACAATGTCAAGGCTTTCTGAACCAAATATTTTTACATAGCATATAAAATGAAAATTTTGGTCTAGCATGGATCCATATCTTAAATTTGGCTTGGTGAAATGTACATGATGAAAGAAAAACAAAAGTATATCACAGATAATTTTATCTAGATTTATCATTTATGAAGGTGTCTAGACTGCTTACTCGAGCAGACAACTCGAGTCGGGGAGGGTCAGTGTATCGGTAGTAGAGCTATTCCTTCTAAACTAGTGGTCCAACAACGCCTAACATGTGTGACAACTTAGAATTAGGAGCGTAACCGCACACTGACTCATCCTATATAGAAGTCCAGTGGAGCGTAACCGCACACACACTGCATAACAAAATTAAAGAGATTCAGAGGGTGTGTGAGAGAAATACTTTATATACAATATAATATCAAAACAATGAATTGCTGAAGTAACACAATTAGCATCCAAATATAAAATTTATCCAAATAAACAAAATAGCCAAAAAAAAATTAATATACAAAGCTCGAATTCTAAAAGAAGTGTCCCCAGTGGAGTCGCCAAGTCTGTCAAACCTCTTTTAGTTTTTAAAATTGTTGAGGATATGACGGGTTTAAAAATATATATATTTTTGTTAGAGTCGCCACTTGGAATTGAGTTTTTTATGTGTTTCAATTCACCAGATATTTCTTAGTTTAAAATAATATTTTTTTTGTTTTGGTCTATAAAAAACAAAGATTGGGTAAGGAATTCTATTGACCGGAGGGAAGGTATGAGGCACCCGCCGAGTCCCGGGGTTTTATCACGGTCACTTTAGTGACCTATATTTGGCTAAATAATTTATTTATTTATTTTGAATAAAAGGGGAAAATTTAATTAATTATTTTTTTTTACAAAAAATGATTGGCATAAGAGCGTAAACGCACGCAAGACTCTTCTTTTTATAAAAGAATACACAAAAAGGATTGTAACCGAACACATGGTGGTATTTGAAGTTTTATTTTATTTTTTGAAGAAAAAAACACAATAATTAATTACTCAATTTTTTTAAAAAAATAATGATAAAAACGCATAAAAGAAAATGGTGCAACATATAGACCAAGAAATGATTAGTTTTTATTTATTTATTATGATTAAAAAAAATTAAGCACTTATATCTATTGTTTTACCAAAAGAAAAAGAAACAAACAAGTAAGTTTTTCTACTAGACAATAACAACAAAAGAAGAATTTTTTTTTTTATAAAATTATAATTAAACACTCTTTTAAACTAAAGATATACTAGTTTTAATTTCTTTTTTTTGTTATATTGATAAAAATTTAAGAAATAACCAGTTTGGTAAAATTTTTTTTATATAAAATGACTACCTTGACTTATTTGATAGAAGATTGCAAAATAGCAAATTTTCTAATTGTAAGATTATTAAGTCAACTTAGTCAAATGTGTATTTTTACTTTGATAGTCAATTCAAATATTTATTTAAGAGAATTTATTTTTATTTTTTAAAAAAAGAACATATTTATATTTTTTTTGCTGAAATAACCAGATTTACATTTTTCTTTTGTTGCAAAAATATTCAGATTTAAACCCTTTTGCAAATATGATTATTTTTACATTTTTTTTTATTTTTTTAAGTCAATTTTTCAAAAGAAAGTTACCAAAAACCTAATAAAAATTGCTATTGTTATATTTTATTTAATTTTTTAAACTTTTTTTACTTGCTAAAACAAACATTTAAACTAAATCTTATTAATAATATATATGTACATCATAAAAGACATAATCATATGAGAAACACTATAGAATAAATTAATATAAATATACAAACTAAGTAACATAAGGATAAACATAATTATATGAGAATTATAATAAACTTGGCAAAAAAATCAACAATTTTTCAAAAAAAAAACATAAAAAGAACACAAACATTAATTCAAGATTACATTGAAATGTAAAAAGAAATACCTAGAGTTGATGACAAGCAAATAATAGAAGCAAATTCAATTGAATCTCCAAGACAACCCAAGAGAAATATCTTCTTTTTTTTTTAAGAAGGAGAATTTTTTTAAAGGTTTTTTTCTTGCAATTTTCTTTTTCTCTTTTTTCCTCCACCTCTTTTTGGGGAAAAAAAAAAGAAGGGGCTTAAATAGGTGTGTAACATTGAACATCTTACTTTTCTTGAAAACATAAGAGCCAATGCATGAATTGGACTATTTATTTTCCCAAGGTTTCACCCAAGATGGCCAATGATTTTTTTAAAAGAAAAATCATATTAATTGAATAATTCATTTGCCATTTTAGATGACCTATTTACTTTATTCATTAATTGAATATAGTTCTATGAGTCATCAGAAAATAATAGGCTCAAATGTCATTTAGATGATCCATTTCTTTTGTTCATTGTTTGAATGATAGTTAGTGGGTCATTTGAAAATAAAAGGACCGAATGTAATGTAGATGACCCATTTCTTTTATTCATTGTTTGAATAATAGCTGATGGACCATCTGAAAAAATTAAAAATAGGCTCAAATATTGACCCATTTCATCAAGACCCAAACAAATTGACGTAGTAACACAAAATGTAAACATCTAAAAAATTTTAAAGATCAAACACAACAAAATAATGATGAAAAAAAGTAAACCAAATAAAAAATAATAAACATAAAACAAAATAAATAATAATAATACTTCAAGCAACAACATCAACATGATAAATTTAATGAACATTAATAACATAAATCTGACATCAAACGACTTATATGGTCAAAGGAAAAAAGATAATGATGAATTTTGATAATGATTGAGAGGGGGATAAGATTGACATAACTTCCTGGTAATGAAGGTCGCCGGAAAACTTTGCCAAATTTTTTTTGACTTATATCAAATGCTAGCCCTTGAAGATCTCCACACATTTATGTAAAGGGTTTGGGATGTGAATGAGCGGAACTTTATAAATTTAAGGAAAAATGTAAAAATTCATATTTGGTTTTCCTTAGATCTACGGAGTTTGGTTATTTATATGGATGAAGGTTTGTAGATTTAAGTAGAGGAGGGTGAAAGGAAAAGATGGTAAAATTTTATAGATTTTTCGACCAAAAATGTGGTGGCCACCGGGAGTTGGTGGCGGCAGCGGTGGCCGGTCGGCCGCATGGTAGTAAGGGGAGGAAGAAAAAAAAAGATGCTATTTTTTTTGAGTTTTGTATTTTTGTTTGGGTCCAATAATAGCCCTTGGATCAAAATATCATGAATGGTTGAGATTCAATTTTGACCATTTCTATTGACCGGGTCAAAATCAATTGGGTTATTAGAATTGATCTAAATCAGCCCAATTAAAAAAAATTGGGTCATTTGAGCCAATAAAATAATAAAAACAAATACCCAAAATACAAATAAAATACAATTTCTTACTAAAATATTATAGGAGTAAAATAAACACGTTAAAAATTAGGTGTTCACAGTGTAATTACAAAGGATGGAAGGAACGAGTATTTTTCTGGCTCACAACTCTTGTTCTGCAAAAGTTTGCCAATGAAGAAACTGTAGTGCTAAAATTTCATGATTATTGAAGCATGGAAACACACAAACTTCCTATATAAGGATTATATTTTAAGCGCTTTAGACGATAACTTATATAATGTTTTCAGTGCATTGACAACTTCAAAAGAATTGTGGAATGCACTCGAGAAGAAATATAAAATAGAAGAAGCATGCTTGAAGAGGTTTGTGGTCGCAAAATTTTTAGAATATAAAATGACAGATAGTAAAATTGTTGGATCAATTTTGTAAGAGGTTCAATTATCTTTTATGATCTAATTGTTGAGGACATGACAGTTAATGAAGCTTTACTAGTGGCGGCAATTATTGAGAAGTTACCTTATTTGTGAAAGGACGTCACGAATTATTTAAAGCACCAACACAAGGAAATTAAGCTTGAAGATCTTATGATTCAGATCAATATCGAAGAAGATAACAAGAACTTCAACAAGAAGTCTCGTGACAGTTCGACAATAATGAGTATTAATATTGTTGAAGAAGCTCTCACCAAAGACAAGAAAATAAAGAATTCCAACAGACAAAAGTTAAACAAGTCAAAAAGAAATTCAAGGGCAACTATTACCATTGTGGTAAGGTTGGTCAAAGATATGCTTACTGTCATGCTCGAATAAAGGACAAAGACAAACGCAAAATTCAAGCAAACAACTTGGAGGATATGGAAGATGTAGATGATCTATGTGCAATGATCTCGGAGTGCAACTTAGTTTGAAATCTCAAGGAATGTTTTCTTGACTTAGGTTCCACTCCACATATTTATCTGCAAAAACGTTCTTTATGATGTATACTCCTGCTGAGTTTGGTGAACATTTGTTCATGGGGAACACAACAACAAAGGCATCACATGAATTGGGAAAGTAATGTTAAAAATGACATCTGACAAGGTGTTGACTTTGAACAACGTTACACATGTTCAAACTTTTAGGAAGAATCTTTTTTTCGATGCAATGCTCATTAAGAACGGGTTAAATTTGTCCTAGTTTGTAACAAAGATTCAATAAGTAAGAATGAGATTTTCTTAGAAAAGGCCTACCTCACTTAGGGACTTCTCAAATGAAAGTAATGGTTGTTGACATTATTAATACGAATTCTATTTCTGTTTGCATATTGGAGTCAAATGATTATGGTGTGCCCCATTAGGACATATAATTACAAAGACTTACAAATATGAACTCCTTTGATATATAACTAACTGTGAAATTTGTGTTGAATGTAAGTTTGTTAAACAGTCTTACAAGTCTGTTGAGAGGATTCAGATCCTTTAAACTTAATTCTCATATTTATATGCGATATGATATTAATACCGTCTTGTCGTTGATAAAAATATTTTATAACTTTTATTGATGATTTCACCTGATTTTCTTATGTATATTTGCGTAGATAAAACAATTGATGCATTTAAGCAATACAAAAATGAAGTGCAGAATCAATTAAATCGATGATAAAAATGATACAGAGAGATTAGCGATGGAGATTACGAATATCTTTATGTAGACATATGTTTGTAATATGACATTGTTAATCAAACTACAACACCCTATACATAATAATAAAATTGATTCCCGGAATGGAATTACAGAACTTTAAAGGAAATATGATGAATGCATCATTAATCTATTTTAGTTTACCGCAAAACTCTTGGGGCTATCCATAAAGCTAACAAGATACTCTATACGGTACCCGCAAAGTGCAATCGATTCCATATGATTTATGAAAACGAAGGAAACCCAACTTTAAATGATTTAAAGTGTGGGGGTGTTTAGCCAAGGTATAGGTTGATTTAGCCAAGAGGGTTAAAATAAGACCTCAAATATTTGATTGTGTATTTATTGGATACGTTGTGAACAGTAAGGCTTATCGAGTTTTAGTTCACCAATCTGATAATCCTGAAAACCATGTTAATACGGCAATTGAGTCAGATAATGTTGAGTACTTTGAACACATTTATCATTATAAAATGTCATACGCCAATTCTAGGTGAGGAAGACAAGTACCATATGAACACATCTTTTACAAGTGATCTATGATAAGAAACTATACTATGAAGATAGATTTACTGATGAGAAGCTTCATATAAAACACATGTTGACTAGTTGATGTGAAACATGTAATAAGTGAAGCAATGAATACAAATGATAGCTTTACAATGTCTAGAAAGCCTCTACTGAAATCCATTATTGTACGAATATGAAAATACGCATAGTAAAGACTCGCAAAGCCGCGAATCAACCTAGAGCTCACCAAAAACAATGTAGTTCATCTCATTCTATTAGAGAGATCTACTATTTGAGTACAGGTACAAGTAGTATGAAATGGAGCATTCCCAAAAAGGAACGTGAGTACGAAGGAATGTACTAAATATTTAAGTCATAATATAACAATATGTAAAATAAGATCTCAAGTGAAATCCAATACCAATAGATAGAGACTAGAAACAACCTCTGCTTATACTTGTAGAATCTTGTACGTTCTTTTTGTTACTTTTCTATGCATTATAATATTTGTAAGACATATGATCCAAATGATCGGCTGATAAGTTTTAGAAGAGGGACGCATGCTAGACATTTTAACCCTTGGGATGCTGTCCTCATAATTCCATTGGCCCATGCTAGTCTTTCGACCCTAAGCTGCCACCCTTCTCTACCAATTGGGATATTCACATGATAGGATTCGCCCCTAAGCTGCCACCCTTCTATCCCAATTGAGATCGACCCCTGTTAGGAATTTTTCCTCTGGCTCCCACTGATGTACCGTGGTTTCACGGTATTTTTAGTTCTTTTTCCTTAAGTTTAGTATGTGTCCAAAAGCCTTTTTGTATTGATTTTTATGTAAATTTCTCCTTATTTGCAGGAAACCTCTACTAGATGAACACAAAAGTTTTTGAGCAAGAAATGCAGAAGAGACCACCTACGGAGCTTATGAAGGTCCATTGAGTTTGTGACGGTCCATAGGTGGTAGCGTAGTGAGGAGAGAAGCTGCTGAAGGAATATTAGGAAGTCTGACCTAATGTGGGATTACGGAAGTCCATGACGGTCTGTCCTGCTGGTTCATCGTAATGATCAGAGAGTAGTCCCAATATCCAAATTCCAAGAAGTTAAAGTATTATGGAACGGAGACCCTCGACAGACCGTCGTTCTTGGAACGCTTCGTCATATATGTTCATTGAGGGTAATGAAGAAAGCAGCAGAAGAATTTATAAAGTATGGGACAACAGAGGCCATGACGGCCCATCGTGACCACTGCGGTCCATCACGAGGTCCGTCGACTCAGACGCGTTTGGATAGATTTTCAGCAATTAGAATTCTTCTTTTATTAGGTTTTTGTTTTTATTATAAATAGTTCAAAAAACCTCATTTCGGGGGGTTAGACTTTTCGATAATTTTTTGTTCTCTAGTTCAAGTATTAAAGAATTAATTTAAGTAGTTGATACACTTTTTTTGGAATTGATTGTTGATTAATCAAGTGAATTTCTGGAGTTATTCTTTCTCATTAAAGTAAGTGCATGAATTCTTATATTAAATATATGAATAGTGTGATTATGATAATGGGTAACTAAACTCCATAACGAGGGTTGTGGGAACCATGAAGGAATGATGGGGTAAAATATAACTTAAATAGCAATTCTAGAATAATGCCTTGCATGGATATATAATCCTTTCGTTTAGAAGTCTTTTTAACGGACGGACAACGTTAGAACTCGCCTTAATGCTACATGTTGGACCAAGGAGGTAGATAATAGGAAAAGAATTATCAACATAGATTTAGTGTACACTATCTAATAGGCTAGCGTCGATTGGTAAGAGGTAATAACTTAGTCAAATATCGAATACAATGCTTAATATGAGGTAAATGGAAGGGTTAGTATAGATACACACATAGCCGGACCAAGGTGTGGAATGAAATTTCTAGATGCTGGACCAAGGATTTATAGATACCTAACTTATCACTTTACATGCAAGATATTAGGAAAGAATTGTTATAGTTAGAATTATCAAGTTACGAACCTGTGGGGAACACTTAAGCCCTATTTACTTTTATTAATTGATTAAGTTTCGAGATTTGAATTTGTTAGTTGTTTACTTTAGTTTAGTTAATTATTTTCATTAATTTAGAAATAAAACCCCACTATTTTGTCTTCTGTTTTCTAGGGAAATAAATGACTAAATAATAGTAATAATAAAATAAAGTTAAGTCTGAACTATTTTCCTTGTGGGATCGATCCCAACCTCATTAGTTGGGTTCTTTACTTGATACAACCATTTTACTTCTTATTTAAGAAGTAAGTTTGAGCGTATCAAATTTTGGTGCCGCTGCCGGGGAAAGTAGCTTTTAGATTAATTTAAACTTGTTACTAAAGTTTAGTCAATATTTTCTTAATTTTACTTTTCTATTGTTTTTTATTCTTGCAGAACTAACTTCCTTATATGTCAAATACACAGAGAGGAAGAGAACCCTTGTTTCCCTCTGACCACGAATTAGAGCGTACACTACGCAATATGAATCAAAACTTGGATATTAACGATGATGATCCAAACAAGAACATCCCAACTCTAGTTGATGCTCATGGTCAATTATTACCTGATGATCCTGGTGAAAATCAACAAAGGGGACAAAATCCCGCTCCACGTCCTCCAGAATACTACAAAGGTTATGATAATATTGTAGATTTTGATAGGCCACTTGTCTTTCCCCCTCTACCACAAGGACACACCTTTGTTGTAACTAGTAGTGTGATGCAAATGCTCACTGCTAGAGGTTTGTTTTCAGGGCTACCTTTTGAGGACCCACATGCCCATAAAACTAAGGTAAGGGCAGTGTGTAAAAGCGTTGTAGGGAAGCCTGATTTGATTTTGGATGTAATAGGGCTAAGAGTATTTCCTCTCTCACTGACGGGAGAGGCTGCTATTTGGTTCACTGAGCTCCCTTATAACTCAATTTTAACTTAGAACCAACTAAAGGACATTTTCTTAGCACTTTACTACCCGTTCTCCAAGAAAATAAATCACAAAGACAGAGTGAACAACTTTGTGGCACTACCAGGAGAGTCAATTAGCAGTTCTTCGGATAGATTCACTTCATTTTTGAGAAGTTTCCTCAATCACCGCATAGATGATTCACTGAAGGAATACTTAAATCGGGGACATGATGATAATAATAAAGAGGTATTGGATACTATAGCAGGTGGTTCTTATGGGGAGTGTCCTTATGCCGAGATTGCCAAAAATTTAGAGAAAATCTCCCGGAATAATAAAGCTTGGAGTACTAGGAAGTCATATACTAGAAGAAATACCTTCGCAGTGCAATCCAGACACAACGCAGCCACAAATAAGATTCGTGAAGAGATGGCTTAGATGTGAACTGAGCTTGGGTTGGTAGTAAAACATGTCACTGGGGGTGCAGAAAAGATAAATGTAATGAACTACTTGTCTAAACCACCACCACCAAATGATGAATATTATTATGAAGAGGATTCATATGCGGTAAATGAGCAGATGGGGGGTTTCCGACCGAATTCCCAAGGCTCAAATCAGGAGAATTGGCGCCAAGGTCAAGGAAACCAAGGTCGGAACTATGGTAACTATAACCAAAAGGGTAATTATGTTTGAGATGGAAATTACAACCGAGACAACAACTTTAACAGGGGTAACTATGGTAATACAATTGGGCCCTATGTTCCTCCTCAAAATCGTGAAGTTGATCCTAGGGATGGTGGAGGTAGTATGGCGTAAGTTAAGTATATGTTGCACAAAATAATGAGGAGATTCGATGCTAGTATGAACAAATTATCTGCGGCTGTGAACAGACGGCAACCGGGCACTTTTCCTAGCAACACTGTCCAAATTTCAAAAAATGATTGACACTATATAGCAATAACTAATCTGGATGGTAAGCAAACCATTGACCCACCTATGGCGTCTAATGAGGAAAAGGTGATAAAAGATAATGATAAAGTGGTAGAGGTTAGTGGTGAAGTAAAAGATAACACTGGAAAAGATGTTGAAGTGCCTAAAAAGGTAACTCCCATGCCTAGACCACCACCCCATTTCCTCAAAGATTAGTGAAAAAGACCGAGGATGGTAAATATCGACATTTTATAACAACGTTGAAGAAGCTTTCTATCAATGTCTCTTTGGTAGAAGCTCTAGAATAAATGCCCGGTTATGCCATGTTTATGAAAGATCTGGTTACAAAGAAAAGATCGGTCACTTTTGAGGAGGATGATAGAATGCAGAATTGTAGTGCAATTGCTACAAAATCTCTAGTACAAAAGAAAGAAGATCCGGGTGCGTTCACTAATCCTTATATAATCGGGTTATTACATCTTGCGAAAGCATTATGTGATTTGGGCACAATCATAAATCGCATGCCCTTCTCGATTTACATAGATTTGGGTTTGGGTGATCCAAAGCCTACTGCGATGTGGCTACTGATGGACGAATGAACAGTAAAAAGGCATATAGTGATACTCCACGATGTGCTAGTAAAAGTGGAGTAGTTCATATTTCCGGCAAATTTTGTTATTCTTGATCGTAAAGTCGATTTTATAGTGCCTATTATTTTTGGGAGGCCATTCCTTGCTACAGGTAAAGCCTTAGTTGATATGGAAAAGGGGCAGTTGAATTTCGGTTGAACAATGAAGAAGTGACCTTCAACATTTGTAGGTCCATGAGGCAGTAAAGACTCCATAGAGCCTCGAATCAACGTGGAGCTCACCAATAACCGCTAAATATTATATGCTTCTATTGAGAGATGTACTAGTTGAGTAACGGTACGTGCACCAAGAAATGGAACATTCCCAATAAAGAACTTCAGTACAAAAGAATGTACTAAATATGTAAGGCATAATACAACCATTTATAAAATGAGAGGTCAAGTGAAATCTAATACCAATATATAAAGATTAGAGACCACCTCTCCTTATACTTAAGGAATTGTATATGTTATGTTCTTTTCCTTACTTTTTTGTGTCTTATATCAATTATAAGACATATGATACAAGCAACCTGCTTTTTAATGGTAGAAGAGGATGACCCATGCTAGGCATTTTAACAGTTGGGAAGTTGTCCACATAATCACACAAATTTTGATCGACCTATGCTAGGCTTTCATCCTTAAGATGCCACTCTTCAATACGAATTGGGATCGACCCATGCTAGGATTTCACTCCTGAGATGCAACCGTTCTGTACCAATTGGGATCGACTCATGTAGATATTTTCCCCTGGTCTGCTACACATAATTATACAGATTGCTTCATTTAGATTCTTTAATCTTTGAGATTGTTGTTTTGATGTTCATAACTCTTTTGATATTGATACTTTGATGATCATAACTTTTTTGAGATTGTTTTTTTGATGATCATAACTTTTTTGAGAATATTATTTTGGTTGTCCTAATCATTGGTGAGATTCAGAATTGTGAAAAATAGTAGAGACATATCGATATGGACTTGGGATACTAACAATGACATGTGAAGAAAATGTGAGTTGAACGTGTAATACTTTAGAGCTTATAAAACTCAACAAGCATTTTGACATCTCAAATTGAAGCACATGTCAAGTGAAGATGTTGAACATTCAGCCAAGAGATTTGAGATCTATTTGATAGCTTAATAGTCACTAAATAATATCAAATATAGGGCATACATGAATGTGTAACCAAGGGAGAACATGGGCAGATTCAACATAAGGACGAATACATATTCCAAATGGGTACATATAAAATGTACAATAGAGAAAGTAGAGCTCTTGTGAGGTAAAATTATAGTCTAACACAGTGAGAGTAATAAACAATAAAATGAACATATAAACATGTGAAAAGATGACATATATTATGTAATAAACAATTGAAGCAAGTTGGGAAGATGTGGAAAGATCATATATCCAACATTTAAACATATGTACCATGTGTAATCTATGATCATTTTGTTTTATATAAGGGAAATACGTACCAAGGGCAACTCTGGATGCTAATACTTGGCCGAGTAAGCACGTAATTTTCGTAATAAACTCATATTATAGTACTCACTTTGATGCTCTAGGGAGTAGGAACTGTAACTATGGATCAGTCACTACTATGACAATTAAAAAGCTTACTTTGTAATACAAGTGTTGGATTCATGCAAAGGAAATATGTAATCAAATAGCCTTACATACCTAAATTACCAATTCATATAGCTTACAAAGTGTGAACGTGTCCTTTAACATCAAAGTTTTCATCTACAACAACCAATCATTAAGGCGAATATTAGCATCTTACCACCAACTCGGGATATTTCAACTCATCAAAATAGTATCCACACAGCCAGCCCATAATCCTTCTAATTGATCATTTCTTTCAAAATATTTGTGTGTTATAGTTATTTACACGAAACAACCTTCCATGAAACGAGCAGTGAGCTTGTCAAACCTTTAATTTAATGGTGCATCACCATAACTTGTAAATCTTCCCCTTAAAGTTTCTATAATCATTATCTAAGTAAATCCATGACCTACCATAACCAAGTCACTGCAATAGCAATCTTAAACACTAAAAAATAATCTAAAGACTTGAATGTATGGTTTTCAATCACCATCCCACGAGTTGCAATAAACAAGTAAGTCAATTATGCTCCATCAATTAGAGGTTGTGGAAGCGTCCTTATCGTTGCTATCTTAATATGTTATTGTCCTTCAATTACTCTTTTTGTAATCTTCTTTTAGTCTTTGGTAGAGAGTGGCAGAACCATGCTTACAACACATGTAACTATCTCTAGTTCACTCACTTTGAACAACTATCCAACATAGTTAAACAATAGAGGAGAGAAGGTGATCTTCTGGATGATTTTGAAGAAACAACATGAACAATAGTTAGAGATCTAGTGGGAATATTGGGTGGTTGTTTCATCTCGAGAGAGAATTAAATGGACTTAAGAGCTTAAAATTTGTGTAAGAGGAAAATGAGATATTTGTATTAGATTTTTGTCCTTAATAGGCTCTATTTTTCCACCTTTCTTTTACTTCATTTGCAGTCAACATGTGTACTTAATTTAGGTCACATGTTTCAGTAAGTGATGCACCTACTTTTCCATTAAAACTATTTCTTGTGGGCATGGAAAGATTGGGTCTTTGCTTCCAATTTTTCCCTTCGTCTTCTATTTAACTTGGGCTAGATTAATGCAAGTAGGTGTAGTGTCATTGTCCCAATAACATGGTGAAAAGAGTCTTAGTAGGTGATGCACCTACTTGGTTGTTTGGTTTGTCAATAAGTTAATGTAAGTAGTGCACCCACTTGGTCCTTTGGCTGGTCAATAATTCAAAGTAGGTGATGCACCTACTTGTCACCTACTGATTTAGTTAAGTTAAGCAAGAACCTCAATATTTTATTCTATTTCTAGACTATAGTATCTTTAACTTAACTTAAAACTTATATAAACTGTCACTTTAAATTTATACTCAAATACCATTTTATGGTCTCAAGTTTAAATACTTCTATTGACATCAACTTAATCGGGTCGCATCAAAATCCCCAGACAATTTACTTTAAACCTACTTTGTTGTCACTAGTCGCACAGGAAACCAAGTACATAACAATACTGCAAGTCAATTTATATGCATTATATAAATAGAACTAATACATGTAGAATATGAGGTATTACAAAAACTGAATGTGATTTGAAGGTGGAAGACCTAAACGACTACAAGAAGAATCAATAGAAAATACACTACCTAATGAGGATCCAAGGCGTAGTAATCATCAACTGAAATCCACTTCAGTCGGACAAGATTTTGTGGAATTCTTCTTTGCAAATAAGCCGCAAGCAATTATAGTAGCAATGTCTTTGTCTACGTTAACTTATTGGAAAAAAGTAGCCCATAGTTAGCTGAAGTCAATTTCGCATAACCAAACTTGGTATTGGATGTTTTTCCTCCCAGAAATAAACCTTTAGGATCAAAGTGGATAATTAAAAGGAAAATGAAAGCCAATGGAACTATTGGCATATATAAGGCTAGACTTGTAGTCAAAGGACACAAATAAAGAGAAGGTCTACATTACTTTAATACATGCTTTCCAGTAACACGGATAACATATGTTAGGATGTTAATAACAATAGTGTTAGTGTATAGTCTTAAAACCCACCAAATGGATGTTAAGATAATCTTCTTAAATAGAGAACTAGTAGAAGAAATTTACATTTAACAACCTAAGAGGTTTGTAGTTCTTGGTAAAAAAGAGAAAGTTTGCAGACCTTTTAAGTCACTTTATGGACTCAAACAATCACCCAAACAATGACATGCTAAATTTTACCAAACAATGTTGGCACATGGATTCAATATCAAGGAATGTGATAAATATATTTACATAAAAAGCATTCCAAATCATGAAGTCATTGTTTGTCTATAGTTGATGACATGCTAATAGTTAATAAAGATATTGTCGAAATAATTTCTTCTAAGCTCATATTGTCTAGCAAGTTTAATATGAAGGACTAAGGAGTTGCTGATTTCATCTTAGGTATCAGGATTATAAAATTTCCTCAAGAACTAGAATTATTTCAATCTCATTATATTAAAAGGGTGCTAGACAAGTTCAAGTACTTGAATTTCAACAATGTCAAAATTTTAATTAATCTAAGATTTACATTTTAAAAGAATGAATGTGAAAGATACTCTTAATTGATATATGTAAGAATGTTGGGAAGTTTAATATATATTATGAACTACGCATGACATAATGTAATATTTTCTTTTAGTAAGTTGATTGCGTTCAGTAGTAATCCTAATCAAATTGACTGGATGACAACGAAACATCTGTTGGGGTATCTGAAACAGACACGAAACTATGTTTTACATTATAATAAATATATTGTAATGATTGAATGATATAATGATGCAAACTGGGTCATCGTGTCGAATGAAGTGAAATCTACAAGTGATTGTGTGTTTACCATAGTGGATGAGTAGTCTCTTTGAAATCGTCCAAATAGACATGTATACTTCGTTCCACAACAAAGACTAAATTTATTGCCTTCAATACGGCCGCTTAAGAAGTTGAATGGCTCAAGAAATTTCGTAGAGGACAGTTCATTTTTGCCCAAACCCGTGGGACATATTTCCAAAAATTGTTATAGGCAAACAACAATAGGTAGGGCAGGGAGAATAATGTATAAAGGAAGTCTCATCTTATACGGCACAGACATAATATTGTAAGTCAACTTCTCTTTAGTGAAAGTATCAATTGACGAAATGAAGTCAAGAGATAATGTGTTAGATTCACTAACGAAAGGCCTAGTGAGAGAGGCAGTTGAAAGATCATATAAGGGAATGGGTTTAGGTCTTAGTACGAGTCATCATGGCGCTAAATCTACCTTGCGAACTCAAAATACCAAGAGCTAGGTTTAAGGAGAAAAACATAGTTGTGGCTGATGGTTTGAAATTGTTAATAAGCTCAATCTATTCTCATGGTGAGGAAAATGTCCAGGATCGAGGTTAAAACAATAAGGACTATTAATAAATTAATAAAGCTTAAAATCTTTAATAATTTTCTAATTATTGAATATTTTACCAAATAGATTATCTACATGATGACATGGTTAGAAATTACCTATGGGAATGTGAAGTGTAATCTGTTTCAAAGATAATTCTCGTCAAAATCCTATTCTTTATACACTTACGAAAAAAATAAGGCATTCATGACTGAAACAAACACAACTATAAAACCATAAATGTTAAAGGGTCATTTGTGTGAAATATATTTGTTTAGGTACACACAAAATCTCGACAGTTCAAAGATATCACATCTATCAATTGGTCGGGTATATCCGACATATTCTTACAACGGAAAGTTCAATGAGAAATCTACTTATCCAGATGCAATTGATCTTTGCTTTTAAACTACACACTCGTATATGCATTCCTTTATGTTATAACCATTCCTTATTAACAAGGGGATTGTGGGGTATAGGAAGAGTTAATGGGAAGTGGAGGGAGATGAAAACAGAAATTATAAAAGATTCTCTTATGCTTTAAGAAAAGTCATTTCTCCCTCATTGGTGATGGAAAGAAAAATTGAAGTATTTAAATAGATAAAAACTTTTACTGGTTGTTAAAAGGGTTGGAAAGAGATACCCCCATGACATCGTCACCATCGTCAGAAATAGTTACTTTTGGGAAGTATATGGAAATCTGAAAAATTTAAGTAAGTTAAAAGTATGTTTTGGGTCAACTTCAAAGTATCAAAATTTCTAGCTCCTGATGAGTTAGGTGTAATTCTAGATATCGTTTTAAAACTCTTGGAAGGATCTTTTCAATGCCACAGAGTTTGCCCGAATCCAGTTCATGTGAGTGAGTTATGTCATTTGGAAGTTGGGCTGTTGGATTAAGGAAATGTCCAATCTGAGATTTTAAGGGGATTTTTAGTCTTTTGAGTACCCTATTTTTTTAAATCCATTTTTAGCAGTTTAAGATGAGTCAAATAAGAACTCAGACAATTTTAGAAGTTTGTAATTTCATGCTAGGGCTAACGAGAAAGGGGAAGAGAAAAGAAGGAGAAAAAGGGCTAATTCATCAAGATGATCAAGATAGCTGGGATTTTCGTGAAGAACTTATTCCTATAAGGTATGTGAGACTTCCATGGTGTTGGGATCATTCTCCCATGTGCCAATCATATTATTTCAGTTTGGATTCGTCGTAAAAGAGTTTTTGAATATTGATGATCTTGATGCCTACTTCTTGAATTCGTATATTATACTTGAATTGCATGAGTTGGGAAGTTTCTGAGTTCGTTACGTTATGTTATAGTCAATTTGAGTTAAATTCTTTGGTACATTTGTTGGGTATCTGTATATAAAATTAATTTAAGAACAAGAACTAAGTTTGGGTGAATTGGGAAAAAAAAGAATTTTGAAGGGCGAAATTTGAAAATAGTTATGCGTCGCGCGTCTAGTTCCAATTTTTGAAAACTCTACTCTATATCGTGGATCTCACACCAGTTGTTATGCCTCGAAGAGACATTTTCAGAACCAAAATTTTACTATGACTCCACATTTTGGACCCACATCCAAATCTTGATTTTTAGTCTTTTATCATATTTAGCTACCTAAAATCATTCCTAAAGAACATGAGATCTTTCCAAATATAAATATTAATCCTTGAATCCATATTTCAAGTCAAAGATCACATAAAATTTAAAATCAAGAAAAATTAAGATCAAAGTCAAGAGAATTAAAGAGTAAAATAACATAAGGTCATTTTATGTTTTCGTAAATCCTTTACAAATGTTTTAACCTTGTGTTAAGACTTCAGTTTTGAGTTCAACACATAGTAAATTTGAAGTATTTTCTTTAAAGAAATATATGGGTACCAAGTATTCCCAATGAAGTGTGATAATGTTTTCACATTTTAATAGGAAAAGAAACTAAGATTTCCTAAGAGCCCTCGAACTAGTTTTTAGAAAAAAGAAATAGCTTTCTAAATTAAACAAGTAGGGAAACTGATATTTCAAAGGTAGCCATTGAGCACTGATATGGGGAAGAGCTAATATATAATAATATTTCACAGGAGGAAGTTTGTTTTAAAGACATAAGAGCTAATATAATAATATTTTTGGAGTAGTATTGAGCACCGATATGGGGAAGAGTTAAGAAAACTCACAACCCCCATAAACCATGAAACCACCATGGGTAGAAAAAGATAATACTTTTAAGATGACTTCTTTAGTGCATTTTAACATAGGTTAGTGGATCTACTTAGTAGTTCAGGTTTTATACAAATGGCAAGGTATAGGAAGGCCCTGGTAGCATGATGCAAAATGTTGTATCATCATTATAGTTCTTCAGGATGGTTGTCGAATAGAGTAACTCCCAAAGAAGTTAAATCTATTTTGTATGTATAGTTATTGTATTTTTACATACATCTCAGAGTTATATTGTATTTTTACATACATGCAGAGTGCATGTTTTGAATAGTTTTCTTGATATTGAAATTGATTGAAATTGCTTTATGTTGAAATGAGTTCAGTCTTGTAGAGTGGAGTTGCGCCAGGTAAGTTCTTCAGTTTTCCCTTTGAACCCTGTGTTTTTTTAGAATTCCAACTCGCATAATCGTACATTCAATGTAGTGGTGTCATTTGTCTTGCATCGTATTATGATGCAGACACAGGTAATGAGGATCCACACCTAGTGCACCGTTTATCTAATTAACCACTCCAAAGTCAGTTGGTGAGCCTCCTTGAATTCTAGAGGACTCTTCTAATTCTTTCTAGTAGTATATCATTAGGATGTTGTGGGGTTTTTGCCAACATCCATCTTAGTCATATTAAAGGCTTCATAAACAGTCCAATATTAGTCCTTTGAGTCTTCAGTATTATCTCTTATTGTTAAGACTTGGATTGTCAGTTTTGACCGAGTTGAATATTTTTATTTTAAAACATCTAGAGTTATTATATTATTTTTATGTTAAGTTAAGTTCATTGGTGTGATAGATATGATTATTGTCTTGTGCTGAGTTAAGTAAGTCAGGCCAAGGGTTTGCTTAACGCCAACAATAGTCTTCAAGTGCCATGCACGCCCAGGGTTTGCTTAACGCTAGCAATAGTCTTCAAGTGCCATGCACGCCTAGGGTGTAGGCTCGGGGTATGGCAAACGTGGTATTAGAGTATAAAGTTCAAGAGTGCTAGGGGTCTATGAAGCCTTCTATATAGAATCCTATTTATAGGTGTGAAGCGCGTCACATCTATAATTTGGAAGCTGCAAAATTTAGGAACTATCTAACTTCTTTCATACTCTTTTCATGCATTAGAGTTTTTCTATAAACTTTTCCCTCTAAGTCGTGCTAGCATAAGTTGTCATATAATCATTCTTCCAGAAAGGCAGCAAGAGGTCATCCATGTAGGAGGAATATTGAGGCACAAGGAGTACCCATTGAACTTGAAGTGTAACCCCATAAAGAAGTTACTAAAGAAAAATTAAGAGAGGTAATTTCGATGTTGAGTCAGTCTATGACTAATCATTTTGGTCAACAAAGAAGATCTCGACAAGAAGGGGCTAACACTTCGAGGATCGTGAGTTATTGAGGATGAATCCCTAGTTTGTAACACTTCGAAAGTCCAAGACCTTATTTAGAGCCTAACATGTTGGTATAATGCTATTAACACTGATATAAGGCCTAAAATAATGTTTATAAACCATTTGGGATGTTTAAGTGTCAAGACGTCAAGAAACGTCCATGACGTCCAGAAGCTAGTATAATTGAACTAGTTGAACGTCCTTAGGTTTCGTGAAGGTTTGAAAGTGTTGTATAAGGTCTAAAACTTGTAAAATGACTTTAAATATGTAAAACTATGTATATAGAGTAAAAACGTCCAGGTACGACCCCCAAGGGTCGTTCTAGGGGTCCACAAAGGGACCCCAAACTTGGCTAGATAAGCTACCAAAGCAGCAGCCAAAATGCACATATAGGGAATGTGTCTGCGTCGTGAACTTGGTTGGCCCTTGGTCAAAATAATGTCTTTGTCGCGCGCATGTTAAGGACACCTCTTTTTCAAAAATTAGTTTTGAAAATGTTGCGGGAGAAGCTCTTCATCGCGGACTTGCTCCCCGACGAAAATCTAAAATTTGGCATTCACATTTGACTTTATTAAAGGGTCAATTTAAGTGAAGAGTCTTTTGGTTATTTCCTGGGTGGCCTATATATTGGTTTTTAATCATATTTCCTTCACTTTTATGCACTAAAAACAAAACCCAAGATCAAAACCCAAAAGCTCTATCTCTCTCTACTTTCTCTCTATATTCATCATCCATTGAAGAAAAAGGAAGCTTGAAAAAGAAGATAAAATTGCCAAGGTTTTTCACTCTAATCTCATGGATATATTATCAATAAGGTATGAGTTCTTCACTCTTGGGATTCCTTTCCCCAAGAAGTCCTTTGAAAGATGATTTCCAACAATTCAATTCATAGGGTGTATACTCTATAAGTGAGTTTCTCCCAAACTTGAGATTTATGACTAATGATGAAAAACTATGACTTTCTATGGTTAATTAAGTATGTGTTTTTTAGGTAATAGATATGTAATTTTGGGTTTTCGTATGAAGCATGTTCCTTCTCTAAATAATGTATTCGATTACGTTATATTTATCACTTAATGTTATGTAAATGTTTGTATTTTAAATATAGCTTGAATGAACTCTTAAATGAGCTCTTTCCCTTAACCCTAACTATGAATTAGTCTTGTACATGAATAGAATAGTTGGGATTAGATATGTTATTGTGAAATTCACTATATTACTTAATGATTGTTATGAATTGAGTATAAGTTCATGATGAAGATTCTTGGAAGCAATTAGGTAGTCTTATAAAATAATGATTTCTCTATTATGTTGATGTTGTTCTATGAATTGATGTAGCTATGAAATACAAGTATGTATGATGTTGCTATGCATATATTTTGGACTATGAATATATTAAATATGGGATCATGGTAAGGATATGATAAAGCAAGCTGATGATGTTTATCTTTTATGCCTTACAACCTATGATTATGATATGTTAATCTCACACATGAAGGTTGTGATGAGAGGAAATTCTCATCTAAACCTAAATATCTTATGATAATGTTTATATGAGGATTTAAATATACTATGGCCTATAACAAGTTTTATGATAAATGTTGACTTAATGTTTATTGAAGAAGAGACTTTAGCTTAGCACCAATGAACTAGATACTAGAGGTGTCACTTCGCTAGTTGGAAGGTAAGTTCACAATGACTATCATGAGATAGAGGCTTCCATGTAATGTGGAACTATATGTCTCTAATATATCTCCTAGTTCTTGAACTATGTTGCCTCCATAGGAATACTAGCCAGTTGATCCACCTAGAATTCTATGTTCATGTTTTGATTCTACCTTTGCAAGTAGACCACCTTATTTTAATGTGGGGTTTTATGACACCGGATTCCATGTTTAGATTACATGTTCTAATGTCAGTTAAGGCGATTGTTCCCTCAAGTAAAATGAACGACAAGTAAATGGGCATTAACTAGGGTGACTTGAGGAATCTGCTTAGTATAGTTAGGGATATGGAACTCTACCTAGACATTGTACAAGTTGGCTCTAAGAGAAGTCCTAGGAGATTGTTCTTATTTAATATAATAACATGAAATGTATAATGCTCATGATGTATGATGTTACTCTTATATGTTGTTGGCTATGTTGATGAAAACGTTATTGGACTATTTTGCTATATGTAATGAGGATCACTAATGATGTAAGTTGTATGAAGAAAAGCATTACTTGTGGTCTCTTATCTTGTTTACTTGGTTATGTAGGATTATGAGGCTTCACATGAGCATTGCACTCGTAAGCTTGTGATGAGATTATTGGTAAGCATTTTGTATATTATGTTTAAATGATCTAATGAACATTAAATGTTAATATGACTTTATGATGATTTGTCTTTGGTTATGATCATGCTGTATGTTTTTGTGATCCTTATCTTCCATATGCTCTGTTGTATGTGCATTAAAGGTTTATCAAATGACTTAACATGCCTTCTAGAGAAATGATAGCTTTTTCATGCATGTCCTTAAATGTTTATGTGCATATACCCATAATTAGTACATGTGGAGTACTAACCTATTACTTTATATAACTACAAATGTAGAGTCTGTCCTTTGAATATTAAGAAGGTCGATTGAAGAAGCTTGGAACTCTTTCTCCAAGTATTGGTAGGTCCTCATGTTCGGGAATGCTATATTTTTATTGTTCTAGCTTATGTAAACTTTAGTAGTTTTAAGATATACTCTTTATTTCCTTTTATCATTTGGATTCTATTGTAGTAAGGCCTATATGGCGTAATGACTTTGAATTGTCTAAGTCTAAGACTTGTATCTTTTAGATGGTTTTATGTGAGACAACTTTTGGACTTTCATATGTATGTTTAACATGTTGCTATAAGAAAAGCCTAAGTAAGCTTCTATGCGAGAGGTCTAAGTATACCTCACTTAGTATATGTACAAGTTTTAAATTTTTCCACATTTTAACTGATGACATGTTATGATGAATAGTAAGGGATTGTTTGAGTCGTCTGAGAGGAAGACGAGCTAGTCGTATCTGGGGATGCTCTCCAAATGTGATAAACTAGGTATCGGAGCATGAGGTTAAATAACCTAGGGTCGATGTCTCACTAAAACACATCTATTAGTGTCTTATTTATAAGTGTGAAGCGCGCCACAATTGTGAATGAGAGGCTAGTGATGATTAGGAAAATTCTCTTTCTTGGTAATCCTATGTCGTGCCTTTAGAGTTTTGACACTATGTGTCTCTTAGCATATAATCTCTTTCTTGTGGTTATAGGAGATAAACAAAAGAAGGACAGTCGCGGGAAGAGTGGTAGAAGAGATTGTGAATGCGGGAGCTACTCCCCAAGGCAATCGAGATCCTCCTCAAGAATAAGTTGTTGCGAATGATTAAGTTCCGGTCAATCCTCGAGCCATGACTAATAATGAGGTAAGGGAAGCCCTTCTCCAAATGATCCAATCCACCACCACTCAAGCTCAATCCAATGCGGCACAAGCTAATCGGGAGGTTGTACCTCAAGAGAACCAACACGCTAGTACTATCGCTAGCCGTTAGAGGGATTTTACGAGTATGAATCCTTCCATGTTCATTAGATCAAAAGTTTATGAAGACCCCCGTGTCATGACCAAGGAGCACCCTTATAAATAACATGGCATACTTGACCTCTCGGAGGTCTTATACAAGCCAATAGTTATCGTTCATCACATTGTGATAGGTAAATTTAGCAGAAAATTTAACACTTTCTTAGCACATCATGTGCTAGAACAACACTTTCATTATGTATCAAGTATCATAATACATACTTAAAGACTCTATTCTCTTTTTTTCCAACCTAGACTTAAAATCATTAGAGTACATTAGGGTCACGAACATTACAACATAAGTCATAAGTATACCTATATATAACTTTATAGTAAGCTAGAGATTAGGACACCCTTGGACTTAAGGATGCGTTTCCTTGAGCTTGGGAATCACATTTCAAGCTCCTCAATCATAGATACATCCTTTCAAGTATCCACAACCTACAGTTTGTGTAAAAAGTATAGAAGATGGAGTTAGTACAAGAATGTACTTATTATGGCAACCATACAAAAACATGCATTTAAAATGGAAATTTTTCTTGAAATCATACTTCATGTCATTTTGAGAAAATATTCATAAAAACTTTATAAAATAAGCGTTATATATTTTACGTACTTTATATAAGCATATTCAATGGTCACAACCATGTAAAATCACAAATTGCATTTAAGGCATTTTAGAACCACATTACAGTAAGCTATTTTCTTCTTTACAATGAGCTATCTCATTTTATAGTGAATTCCTTTCTTATTACTTCTTATTCCCCCAAGTAACCCTCTAGTGATACTTGGTTCAATGCATCACCTTAAGTCTAAAAAAAGCAATACATAAAATCTACATAAGTCAACACAGACCACCATGGAAGTATAGTACATCATAAGACACCTTTAAGTCTAAGACCTTGAAGGCATTATAGTAAACTCTATTGACTTTCCACATATACTAATGTCACTTCACGTTGAACCTTATGAAACTTTACTCACAATCCCTATCTAAGTCTACTAGTGCAATGTACATGTGAAGCCCTATAACCTCACACATACTTAGCAAACCGATCATGAGACTACAAGCCTTAACATCCAATTCATACATCAACTTTGTAAGTGAAGACAAATTTATTCATGTCAAGCAAGACCTTCATCGTATAGTCATTAAGACCAACATAGTGCATATAAGAACAAGAGCACATCACATAAATCCATTAGGACTCATACCATGCACTTCATCACAACAAGTAGACAAATATTACAAAGTCATGGATAAGGAACATATACACAGAGACATGCATTAGAACACATTCCTAGGACTTCCCTCAAGAGCCACTAGTGCAATGCATAGGTGAAGTCCCATACCCCCACCTACACTAAGCAAATACCCTTAGGTTATCCTAGTTAGGGTCCTTACTTTACTTCCATTATCCATTTTATTTTAGGGAAACTATATTCTTAACCGACACTAAGACCATGGTGCTACATTGAATTTGATGTTGTACAACCTTATACCAAGGGAAGGTGCTCTTACCTCGACAAGGTAGAACATTAACACATGCTAGCTTTCAAGTGAATTCACTTGCGAGATCCTATGTGACAAACATAGTTTGGAGCTTGGAGGTACATGTGAAAACCCTCTTTATGCCAAATGAGGCATTATAGTTATTCACTTTGGAAACCCTCTTTATGCCTATTGAGACATTGTATTTATCCACCTTATGAGAACTATGGTGACCTACCTTCCTATAATGGGAAGGGACACCCCTCATCTTCAAGTTAACTCAGTGCTAAGCTAAGTTCCCTTTTTATTAAAAAAGACTTTATTATATTACTTTATAAAATATCAGGCTTAGGATATTTACTCCTCATAAGCTTAGCTCATAGGTCATAGATGAGAATTCATCAACCTATATCATGTGAGAAACCCTTTCACATGGACATAGCATATGTAAGCACCAATCTATTTTAGGGTACACTTGAGCATACCTTTCATGGCCCCTCCATTGACTAGATTATCATACATGTGTGTGTGTGTAAACTTTTACGTGAGAAAACCTTTCACATAACACATAAATGTCACACATGTTCATATATCAATGCATAAGTCTATAGGTATAACTATAAGTAATCCTTTCATATAAATGCACCAAGACACTGTGCACATTTATGCTTTATCATATCATATACTTAACATCATAGCATATAAATCATATTTATAATATGTTCATACAATCCTATGCATGTACTTAGAAGACCAACCTAGGAACTATCCTATGAAGGTACACATATGCAATGCATAGACAAGGTCCCATACCCTTTCCCAATACTATTACACCTATCAAGTAATCCTAGTGAATGATACATCACACAACATCATAGAATGGATAACATAGCATAAGAAACATTTATTCAAGATCTACAACATCTTTATAGTAAGCTCTAGTCATTATGAACCTATATTAACTTTACTTCACATATAGCATCATAGGACCTCATCATAGGCAGCACATATATATAAAGTTAACTTAACCATTTACATGCTCATAACATTAGCCATACAACCTAGATCATAACTAGAATAGTAAACTAGGCAAAAGCTTCACATAGGGTGATCATCACCAACACATATCTATAATACAATTGTCTTCAAGGCCATAATCGTATCAGATATATATTAACAATAAATTAAACACCGCCACCATAAAAGAACCATACAACACAATGCCATACAAGGCTTTATCAACTATCAATACTTGTAAGAAAAGTAAAAGAAGTAGGAATCTTACCAATTTCTTAACCTTTTGTCATCAATGACCAATACTCATATTTCATCAACTGTTCATATCTAGGGCAGTATCTCAAGGTATACTAACATAATGCAAATCATATTAATCATAACAAGATTAAGATCATATTAAAACAACTACATCATCAATTTATAGAATGTGAAGGTAAGTTGATCTCTTACCAAATTTTTCTTACATGGATAATAAATGATAAACCTCCTTAATTCATAAAAATACAATATAGGGCAGTATCTATAAGTATTTCTTCATAGATGAAATCATACATTCATACCCTATAGAGTCTAATGTAAAGTGCATACCAATCTATAAGAAGTAGAGATCGAAATCTTTAAGTATCAATCCGCAATGGGAAAAAAAAACATAATCCCTCATCATAACACATTTAGGCAGTAGCTAAAGTAAAATTAACCATATATGAAGTCATGCATAAGCTACTATGAGATCATGCTACCAACACCTACCCTACATAATCAATTCATTAGCAAGTAGAGAAACATATATCACTCACCAATTTCCCTTTCTTTCATCATAAATTATCCATACTCACAATTCATTAACAATACACATAAATGGTAGTATTTAAATATATCATAACTTAAATGAAATCCTACTACTAATTTACCAAAATTTGAGATTACAGTGAGCATGTTGAAGAACATAGGCTAGCCTTGGAAACCATCAAACCTTGATCCGCATGGATAACTCATCAACAATTCACCATCAATATAAAATATACACCTTGTATATAAGCAATTTAACATGCTAGAGTCATAACTCAATCAATGAAAGTCATGATCACAATGCACATACATAGGCTAAAACGAGAGTTGAAAGGGACATGGGTTCATCATGCAATTGGATTGAAATACACGTTACAATCATCATATTAACATCAATTTATCATGATTAAGAGTTTGAAAAAGTTTTGAGAAAGAACTCATGACTAGATTGAAGAAGGAGAAGTTTAATTATCAACTTGCATTAAAAAACATTGAAGGAACTCCCTAGATGGAAGATTAACTAGAGATGAAAGATCACCATACATTGATGTAAAAGAAAACCTCTAAAACTTTATAAAGAACCCATCGAAATCCAGGCTTCAAGATGTTCTTGAGCTTCACCTTCAATGGAGGTTCTAGAGAAAGTTTGGTTTGGGAGGAAAATCTAATTTGTATGAATTGAACTAGAAATGGGGGTTGTCATGTTTTATCACTTAAATACACCCAAAAATAACCAAATAAACCATGTATGATCAGTTTAGCATGTGGGGTGAATTTTCCATTAACCCCTTAAATAAAACAGTCATCTGGCAGTTTGACATAGCCTGCATTGACGGACCCATCAACGCCCAGTAGTTCTATCGACAGACCGTTCTGATGGACGTCCTTTGGGTCTGAGGCTTGTCAACTTCCTCAATCCTTCAACAGGATAAGTCTTGAGTGATGAACCCCCATCGAAGGGGTATCATTCAACTGATGAGGCATCGTTTGGCTCAGTCAATTGACACTGCCAAGTCAGTATCTCGACAACCTTTAGGTCCTTCTTGAAGGCCTCTTACGGGGTACTTGGGAAGTCATACCTGAACATTTCCAACTTAAATGTATAACTTAAAATTTCAAGGAATTTCCACATCAATTTCACCCAAAAAAATTACACGCAAAACCTTCAAACATGCTACGCAGACTCAAGACACAAACATGCACGTCTCAAGGGCTAACTTTCAAACGTCTTGGATGTTCTTGCAAGTTTGTCATATACACTTTATTAAACTCACCATAATGAATATGAATATCATTATTACTCATATAAGGACTTCATAATGCAATAAAACATAAGAAATTTCATAAAAACAGATAAGGCCCCTTTGGTGACTAGTCATCGAACGTCTTGGTCGTCCTTGACGTTTGACTTTCTAATGACCTCAAAACACGCATGCATACTTTAAAAATCTTAATTAATACTTTAACAAGATTATAGGCACAAGTGAGTCTCTATACACCTAACTCATTTTTGGGGGGTTTTACAATATCCCCTACTTGGGAACATTCGTCCTCGAATGACACTTAGAACACTTTAGTCACAACAAGGACTTCAATACGTCATATAGTAGATTAAAACATTCATAACATCTATATAGAAGTTAATGAACCAAACTTTCAAGGAACACACTTCAAACCATTTAGCACCTAATGCAACATAAGCAAGCAAAACCTTTATTCCCTCATTCTTTAATGAATCGGCTCTTATCATGTTCATATGAGGAACATACTTCTCCTAGTCATAACATGGTCTTTGCACTTCAATTCTTTAATATTTTATCTTGAAATCATCCTTAAAACAGTTTCAACAACACTCAAGAAAAAGTAGGCTCTCATACTTGAATGCACATAGACATGAGTAAGATAGGTTGACAATGGATTCATATTAGTTAGGCATAATGTCATAGGACCATACTCAACCATACTATGCTTAGTTATGTTTTAGGGATGAATGTCCTTCTCCTCAACTTTTAATCGTGGCATTCTCAAACATACTTCCTAGTGAAGTCGAAATGGTAATTCACACCACACACATCACAACAATAGGAAGCCATTTCACAACATTTCAATTTTTAGCTTATAACTAGCTTTCATAAACATGCATCATTTAGGGGAAGTCATACAATTTATAGGCACACAAAAAGACAATAGCTAAACATGCCTTCACTTTTCAAAAGTGATCCTATAATCATGCTTTCCAAATCATAAAAGTCATATAGTTTTCAAGAGACTCATCATTTTCATTTTTAAGGAGACTCAAATTTTTCATTAATGGCTTAAACAAAACGCATTATAAATAATTTCAAACATGATTCTTACCTTATCTCATGAAGTTAAATGCACAACTAGTATATCAAGATGCACAATCAACATGTGAAAACCATGAATTTAATCAAAAGTCGTTTCAAGTACTTTAGAATCTTCAAAATAATCTTAAGATAGTGTCAATCAAGACATACCAAACATATAGAGGTCATGAAATTCATACTTTATACAAGGCTCCTATAATGAACAAATTTACTAAGAATTCATTAGTTTCGAGCTCAAATCATTTCTTGCTTGAAGACTTGTAAGATGATAGCCAAAAGTTGTCCATATTGTGTAGTGAGGGTTAAAGATATAGAATAAGAAACTCTTCATATTGATTCAGTCCCTGTAGTGAGGGAATTTCTGTATTTTTTATGACCTTTCTGGAGTTCCTCCCGAATGGAAATTGACTATGGCATTGAATTATTATCGGATACAAACCCCATTTTGATTCATCCATATCCGATGACTCCGGTCGAATAGAAAGAGTTGAAGCTCCAACTCAATGATTTACTAGACAAAGGTTTCTTTCAACTTAATATTTCTCCATGGTGTGCTCCGGTCTTGTTTGTGAAGAAGAATGATGTGTCCCTTAAAATGTGCATTGATTATCGTCAACTCAATAAGGTCACCATAAAGAACAAGTATCCTCTCCCTCAAATTGATGATCTATTTGATAAACTCCAAGGTTCTAGCCACTTTTCCAAGATTGACTTAAGGTCGAGATATCACCAACTTAGGGTAAGAGGTGAAGATGCTCCCAAAATAGCTTTCCGAACTAGATATGGTCACTATGAATTCCTAGTGATGTCTTTTGGGTAAACAAATGCCTCGATGACATTCATGGACATAATGAATAGAGTTTTCAGAGATTTCTTCAACTCATTTGTGATTATGTTAATTAATGTTATTTTGATATACTCCAAGAACTAAAATGAGCATGAGATACATTCGAGGTTGCCCTTGAAAGTCCTCAATGACACCAACATTATGCTAAATTTAGCAAGTGTGAGTTTTGGTTAAGGTCAGTTGCTTTTCTTGGCCATGTTATTTCTTGTCATGGTGTAGAGGTCGATACGAAGAAGACGGCTGCGGTCAGAAATTTGTCTAGACATTTGACTCCCACAGACATAAGACGTTTCTTGGGTATAGCCAAGTACTATAGAAGATTGGATTCTCGTCCATTGCTTCTCTTTTGATAGCTTTGACCAAAAAAGGTGAAGTTTGAGTGGTCGGAAGCTTGTGAAAAAAGGTTTTCATGAGTTGAAAGATAAGCTTACCTCTGCTCCAGTATTGACTTTACCAAAGGATAATGAAGTCTTTTTAGTGTATTATGAAACTTCCCGAGTGGGATTGGGATGTGTCCTCATGCAGCATGACAAAGTGATAGCTTATGCCTCTAGGCAACTCAAAGTTCATGAGAAAAATTATGTGACTCATGACCTTGAGTTAGCAGCTATAGTTTTTGACTTGAAAATATGGAGACACTACTTTTATGGTGTGCATGTTGATGTGTTTACTAACCATAAAAGTCTTCAATATGCGTTTACACAAAAGGAGTTGAATCTCCGACGGAGGAGATGGTTAGAGCTTTTGTAGGATTACGACATGAGTGTCCTTTACCACCTCGGCAAGGCCAACGTGGTTGCAGATGCTTTGAGTCATATGACTATGGGTAGTTTGTCTTATGTGGAAGAAGAGAAGAAAGAACTTGTGAAAGATGTTCATAGGCTGGCTCGTTTAGGTGGTAGTTAAAAGATTCTCCAATTGGTGGTGTTATGGTCCACCATAACTCCGACCCATCATTATTGGTTGAGGTGAAATCTAAGCAACATCTTGATCCTCTATTGATGGAGTTGAAAGAATCAGTACTTGGTAAGCTCAATGATTCATTCACCCGGGGGCTGGTGTTATTAGGTACCAAAGGGGATTATGTGTACCGGATGTTGAGGATTTGGGGAATCAAATTCTAGAAGAAGCCCATGGTTCATGTTATTCTATACATCCGAGTTCCACCAAAATGTATCATGACTTTAGAGAAGTCTATTGGTGGAATGGTTTAAAATGGGACATAGCGGAGTTTGTTACTAATTGTCCAAATTGCCAATAAGTCAAAGACAAACATCTAGAACTGGGTAGTTAAA
Source organism: Solanum lycopersicum (assembly GCF_036512215.1). Classification (NCBI taxonomy): domain Eukaryota; kingdom Viridiplantae; phylum Streptophyta; class Magnoliopsida; order Solanales; family Solanaceae; genus Solanum; species Solanum lycopersicum. Next base: position 26,419,597 of record NC_090803.1, on the reverse strand, counting down.
CCCAAATCATGGATGTTCCTACTTGGAAGTAGGAAGCCATCAATATGGACTTCGTTGTTTGGTTGCCTCCAGCCCGAAGGCAGAATGATTTAATATGGGTAATTATGGATAGGTTGACCAAATCTGGCCACTTTATTCCCACCAAGTCCACTTATACAGCTGATGATTATGCAAGAATCTACATTAATGAGATTGTGAGCTTTCAGGGGATTCCATTGTCCATCATTTTGGATAGAGGTTCCCAATTCACCTTTTGTTTTTGGAAATCTTTTCAAAAGGGTTTAGGTACTCAAGTGAAACTTAGCAGCATTTTCATCCTCAGACAAATGGTCAAGCGGAACGTGCCATTAAGACCCTTGAATTTATATCACGAGCTTGTGTTATTTATTTAAAGAAAAGTTGGGATGATCACCTACCATTGATCGATTTCTCCTACAATAATAGTTATCTTTCAAGCATCTCTATGAACCTTTTGAAGTTCTTTATGGTAGAAGATGTAGGTCTCCAGTTGGATGGTGTGAGGTTGGTAAGTCATCACTCTTTGTTCCTGAGATCATCTATGAGGCTATAGAGAAAGTTCGAATCATAAGAGATAGATTGAAGAAAACCTATAGTCGGTAAAAGTCTTATGCCAACAACTTGAGAAGATATCATGAGTTCGAAATCGGTTATCATATCTATTTAAAGATTTCACCTATGAAAGGGGTGATAATATTCGTATGAAGTGAAAGTTAAGTCCTCGATATGTTGGTCCTTATGAGGTATTGCAAGGGTTTGGAAAAGTTGCCTATGAGCTGAAACTACCTAATGAACTAGCTTTGGTTCATCCGGTGTTTCATGTTTCTATGCTCAAGAAATGCATATGCGACCCGATGTCTATTCTGCCTATTGATGGTTTAGGGATAAATGAGAACCTCTCCTATGAAGAGGTTCCGTTTGAGATCCTAGATGTCAAATTAAGAAGTTGATAAACAAAGAGGTTGCCTCCATAAAAGTTCTATGGAGGAACTATCTTGTTGAGGGTGCAACATGGGAGGCCGAAGCCGACATGAAGTCCCGTTACCCTCACCTTTTAAATTCTTGAGGTTAGCCATTCCTCTTTATAAAGAAAATAATTAATAATATGAAATCGACTTGTTTTCTAAATAGGTGCATATTTTGCTAAAAATTTGTACCAAATTGAGTTTTAAGAAATTGTCTTCATGCTCTACTTTTGCACTTATTTGAAATGTGTAGGCATGTTGTCTTCTGGAGATTTTGATGTTTTGTTTTTGTCTTGAGAATAATAATTTCATGGTAACTCTTTGGTGTATTTTTTAGCTCATGTTGATGTTGAGAAAGTAGTTCCTCAATATGTATTATGAAATGGTGAGCCCTTATATGTTGTGCATCATGAATTGAGTTGTTATGTGTAATGCAATAATATGTGATGAATGGAGTTTCGAAGCAATCCTATGAGCCTTGACTCATGATGATATACATGTTGTTGGTTGTACTTCTAGTATGAGTCTATCCTCCTCCTACAAGAGATTTTAGTGTTATTTGGGGATGAATATTCCTACGGGAGGGATAATGTAACACTCTAAAAATCTAAGACCTTATCTAGAGCCTCACATGTTGGTCTAATGTTAGTAACACTATTATAAGTCCTAAAATAATTTTTATAAACCATTTAGGAAGTTTTAGAGTCAAGACGTCATCTTACTACACAAACAAATCAATCCATTGACAGAACCTACAATCCAAGTATAAATAGTGGGGTTTCCCATGGAAGATACAATGTCAAATAGATTAGTGCTCAGGTCTTTGTTAAGCATGGAAACGAGACAACATAACTTAAAATTGCGTGAAGATTCTTGAAAAATAATCTTGTAGTAGGTGTATTCTTTTTCAATAGTTGTTAATTCCAAATGGTTTCTTTAAACATCGCTCTGGAGATTAGTTCAAGCTATGATTTTGAAACACACGTGAACTTCAACAGAGACTTTGGTCGCACCGTTAAGTAGGGCTGGCAAATGGTGGGTTTGGATAAGATTTAGATGAATTGAGCAAAAATAGTTTGGATTACAATCCACGCAAATAAAATATGGGTAAATATGGATTTGATCAAATATGTTTTGGGTAAAATTATTCTAACTCATTTAAAAAAATTACCCCCTCCCCCCGGCCCCCTCCCGCCACCTTCCACCAACGTACCCTTATTTTTTTTGTTTACCAAAAACACCAAAAAAATGTTATTTAAAAAATAAATTACCCCCTCCCCGTGCACCCCTCCCCCCCTTGCACAAAACGACCCCAAAAAACTTTTGTTTTCCCAAAAAAAATCTATTTTTTAAAAAAGTTCTCCCCTCCGCCGTGCACCTGTAGCACCCCGAAGATTTCTAAGTTGAGTCCAAACGATTCTTAAATTGCGTATAATTTCATACCAAGGGAATTTTAATTTTCGTAAGTGTTAACTTAAATTCATTAGTGCAATAATGATTTTTTATATCAATTAAGGTAAATAAAAACTCCTAACAAAAAGTATTGTTGAAACTTTTCTTACCGATTAAGTTTGACATAAGATTTTACTTTGATCATCTTAAAAAGATCATATCTCTAAGAATATACAGAACTACGTGAGCCTTAACTTATCCAATTAAAGGTATTTGAATAATCTTTCAAATTACACAAATTTTGCATCAATCCAAGTTTTGAGCAAAAGGTTATGACCATTTTAGTGACTAGTGTAGTGTTGTTCTGTTTTAACCGCGGAAGAACTCTAAATAAGGTAATAAACCTCTCTTATACCACTATGAAAACCTTAAAACGGATTTCTCAACTCCTACAGAGTCCTAAATAATCCTATTTCCATCTTTTAATCCATCATTGTCTTCTCTCTCAAACCCTAATATAAAATCCTATGGAAAAATCAAAGTGGAGAACTCCATACAAGATTCTTTCCATCTTTTTCATGATTCTTCTTTATGGTAAGTTCTTCTCCGAAATTTTCTTCTTTGTGTCTCAAATTCTTTCATACAATTATGATCACTAATGAAAATCATAATTCTTGTCCGTAGAGATTTCAAGAAACTAATTCAAGAATCTTAAGAAAGGTTTTGTTGATTTGTTTCTCACTCAAGCTAGGTCAAGAATCAAATTTCTAATCTTCCAATATTTGAAAATACTTATCCAAGGTATTGTAGTTTTTCATATATGTGTAGCCTTCACCCATAGAGCCCTTCCCAAATTAGATTTCAAAACTTCAAATCCGCAAAAGTTGGGTTTTCCCTCTAAGACATGGATTCCCTTTCAAAAATGATATAAATGACTTGTTTGATTTATATTATGATTATATTGATGAATTAATAATGTTTTAATGATGAGTTAACCAAGAATCTGTGGATTCTCTTTCCCACCAAATTGGATCTCAAGTATGAGTATTGGTTGATACTAATAGAATATGATAGTGTGATGTATGTTGTAATTGTTCCAATGTAGTGGGTGTGGGTTGATTATGATGAAATTGCATGAATTTATTATGAATATCCATGTCTCCTTGATTAATCTAAGATTCTAGGGTAAAATTGATGTAGTCTAATGTTGTGCCATGAAATAGGCATATTGATGGGTTAAATGTGATCTCTTAAGATTGATGAACTTCTTTACGAATTGCCTTAGAATAGATCACCTAGACATGAATTTATTATGAGAAAATCTTCTAGACATGAACTAATTGATTAGGTCTTATATGATAGATCATAATTGTGCGGTGTTGAGATTGAGATTATATGTTCCTATATGACTATAAGTGATTAAGAACGAGGCATGTGGTTAGGATACATTAATAGTTAGGTATATATGATGATCATGTGAGGTATGACTTGAGAGAAAGACTTGTAACATGTATATGACTCTTAAGGCTTTAATTGTAAAAGCTAATATAAATAATTTAAGAATGTTAAGGCACTAAGAAGGAAGTCGTTGCGTATGATTCAGTTGTATATGGCCTTATTGTGAATAGACTTCAAACACATGACCTATAATATGATCACATGAGTTTATGAATGACATGATGGATTACTTAATTCATGATTTTACCTATGTTCTATGTAATTAATGATATGTGTTGACTCAATACCACCTTTTAATTCAAGATATGAGATATATGTATGATTATTATAATATGTGCCTATTTATGATTACTTTTAGAATGAAGTGTCTACTTTGATGATGTTGTTGTTGTGTCATTGGAAGTACAATCACTACACATGAATGAATATGGCTATTATGTAACTAAGGTGTTACTTAGGATTCACTTAAAGAGTGAAGATCTTGCGATTATTGGGCAATTGTGGTATTGTTGAAACATAGTTCTCTCCATACCCTTACACTTTATTATGTATGATATGTTATAACTATGACAATATTTTTGTGTTGTATGAAAGTCCATTTTCATGAGCACACTATAAATACGATGTGAAAGGTTTACTCACATGCTGATGTTTCGAAAAGTGAAAGGACATTCTCACTTAAGATATCTATGAGCTATTATGATGGTATGTTGGTTTGAGTGCCTAGTGAATTCTCTTACAACCATGAACTTAAGTAAAGATTTAATATGAATTTTAAAGGGAAAATCTTATCACCGAGCGGATAGGAGTATGAGATGGGTTCCTTCACACTAATAGTTGGATTCTTAATACGTTGTCTCATGAGATGCAAACCTCCACGTTAGTAGTCAAGGTTTCTAGTTGCAATCTCCCTATCCAAAAAATATTTTCCCACATAGGTATACTGATAGTGGATCCACCTAAAAGCTATTATGTGTGTTCTATCATAGGCATGTTGGAAACCTCTTTTCGGTGTAGGGGTAGAACAACGGATTCCATGTAGCTCACATGGTCTATGTCGGTTAAAGCTAAATTTACCTATATTATAAGAATATGAATTATGATAAGAAAATTATTTATGTACTATAGTTCCTCAAGAAGTTCTACTCAGTGTGGATGGAGGTACGGAACTTCATTCATGTATTGCACAAGGGGGATTTGAGAGTGATTGTGGTATGTTATCTTATTACATGATGATTATAAGTTATAGATATGCTTTATATGAATTATAAACATGAATATGAACATTAACTATACTTATGACTTCTTAATGAGCTTTACTTAGTGTAAGTGGGGGTAGGGGACCTCATTTATACATTGCACAAGTTGAACCTGAAAGGGGTTATGATGTGGTTTTCTTATACTATGAAGATATATGAGTTTATGCATATATGATATGGAGTATTTCTAATCGCGACTTCACTTGTAATAAACTATGAACATGAATGTTTCTTTGTCTTTATGTGTTGACTATGCATGAGGTGAAGTATATTATGCATGATCATGGTGTCCTTGAAGTGCTACTTAGTGTAGATAGGATTATGGGGTCCTATCTATGTATTGCACAAGTAGAGCTCAAGGTTTCTTATGTGATAACTGTATTATGATGTCATGACCTTGGTATTTGACTATGTATTGTGTTTATGATTGGAGACTATGTAGTGTGAAGGTCGGCACATGTATTATGCTTATATTGGAGACTATGCTTGTAATAATGACGATATCCCTTATGCTATGATGAATTGTATGTGAGTTGTTTCATGAGTTGCATTCTCCAACTATATCAAATATGATGTTAGAAAAAGGCATATAGCATGACTTCAAATTAAATGTCCCCTTTTTTGCATGTGTTAAGCATTTTTATGCATGACTTCCATACTATGTACTTATTGTGCTAGCCCCATCTTTCTACAGTTCTATATGTGTATGCTTTGGAGATATTGTATTCCTTACACTTGGCTAGGACCATAGTAGAACAAGAAGAAGAAGATCGGGGAGACCTAATTGAATTTGAGCGATTGACCATATGTCCTTCATTGTAATTCCATTATATTTAGAATTATAAGGGATATGTCCCTAAGATTGTATTAAAGAGTTTTATTCCAAGTATTATAAATGGTTTGAGATATAGTGTTATAGATACATTCTCATTTTATAAAGGAATTCGATTGCAAAGAAATGTTTTAAATTTCCTCTTTTTTTCCCTATGTTCTTATATCTATGATTATGCTATGGGATTTTATCAGACCCCTTTGAAGTCGAGTACACCTTATTACGTCTAGGGGTAACCCCTAAGTCATGACATCCCCCATCCCTATAACACACACCTTCCGGCTTCCACCAACGTACTCCTAATTTTTTTTATTTTTTAAAAACAAAAAAAAGTTTTTTCAATTAACTATGAAAATTTATATTTTATTTTTATTTTTTTAAGCATAATAAAGAATTGTGAGTGGAAGTTAAAACTAAATGATACCATATGGTTAAAACCATATACCATTTTTAACCCATTTTGACCATATTTGTAGAGTCTTAAAATATCTTGAAACCCATATTTAACAAATTAAAATATGAGTAATCCAAGCCATTAAATATGGAGAAAATGAACTTATTTCATTAATACGAGTTGAAATTCCACCCCTACCTTTAAGAGGATCTCTACCATGATTTCACGAGGAAGAACAGAGATTATCATGAAACTTTTATGTGTATTTTTTGTTAGTATAATAATAGAAATAGTCGAGGTAGGGGTAAGGTTTGCGTAGAATTATGATGTTGTAAGGTCAAGAAACAAAATTAGAAACTTATAGCGAAAGGGAAACAACTGATGGATCTTATCTTTATGGTATCCTATTAGACATGGTTGAGATCCCCAAGATACGTTGTAAAGAGATCAATGTGTTTTGAGGGAAACAGTTTGTGATAACATCTTCTTTCACTTTTTTTTACTAAACGTTTTTCTTGATTTTATATCATAAATAATTATTATAATGATATGGAAGTCTTTATACTTGATGACAAATTCTAGGTGAAATGTGATATTTTATAGTATTTTTTTCACTCTCTCTGTATCGTTTACAGTTTCGTTCATGAAAAACATCACATAGGAAAGGAAAAATAGCAATCGAACAATGATATTTGTATTTGAATTTATGCGAAGGTCAATCTTTATAAAATCTTCAATAAAATATGTAATACTCTAATTTTTCTCTTCATGGATGCTCCTGATTTGACCGAATACTTGTGGCTCAACACTTGGAGCGAAGACTTCTTTGTATGCGGAAGACTTGCGAATCACCACTAAAGAGAAACTATCTATATGTATGTATTTGTATGTATATATATATACCTCTTTTGGTTAGACGAATACATCTTTATATATGCTTGTGTTAGGGCTTTATGGGTATTTTGGACTGAGCAATTTTGATCCCTGGTTTGAAGAACAAGAGTTGGGCTCATCTTGTCAACTTAATGGACTTGGTCCGATGTAATTTTGACTTGATTTAAGTCATTTAATTTTAACTTAAATATTAATACGAATATTAATAAAATGTCACTGTCTATAAATGCCCCTTGCTTCAAGGCTTATTAGGATACTTGATTTGTCAAACTTGTTAAGACAAAACTTGAAGTATTTGTGAAACAAATGTTTTTTCATAGTTGATCTTTCATGAACCATTTGAAGCTTCATGAGAAATGACTACGTCGATATGTTGAGGTAGACATTTACCAGAATCTTCATGACAACATTCTCAAATTTGTAAGAGATCGTTAGACTTATTGCATGATTACTTCTTCATAATCCGGTAATTTCATTTGTGTCGTCATCTACAAAATGATCGCCATTTCGATGATCAAGGATTGTGTCTACCAGCTTGACTTGGTGATAAATACATTGTGATTTCGACGCAAATTTGAGGCATTGCTTTTGGGGTTGATTGTCCTGCCTAGGATTTTTTTTTCAACTTTGCTCAACCACTTGAATAAAACGTAAGGAATTTAAATTCTCATAACGCGAGTCTATTCTCCTTCGAGGCATTTTTTGTACTTCCAGTGTAGTTTCCGAGAAAGACTTACCTTATTTTTATTTCTATGAGATCTCCATAACTCGACTTATTTGGAAAATTCTCATTGTTTGATATTTCTATGAAAACATGCCATATTTTGGTTTCTATGGAACTTTTATGATTTGATTCCCATAGAAAATTTCCATAATTTAATTCCTATGAAAATTTAAAATAATTTTCAAAATTTGTAGGAACTAAACTTTCCCATCATTATAATTTTTCATAATTTATAGGAACACAATTTATATACTTTTTATTTCTATAAAATACACGTGTTCTTACAATGATTGATTGTAAATTTGAGGCATACAAAACCCAATTTTCGTCCCTTATTTAGCACAGCATGCCTGTGGTAAAAATTTCATAACCTGTTTTAGAAACATTGAAATCATGACCCATTTGATGTTTCACAAAATAGACTCAAAGGGATACGACATGTCCGAAATTAAAAGTCGAAACCCTTCCGAATTGGCGGCAATTGATCGAAGTTTGCTATCAGATATGTCTTCTTTTTTTATATCTCTATGGAGTCCTACCAAAAAGTCTCTATATTTGTGTAGGAGATTCCGAATGACAAACGACTTGTTTCTATAGAAACTTACATAAAATTCTACAACATATTAAAAAATTAAGGTAAAATTTTTCATGGATTGATGATAATTAATTTATTGAAGTTCGTATTCAATTCTTTCATTATTATTTTGCATATTGTGCAGTCTTACCAAAACGTTTGCATATTAGTTTAGAAGAGCTTGAATTGAGAGTGACTTGATTTGATAGAAAATACTCTTAATTGTACAACCTCACCAATAATCTAAGTCAAAGTTTTTATGAATTCAAAAAATTGGTATTTTTTAAAGTTTGCAATCCAATTGACTTTGGACATCATCCATGATTTCACTTCTTTGCATCTTCGTCAAAAAGTCGCATATTGATTTCCTTATTGATTGAGATTTTTTTAATCATCATGCCAATTTAAAGATTCATGCAATTATCACCGTGAGACACAACTTTCATCATGAAGAGCACTAGAGCATATGCCATAACTTTCACCATGCTGATTTGAAGATTCGTGCAATTAAAACCGTGAGACACATCATTAATCATGACAAGTGCGAGAGTATATGCCATAATTTTCACCATTTATATTTGAAGCTCCGTTCAATTGGCACCATGAGACACATCTTTTATCATGATGAGCGCTAGAGCATATGTCATAATTTGCACCATACGGTTTTGAAGCTTCATGTAATTGGCACCGTGAGACACATTATTCACCATGACAAGCGCGAGAGTATATGCCATAATTTTCATCATACCAATTTAAAGTTTCGTGCAATTGTCACCATAAGACACATCACTTTCTTTTTTCTTTTTCTTTTCTTTTCCAGGATTACGAAGGATAAAAACAGTCTCAATATCATATCATAATAAAAGAGGGGTAATCCATTATTGTCGAGGAACTACTTAATTCATCTTCGGTTGTAATAGCAATTTTGACGACGAATCATACTTGTAGTATTTTTTTGTGATTGTGGCTTTGGTGGAGATGACTCACACTTCGTGCATCTTATTTTGTTACTGCTGCTTTAACAACAAACTATACTTGGTGCAGTTTATTTTGCATTTGCGGCCACATATGATACATCTACTTTTGTAGTTTCAACTCTGATGACGAACCACACTTGGTGCCTCTTCTTTTGCAATTGCGGTTTAGAAACCAACCACTCTTAGTATATCTTCTACAATTGTGGTTTTGATGAAGAATCATACGTGAATCATATTATTTTAGAGTAGTGTCTTTGATGAAAAATCACTCTTAGTACATATTCTACAATTGCGGATTTGATGAAGAATCATGAGTGGATCATCTTTTTTAAGAGTTGTGGCTTTGATCACACATAAATTTTTTTTTGTTTTTGTTTTTTATTGCAGTTGCAGCATCGACAACGAACCGCACCTAGTATCTCTTCTTTTGTAGTTTCAACTTTGATGACAAACCAGACTTGGTTCTTCTTCTTAATTTGCAAATGTGGCTTTAACGAAGAATCACACATTATTTTTTCCAATAGGAGCACCATGTCGCAATTACTTCCTTGTGACTTTCTTGGTGGAACTACTTCCAATGAAGGCATCACGTCATTAGAAGGTGACTTTCTTGGTGGAACTACTTTTGGTCCACATAAAAAAAAATTTACCGTGCCTAATCCACCTTTATTTCTGAGAAGTGGGGCGCATTGTATAGATGTATTACACAATTTTCCTTAGGTTCTTCAGATAAATTTATAGAATAAAAGTCAAGTATCACTTCAACTCTTGAGGAGATTATAAAGGTAAACATTACTGATGTTTCATATATCGAGGATCATGTCGAGAGTTAAGTCGTAGGCCTTACTTTAGATCATCAAAGATGACTAAAGAATTACATGAAGTTGGCCTCTCTGATGCCCAATGTCGTCTCCATGGTACAAAGCTGACACATGAAAAGTTGGATGGATCCATGAAGAAACATTAAGCAACTCTAGCGGATGTGGAGAAAGACTTAAAATTCTTTATATCTAAGAAAAATAAGGTCACTGCTCTCATTAACAAGTACCAAGAGAAGTTGTCCAAAAGTCAAAAGAATGTCAACATTATGGAGGGTGAGATTTATACCATTGAGGCAAACAATGTGATGTCTAATGATGAAATTGAGAGACTGACCAAGCTTAAAGGGGCGATTAAGAAAAGTAACTAGGAAATCATAAGCTTCAAACTCTTTCCATAGCTATATGTTCTTTTTATCTATTTATTTACTTGCTTCGGATTTTCTCATTCACTCATTATGGTGTAATGGTTCCATTTTTTGATGCAATGAAATAGTGACTTTTATTTCAACATGAAACACCTCGTCTTGAACTTTGAATTTTGATTGTTTGTTTCCATGAGCCCCTTTTCTTTATTGGAAAAAGGACTGCATAAGCTAGCGTTAATATGAGGATTGCAACAAAATTTTAATTTTTTTAGCTTTATTTCAGCTTTGCACGCATGTGGAAGAAAATTCATAACATAAAATACGAGCATCGGAATAATGAGTTTATTTTTTTGGGAAAGAAAAGTCAGAGATCTTCCATCTATATAAAAATCACGTTTATGGGATTTAAGGATTAGCACAAATTTTTGTTTGAAGTTTGATCAAAATCTTCATGCTTGAATCTTCAGCTTTCTTCAACTTTGCACATAGGAGGAAGAAAACGCATACGTGAAGTAGGAGCGCTGGAATAATGAGTTTCTTTTTTGTTGAAAACAAAACTTCGAAATTTCTATCTATATAATAATCACGTCCATAGTATTTATGGATTAATACAGATTTGTGTTCAAAGTCAGCTCAAAATATACGATCTTGAATTTTCAGCTTTGCGCACGTCAGGAAGAAAATTCGTAACGTGGAGTAGGAGCATTTAAATAATGAGCTTTTTTTTGGAAACATGACTTCGTGACCTTCAATATATATAAAAACTATATCCATACAATTTATTGAGTAGTACAGATTTGTCTTTAAAGAAAGCTCAAAATCTATCACGCTCCACTCTTCAACTTTGAGTTACTCTGGGAAAAAATCAACAACTCGGCATAGAATCCTCGAAATGATGTGATTCTTATTTTATTGGAAGCATAACTCATAGAAGAAACAATATGTAAAAATCACGGTGAAAACCTTTAAAGATTTTCACAAATATGTCTTTGAAGTCTTCCAAGTTTCGTTTAGAAATCTGATGGTCTATTTCACAGCTTCGAGCGGTCGTGGTAAAAACCTCATAACATGGCGTAGAAACCTTTAAATCACAATACGATTTTTAGGTTGCAAAATAGAACCCAAAAACTAATATATATGTGAAAATAATTGTCGGAACCTTTGAGGATTTTTACAAATGCGGCTTTAAACTCAGCTAATATGTATTATTTAACTCTTCTCATTTGGTCATTTGTGACACATTTGAAATTATGTGCTAGCTACATACTTTTAAAGAGATAGTGTGATGATCATGAAATACCACCAAAATCCCCCCCCCCCTTATTTTTACTCATGTGATTGATCTTAGAGTGATTAGTCCAAGCACGTACGTACCTTGGTGAAGAGGATCAAGTCATATCGTAGTTCAAGAAAGTGAGCTTTTAATTTTTTTAATTTTTGTGTCCTAACTTTATCCTAGGCTGCCTCTTTCAAGATTTTCAGCCCAGCGGACATTTTTTTTGGGAGTAATACACATTTATTCTCTTGCAGTCTATGTGTATTGTAACATCCCGAGAGTACACCCTAGAATTTGTTGCACTCTCAGAGTGCGACATGGCATCCTTGACCTCTCAGAGGTCTGGTACTAGCCCTTGAACTCATTCATCACATAAAATTTATGAAAAGTAGTGTGAAATTAAAAATTTTCACACGAAATATCGTAAAAACATGTTTCATATTAAAATTATAGAAAACACTAAGTCTCATCATATGTCAATCTTGGACTCAGGAATACTTGGGACACTGCCCATACAATACGAAATATAGAATTACTTAGTCTGTTCCAATACTTGAGATAAAAGAAGTCTAAAGATAGTTATGCCCTCGAGTCAAGTGTGAACATACTTCAACTTTGCTTGAACGGGTAATAGATTATAAGCTTGCTTCAAAACATCTCTCACCTTATAGCCACAACTTTAGAGATAGATAAAAAGTATGGAATCAGTACAATGTATGTACTAAGTATGGCTTAATGCATAAAATCATGAAAAATGAACATTTATTAGAAACATCCGCCAAAAATAACATTAAGAACACAATATAAGTCATATGCAATTTATGTCAAATTATGAAACGTCACAATAGCATTATAGTAATCTTATAGTGAACTTCACTGTAACTTGAAATAAAATTCACACCTTACAATATAGCATCAATAAAACCTATGAAACACATAAACATTAAATCCTTCTACCAAAGGTTATTCTATGTCTCACTTGAGTGAGTTATGAAGCGACCGCCCAAAAATTATGATCCTTCACACACATTTAGACTTCCTAGGATAAGATCATTCACACTTCATAGAATAACATACGTATAATATGATATTCTCCTCCCAAAGGTTATCAAAATACTTACATAAGTAATTAAAGAAGAGAACTCCCATACACTCTCTCCAAGATTACCTAAATAATCCTTAAGACTACCTATGTTTAGATCATGTCTACATTATCACTGTACTTCCTATCTAGCGTCATTCTTAAGACTTCCCTAAGTAAGACATGAAGAGACCATTATTTTCCCCCCGTCACACCTTAACTATGAAACCTTTAAAGTACTCTAGGTAAGTACTTATTCATTAACATGTTTTCTTACATGAGTCGTTAACTTCTTTAGTTCACTTAACAGACATTCAAGATATAAATACATATAAGTAATGGTCTTGGAGAATACCTAGGGACTCATTTACTAACATCTTAAAAGCCTAATCGTGCAATGTCTAGATACTTTCCCATACCACCACCTAAACTTCATAGAACTTCTCAAACACAAGTAGGTATCCCGTATGATGAGAATTGACAATAACCGACATAGATCTAACTAGCTATGCATGGAATCCGGAGTCATGTACCTGCTCCGATGGAGGTTGTTCTAATTGCCAATGGTAGAACTAGGACACATACAATGTAGGAAAATGATTAAACAATATGAAGGGTTTCTTTATTCTCTAATGTCATCTTATGTAGAGAAAATTCCCAAACTATATTCACTGGGGCTAGACTTTGTTCTCATAGAGTATTTCAATAAAGGAGTACATGAAAAGGTTCCATATCTATTTCACAATCCAATCACGGGGGCAATTTCAATTCTTTTTCTTGAAATCCAGATTGAGGAAGTAAGCCTTGTGAAGGACGCTGTCACGAGTCAAGTTTTTTCCTTCCTTGTGCTGGCTTCGCGACGCGTGGTTGGCTCCACATCTTCGTTGTTGCAAGCTGATTTAGTAGCTTGCTCACCAATGTTTGGGTCCTCCTCAAGGACTCTTCAAGTGGTCCTTGGGGATTTATTACTGGACATTTGGACCTTTATACTATATTTTACCAATTTAAAGTATTTTTAGAAGTTTTAGACTTTATTTGACACGCCCAAACCTTCACTAAACATACGGATGTCTACTTGTTCAATTTAGCTTTTTTCCGGACATCAAAGTCTTTCTTTGTTGTTTTGAATCTAACCTATTCTAATTGAGTTTAATATATTAATATAGGTATGAAAAATCATTTTAACCATTATTTAATAGGTGAATATCTAGTTTAAGTTATGAAACTGGAGTGTTACACAATCTTTTACCATTATTGGCCAATAATATCCCATTCTTTTTACATGAAAATTCAACTTTGGCCCCGATCGATGTGATCCACAAACTCCAAAATATGCTTCTTTCATAGAATGATTTGCTTCTTATTCTCCCAAACAATTCAAGAGACATCCCCCTCAAATGATCTTCGATATAGAGTATCTTTATAGTAAAGAAACCGAGGAGCGCGATGATGGATTTCAGTCTTCTCTTTGGATCTTCTGGAAGTATATTGTAGCACAACTAATCAATAAAGGCATGTCTCCAGTCAACTATCTCAGCTTGGGAGACAAATACAAGATGTTAAACCTTGCTTTCTTCATCCGAATTTGGTGGTACTATCCATTTTTGGCAGATGGTGATTTGGGCTCAGTCAGGGAGAGTTAATGTTGAATCCAAAGCAACTAAGGCATCATCTCTATTATTATCCTTTCTTGGAATATGTTGAAGAATTACATCTCTGATCTATCTAATCAATTTTTGCGCACAGTCATAATAGAGGCGCAATTCTGGCTTTTTGACTTCATAGCTACCCTACAATTGATTGATTGCTAATTCGGAGTCTCCAAAAACGTGTAATTTCATTTGTTTCATAACAACCCCCATTTCAAGCCTGAGTAGTAAGGCTTGATATTCTGCAATACTATTGGAGCAACATTGTGTGAAGATGACACAATATTGCAACATTCGTCACTTCTCTTGAGAAGAGAAGTGACGAATATCACTCCATTGCTGGCTCCTTCACGATGTGAGTCCCCATTAAAATATATCTTCCAATGTTGTTTACCTTGAACAACCATTGCATCTTCATCAGGTAATTTTGTCAGTTATATCCCAATCATTAAGTATTGGGTGGTATGCTAAGAAATCTGCCAATGTTTTTGCCTTTCACAGACTTTTGAGGAACATACACAATTTAAAATTGTTGAAACTGGAGATACCATATTACTAGTAAATCATTGAGGAGAAGTTTCGACGTCAAAAATTTGATGGGGTTGGCATTAGAAATATGACAAATGAAATGATCTTGAAAGTAGTTTTTTATCTTCTGAATTTAGACGACTAAGGTTATACATAGATTTTCGATTGGAGAGTACTTTAACTCATTCGTTTTCATCATCCTACTCAAGTATTAAAGGGAATTTTCTTTTTCTTTATTATTCGCTTGGCATAGGAGTGCTCCTATTGATTTTTCTTTAGTTGATATCTAAACTATCAATATCTTTCCAGGAACAGGAGTTGCTAAAACTGGTGGTTTTGTCAAGTAATACTTGATGCTCTCAAAGACATTAATATAAGATTTTTCCTTGTATAAAGGAGCCCTTTTTCATAAGACGGGTGAATGGTTGGAACTTTCCTGTTAGATCCAAGATGAATCTCCTAGGATATACTATCATCCCTTGCAGACTCTTCAATTCATGGATGTTTCTTGGTTAGACCATCTTCTGAATTGCATGTATTTTTGCTTGATCTATTTCGATTTGTCGTACAATGAAACCAAGGAATTTTCCAATGGTAACTCCAAACGCATATTTCAAAGGATTCATTCTAAGTTTATACACCATCCTCAAATCTTGCAAGTGATCACATTTTTCCTTGATTTCACTACTATATCATCAATGATAACATTCAACATTGTGAAGAATGTTAACAAAGATGTTTTGCATAGGTCCTTGATAGATTGATCTTGTTTTCTTTAAATTAAAAGGCATTACTTTGTAGCAATAAATACCCTTAGAAGTGCGGAATGCATTCAACTCTTCATTCTTTGGTGATATGCAGATATGATTGTATAGCAGGATAAACCATCCATAAAATACATCACCTCATACCCAGTAGTGACATCAATCATAAGATCACGAATAGGAAGTGGAAATTCATCTTTGGGACATGCATTATTAAGATCCCTAAAGTCAAAGCGAACTTGAATTTTCCCATTTTTCTTCCTCACAGGTACAATACTTGAAACCCATGTGGGTTACTTAACTTCACTGATAGAGCCAGTCTCAATAAGCTTTCTCACTTCAGTTTTGATCATGAGAACAAATTCAGGCCTTTGAGCTTGCTTGATGGGACATGCACCGCTTTTCGCAACAAGATGATGGACTGCTACCTTCTGGTCTAAAGCAAACATTTCTTTGGAACTCCAACAATTACATAATAATACTCTTTGAATAAGTCAACGTAGGTCCTTTCATCATCACTCGCCAGTGAAGCATTTACATAAGTAGGTTTTAGATCTTCATCAGTTCCAAGGTTGATATCTTTCAATGCATCAACTATCACCTTTACTCTTTCTTCAAGTCCAGGTGGCACATCTTTAGCATCTTCATCTTCGTGAGGTTATCCATTGTTGAAAGCATATGGTAAAACCATGAAACATTCTCCGACTCTCCATCAATTTTAATTGGGAAACATTATGCCTTTCATCTGGTGTAGTGACATGATATAAAAAGTCATGACATTCTTCATCTTCATAACATTTCATGGTATAGACCACAACAAGTGACTTAGACCTTAGTACTTATCCACATGCGAGTACAATGTTTGTTTCCGCCTCATTCTATAAGGGATCAGACTTTGAATGTCTTTAGGAGAATTTTGAGGATTGGGTAAACCAGATGCTTGCATACTCTTGATATTTCTCCAAACCTTATTTTTACTAGATCCTCACATGATGACTAAGACTTGAAGCACTGTTTATAAACCTAAAATAATGCATTTAAACTAATTAGTAAGTTTTAGAAGTCAAAACATTAAGAAACACCCAAGAAATCCGAAGACTAGTGAAATAGAGGTTAGTTTGCCTTGGCATATTTCATGGGGTTTTAGGACTCAGAATTAAACGAAAATTGGTAACAATGTTTTAAACATATAGAAGAGTGTGTTTAGGGTAAATTCTGGGTAAGATTCCCGAAAAACCACACTAAGGGTCCTTGGAGAGGACCCTAAATTTGGACTCAAAAGATGTAAGTTGACAGTAGACAATCGACGGACGAAACGACGAGCCATCGATGGGTCCACGACCCATCAATGGGGTCGTAGGTACAGCCTTATTAATTTTCCAAAATGTTCCCAAAATCCACTCGTTGAAACAAATGACGCCTTGCCAGTACGGGGCCATTGATGGACCTACGGGTCATAGGTCGAGGTCTTGTCGTTTGGGGTCTATTTAACTATCTCTTTTTTAAGCCAAATGAATTAATTAGTTAGTTAGTTAGTTAATTAATTAGAGGTTAGGGGGTGTTTAATCAAGTTAGATGAGGGAGTATATAACACTTAATCTTTATTAAACTAACCCAACACATCATAAATTCCAAACACAATTATCTCTAGCTTCTCTCTACTTTCTCTCTCCGTAAGCTTCAACCTCCATTGAAGAACACTAGGATCAAAAATGAGGACGAATTTACCAAGGATTTAACCTAAAATTTGTGGCAAAATCATAGCTAAGGTATGATTTCTTTCACTCTTCGGATCATTTCCCCAAGAGGCTCCTTAGACTATGGTTTTTCAAACCTTCCAAGACTAGGTTTTTACTTTAGACATGGGTTCTCTTTCAAAATCAAATTGTTATTCAATTATGATGAATTATAGTATTTTATCATTGTTTAACTTATTGTTGAGGGTCATTTGTTGGTAGTCACTGAAGCTTTTCCCTTGAACCCTTGTTCTTCCCGAAACACTTTATGTCTTGAAATTCTAAGGCAATTGTGGAGGATGATGAGTATGTGATTATGTAGAATGTCAATTTTTATGTACTACTACTTTAATTTACCTTGTTTATTCATTGGTTATGTATCCTTTATTAATTGAAGTATGAAGGCAATGAAAGGGAAAGAAGGTATGAAGATTGACTCTTCTTGAATTCAATTATGAAGTATGTGTTACTTGGAGAATGTTTTTATGTATAATGTGTGGTTATAATGTTCATAACAAGTGTTCCTCAACCTTAATATAGAAAATTGGATTAGCCATAATGTATGTGTACATGTTATGATATGATTATTATATGATTCTAATGATAATTAAATAATAAAGTGTTAAGTGAAAGGTTTACTCACTTGGTTAAGTGGAGTTCAATGTGAAAGCATTGTTCTCACTTGTGATGGCCTATGAACAATTATGTTAAAGTGTTTACATAGGAGTCTAGAAGAGACTAATGTGAACTTGTATGATTAAAAATATGGTTACTAAATGAAATAAAGACTTAGCACCGAAAGGGCGTGTAAATGAGATGGAGCTCTAATGTCTAGTAAGTTCGGCCTCCCTTATGGGTTTCTTCATATCTAGAAATTTTGAAGTCCCAATGTATGTGTTGTCTCGTGAGATGGTAACCTCCATGTCTAGTAAGTCAAGGTTTCTAATAGCAATCTCCTTGACCCTTAACTATGTTCCCACATAGTACTATAGCTTAGTGTATCTACTTTGAACCTATATATGATTGGTTACACCTTAGGCAAGTGTTAACTCTCTCTTTTAGATGTAGGAGGAGAACACTGAAGTCAATGTATCTCACATGGTCTAATGCCGGTTGTGGTACTTATTTCCCTAACGTAAAATAAAATGGACAATTTAAGTATGTGATCTCTTATTAGGGTTTTCCTAAAGGTTAATAGATAGGGTGAGGGAGGGTATGGGACTTTTCTCACACATTACACATGTTGGAACCTAAAAATGATCTTTGTAGTGTTCTAGCGTAACTAAGTTGATTATATGCTATGTATGTCAAGTCATATATGATCTTTTGAATTAAGCATGTTATGATGAAATATGAAGTTATGTTGAGTTACTTATATGTTGAGTAGCTTATGTGTTGGGTTGAGTTATGATGTTTCATATATGTGGTTAATAAGGTTTTATGACACTAAGCATGGTTTTGACTAAATTGTTACTTTTTCTTATGCATTAATGCTTTTATGCATAGGAATCATACGTAGTACATGTGGTTTGTACTAACTCATATTTCTTCCCTTTTCCCCAATGTTGTAGGTTTCAATCACTGAAAAGCTTCTAGACCACTTTGCAATAAGACTTAGACTTTCCCCAAGTTTTGGTACGTTCTCTAGTTCGAGGATAGTGCCACATAATCTACCTTTGTAATTTTTGTACTGTGTAAAGACATTCATTTCTTTCCTGTTGTTGGAGACATTGTTGTAAGCTTTATGTGGCAAATATGCACTTGTATAAAGTCTATGCCCGAATGATGTACTTCGTTTAGATGGTTTAATATGAGATAATGTATTAGACTAAATTCCTATGTATTGGTTATGTTCTCTAAACGAGAAGCCTAAGTAAGCTTCATATGCGAGGAGTCTGAGTAAACTCCATATATTATATGTGAGAGGCTTATGTACACCTCAATATGTAAAAAGTTTTAATTTTTCCGCATTTCTTACCTATGATATGATATGAGGATTCCTAAGGTCTTGTCCAAGTCCTCTCCGAGGATAATGACACCGGTTACGTCTAAGGGGTACTCTCCGGTTGTGACAAACTTGGTATCAGAGAATGAGATCGAAGTAATCTTATGATTGATTTCTCGCTAAACAAGGTCTATGTAGAGTTTTGTTCATGGGTTTAAAGCGCATAACACTTATGAATGAGAGGCTATGTTGTGATTAAGAAATTCTAATCTTCTTGGTAATCCTACGACTTGCTTCAAGAGTCTTCTCTTTCTTATGTTTATAGGTGTTACGACCCAAAGCACCCCTTAGGCATAACCGGCGTTAGCGTCCTTTACGAGGACAAAGAGAAGCCCGTAGTGTTCGTCATAGCACATCATAGGAGACAAACTATAGAAAGATTAAAAACTTTTGCTTATATAGCAAAGAGGTTTAAATAGACCTCTACATAGGAAGCATACATAGGCTACTCACATATATACAACATATAGGAATTTAGTCTAATACTTTGTCTCACATTTAACCATCTATAAAGTGAATCATATTAGTTTGATCATAAACCTTGATCTATTACAATATTCCATAAAGACTACAATGAAAGACTCAACATGAGAATGGAATAATTGTCTCAAAACATACACAAAAATAATAAGGCTTGATGTCATGCTTATACATCAATGCTTACTTATAGCTTATTAATCATAGCCATAATCATAATCATAATCATAAAAGAACACTACTTAGAATCATCCCTTAGGATCTCACATGTGCAATGAATAAGAAAATTATCATACCCTCCCTTGCCCTATGTAGTAGCCTTCAAGAAAACCCTAATAAGAGTTCACATACTTAACTTATTCATTTGATTTTACATTAGGGAAAGAAGTTCGATAACCGACATGAGACCACGTGAGCTACATGGAATCTGGTGTTCTACTCCCACACCGAAAACAGAGTGTTAACACTTGCCTAAGATGTAACCATTCGTACATAGTTATCTAGGTCGATCCACTAAGATAGAGTCCTATGTGTCCACGTAGTTAAGGTTCAAGGATATTGTTTCTAGGAACCTTGACTACTAACGTGGATGTTTCTATCTCATGAGATAACATATTATTAGGGAATCAAAACTTAGTAACGTGAGAAAACCCATGTGGGAGGCCGGACTTACTGACGTTAGACCTCCATCTCATTTACATGCCCTTTCGGTGCTAAGAATTTATTCCTTTTAGAAGTCATGTTATTACATTATACAAGTTCATATTTGTAACATTCCAGAAAATGTACTCGTCTAGTGAAGAGCCTATTAAGTTTTAATAATTGGTATTGGGGGTACATAGGAATCCCAATGCCCAATATTGAGTAATATTGGAATTATTAGAAAATATTCGCTTAAAAAGGTGTTAGCCAATTATACAAGTATTTAAAATATAATCCAAGATTCTCTCAGAAATGTACTTGCAATGAAAACCCTAAGCTAAAAATACACATATTTATTCTCAAAACAACACATGAGGTATTAGGCATCCAAGTTTCAAGCCTAGGCACCATAGCACATGACTAATTAAAAGGATCATACAGATTAAGCAGTCAAGGACATAGTGATGATCCTTCGACAAGGAGTGAACTCTCCAAATGCAACAATAGGAGTGCATGGTTGGGAAAGTGGGCAGCAACACATTTGCAAGTATATGTGTAACCGGCCGAGGGGGACCACACGACCAAAGCCAACCAAATTTGGTTAGGTGGTTGAGGGAAAGAGCGTGAGCGTGTCCCTCCATGTGGGGCCAAACTCCCTGAAAAACTCTAGACTCTAAGAAACTGACCTAACTAACTAACTCCAACCAAAACTAACTAACTAAGGGACCCGAAAACCTAAGACCTAGTCGAGTGACACCAAACAATGTAACTAACTAAGAGATAACCTATTACCTAACCTAGAATGGTCCAAAAGTGTTAGTTATGGTCCTAATTACTTAGGGGTACTTTAGTAATTACCCTAGGTCCCTTTATTAATTAAATTAGCAACTTAATTAATTAATGAAAATTCACAAGCTAGGCCGAAATCCTTAGCCAATTTAAAGATTTGGCTAAGTTAAATGTTCTCCTATGTGTAGTCGATTTAGGAGGGGCATTTTAGAATTTAACTAATTTATTTATTTAATTAAATTATTTAGTCTAAGTTGAATTAGTAAATATCAGTTCCTAAGAATTAGACTCATATTCAAACACTATAAAACTCACGACTAGAAACGGTAAGCAAAAACATAAGAAAAACAAAAGTTCTCTTAAGCGATTTCAAGGTATTCTTTAAGGTTTTCGTGCAAGGTGATCTTCGTAGATTCAATTCTACATAAGATATATGTTTTCTCTCTTGGTTTCCTTTCCCCAAGAAACTTTTTGAACATTTTATGAATTCAAGATCATCAAAACTAGGGTTGTTCCTAATGACGTCGTTCAACATCCATCTCCTTAGTTAACCTTTTTTTCGATTCTAATAGTATGTAGATGTAATCTCTAACATGTTGTTGGTATGTTGTGCTAATTGATTATTATGTGTAGGGTTCTTGATTTTTTTATGTCTAATAAGGCCTATAGATTTGATTCATATGATTAGGGTATTAGTTACATGAGTTAAAGAAGTTGTAATGCCGAATTGTGTTCGAGAAGCTGAAGTTGTTATGAATCATTCATGAAGTTTAGTTCACTATTAAATGTCAACTTGCTTTGAACTATGAAATCATTATAGTACATCCATGAGGTTAATTGACTTAGATAGTGATTATATCAATGTTTGGTTTATGCCAACAAATTGGCTAGCAATATATTGTCCAAAAAGTCGAATAGAATTGGCTTACAATATTATTTCCAAAATATGATAATTGGCTAATAACTAAGTTATTCCAAATTAAGCATGACCAATGTAACTCAATGAATTCATAACTAAGGGTATGTCAATCATTGGGAAAAGTCCCATCATACCCCTTCCAAATAAACAATGAATATAAGTACATTGAACACAGTTTATAACGTTCATAAGGAGTGGTATAAAGCTACCAATTTTCATTGAACAATATAAGGTGAGTAATGAAGTAATTAAAAGTTTAATAATTATGAAAGTGGCCCGAATGAGGTGTTAAAAAAAGTGAGACAAGTCTCACTCACCCCTAAACTATAGTGTTAAAGATATTCACATAAAAGGGTGTTAATAATCGTGACACAAGTCTCATACACCAAGATGATAATGTAAGGTTAAATTCACATTTCATCAAGTAAAGAAAGGGATGTACGGCTGTCCAAAGAGTTGAATAAACCTCATAACTATAAGCAAGCTTCCATAATGTTTGAGTCAACTCTAAAAGTTATAAAGAAAAAGAAGTTGAGAAAAGCACTGATAGACTAGCAATGAGCTTGTTCCAGCACATGTAAGCCTCATGAAATGAGGCTCCACTAAGGTGGATAAGAGTCTCAAAAAATATCCTAGTCTTGGAACTATGTTGCCATCATAGGAATTAGCTGTGAACAACCTCTTTTCGAAGCCGGTGAACCACCTTTTTTTGGTGGGGGGCAGACACTGGATTTCATGTTTACCTCACATCATCTAGGTTAACTTTGATCGGTAAGACACCCCTTTTAGGTGTGGGTCAGACACTGGATATTATGTTAGCTCGCATGATATTAATGCTAAAGATTTCTTTAAGAAAGTAAGAAAGAAAGAATAAGAAATGTAAGTTCAAAGTGAGCTGCCAAAGCAACAGCTTAAGTATGTCAAATAATCTATGGTGGATATGAATGAATTTTAACAAGTATGAATGAAGTTTTAACAAGTTATTGGCTTGTGCCCAATTAAGATATATGCTCAAATATATTCACGTTATGCAAATGATCAAATAATGGGCAAGGCCAAGTAAAAAAAAGGCTTAAAATGACTTCTTATATTATGCCAATAAAGGAGAGTAAAACATATTAGCATCAATGCCCCATAATCTCCTTAATATGAAAATGATGAAACAAGTGGCCTAGCCAATAAAGATTGGCTTATAAAGATTTTGTTCTCAATTTAACAAGAATGAAAAGAATAACTTGTAGTAAGGGTAGCCAAATCATTTCCCTGGTCTTTTGGATTACTTGCCCGATTCATTGTAGGTATGAGACTATAATGAATCATTGTAATTTTAAATAACACATAGTATTACGGAGATCATTGAACTACACAACAAGAAGAAGAAAAAGAATGAAAAATGAACTTAAGTGTTGGGGGAAAAGCTCTCGGGTTTTTGAGGAGCAAATTTCTAAATTTTCGTTCGAGTAGTTCTAAAATTATGTTCATGATTCTAAGGTCCTATGTTCATAAAGAAAATGATTTGTGTGCTTTGAATGCATTAAAATATGTCATATTCATACCATGATTCACAAATAATGAATTAAGAAAGTCTAGTGACTTCACTTTCCAGAAATGGCATGTTGTTGTAGAAAGAGCTTTCTTTGATCATGCATAGTCCTTACGTTTATATGTTCATATACCCATACTTAGTAAAAGTGTGTACTAACCCTATACTATTATTATTTTATAGGTGCATGTCATAGAGTAGATTGAGAACTCATTGAAGCTGTGTGGACTAGCGATCTCCAGACTTTGGTAGGTCCTCTTGAGTTCGAGGATGCTACATCTATCATTCTAGATTATCACTTTAGACATATCTAGTGGATGTTTGACCTAGAGTTTAATTTTAGACGTTTTATTCAAAGCTTTGTATTAAGGACGTTTGGCAAACTATTACGATATATTGATTCTTTCATTTGAATTGTTTAATCGATTATAGATGGTTGTTAGTTTGATCTCGTTTGAATGTTATTCTATATAGTAATCATATGAAGTATATGTATACTTCACTATGATTTAAAAGTTTTAAATTTTCCAAAAATTTAACTATATCGGTTGAGTTCGGATTCCAGAATCCGGATGTGACAACATTAGTCTCTTCTAGACCCTTAAGTAAACCTCTTAAAAGCTCATAGGTGATCACAAGTGAGAACTGTCCTTTCACTTTATATACATTATCATAATTATGAGAAACCACATTAAATCATGTAATAATCATATTATAATCATATCATAACATAATTACATAATTCATAACCAATTTACAAATCCAGGGTTAGGGATGAGGGATTCTTAAGACCAACATAACAACACAATTAGCTATATAATCACTATCACATAAGTTAATTTCACCTTGCATAGTTTAGATCAAAGGAGAATCAAGATCATACCTCATTGCCCTTCATGGGACTTCACCCTTCATCACCCAAGAATTCAAAACCAACATATGAAAATGCGGCGATTCATGAAGTATTAACATAAATAAAATCAAAGTAAACAAGGGACATATTCATCACCCTCAACAATTCACCTTAACTAATCCAAGAAATTAGGGATTTAGGGGAAAGACATGGGTCAAGGGAAAAATCATAGGAATTAGTCAATTTACCATAAATTCATACTTAAACAACATTAATTAATCATAATTCATCACAATTTTGTTTTAGAAAGAAGACCCATGTGAGGAGGATAACCCTTGTTTAGGGGATTTAGAAATCATCTTTTGAAGGACCTCATGGGGAAAGAAATCCCAAGAGTGAAAGAAACCATATCTTATTGATGAGAGCGCACTAAATTTTGTTGACAACCTTGAAGGCTTGATCTTCTTCTTGGAGCTCTATTGGTATGCAATGGGGTTTTGGAGGAAGAGAGAATTTGGGAGAGAGAGTGATTTTTTATTTCAGCTTGTGGGACTTGATTTTTGTGTTAGAGAGGACCCAAAAATAACCCTAATACATTATATAGTCACCCATTAAATTACCCAAAATACCCCTCACTTAAATGGGTTTATTTGTGAAGTCAAAACACCCAAAATACTACTTTTACGATATATGGGATGTAGATGCGTGTTGCGGGGATAATTCTCCAATTTATTTCCAAATTTTGAGTTGGGGAAGTAGGGTCCCTGTCATCCCCGCTTCGCGAGGCTAACTCCATATCTCTACGTGATGGCTGCGCGTTGCGCAACGGCCATCAGAAACCTGCCAGCACACAGCTACCTTGGCAGCTTGCTCGCCCAAGTTCGGCTCCTCCCCGAGGACCCTTCCGATGGTCCTTGGGGTGTTGTGACTGAATTTTTTGACCCGTATATACTACAATATACCTATTAAAATCATTTTTTCATGTTTTGGACTCCATATGACCCTCCAAAATCTTCACCAAACATAGGGGCGTCAACTAGTTAAATTTTGTTAGTTTCCGGATGTTAAGGCTTTTCCTTAATCCTATTGCTCCAATACTTCTCAAACAAGTTATTTATATTTATTTAGGTCTAAAAACATAATTACACAACATATAAGGATCTAATATAAGTCTTAGAAATTTCCGGGTGTGTCAATAGGCGATGAATACAAGAAGGAACAACGTTCGAAGGGCCGAAGAAGAGAACACAAATGTGGCCGTTCCCTCTCAAGCTCCTCAAAACCCTAAAGTTACTATTGAAGAAGGTGTTATTTCTAATGTGAAGATAATTGGACATTCATAGTTTGACTCAAGTGATGGCTACTCCTCTTGCTACGGATACTAGGGTGCAAGTGAACCCCAATGATAGTACCGCCGCATTAAGTATATAGTTTTTCACAAGGATCAATCCTCCTACTTTATTTAGATCCAGGGTGGAAGAAGACCCACAAGGGTTCATAGATGAAGTAAAGAACAGGATGTCATGGGTGTGACTTCTCAAGAAATTATGAAATTAGCTGATTATCAACTCAAAGATGTAGCACAAGTTTAGTACGAACAATGGAAGGATGAGAGATGGGTTAGAGAAGACCGATTTACTTGGGGGGCTTTCAGGATGGCTTTTCTTGATAGGTTCTTGACTTTGGAACTAAGGAAGATAAAGATTAAAGAATTCATAAATCTTCGCCAAGGGAATATGAGTGTGAAAGAGTATAGCCTTCAGTTCACTCAACTCTACAAGTATGCTCCCACCATAGTGGCGGATTCCAGGGCCAAGATGAACAATTTTTTTATGTGGGTATCCGACATTGTGATTAAGGTGTATAGTTCAGATATGTCGATTCCTACTATAGACATCTCGTCTTATGGTTTATGTCGAATAAATTGATGAACAAAAGCATAAGCAAGTTGGTAAGGAGTTGAAGAAATCAAGAGTCGAAGATAGAAATTCTTCCAAGACTAGATTTGAAGTGCAAGATAAGCCAAGGTTCAAGAGGATGTTTTCCAACCAAGGCCCTTTAAACACTCAAAGGTTCAACAAAGAAAAAAGTTCTACACCTAAGTCTTAAGAGGGGATAGGTAATGGTACTTATGTGGAGAGTTTCACTTGTGCTAAATGTGGTAGAAATCATGAAGGCAAATGTCAATTTGGCATGGGCAATTTCTATAATTGTGGTAAGAGTGGTAACATGAAGAGAAATTTCCCTATGATATAAGCTCAAGGAGGGAAAATACTCAAGCACAAGCTAGTGCACCAAATTTGGAAGCTCCAAAGTAGAATCCCTTTTATGCTCTTCGCTCTAGGGGTGATCAAGAGAATTCACCCGATGTTTTCACCGGTATGTTGCAAGTGCATTCCAATAAAGTTTATGCTTTATTAGATACCACTGCCACTTTTTCTTTTGTAAATTCCTTAGTCGCTATGAGGTTTGACGTATTACCCGATGTTCTAAGTAAACCTTTTTTGGTTATATCCCCGGTGAATGACTCGGTTATTACTAAAAGAGTCTATGAAATTATCCTATAATGTTGACTAATAGAATGACTTGGATTGATTTGGTAGAACTTTGTGTTATTGATTTCGATGTCATTTTGGGATGAATCGGTTGTATGTTTGTTTTGCTTCTATAGATCATAGAACAAGGATATTTAAGTTCAAATTCCCAAATGAACCTATCATAGAATGGAAGGGGGTAAACACAATCCCTAGAGGCCATATCATTTTTTGTCTAAAGGTCCATAAAATTATTTCTAAGGGATGTCTCTTTCTTGTTGTAAGGGTCAAGGACGTTGAGTCTGAAGCTCCTCCTTTAGAGTCGGTCCCCGTAGTGAGGAATTTTCAGAAGTCTATCCCAATGACTTACCCGAATTTCCTCCCGGATGGGAAATAGACTTTGGTACTAATTTATTCCCAAATACAAGACAAATCGCAGTTCCTCCTTACCAGATGTCCTCGGAAAAATTAAAGGAACTAAAGCTTTGACTTAAGGATTTACTACACAAGGGCTTCGTACAACCTACTATTCCTCCATGGTTCGGTCCGGTGTTGTTTGTGAAAGAGATTGATGGTTCCCTTGTAATATGCATTTATTACCGCCAACTAAATAAGGTCACTATAAATAATAAGTATCCTCTCCCTAGGATTGACAATTTGTTTGATCAACTCCAAGGGGCAAGCTACTTTACTAGGATTTCTTTGAGGTCGGTATATCACCAACTTAGGGTAAGGGGTGAACAAATTCCCAAAATAGCTTTTCGAACTAGGTATGGTCACTATGAGTTCCTATTCATGTCATTTTGGTTGACAAATGCCTCGGCGCCTTTCGTGGACTTAATGAATAGGGTGTTCCGACAGTACCGTGATTCTTTGTCATTGTCTTTATTGATGATATCTTGGTGTATTTAAGAGTGATGATTAGCATATGGGATATTTGAGGGTTGTATTGCAAGTCCTCAAGGAACATCAACTTTTTTCTATGTATTGTAAGTGTGAATTTTTTTTTGAGATTGGTTGATTTCCCAGGCCATATTATATCATGTGAGGGTTTAGAAGGGTACTATAGAAGGTTTGTCGAGGGTCTATTGCATCTCCTTTGAAAACATTAACCCAAAACAAGGTTAAGTATGAGTGTCAGAGGCTACTGAAAGAAGCTACCAAGACTGGAAAAATAAGTTGACCTCTCCTCTAGTGTTGACCTTACCAGAGGGTTCCAAGGGTTTTGTAGTATATTCTAACGCTTCTCGGGTAGGTTTGGATTATGTCCTCATGCAACATGGTAAGGTGATATCTTATGCCTTTAGGAAACTCTAGGTGCACAAGAAGAACTATCCAACTCATGTGTCACGACCGGAATCCAGACCCCAGACGAGATCGGAATCGTTGACCTCTCAGAGGTCACAGACAAACCTACATACGTAGTTGTTAATTTATCCAGGTTAATTTAAGCAGAAAATTTGAAATTTTGCTTAATTAAACTTTATATTGTAAAACATTTATCTCGCATAATACTATCTACTTAAAATCATAAGACTTCACAACAACCGTCGAACTCAAGATAATCAAATGAAAGACATAGTCATAAATATAGAGTTGCCAAAATGGCACCAATGTAACGTCTGAAAGTAAATACGAAAGAAATGCTAGTGGAACATACGCCACTAGCTCATGCCTACGTCTACTTTAGAATAAATCAGTAAGCATCCTCAAAAGCATGAGGGTCTATCAAATCCAAATAAAAGATCCACGTTCGGGTAACTTCAGCGTCAACTCGTAAGCTCTAACGTCCAGCTGCATCTACACCTAAAAGTAGATAATGTATGGAATTAGTACACACTTTTACTAAGTATAGGTATATGAAAGTACACATCACGGACATGTATGATTTAGAATAGCTCTCTCCTAACTATATGAATTATGGAAATTAAAGATAATGGACTTGCTAAAATCGGATTAGGGAAGCCATGCCATGAGAGTAACAGTATCATATTTCACACATCACCTATCATATTGCATATATCACATAACATATTGCATATAGCTTATATCATATTTTATTTCATTCGCTCATATGCCATGAGACCTTGGAATCAAGGACTTAACATTAGGACTTCCCAAAATGAGTGCTCAACATATAAGACCTCAACTAGGGAGCCTTCTTTAGAAAACATAAAGGACTCAACATATGGGACCTCAACTAGGGAGTCTTCTTTAGCAAACACAGAGTCTGCTTCATCATTCATACGTACTTCATTTCATTTCATTCATAGGCTAGTGTAAACACCAGCTATACCTAGGATGTAGTTTAAGACTCTCATTGGTTTCACTATGCAATGACTAAGAATGACCTAGTGTCTTTACATAAGTCTAGTTCAGCTCTTGATTATCCTACCCAAACACCTTTGGTATCCTTCATTTCATTGTATGCATTACATGAGACTAGCCTCATTCTTTCTTTGGTAACTTTAACTTTAAAAAACATATATCATGTGAGATCCATGAAATCCTATGTCTACCCCACACCGAAAAGAGGTAGAATCATCGGCCAAAGTAAAAGCAACACATGCTAGCGTATATAAGGAATTGAACCCTACTAGATCCCTATGTTGGCTTCATAGATTCAAAGACAAGGAGATATAAGGAGACCCACACCCGTCTGGATGGACAGTCTCACCTCATGAGAATTACACGAACCTCTGCCTTCCCGAAAGAACGAATCGCAACTCATAGTTAGCCTATCGGTGCTCAGTATAAAGTTTAATTACATTCACCTCAAACATCATAGAAGTTGGATTCTAGCATGAGGACATCATAGCTCATTAGATTATTTCTCATCTCATCATTAGTATTAAGTATATATTAACTTTAATACTTTTATTTTAGTGTTCATAGAGACTGGTCTCTTCATAAACCTTACACTCTCATAGGTGAGTATGTTTTGGCAACATTTACTTACGCTAATTTGAGATTGCTCTCATATTTTACATTAGCCTCTTATCATGTTGTCACCATATTCATTAGTCTTAGCACACTTTCCCTTCATAATTACTTACCCCTTTTTTACGTGAATGTTCATTTCATCATATGCCAATGCACTTGGCCTTTTAGTGTGTTCCACACTCTTACTTAACCTTTTGGGGATCACATCATTCATTACATAACATTTTAGGTTCACTTACTTTTAAACATCTGCTGGACTTATGGATCCAAAAATACAAGCCATGTGGCTTCAATCGTAATTCGGCTAAGTCATTCATACTTACCCAACATTATGTGGTACAAGAATTATGCATCTTGTAAGTATGTCAAAGTATCAATTTTGATTCCTTTACGAAGGATGCATTAATTATTTAATCACGTAAGACTTATGTGTCAATAAGGAATTAGGAAAGGGAACCCTATTTCAAATCCCTTGTATAACACTTAGTTAAATTTTTTTTATGATTTTCGTTGTCATAAACTTCATGGCTAGGGAACCAGAGATCCATTCCCCACACCTGCACTTTCTTTCTTTCTTTTCTTGATTATTCTCTTAAATATTTCGGCCTAGGGTACCCAAGATCGAATCCCCACCCACATTCTTTTCTTTTTCTCTCTTTGCTTGATTTCTTCGTTTAGACTAAGAGGGTGTGGGATCGAACCCCCACAGCCCCATTTTATTTTTCTCCTTAATTCTTTTCATTCAGCCGAGAGGTTGTGGGTTCGATTCACACATACCTAATTTAATTATTTCTTTATTTTATTTTTCTACTCTCTCCTTCACCCATCCAAGAGGTTGTGGATTCGAACCCCACACGCCTCTCTTCATTTTCTTTTATTTATCTCCTAACTTTTCACTTGATATTTAACCCATTTCAAATCCCCCTCACCTTATTTTATTATTTAATTTTTTTGGTACTTGTATTTGGTGAGGTCTTGGTTTCAATTCCCAGTGACCTTATGCATTTTTTAAAAAATTAAAACAAATTTTTTTTACACTAAGCTTGGCCGAAAAAAATTTCCAAAATGCTGGAAATTTGTTCACCCTTTTTGCAGTCTATTTTCTCAACTTTTAAATGATAGATTGAGGAAAATTTTCTTGTAGCATCTAGTGCATCTTTAGGTGAGTTCTCATGGTACTTTCGGAAATTTGATCACCTTTTTGCAGTCCATTTTCTCACCCTCTTTCACTTTAAACATTAAGACATTTTGAGTAGTTTTTAGGGAGATCTTTAGGTGCATCTTCAAGGTTACTTTCAGTCAAGAATTATCATTTAATTCAGCAACTTTGAACTTATATGAACATCACATTTTTAATATATTCGCACAGACATAATTCATAGCATTTTAACATGTCAATATCAAGCTTCAAACTGTGGCTAATTCACAGCACACACATGCACAAACAAGTTGACAAACTTCACATTTTCAGAAAACCTCTTTCATTTCTACATCACTCTAAATACACATTCAAATGTGTAATCACAACCAGCCCTAAAATTATCTACCATAAGTCATACCAACGTATACTTGAATCTTTCAAAGGATCTAATGAAAGGGGCATGCAATGCGGCCAACCTTAGTTTTTTATTGTGAATAGTCTCAACCTTAGGGGTGTCTTGGGAAAAAGACCAAGAGGGAAGAAAACCCATACCTTAATATCTTTCAACACTTGTTTTAATGCTGCAAATATCCCACAAAACCATGCCTCACCACCAAAACATTAAGTACAAACCGTCGAGGAACCGCTTTTTGTTTTCGTTTTTAGAATATCTTTGCTTTTGAGTTTTAGCATTCAAGTTCTTGATGAACTTTAATTTTTGTTCTGTTCTTTTTCTTTTGTTGAAGACTGATTGTGCAAGTGAGGGTGAGAGTAGATAGAGAGATGTGAGAATGAGTGAATTAGGATTAGGAGAGTTAGGTGGAGACTTAGTCAAACTAGGACTCCTCATTATTTATTAATTTTATTATAAATCTGATTTTCCTTTACTTAAATCAGAAAATTAAATATTAATTAATTCAACTAAATTACTAAACACTAATTAGTTCATTTAATTCATTGCTTCCATCAAGGTTCAAACCAGGGTAAAGCTTAAATTCGCATAAGGGTCAAATTGGGTCAACCCATACCCGAATTTCCCGTTAATCATATTAATTAATTAATTAATTTTTAGGGTTTGGTTGGGTTGGTTGTTGCATAGGTTCAGAGGTCTGGTCTTACGCGCATCAATCCGTGTTAACCCGGTGTAATCTTAGGCGTTCTAGATATATACGTCATTACTTAAAAGTCATTTTAGGGTGGTTACATTATCCCCCCCCCCCAGGAACATTCGTCCCCGAATGATACTTCGAATTATCTAGCTCAACGCCAGTCATCTATAAAACATATGCATATCTAAGCTTTTTAATGCTTTTTATTGGTGAATATCGGGTTCATATATTAGCAGGTTGGCGCACATCCTTGAAACCTACTAGAAGCTTTGCACTAATAGACTAAAGAACTCTTTCCTAAACTAGTCTCATCAAAGCATACGATATAAATAAACACATAAGTCACATAAATCAGCAACCAACATGATGACTCAAACATATTAACTTCATACTAGTGCATAAAACTATACACATGAAAAACTAATTTAGGCTACGCACCCGAGACATCACTAGAGGTGTCTTCCCATACACTCCTAGACTTGAGTGCGAAGAATAGTTGACTCCTTGGAGCCTCTTCACTAGGACCATTCGGCTGAACTTTCTCCTTACCTTTTTCTCCACCTCTCATAAATAGACAAATCTTCATCATGTGACCTAGTTTTTCATAACTGTAACAAGAACTAGAGACCATCATACACTCTCCTATATGCAGTTTGCTACACTTCCTACAAGGTTGCCTCTCCTGTGGTGTATTGATATACCGTGGTTTCACAGTACTTTTAATGCTTTTTCCTTATGTTTAGTGTTTCCAAAAGCCTTTTTGTACTAATTTTTATGTAAGTTTCTCTTTATTTAAAGGAAATCTGTCTAAAAGATGAATGCGGAGGTTTTTGAGCAAGAAATACAGAAAACTACCACCTATGGAGCTTGGGACTGTTCGTCGTGCCCGTGACGGTCCGTAGGTGGCATCGTAGTGCAGCTGCTAAAGGAAGATGG
Organism: Solanum lycopersicum; assembly: GCF_036512215.1. NCBI lineage: Eukaryota > Viridiplantae > Streptophyta > Magnoliopsida > Solanales > Solanaceae > Solanum > Solanum lycopersicum. The sequence continues at coordinate 26,385,999 of NC_090803.1, read as the reverse complement.
GGAATTCTGACCAAGTGTGGGGTTACGGAGTGAGTGACGGACTGTTGTAGCCATGACGGTCCATCCTGCTAGTTTGTCATGAAGATCAGAGAAGTAGTCCAGTACCCAAATTCCAAGAGTTGAAGTGTTTTGGAACGGAGACCCTCGACGGACTGTTGTGCCTGTGACAATCCGTCATACCTGCCGTCGAGGGTAATAAAGAGAGCAGCAGAAGAAATTGCAGAAGTATGGGACAACGGAGTCCATGACGGTCAGTATGACCACGACGATCCATCGCGAGGTCCGTCGATCCAACCGTGTTTTGACAGATTTCCAGTAAATAGAGTCCTTATTTAATTAGTTTTTGTTTTTATAAATAGTTCGAAAAACCTTGTTTTTGAGGTTAGACTCTTTGTTAGACTCTTGATTTTTTTAGACTCTTTGTAAGACTTTCGAATATTTTTAGACTCTTGTAATTGATTGCTGGTGACTTTTGCTGATTAATCAAGTGAACTTTTGGATTTTATTCTTTCTCATTGAAGTAAGAGCATGAATTCTTATATTACATATTTGAATATTGTGATTATGACTATGGTTAACTAAACTCCAGCACTAGGGTTGTGGGAACCATAGGCGAATAATGAGGTAAAACCTAACGAAAATAACAATTCTAGAATAGTGTCTTGCATGTATTGATAATTCTTTCACTTAGAAGTCTTTTTAACGGATGGCCAACGTTAGAACTCGCCTTAATGCTATTTGCTGAACCAAAGAGGTAGATAATAGGGGAAAGAATTATCAACATACATTTAGTGTATACTATCTAATAGGCTAGTATTGATTGGTACGAGGTAATAACTTAGTCAAATATCGAATACGATGCTTAATATGAGGTAAAGATAAGGGTTAGTATAGGCGAGTGAAATTTTCTAGATGCTGGACCAAGGATTTAGAAATACATAACTTATCACTTTGCATGCAAGATACTAGGAAAGAATTGTTATAGTTAGAATTATCAAGTTATGAACATGAGAGCAACACGTAAACCCTAGTTACTTTAATTAATTGATTAAACTCCAACATTTGAAGCTGTTAGTTGTCTTCTTTAATTTCACTAGTTATTTTCATTTATTTAGAAATAGAAAACCCCTTTTTTTTTATCATTTTTGCTTTCCAAGGAAGTAATTGACTGCACAATAGTAATAATAGATTGAAGTTAAGTCTAAATTATTTTCCTCGTGAGAACGATCCCAACCTCATTAGTTGGGTTATTTACTTGACACGACCGCTTTACTTCTTATTTGAGAAGTAAGTTTGAGCGTATCAAATTTTGGCGCCGCTGCTGGAGAAAGTAGATTTTAGATTAACTTAAACTTATTGCTATAGTTTAGTCAATATTTTCTTGATTTTAATTTGCTTTATTGTTTTTGATTTTTACAGAACCATCTTACTTGTATGCCAAATACACAAAGAGGACAAGAACCCTTGTTTCCCTACGATCACGAATTAGAGCGTAAACTATGCAATATGAATCACAATTTGGGAATTAATGATGATGATCGAAACGAGAACATCCCAAATCTGGTTGATGTTCATGATTGATACACTCAAACTTACTTCTCAAATGAGAAGTAAAGCGGTCGCGTCAAGTAAATAACCCAACTAGTGAGGTTGGGATCGTTCCCACGAGGAAAATAGTCTAGACTTAACTTCAACTTGTTATTACTATTGTTCGGTTGATGACTTCCTTAGAAAGTAAAAGCATAAAAGGGGGGTTTGTATTTCCTAATGAGCAAAAATAACTAACGAACTTGAAAGAGACACTTAACAGCTTTTAATGTTGAGTTTTAACCAAGTAATCAAAGTAACTAGGGTTTACGTGTTTCCCACAGGTTCATAACTTGATAATTCTAACTATAACAATTCTTTCCTAGTATCTTGCATGCAAAGTGATAAGTTATGTATTTCTAAATTCTTGGTCCGGCATCTAGAAAATCTCACTCCGCACCTTGGTCCGGCTACGTGTGTTGCTTTCCTAACCCTTATCCTTACCTCATATTAAGCATCGTATTTGATATTTGACTAAGTTATTACCTCGTACCAATCAATACTAGCCTATTAGATAGTATACACTAAATCTATGTTAATAATTCTTTTCCTATTATCTACCTCCTTGGTCCGGCAAGTAGCATTAAGGCGAGTTCTAACGTTGATCATCCGTTAAAAAGACTTCTAAGAGAAAGAATTATTAATACATGCAAGACACGATTCTAGAATTGTTATTTTAGCTAGGGTTTATCTCATTATTTGCCTATGGTTCCCACAATCCTAGTTATGGAGTTTAGTTCCTCATAGCCATAAACACAATATTCAAATATGGTAAACAATAATTCATGTACTTACTTCAATGAGAAAGAATAAAGTCCAAAAATTTGCTTGATTAATCACCAAAAATCACTTGTAAGAATCTCTAACAATCAATCACTCAAAACACAAAGTCTAACAATATAATGTTTAATATCACAGAGTCTAACCTCAAAAATGACGTTTTTCGAACTATTTATAAAAAAATAAAAATCTAATTAAACAAGGATTCTAATTACTGGAAATCTGCAAAAACAAGGCTGGGTCGGCGGACCACGCGACGGACCGTCGTGGTCATGACGGACCGTCGTGGACTCCGTCGTCCCATACTTAGTGCAATTCTTCTGCTGCTTTCTTCATTCCCCTCGACGGCAAGTGTGACGGACCGTCATAAGAAAAAAAAGTCCATCGAGGGTCTCGTTTCAAAATACTTCAACTCTTGGAATCTGGGTACTGGGATCACTTCTCTAATCTTCACGACGAACCTGCAGGATGGACCGTCATAGCCATGACGGACTGTCACAAGCTTCGTAATCCCACACTTGGTCAGACTTCCCCATCTTCCTTCAGCAGCTTCTCTACGCTGCCACCTACGGACCGTCACAGGCACGACGGACCGTCATAAGCTCCGTAGGTGGTCTCTTCTACATTTTTCGCTCAAAATCTCCCATTCAGCTTTGGACAGATTTCCTGCAAAACAAAGAGAAACTTATATCAAAATTAGCACAAAAAGGGCTTTCGGACAGACTAAACTTAAGGAAAAAGTATTAATTATACCGTGAAACCACGGTATATCAACACCCTCAACTTAAATTCATTGTTTGTTCTCAAGCGACGCACTATGACTCACTACACAATCTTTGTACAATAGTATTCATGTTTTTATCCTTTGCAATCATTTGGCTATCAATCCCGATTAATCTCATCAAATCTATGCATGCTATCACTATTAGGCTTGAATTTTGTGGGATTCGAACATGACACAGACTCACCACGCACTAACACCTATCCTCTTCAAATTCTCACCGAGAGGCTAACAATTCCGGTATAGCAACTAGTGTCCTCACTTTAGAACAAAATCTTGATTTTTCACACAATGATTTCAGTTTGTGTATAAGGATTACATTTCAACACTCGCTCTCAGAACAAAGTCACACTCATTCATACCTATTGCCATAAGCTTGCCCTTATTTTCACTGCCTTAAGTTCGCTATACAACCCTTAGGATCACGATAGGACTTTTTAGCTTGTAACGTAGGCTCAGAGTCAGGTAGGGTATATTTGGGTATACTTTAGTGACTTTTTGCCCTCCTTGACATATCGGCTAAACCTTCCACTTTCTATCACTTTATCTCGCCCAGTTTCTCCTATTCTTTCACCTTGCTGTTTTCTTTCTTTCTTCATTTGTGTAAGTAACTCTTGTCTTTTCTCGTTTGTAATTCTTGAATATTTCTCTTTTTTTTCAAAGAGTTCTTGAGTCACTTTACTTTTGTTATTTCTCTCTCTTTGTTCTTTCAACCCCACTTTCCAGAGCATTCCTCAAAACAGTCACCCTCAACTCATGGCTTTGGCATGAGTCAAGGTACACAATACCCAAAGTCGGGTCAGGGCCATAACGAAGGTTGTTATATATTAGCCACCCTCAACTTATGCTTTTGGCATAAGCTGAGGTGCACATGTCCAAGGAGGGACCAGGGCCAACATATTGTTCCCAGAAAAGATCAGTGGGGTGAAAAAGAAAGGTCTAATTTTAAGCTCAAATTATTTGGATCAAAGAAGGATAACTTTCATTTAGTTTCTTTTATTTAGGCTAGAAATGGGCTATATTGAATAAGGGCCTATGATCCTTTCCTAATTGTCTGTTACAACTTACTTTTAGCAGGACTAACCAGGCAAGTTCTAGCTCAGTATCAGTAGTGGACTATTCAACTTTCCTCACACTCACTTGACATCTCATCACTATACCAGATTATCAGACACCTAGTTCGACTTGAAGATTTAGGGTAGTGCAATGGTGTAACTCTATTTCATGTTTAGAGCCACACAATTATCAGTTACTACGCCTTTTCATGCAACATTTTCCAGTTTTATCGGGATATCATTTTAGCCATCATGCTTCAGAGTTAAACTATGTACAAAAGATATAACGTGCCGGTTCAACAGAAAAAGTAATCAGTCTTTTGGGGGAAAAGAACACAGGCAAGAAAACCCCAAAAGAGGATAGTGAGTTGGGCTACTCAGACTGCACCCTAACACTCACTTTCCATTTACCCCACCCCCAACAAAAAAGCATGCAATTGTCCCCAATGCATAAAAAAATCTAAAGATTAGAAGGGTAGGTGAAGCAAACCTGTGGCGCATAGCGCCGTCGATCAACATGCTGGTGGGTCTGGTTTCCCAAAACCCACATCCTCTGCAATCTAGACACCCTCAGTGGTGTCCTCAACAATCTGGACACCCTCAGTGATGTCCTCAGCAACAACCGCACCCTCACTAGTGCCTCCTGCTGTCTCTACAGTGCGGGAGCTAGACGCCCCAGCCGCTATCTGCGATGCTCTGATCTGGTGTGCCTCCGCCTCAGCAAGTGAGGCTCTCCTCGCGGCCTCCATCTCTCAGCGCTCCTTCTTCCTTGCTCGCGCCTCATCCTCTGATCGACCCCTCCGCCTCTTGGCACTCTCTCTCGTGTCGATGTCTGCACGAAGACTGTCGACTGCAGCCTCGAGAGTCGACACATCTACCGGAGGGGCTGGACGGGCAAAGACTCTCAACTCAAATGCATCGAGGCACTGGTGAACCTCAGTAATCTTGCGCTGCATCTTCCTCTCCATACGCGCTTCAGACTCAGTAATAGCCTTCTGCATCCACGGCTGGATATGATGCAGAAGGGTGGCCATTTGTGCCTCCAATTTTTGGACTCTAGCCAGCGGGGCCGGTAACGGTAGAGGAGCTATACGAGATGAGCTCGCGACTGGGCTACTACCTGGGATAGACTCGACCGGGGTAGTGTCAGTGGACGCCTGTGTAGCGGAGCAGGCCTGGGCCACCGTGTCCGCAAGATCATCAGCAAGTGGTGGAAGCTCTGGACGGGGCCCTCGACGTGGGGCCAACTCATTGGCCTCGTCTCTGATAAGGCCGACGTCGATGGTGCCCTGTGGGGTCTTTAATTGATCTATCTGCCATATGGGCACACCTGCGGTCCTGTAAAGAGCAAAAATCATACACGGGAAAGGGTAGGTAGTAGTGACCTTGAACGCCCTCTCATGCATGACTTCCTGGAGAAGCCATGCGAAGTCGACCTCGAATTCGGCTATCATCGCTGCTATCAGCACTGCTCGATCCCAAGTGACGATGTTATCAGCAGCTTTGGGGGAAAGGCAGTGACGGACGAGCAGCCACAAGAACTTCGCGACGAACATGAGGTTGGCCTTCTTGATGGCCCCCTTCGGCTCAGTGACCCAATCTGCACCCTCTCCATCGACTGATAGATGCAGGGCCATCCACCTCTTGGTGGTCTCTCTCAGTGCCTGCTCGCGCAAGAACTGGCCATTCTTCACGATCTGCCAGCGGTAGTCAAACTCGGCAGTGTGGGGGGTCCGCGTAGCATCGGCACTCTCGTCGTATAGGAACCGGTGGATGGTTGGCACGGAAATGCCAACCTGCACGCCCCGGACTCGAACCTGCTCCAGTGGGGCCTGTTTAGCGGGAGCAGCCCGCCTATCGATCTGAGATCGGAGAGTCGCTACGTAGGATGTGTAGAACTCTCGGACCACCTCCTCGCTATATCATCCCAAAGGACGGGCTGTCCACTAAGAGATGCCTGGTGAATATGTTGTGGATCTCCGGCAGCAATGGGAGACTCCCTGTAAGTACCCGCCGCTCCAAAGTGAGTGTCCGAGTCATTACCCCTTTATCAGTAAGGAATTTTGCGTCGGAGTAAACTTGAAACTGGCCTTCGATGCACCACCAGTTTGCTGGACAGAGGCTGGGGTGGGGACCTGGGCTGGTGCGCCGGATGTGGAGTCTGAACTGTCAGCCTCATCAGACGAGGCCGACGCTACAACAGTGGCAGGTGCGGGAACCTCAGCAGATCCTGAAGCATCCTCGGACCAGGATACTCCTAAGGAGCCAGACGCTCCTTTCTTATTTGTGGCTGACCCAGAGGGTGTGCCGTTCTGGGAGGCAGTGACTACGCCGGACCCCACCGTCTTGGGTGTGGCTCTAGGGGCATGTGCAGCACGGGTGGGGGCACATATTTAGGGTCCCGCTCGTCATCAGACCCGATGATCAAGCGTGCAGACGGGGCAACAGACTTGGATCGCCCGCGTGTGTAGGCTCGGTCTTGCTTGGGTGCCATAGTAGATAGTACCTGAAAAGGATCACTATTAGTACCAGTAATGTCAAACAAGACAAGCAAGCCCATACAACATAAAACATTTAAAATTGTATGTTAGTGATAGTGAAACTGTATCACACGACGGGATGACGGCTCGTCATGGATACGACGGACCGTCATGAGGTCCATCGTGTTGTACTTAGTCAATATATATAGAAAGAACATTGAAAGAGGGGTCTCTGACCATCATGACGGTCAAGCAGGATGGACCGTCGCTGGGACGACGGTCCGTCGTAAGAGTCCATCGTAGGACACTTAGAAAATGTCGGGAGACCCTTATTAGAGGGGTCTATGACCATCATGACGGTCAAAAATGACGGACCATCGCTGGGACGACGGTCCGTCGTAAGAGTCCGTCGTAAGACACTTAGAAAATGTTCGGAGACCCTTAGAAGAGGGGTATCTGACCATCATGAGGGTCGTGCAGGACGGACCGTCGTGGGTGTGACGGTCCGTCGTAAGTGACCGTCGTAGGACACTTAGAAAATTTTTGGAGACCCTTATCAGAGGGGTCTCTGACCATCATGACGGTCGTGCAGGACGGACCGTCATGCATATGACGGTCCGTCGTAAGAGTCCGTCGTAGGACACTTAGAAAATTTTGAGAGACCCTTAGACACAAGGTCTCTGACAACCATGATGGTCGTGCAGGACGGACCGTCGTGAAGACAATGGTCCGTCACAGGCGTCGTTGGGCAGGATGCTAGGGCTTGTGCAACGGACCCTACGATGGTCCGTCGTGTGTACGACGGGCCATCATCAGGGTCTCATTCTGAGTAGCAGTGTTATAACTGGGGGTACCCTACGCATCCCCGATGAACCTACATGGTTGTGTAGTGTTGTAGACCTATATGTGTCTATCCCAACGACCTAAGAAACTACAAGCAAAATCACCTATGCCTAGGGTTATCAACATGGCACATGCGAACATTTTGAACCGAGGTTTAGACATAAGCATATAAAGGAAATAGTATACGACTAAGAACTAAGCTAATACTAACTACAAAACCAAAATGCAAGATAAATAAGTATAAATGTAGAGACACATACCTTGGAAATGGAGAAGAAGACAAACGGAGAATGGTTCTTGCAAGGTAGACACCGACAGTAGCAGCACCGACAAGTAGATGATAATGATAAGGCTTAGGTGGTTTTTGGGAGCAATGATCAGTGAGGGGAAGTGTGGAAGTTGAAAAGAGAGGGGAGATGAGGGGAATAAGGAAGTAATGGGGTGGAATATGGAGGGGGAGGTATAAACGGTCAGATTTTGAAAAAGGGTCCAGCCGGGTCGGGTCGGGTTTATTTCATTAATCGCGTGACGGTTCCCCTACAACGGTCCGTCACACTTGCGAAGACCTGTCGTAGGTTCCGTCGTGTGTGCCCTAATTTCAAAAATGACAGAAATACGTACCTGGTGTGACAGATGCATACGACGGTCCGTTGCATTCGCAACGGTCCGTCGTTGTATCCGTCAGTGGCTACTGCGGAGTAGTTTTCTGCAGAATTTCCTGGTGATGTGCCTGCAAATTTAAAACCCATTTATAGAAACTACCATTATTAAAAAGACGATAAGTATTGGGTTTCCTCCCAACAAGCGCCAGATTTAATGTCGCGGCACGACTGGGGCCACTTGATTACTCAGACTTCATCAATATGGTATGCCTCGATTACTTCATTCGCTGATTCAGCATGCCCGAGATAGATTTTTATGTGTTGTCCATTCACCTTGAACCGCACACCCTCCTTAGTTTCCAACTCAACTGCTCCATGAGGGAATAGTTGGGTAACCGTGTAAGGACCAGTCCATTTGGACTTGAGTTTGCCTGGAAACAAGCGCAATCTTGAATTGAATAGAAGCACTAAATCCCCGACCATAAACTCTCGTTTTTTAATTTTGTTGTCATGATACTTCTTCATATTTTCTTTATATAGGGCTGAGCTTTCATAGGCTTTCAAGAGAAATTCATCAAGTTCATTCAACCCATTTAATCGTTGCTTTGCAGCTTCGCTCCAATCCAATTTTAACTTTTTCATAGCCCACATGGCTTTATGCTCTAACTCAACCGAAAGATGACAAGCTTTCCCATATACAAGTTGGTGTGGAGACATACCTATGGGAGTCTTATAAGCTGTCCGGTAGGCCCAAAGACCATCATCAAGCCTCCTTGACCAATCTGTTCTACTAGCATTCACTGTTTTGGACAATATCTGTTTGATCTCACGATTCGATACCTCAACTTGCCCACTAGTTTGAGGGTGGTAAGGAGTGGCCACATTATGGCGAACACCGTATTTTTCCAATAACCCCTTGAACAATCTGTTGCAGAAGTGGGAACCCCCATCACTAATAATGGCCCTTCATTGTTTGCGAGAGCTATGGATTCGACCCATTTAGATACATAATCAACTACTACAAGAATGTAGTTCATCCCATGAGAACTCACGAAAGGGCCCATAAAGTCAATACCCCACACATCAAATAACTCAATCACAAGAATGGGGTTTAGAGGGAGCTCTTGCTTTCTTAAAATACCACCATCTCGTTGACATTTGTCACATGATTTAGCAAACCCATGAGCATCTTGATGAAGAGTTGGCCAATAGTAACCACATTGCAATATCTTGTGAGCGGTTCGGATACCACTGTGATGTCCGCCAACAGGTGAAGAATGGCATGCCTCCAATACACTCAACATTTCACATTCTGGCACACAACGCCGAATAAGCCCGTCGGCACAACTCCTATACAAGTATGGTTCATCCGAAAAGAACTTCTTCACATCGTACATGAACTTTTCCTTTGATGAAAGGACAAGTCTGATGGAACAATATCACTAGCCAGATAGTACGCAAAATCTGCGAACCATGGAATCAAGTCTTATGAAGCAACCAATACATGTTCAACGGGGAAAGTATCATCAATGTCAGTCTTATCCCCTAACTCTCTCATAGCTTCATCCTCTAGATGGGACAAATGATCAGCAACTTGATTTTCAGTCCCTTTTCTATCCAGCACTTCAAAGTCAAATTCTTGCAGCAGTAACACCCAACGAATCAGCCTTGGTTTCGCATCCTTTTTCGCCATCAAATATCTCAATGCTGAATGGTAAGTATGCACTATAACTCTAGTACCTAGCAAATAGGAGCGAAATTTCTCAAAAGCAAAGACTACTACGAGGAGTTCTTGCTCAGTCACTGTGTAGTTCTTCTGGGCTTCATTTAGGGCTTTACTAGCACAGTAAATTGGGTGAAGGATTTTGTTTCTTCTCTGTCCCAATAATACACCAAGAGCCACCCCACTAGCATCGCACATTACCTCAAATGGACTGTTCCAATCCAGAGAAATAATGATAGGTGCAGACACTAACTTCTCTTTTAGCTCACCGAATGCTTTAAGACAGGATTCATCAAAACAAAATTTACATTCTTTCTCCAGTAATTCGCACAATGGGTGTGCAATCTTTGAAAAGTCTTTGATGAATCTCCAATAAAAACATGCATGCCCAAGAAAGCTTCTCACACCTTTCACAGAGATCGGCGGGGGAATTCTCTCTATTACCTCAACTTTAGCTCGATCAACCTCTATGCCCTTTTCTGAAATGTGATGACCTAACACAATACCCTCTTTCACCATGAAATGACACTTTTCCAGTTTAGTACCAAATTGCAGTCTTCACATCTCTTAAGAACCTCAGATAAATTGGTCAAGCATCGCTCAAATGAATCACCAACCACAGAAAAATCATCCATAAAAACCTCTATAGTATCCTCCACCATGTCAGAAAATATTGACATCATACATCTCTGAAAGTTTGTGGGTGCATTGCACAACCCAAACAGCATTCTTCTGAACGCAAAAGTCCCATGTGGACAAGTGAAAGTGGTTTTCTCTTGATCTTCTGGTGCGATAGAAATCTGATTATACCCCGAATACCCATCAAGAAAGCAATACAACCCTTTTCCGGCAAGTCTATCCAATATCTGATCCATGAAGGGCATAGGAAAATGGTCTTTTTCAGTCCATGAGTTCAGTTTACGGTAATCCATACACACCCTCCATCCAATAACCGGTCTCATTGGAAAAAGTTCATTCTTTTTGTTGGGGACCACAGTCATTCCTTCTTTCTTAGGTACACACTGAACCGGGCATACCCAACTACTATCGGCGATTGGATAGATTACTCCAGCATCCAACCACTTGACAATTTCCTTCTTCACAACCTCTTGCATAGGAGGATTCAAGCGTCTCTGGTGCTCAATACTCGGCTTATGATATGGCATGAGTTGGATTTTATGAGAGAAAATACCAGGAGGGATCCCAATAATGTCCGCAATGGTCCACCCAATAGCTCTTTTGAACTTTTTTAGTACCTTCACCAAACTCTGAACCTGTTGTTCATCTAGGTCTGATGCAATGATTACCGGAAAAGTGTCACCATTTCCTAAGAATTCATACCTTAGATGAGGTGGGATAGCTTTTAATTCAACTTTTGGAGCTTCCTCTATAGATGGTTTAGCGGGTGGGGACTCGCGATTCTTCATATCAAGCTCAAATTTCTTCGGTTTAAACCGAACATCACCTCAGTCAAGAGCCGCGACTAATGACTCATACTCTTCAATGCAATCGCTATCAAAGTTCATTATCACTGCTGCTAATGCTTCGACACCTAGATGTTCTTCTATTTGTGTCTCAAAGGTCTCACCCATGTTGTAGGATATAGCAGATGCCGATTGAAGCTCACCACTCTGCCTCATGGACCTACAAATATTAAAGGTCACTTCCTCACTGTTCAATCAAAATTTCATCTGCCCCTTTTCCATGTCTACTAAGGCTCTTCCCGTAGCTAGGAATGGCCTCCTAAGGATAATAGGCACTTCAAAATCAACCTCACAATCAAGAATAACAAAATCGGCTGGAAAGATGAATGACTCCACTTTTACTAGCACATCATGAAGTATCCCTATGGGCCGTTTTACTGTTCGATCAGCCATCAGTAGCCGCATCGCAGTGGGCTTTGGGTCACCCAAACCCAACTTCTTGTAAATCGAGAGGGGCATGAGATTTATGCTTGCCCCCAGATCACATAATGCTTTCGCAAAATGTAATAGCCCGATTGTACAAGGAATAGTGAACGCACCCAGATCTTCTTTCTTTTGGACCAAAGATCTTGTAGCAATAGCACTACAATGCTGTATTCTATCATCATCCTCAAAAGTAACCGATCTTTTCTTTGTGACCAAATCTTTCATAAACTTGGCGTAACCGGGCATTTGTTCTAAAGCTTCTACCAAAGGGACATTGATAGAAAGTTTCTTCAACATTGTTATAAAACGCCGATATGTGCCATCCTCGGTCTTTTTCACTAATCTTTGAGGAAATGGGGGTGGCGGCCTAGGCATGGGAGTTACCTTTTTAGGCACCTCAGCATCTTCTGCACTGTTATCTTCTAAATTAGCATCAACATTTACCACTGTATCAGAGTCTTTTGTCACCTCATTCTCATTAGATGGCATAGGTGGGTCAATGGTTTGCTTGCCACCGCGAGTAGTGATTGCCATACAATGTCCATCATTTTTTGGATTTTGGACAGTGTTGCTAGGAAGAGTGCCCGGTTGCCGTGTGTTCACAGTTGCAGATAATTGGGCCAATTGTAACTCAAGTTGCTTAATCGATATTGCATGTGTATCAACTTTTTGCCCAATACCCGCTAGATCATTCCTCAACTCTTTATTTTGCTCATCACTAGCATCGAACCTCCTCATCATTTTATGCAACATATCCTCAACTCGCGACATACTACCTCCACCATCCCTAGGAGTAACTTCACGATTTTGAGGAGGAACATAAGGTCCATTTCTGTCGTTTCTGTTACCATAGCTACCCCTGTTGAAGTTGTTGTCGCGATTGTAGTTTCCATCTCGGACGTAATGACCCTCACGATTGTAGTTACCATAGTTCCGACCTTGGTTCCCTTGACCTTGGCGCAAATTTTCCTGATTAGAGCCTTGGGCACTTGCTCGGAAACCCCCCATATGTTAATTTACTGCATAGGAATCCTCCTCATAATAACACTCATCGATTGGAGGTGGTGGATTAGCCAAGTAGTTGACTGCATTAACCTTTTCTGCACCCCAGTGACATGTTTTAGTACCAACCCAAGCTCAGTTCTCATCTGAGCCATTTCTTCACGAATATCATCTGTGGCTGGGTTGTGAGTGGACTGCACTGCGAAGGTGTTTCTCCCTGTATCAGACTTCCTAGTACTCCAAGCTTTGTTGTTACGGGAGATTTTCTCTAATTTCTCAGCAATCTCAGCATAAGGGCATTCTCCATAAGATCCACCTGCTATAGTGTCCAACACCGCTTTATTGTTATTATCCTGTCCCCTATAGAAGTATTCCTTTAGTGACTCATCATCAATACGGTGATTTGGGACACTTCTCAAGAATGAGGTGAATCTATCCCAAGAACTACTAACTGACTCTCGTGGTAGTGCCACAAAGTTATTCACCCTGTCTTTGTGGTTTAATTTCTTGGAGACCGGATAGTAGCGTGCTAAGAAGACATCCCGTAGTTGGTTCCAAGTGAAAATGGAGTTGTATGGGAGCTCAGTAAACCACATAGCATCCTCTCCCGTCAATGAGAGAGGAAACACTCTGAGACCTATTACATCTAGATCCAAATCAGGCCTCCCCACACAACTTTTACACACTGCCCTTACCTTAGCTATATGGGCATGTGGATCCTCAGAAGGTAGCCCTGAAAACAAACCTCTGGCAGTGAGCATTTGCATCAGACTACTAGTTACCACAAAAGTGTGGCCTGTGGGTAGAGGACGCAAAACTAGTGGCCCATCTGAATCTGGTATGTTATCATAGCCTCTGTAGTATGCTTGGGGCCGTGGAGTGGGATTCTGTCCCCTCTGTAGATGTTCACCCGGAGCATCGGGTAACATCTGACCATGAACATCAGCCGGAGCTGGGATATTCTGGTTTGGATCCTCATCATTGATTCCCAAATTACGGTTCATGTTTCGCAGTGTACGTTCTAGCTCGTGATCGTAGGGGAACAATGGTTCTCTTCCTCTCCGTGTACTTGGAATACAAGGAGGATAGTTCTGAAAAGAAATCAAAAACAATAAAACAAAGTAAAATCAAGAAAATATCAACTAAACAATAGTAAGAAGTTCAAGTTAATCTAAAAGCTAAATTCCCCGGCAACGGCGCCAAAATTTGATACACTCAAACTTACTTCTCAAATGAGAAGTAAAGCGGTCGCGTCAAGTAAATAACCCAACTAGTGAGGTTGGGATCGTTCCCACGAGGAAAATAGTCTAGACTTAACTTCAACTTGTTATTACTATTGTTCTGTTGATGACTTCCTTAGTAAAAGCATAAAAGGGGGGTTTGTATTTCCTAATGAGCAAAAATAACTAACGAACTTGAAAGAGACACTTAACAGCTTTTAATGTTGAGTTTTAATCAAGTAATCAAAGTAACTAGGGTTTACGTGTTCCCCACAGGTTCATAACTTGATAATTCTAACTATAACAATTCTTTCCTAGTATCTTGCATGCAAAGTGATAAGTTATGTATTTCTAAATCCTTGGTCCGGCATCTAGAAAATCTCACTCCACACCTTGGTCCGGCTACGTGTGTTGCTTTCCTAACCCTTATCCTTACCTCATATTAAGCATCGTATTCGATATTTGACTAAGTTATTACCTCGTACCAATCAATACTAGCCTATTAGATAGTATACACTAAATCTATGTTAATAATTCTTTTCCTATTATCTACCTCCTTGGTCCGGCAAGTAGCATTAAGGCGAGTTCTTACATTGATCATCCGTTAAAAAGACTTCTAAGCGAAAGAATTATTAATACATGCAAGACACGATTCTAGAATTGTTATTTTAGCTAGGGTTTATCTCATTATTTGCCTATGGTTCCCACAACCCTAGTTATGGAGTTTAGTTCCTCATAGCCATAAACACAATATTCAAATATGGTAAACAAGAATTCATGTACTTACTTCAATGAGAAAGAATAAACTCCGAAAATTTGCTTGATTAATCACCAAAAATCACTTATAAGAATCTCTAACAATAAAACACTCAAAACACAAAGTCTAACAATATAATGTTTAATATCACAGAGTCTAACCTCAAAAAAGAGGTTTTTCAAACTATTTATAAAAAAATAAAAACCTAATTAAACAAGGATTCTAATTACTGGAAATCTGCCAAAACAAGGTTGGGTCGACGAACCACGCGACGGATCGTCGTGGTCATGACGGACCGTCGTGGACTCCGTCGTCCCATACTTGGTGCAATTCTTCTGCTGCATTCTTCATTCCCCTCGACGTCAAGTGTGACGGACCGTCATAAGCACAACGGTCCGTCGAGGGTCTCGTTTCAAAATACTTCAACTCTTGGAATATGGGTACTGGGATCACTTCTCTAATCTTCATGACGAACCTGCAGGATGGACCGTCATAGCCATGACGAACCGTCACAAGCTTCGTAATCCCACACTTGGTCAGACTTCCCCATCTTCCTTCAGCAGCTTCTCTACGCTGCCACCTACGGACCGTCACAGGCACGACGGACTATCATAAGCTCCGTAGGTGGTCTCTTCTGCATTTTTCGCTCAAAATCTCCGTATTCAGCTTTGGACAGATTTCCTGCAAAACAAAGAGAAACTTATATCAAAATTAGCACAAAAAGGGCTTTCGGACACACTAAACTTAAGGAAAAAGTATTAATTATACCGTGAAACCATGATATATCAATGATCAGTTGTTACCCGATGCTAGGGGTGAACACCAACAGAGGGGACAAAATCCCGCTCCACTGCCCCAAGAATACTACAGAGGCTATGACAATATAGCAGACTTTGATGGGCCACTTATCTTGCCCCTCTACCACCAGGCCACACCTTTGTGGTAACTAGTAGCCTGATGCAAATGCTCACTGTCAGAAGTTTGTTTTCAGGGCTACCTTCTAAGGATCCACATGCCCATATAGCTAAGGTTAGGGCAGTGTGTATAAGTTGTGTAGGGAGGCCTGACTTGGACTTGAATGTAATAAGGCTAAGAGTGTTTCCTCTCTCACTAATGAGAGAGGCTGCTATTTGGTTCACTGAGCTCCCTTACAACTTAATTTTCACTTGGAATCAACTAAGGGACGTTTTCTTAGCACGCTACTACCGGGTCTCCAAGAAGCTAAACCACAAAGACAGAGTGAACAACTTTGTGGCACTACCAGGAGAGTAAGTTAGTAGTTCTTGGGATAGATTCACCTCATTTTTTAGAAGCGTACCCAATCATGCATAGATGATGAGTCACTGAAGGAATACTTCTATTGGGGACAGGATAATAATAATAATAAAGCGGTATTGGATACTATAGCGGGTGGTTCTTATGGGGAGTGTCCTTACGCAGAGATTGCTGAAAAGTTAGAGAAAATCTCCCGGAACAATAAAGCTTGGAGTACTAGGAAGTCAGGTACTGGGAGAAACACCTTCGCAGTGCAATCCACTCACAATCCAGCCACAGATGAGATCCGTGAAGAGATGGCACAAATGAGAATTAAGCTTGGGTTGGTATTAAAACATATCATTGGGGGTGCAGAAAAGATAAATGCAGTTAACTACTTGTCTAAACCACCACCACCTAATGATGAATGCTATTATGTGGAGGATTCCTATGAAGTAATTGAGCTAACGGGGAGTCTCCGACCGAGTGCCCAAGGCTCAAATCAGGATAATTGGCGCCAAGGTAAAGGGAACCAAGGTTGGATCTATGGTAACTATAATCGTGAGGGTCATTATGTCCGAGATGGAAACTACAACCACAACAACAACTTCAATATAAGTAACTACGGTGACAGAAATTATTGGAATGTGCCCTATGTCCCTTCTCAAAATCAGGAATTTACTCCTAGGGATGGTGGAGATAGTATGGCGCAAGTTGAGGATATGTTAGACAAAATGATGAGGAGGTTCGATGCTAGTGATGAGCACATTAAAGACTTAAGGAGTGATTTAGCGGGTATTGGGAAAAAAGTCAATACACATGCAATATCGATTAGGTAGATAGAGTTGCAAATAGCCCAATTATCTACGACTGTAAACACACGGCAACCGAGCACTCTTCCTAGCAACATTGTCCAAAATCCAAAAAATGATGCACACTATATGGAAATCACTACTCGGGGTGGTAAGCAAACGATTGACCCACCTATTCCATCTAATGAAGAAAAGGTGAGAAAGGATAATGATAAGGTGGTAGAGGATAGTGGTGAAGCAGAAGATAGCACTGGAAAAGATGCAGAAGTCCCTATAAAGCTAATTCCGATGCCTAGACCACCACCACCCTTGCCTTAGAGATTACTGAAAAAGACCGAGGAGGGTAAATAGCGTCGTTTTATAACAATGTTGAAGCAGCTTTCTATCAATGTCCCTTTGGTAGAAGCTCTAGAACAAATGCCCGTTTATGTCAAGTTTATGAACGATCTGGTTACAAAGAAAAGATCGGTCACTTTCGAGGATGATAATAGAATGCAATATTGTAGTGCTATTGCTACAAGATCTCTCGTACAAAAGAAAGAAGATCCGGGTGCGTTCAATATTCCTTGTATAGTCGGGTCATTACATTTTGCTAAAGCATTATATGATTTGGGGTCAAGCATAAATCTCATGCCCCTCTCGACTTACAAAAGTTGGGTTTGGGTGACCAAAGCCCACTGCAATGCGGCTACTGATGGTTGATCAAACAGTGAAAAGGCCTATAAGGATACTCCATGATGTTCTAGTAAAAGTGGAGTCGTTCATATTTCCGGCAGATTTTGTTATTCGTGATTGTGAAGTCGATTTTGAAGTGCCTATTATTCTTGGGAGGCCATTCCTTTCTACGGGTAGAGCCTTAGTTGATATAGAAAAGAGTCAGATAAAATTTTGGTTGAACAATGAAGAAGCAACCTTCAACATTTGTAGGTCCATGAGGCAGAGTGGTGAGCTCCAATCGGTATCTGTTGTATCCTACAAAAAAAAGATGAAGAAGGATAATGACCTAAAAAGTGAAAAACGAGAGTTTATGGTTGAGGATTTGGTGTTTTTAGACAGTTCTAGGTTGCATTGGCTTCCGGGCAAGTTCAAGTCCAAACGGACTGGCCCTTACTTGATTACCCAAGCATTACCTCATGGAGCAGTTGAGTAAGAAACCAAGGAGGGAGTGTGGTTTAAGATGAATGGAGAATGAATAAAACTCTATTTTGGGCATACTGCATCAGTGAATGAAGTGATAGAGGCATACCATCTTGATGAAGGTTGAGTAATCAAGTGTCATCGGTCGTGCCGCGACGTTAAATCAGGCGCTTGTTGGGAGGCAACCCAAAACTTATAGTTTTTTTTTCTTTTTCTTTTTAGTAATGGTAGCATTTTCTACTAATGGGTTTTGAATTTGCAGGCACATCACCAGGAAATTCTGCAAAAAATTACTCTGCAGCAGTCACCGACGGATACATCGATGGCCCTTCACAGTTACTTCATTGTTTCTCTTAACTCTAAGCTCAGAATCTCTATCATAGCGACTCTTGGATGAACTTGGCTCCCCTTGGTGTGAGAGTCCCTTTTTAAACCTGGGCTTATCCCTAATTTCAGTACTACTCTTCCTTGAAAAATTCTCCTTAACTTGCCTTAACATGTTCCCTGCCCTATTGTGCTTTTCTTCCTACTTTACTACACTTGCTAGACATGGACCATAAGTCTGGAAAGGTCCATGTTGTCATGAAGCTTAGCTGCCCTACACTCCTCCTCCGAATTCTCTAAGATCCCTGTAAGGGACCTGCTCATCTCGTCCCTGTTGTTCAACACAAGGTAAAGGGCATACATGGACAACTTCACAAATTTCAGGGAATACCCCTGACAGTCATCGATCCCAGCTTACGGTTGATGAAATCCTCAACCTTAGCCTCTTTCATCTCCCTGGGGAAGAATCTCTCCAAGAAGTTTCTCTTAAACAACTCCCATATGATCGGACCTTCGCCCAAAGTTAAAGTATCCTGCCACATCTTGCACCAAGACTATGCAACATCCTTGAGTTGGTAGGAAGCCAGCTCAATCTTCTCAGCATCTGTGGCCCCACTGGTCACCAAAATCTTATGCACCTCATCACTAAACTCCTCTAGATCCTCTAAAGTATTGGACTCTGTGAAAATTGGAGGATTCATCCTCGTGAAGTCTTGTAGTCTGTCTGTCATGCTACGTGCTGGTGGGTTCTCTTGTTGAACCTCCTGCCCTTGGCATGGGTCGTCATAGTCTGGGCTTACACAATGATGGCTTGAGCCATCTGTGCCAAAGAGGTCCCAACCTCTGCATCAGTCAACCCTACTGGGTTAACTGGCATGGCCACTCCTACAGCTGGAGCCTGGTGTGGAACTTGGTTGCCCCCAGCATCTTTTTCTCCTGTCCTAGACCAGCATTCCTTCTTGTGTTCATTTTCTGAAAAAGATAAGAATTGATGTCAGATACGCTCATAACACCAAAAAATTAGTCATAAGAGAATGCACGATAAGATCAAAAAAGGGAATTTTCCTACGTATCATTCAGTCTCTAATTCAGGATAGTGGTCACTTCACTACCATGACTTAGAAACTACTCAATGTGGTTGACGTGAAGTTACTACCCTCAGAATTTAACCTAAAGCAATCATACCACATTTATCATGACCGTAATTTAGACCCCAGATGAGACCGGCGTCGTTGACCTGTCAGAGGTCACAGTCAAGCCTACATACGTCGTCGTTACTTCATCTAGGTTAAATTTTAGAGGAAAATTTTGAACTTTTGTTTACTTAAACTTTATACTGGAAAACATTGATCTCGCATAATACTATCTACGTAAACTCATAAGCATTCACGACAACCATCTAACTCAAAATAATCAAATGAAATATATAGTCATAAATATAGAGTTGCCAAAATGGCACAAATACAACGTCTAAAAGTAAATACGAAATAAACGCTAGTGGAACATACTCCACTAGTGCATGCCTACGTCTACGCTAGAATAAATAAGTAAGCATCCTCAAAAGTATGAGGGCCTACCAAATCAGGATGAAAGCTCCACGTTCGGGTAACTTCTGCATCGACTCGTAAGCTCTAATGTCCAGATGCACCAGTACCTATAAGTAGATTAATGTATGGAATTATTACACACTTTTACTAAGTGTACTTATATGCAAGCACATACCATGAACATGCATGACTTAGAATAGCTCTCTCCTAACTATATGAGTTATGGAAAGTCAAGTCAGTAGAATGGCCAAAATCAGATTAGGAAAGTCATACCATGAGAGTAACAGTATCATATTTCACACATCACCTAATATATTGCATATAGCATATAACATATTGCATATAGATTATATCATATTTCATTTCATTCTTTCGTATGCCATGAGACCTTGGAATCATCGACTTAACATTAGGACTTCCTAAAATGAGGGCTCAACATATGGGACCTCAACTAAGGAGCATTCTTTAGTGTAACAAGCCTAAGAATAGATATGCTAAGTAATGCTTAATATGTCTAGAATGCCTATGATTAGACCGGGTTCACACGGGTTGATGAGCGTAGAACCAGACCTTTGAACCTCTGCAACAGTGAAGCCAACTAACTTGGTGAGTTAGTTGAGCTAGAAAAGGTTGGGTCCAACCATGTAGGGCACCCAGATGAGTCTTTACCAAACTTAAAAAGGGGAAATCTTATGTTTGGAGGGTCTTGGGGTAAAATGATATTTTTATCAGGCTAAGGGTAGTATAGTAATTACCCTAAATATTTAATTAATTATTTAATTAATATGGTGGAGGGGCATTTTTGGGAGAAAGGGCAGAAATTGGCTTTTGAGAAAAATCTTTCTCCACAGGGTTCGAACTTATGTGGGAGCAATGATTTAGTTTGATTTTATAATTTGGTGGATTAATTTAATAAATTAATAATTAATGGCTGATTTAAGAAAAAGGAAAATGAGATATTTTTTACTATTAATTATTATTTATTAAATATTTAACCTTATTTGATTAAGTCTTGCCTAAAGTCCTAGCCCTAAGGAAACACTCTCTCACATCTATCCACTCTAACGTTTATTTCCATCTCTTAAACATTCTTGTTCACGTTCTCTCTGCTTAACAAAACAAAACCATAAATCAAAATAATAACAAAAGCAAAAGTTCTTCATACTTGAAGAACTTGCATGCAAATTACAAACGACAAAGAAATCCAAAAACATAAAGCAAAACATTATATTCTCGTCGGGTAAGGTGTGAGATTCGTTGGTGGAAATTTGGTTTGGGTGGATTTGAAAGAAAGTTGAAATGTTGAACGACGTGAGATTAGGTATGGGTTACTTCCTCTTGGTCCTTTTCCCAAGAGACCATTAAGTCTCTGATGAATCAACTCCAAAAACTAGGGTTGTTCCCCGTTATATGTTCCCTGTCACTAGCTCCCAATGATCTTAGGTTGGTATATTTTCTAGTACATTAGGCGTGTATTGTGATGTTTGTGAAGAATATGCTCATGAAACTGTGTTCAGAATCGTATGACTGATAATTTATGTCTTCTGAAATTATATGAAAAATTATGTGTGCGCAATATGTAAGCCGTGACATATACATTCAGTTTGTAGTTCGAAAAATGACATGTTTTATGGTTGTATTTAATGTGCACAAACTTGTACAAATCGTGATGTTCGTATGAGATATAATGTGGTTGATTTGAGTGAAAGACGCTTAGCTAAATGTAACTATGAAACTATATCTCAAAACATACTAAATGATTCACCAAATGTCTTAAGAACTAACGTATAATTGTTGATAAAAATGAGCTGAAAAATGTGACCCAATTTCTAGCACCTTGTTAGTTGGTTTCGGCCAACCAAATTTGTACAATATGCAATGTAAAATGAATGTAAAATAAGTGAGGTCACTAAGGATTGAAGCCGAGACTTCACCATGTTAAAATCACTAAACAAATGTAAGTAAGAAAATGTGGTTAAGGGGAATCGAAATCGGGTGCTTTACCCGATTTTCATACTTGAAAATAAAAAAAAAGTGAGAGGAGTGGGTTTAAAACCCACCATCTCTCGGTAGAACATGAGAACAAGGAGAAAGTAATAAAAATAATGAGATGGGAGGAGTGGGATTCGAACCCACATCCTCTCAGCCAACACAAAAGGAGTCAAGGAAAAAGAAAAAATTAAAGAAATGTGCTTGTGGGGGTTTGATCTCGGGTCCCCTATTGCCTAAACGTTTAAGGTGAAGTGAGGGAAAGGAAAAAGGAAGGAAAAACAATGTTAATGAGGGGATTCGAAATTGGGTCCCAAAGCCGAGGGTGAAGATTAGGAAAAAGGGAACAATAAATAAAAACATAAGTGTTGTCAAAGGAATTCGAAATTGGGTTCCCTTGCCCAATTCCGTAATGACAGATAAGTCGTAGATGAATAAATATTCACAAGAATTCTGCCTACATAGATCGAAATCGAGATCTTGGCATACATACAAGGCTCAAAAGTCTTGTATCACATAATCTTAGGAAGAAATGAATTACTTAAATGAACTATGAATCGAGCCTCATGGCTTGTATGTATAGACTCATAAGTCAAGCATACGTTTAAAAGAACGTGAATCTAAGATGTATGTGATGAAATGACGTAACCCTAAAAAGGTTAAGTAAGAGTGTGAAACACACTAAAGTGCCAAGTGTATCGGCATATGATGAAATGAACATTCACATTAAAAGGGGTGAGTAATTATGAAAAGAAAATATGGTAAAGCTAATGAATTTTGTGACAATATGATAAGAGGCTAACGTGAAAGATGAGAGCAATCTCAAATGAGCCTAAGTAAATGTTACCAAAACGTACTCACCTATGAGAGTGTAAAGTTAACAAAGAGACGAATCTTTATAAACACTTTAGTGAGAGTATTGAAGTTAATGAATATTTAATACAAATGATGAGATGAGAAATCATCTAATGAGCCATGATGTCCTCATGCTAGAAGCCAGCTTCCATGATGTATTAGTTTAATGTAATGGAACGTTATACTGAGCACCGATAGGCTAGCTATGAGTGATGATGCCTTCCTTCGGGAAGGGCGGAGGTTCATGTAAATCTCATGCGATGAGACTGTCCGGCATGCGCATATGGGTCTCCTTATATCTCCTAGTCTTTGAATCTATATTGTCAATATAGGAATCAAGCAGGGTTCGACTCCCTATATACGCTAGCATGTTCGGTTCACTTTGGCTGGTGATTCCACCTCTTTTCGGTCTGGGGCAGACACTGGATTTCATGATACTCACATGATCTATGTCGGTTAAGGTTAAAGTTACCAAAGAAATAATGTGGTCAACCTCAAATAATATACATAATGAAATGAGCGATACCAAAGGTGTTAGGATAGGATAATCAAGAGGTGAGATAGACTCAAGTAATGATAATAGGTTATTCTTGATCATTGCAAAGCAAATCCGATAAGAGTCTTAAACTACATACTAGGTATGAATATTTATTGCACTAGTATATGAATGAATGAAAATGAAGTACATATGAATGAATGAAGCAGACTCTGTGTTTGCTAAAGAAGAATCCCTAGTTGAGGTCCCATATGTTGAGCCCTCATTTTGGGAAGTCCTAATGTCAAGTCCATGATTCCAAATTCTCATGGCATATGAAAGGATGATGTGAACTACGTGATATGATATGTGCTATACGTTATGTGTTGTTTGCACAATGATAAGTATGATGATGCATGTAATCTCATGGCATGACATTCCAATCCGAATTTAGAAAGTCCACTAACTTAACTTTCCATAATTCATTTCGTTAGGAAAGAGCTCTTATTAGTCATGCATATCCTTGGTGTTTGTTGGCATATACAGGTTGACACTAAAGCTATCCAGACGTGGAGCATTCATCCCAACTTTGTAGGCCCCCATGCTTTTGAGGACGCTTGCCCATTATATTCTAGCTTAGATATAGGTTTGAGTTAGTGGACTATGTTCCACTAGCAATTCTTTCTCATTTTATTTCAGACATTGTATTGGTTCCATTTTGGAAAGTATACACTTAATGCAGTATTGAACTATTTCTTTTATTTGATGATATTTATATAGATGGTTTATTGTGAACGTTTATTAATTTAAGTAGAATGTCTTATATGAATGTTAAGTAACAAAAGTTCAAATTTTCCGCTAAAATTAACATAGATGAAGTAATAATGACGTATGTAGGCTTGTCTGCGACCTCTGAGAGGTCAACGACGCTGGTGTCGTCTAGGGTTTAGACTCTATTCATGACATTTAGCAAACATAGAATCAGTTTCATTTATTCATACGTACTTCATTTCATTTCATTCATAAGCTACTGTAGACACCAGCTATACCTAGGATGTATTTTAAGACTCTCTTTGGGTTCACTGTGCAATGACTAAGAATGACCTAGTGTCATTACATAAGTCTAGTTCACCTTCTGATTATCCTACCCAAACACCTTTGGTATCGTTCATTTCATTGTATGCATGACATGAGGTTGGCCTCATTCTTTTTTTGGGAACTTTAACTTCAACCGTCATAGATCATGTGAGCTCCATGAAATCCTATGTCTACCCCACACCGAAAAGAGGTGGAATCACCGGACAAAGTGAAACCAAAACATGCTAGCGTATATAGGGGATTGAACCCTGCTAGATCCGTATGTTGGCTGCATAGGTTAAAAGACTATGAGATATCAGGAGAACCATACCCGTCTAGACGGATAGTCTCACCTCATGAGAATTACACTAACCTCTCCCTTCCCAAAAGAAATAATCGCAACTCATAGATAGCCTACCGTTGCTCAGTATAAAGTTTCATTACATTCATCTCATACATCATAGAAGTTGGCTTCTAGCATAAGGACATCATAGCTCATTACATGATTTCTCATCTCATCATTAGTATTAAGTATATATTAACTTTAATACTTTCATTAGAGTGTTCATAGAGACTGGTCTCTTCATAAACCTTACACTCTCATAGGTGAGTACGTTTTGGTATCATTTACTTAGGATCATTTGAGATTGCTCTTATATTTCACATTAGCTTCTTATCATGTTGTCACCACATTCATTAGTCTTAGCACACTTGCCCTTCATAATTACTCACCCCTTTTTATGTGAATGTTTATTTCATCATATATCAATGTACTTGGCCTTTTAGTGTGTTCCACACTCTTACTTAACCCTTTTGAAATCACATCATTCATAACATAACATTTTAGATTCACTTATTTTTAAACGTCTGTTGGAATTATGGATCCATACTTACAAGCCATGTCGCTTCATTATTAATTCGTCTAAGTGATTCGTGCTTACCCAAGATTTTGTGCTACTAGAATTATGCATCTTGTAAGTATGTAAAAGTCTCAATTTTGATTCCTACATGGAGCGTGCATTAATTATTTAATCACGTAAGACATATGTTCTAATACGGAATTTTAAAACGGAACCCTATTTCAAATCCCTTGTATAACACTTAGTTAATTTTCTTTATGATTTTCGTTGTCATAAACTTCTTGGCTAGGGAACCCGAGATCTATTCCGCATACCTACACTTTATTTCTTTCTTTTCTTGATTCTTCTCTTAAAAATTTCGGCCTTGGTGACCCAAGATCGAATCCCCACGCCCACATTCTTTTCTTTTTCTGTCTTTACTTGATTCCTTCATTTAGACTAAGAAGGTGTCGGATCGAACCCCCACAGTCCGATTTTATTTTGCTCCTTAATTTTCTTCATTCAGCCAAGAGGTTGTGGGTTCGATTCCCACATACTTCATTTTATTATTTCTTTATTTCATTTTTCTCCTCTCTCCTTCACCCATCCAAGAGGTTGTGGGTTCGAACCCCACACACCTCACTTCATTTTCTTTCATTTTTCTCCTAACTTTTAACTTGAGCTTTAACCCATTCCGAATCCCCTCACCTCATTTTATTATTTAATTTTTAAATTAATTGTGTATGGTGAGATCTTGGTTTCAATTCCCACTGACCTCATGCATTTAAAAAAAATTAAAACAAATTTTTTTTGTACAGTAAGCTTGGGGGAAAAAATTTTCCAAAATGCTGGAAATTTGTTCACCCTTTTTGTAGTCCATTTTCTCAACTTTTAAATGATATATTTAGGTGAGTTATCACGGTTAATTTTGGAAGTTTGATCACCTTTTTACATTCCATTTTTTCACCCTCTTTCACGTTAAACATTAAGACATTTCGAGTAGTTTTTAGGGAGATATTTAGGTGCATCTTCAAGGTTACTTTAAGTCAAGAATTATAATTTAATTCAGCAACTTTGAGCTTATATAAACATCACGTTTTTAACATATTCTCACACACATAATTCATAACATTTTAACATGTCAATATCAAGCTTCAACTGTGGCTAATTCACGGCACATAGATGCACAAACAAATTAACAAACTTCACATTTTTGGAACACCTCTTTAATTTCTACATAATTCCGAATACAAATTCAAACACGTAATGAAAACCAGCCCTAAAATCATCTACCAGAAGTCATACCAATGCATACTTGAGTCTTTCAATAATGATAGGGGCATGCAACGAGGAAAACATTAGTTTTTTGATTGTGAATAGTCTTAACCTTAGGGGTATCTTGGGAAAGGGACCAAGAGGGATGAAAATTCATACCTTAATGTCGTTCAACACTTGTTTCAATGTTGCCAATTTCCCACGAAATCAAGCCTCACCACCGAAACTTCTAACACAACCCGTCGAGGAACCCCTCTTTGTTTTCAGTTTTAGAATGTCTTTGCTTTTGAGTTTTAGCGTTCAAGTTCTTGATTAACTTTATTTTTCATTCTGTTCTTTTTCTTTTGTTGAAGACTGAACCTGCAAGTGAGGGTAAAGTAGATAGAGAGACGTGAGAATGAGTGGATTAGGATTAGGAGAGTTAGGTGGAGACTTAGCCAAACTAGGACCCCTCATTATATGTTAATTTTATTATAAATCTGATTTTCCTTTACTTAAATCAGAAAATTAAATATTAATTAATTCAACTAATTCACTAAACACATTTAGTTCATTTTATTCGTTTCTTCCATATAGGTTCGAGCCCATGTAAAGCTTAAATTCACACAAGGGTCAAATTCGGTTTACCCATACCCGAATTTCCCCTTAATCATATTAACTAATTAATATTTAGGATAAATACAATACTATGCTTAGCTCAAAAAAAACCATTTTACCCCTAGACCTTCAAAACTTAAGATTACCCCTTCAAGTCGGGTTAAGACTCATCCGGTAAATATTCATATTCTGGTGCCCTACATGGCTGGATCCAACCTTGTCTAGCTCAAATAACTCACCAAGTTGGTTGGCTTGGCTATTGAATAGGATCAGAGGTCTCATTCTATGCGCATCAATCCATATGATATCGGTCTTATCTTAGGCATTCTAGATACATTAGGCATTACTTAGAATATTCATTTTAGGGTTGTTACATCATGATCTTGAATTTGTGATCGTGGTGTTTCCTTGAAAATATGGAGGCATTATATTTATCGGGTACATATGGACGTATTCACCGACCACATCAGTTATCAATATGTGTTTACTCAAAAAGAGTTGAATCTCTGACAATGAAGATGGTTGGAGTTATTGAAGGATTATGACATGAGTGCTCTTTACCACCCTGGCAAGGCCGACATGGTTGCGGATGCTCTAAGTCGTGTGACTATGGATAGTGTGTCTCATACAGGAGAAGCTAAGAAAAACCTAGTAAAAGATATTCATAGGTTGGCTTAGTTGTGTGTTCGGCTAGAAGAATCTCCAAATAGTGGTTTTGTTGTCCATCATAACTGCTAATTGGTTGAGGTGAAGTCTAAGCAACATCGTGATCCATTATTGATGGAGTTGAAGGAATCGGTTCTTAGTAAGCTTAATGAGTCATTCTTCCAACGGAGGGATGGGGTGCTTAGGTACCAAGGTAGGTTGTTGATATACCATGATTTCACGTTACATTCAATGCTTCATCCTTAAGTTTAGTGTGTGTCTTAGGCCATTTTGTAGTAATTGGAAGTATTTTTATCCGTGTCTTGGAGAAAAGTTGTACAAAATGGAAATGAAGAATGTTGTGCAGAAATTAGTGTAGAAGTGACCCATGAAACCATCGATAGCCCGTCGTCCCATCGACGGACCGTAGGTGGTGATTGTGGACCGGAGGTTCAAGCATCTCAAAGCAACTCAAGGAATTCAGACCAAGTGCGGGGCTACAAAAGCATTGACAGTTCGTCGATCAGTCGATGGACCGTCCTGGAAAATCGTTGATGAGATAAGAGACTACTCCAGTACCGGATGTTGAAGAAAAGATAAGTATGGAACAACTATGGGCATCGACGGACCGTAAGTGAATCGACGGACCTTGTTGCTAGTTCATCGATTAGATTAGAGAAGATGCAACGTGCATGATTTGAAAAAATGCTAAGTATGGACCGACAGAGGCAGTCGATGGTCCGTCGTTTGACCGACGAACCATCTATGGGGTCGTCTATTGAAGCCATGTTTTGGTCAAAACATTCCTTATTTTGAATCCTTTTTAATTTAGGACTCTTTTTATTATAAATAGGGTAAATAACCTCATATTTGGGGTTGGATATTTTTACTATTTTCATATTTTTGTTCTTGGAGATTTTCTTGGATAATTTTATTAAAATTTCTGAATTTGTTATTCAAGACAATTATGTGATTTCAAGTTGAATTGTGGATTTTCTTTCAATTTGTTAAAGTAAGTTCATGATTTATTTTTCATCAATTATGAATTGTGATATTGTAAGCATGAGTAACTAAATCCACAACTAAAGTTTTGGGAACCATGGGCAATTAACAAGATAAAACTAGCTAATTAACAATTCTTAATTAGGTTATTGCATGCATCGATAATTCTTTCTTCTTGAAGTTTTTTTAACGAGTGCACACGTTAGAACTCGCCTTATTACTACTTGTCAGACCAAATGGTAGTTAATAGGAAATGAATTATTAATATAGATTTAGTGGATACTATCTAAAAGGCTAGTTTCAATTGGTGTGATGTAATAACTAAGCCAAATATCAAATATGATGCGTAATATAAGTAAAGGTAAGGATTAGTAACTTAAACATATGTAGCCTTTCCAGGGTACGGGGTGAAATTATCTAAATATCAGACCAAGGATTTAGAGATACACAATTTATCACTTTGAATGCAAAATACTAGAAAAGAATTGTTATAGCTAAGGTTATGGAATTATGAACCTATGGGGAACACTTACACCCTAGTTTCTCTCACAACTTGATAAACACCAACAATTTACTCTTGTTATTTGCTTGATTTCTAAATATTGCAACGCTTTTGTTTTACAAAACCTCCCCTTTAATTATTAGTTTTTGAAATAACTTGACTAAATAGAGGTAAACGTACATTAAAGTTAAGTCTAAATCATTTTCCTAGTGGGATCGACCCCAACCTAATCGTTGGGTTCTTTACTTGATACGACCGCTTATACTTCTTTAGGGAAGTGTAATTTGAGCATATCAGTTCTGTGTGCTGGATGTTGATGATTTGAGAAATAGAATATTTGAGAAATCTCATGGTTCCCGATATTTTATTCATCCTGGTGCCACAAAAATTTTATCATGATCTTCTAGAGAGATATTTGTGAAATGGTTTGAAAAGAGACATAGCGGGGTTTGTGTTTAGGTGCCCTAATTTTCAACAAGTAAAAGTCGAGCATCAAAAGTCGGATGGCTTGACTAAAGTTATAAATATTCCTACTTGGAAGTGGGAAGACATTAATATGGACTTCATAGTGGGTTTGCCTCGGACAGGAAGGAAAAATGACTGAATATGGGTTATTGTGGATAGGTTGATGAAATCCACTCCCTTTATCCCCGTTAAGTCTACTTTTTCGGCAGAAACATATGCTAGAATGGACATTAACAGGATTGTGAGCCTTCATGGGATCTCTTTGTCCATCATATCAGATAGAGGTGCACAATTCACTTTCCATTTCGGAGGTCTTTTCAAAAAGGGTTGGGTACTCAATTAAAGCTAAGTACCTCTTTGCATCCTCAAACAGATGGTCAAGCGGAGAGTACCATTTAAACCTTAAAAGATATGTTAAAAGCTTGTGTGATTAATTTTAAAGGAAATTGGGAAGATCACCTAACGCTGATTAAGTTCTCTTATTATAATAGCTAGCATTCTAATATTGACATGGCTCCTTTGAAGCACTCTATGGTAGGAGATGTAGGTCTCCGGTAGGGTGGTTTGAGGTTAGTGATCCTTCACTTCTTGCTCCCAAAATGGTCTATGAAGCTTTGGAGAAAGTTCATGTGATAATGGATTGATTGAAAGTAGTGTATAGTCGGAAAAATTCTTATGCAGGCAATAGGAGAAGAGACCTTGAATTGGAAGTGGGTGATAAGGTGTATTTGAAGATTTAACCTATGAAAGGGATGATGAGATTCAGTAAGAAGGAGAAGCTTAGTCCCCGCTATGTGGGTCCCAATGAAATATTGTAACAAGTCAGAAAAGTTGCATATGAGTTGAAATTACCTAGTGAAATAGCTTCGATTCAATTGGTATTTTACGTATCCATGCTTAAGAAGTGTATTGCTGACCCCGAGTCCATTCTCTCTATTGACGGGTTAGGTGTCAATGAGAATCTTTCCTATGAAGAGGTTCCAGTGGAAATCCTTGATCGTCAAGTGATGAAGTTAAGGAACAAATAGGTGGCATCCCTCCGTAAACGTTCTATGGAGAAACCACGTAGATAAGGGTGCAACTTGGGAAGCCGAGGCTGACATGAAGTTTTGTTATCCTCATTTTTCCCTAATTAAGGTTAGTTGTTCCTATTAATAATGAAAATAATTAATAATTTTAAATTTGACTTGTTTTGCAAAAATGCGCATAATTATGGTAAAATGTTTATGCTAAAATGAGTTTTCATGTGAAAAAAATTGCTTGATTTACGCTCATTTGTGTATTTGGTGTATTATTGCCTTCATGAAATAGTATTGGGCATGTTGATGTGTTTTGAAATAAGTTTTGGCATAACTGACTCTAAATGTTTATGTTGAGCTGTGATATGTGGTAATTTGTGTTTTGAGTTGCTAGGTGTAGATGTCATGTTTATGTGTTGAACGGAGTTTTAAAGTACTATTTTGAGTAGTAACTCATGTTGATTATATGATGTTGGCTGGGCTGCTAGTATTGAGTCCATTCTCTCCCAATAAAAAGTTGGTGTCATTCAGGGACGAATGTTCCTAGGGGGGATAATTAACAGTCCGAAGTTCCATGACCTAACTAGAGACTTACATAATTAACTAAGACTTGAAACACTGTTTATAGTCCTAAAATAATGTATTTAAACTAATTAGGAAGTGTTAGAGTCAAAACGTCAAGAAACGTCCAAGACGTGTGGAGACTAGTGAAATAGAGGTTAGTGTGTCTTGGCATGTTTAATGGGGCTTTGGGAGTCGGATTAAATGAAAATTTGTAAAAAGGTGCATAACATATAGAAGAGTGTGTTTAGGGTCAAAACAACCGGGTGTGACTCTCCAAGGACCACCCTAAAGGTCCTTGGTGAGGACCATACATTTGGACTCAAAAGTTGTCATTTGACATAGGCAATCGACGGACCAAACGACGAGCCGTTGATGGTGTCATAGATCTAGCCTTAGTCAATTTCAAAAATTTTACCAAAAAACACTCTCTGATCCAAACGGCGCCTTGCCATTACGGGGCCGTTAATGGACCTAAAAACTGTCGGTCGAGGTCGTCGTTTGGGGTCTGTTTCATAGTTTAATTTTTAAGCTAAATGAATTAATTAGTTAATTAATTAATTAATTAATTAATTAATTAGGAGTTAAGGGGTGGTTAATTAAGTTATTTCAGTCAATATATAAGACTTAACCTTTTTTAAACTAACTCAACACTACATAATTCCCCAAACCCAATTCTCCCTAACTTCTCTCTAGTTTCTCTCTTCCCAAACATCAACCTCCATTGAATAACACTAGGGCTCCGAGTTGAGGACGAATTCACCAAAGATTTCACCTCAAACTCATGTCAAGATCATCACTAAAGTATGGTCTCTTTCACTCTTGGTATCCTTTCCCAAGAGGCACCTTTAACTATGGTTTTTCAAACCTTCCAAGACTAGGTTTTCATTCTAGACATGGGTTCTCCTTTCATTATGAAATTGTATTTCAATTATGATGAATTATACTATTTTATCATTTTTAAATAAGTATTGATGGTCAATTGTTGGTAATCACTCAACATTGTCCCTTGAACCCTTGTTCTTCCCTAAACACTTTATATCTTGAAATTCTAGGGCAATTGTGGAGGATGATGAGTATGTGATTATGTAGAATGTCAATTATTATGTACTAGTCCTTGAATTTACCTTGTTTATTCATTGGTTATTTATTTTTTGTCAATTGAAGTATGAAGTCAATAAATAGGCAAGAAGTTATGAAGATTGATTCTTCTTGAATTCAATTATGAATTGTGCGTTACTTGGATTGTAATGCTTTTACGTCTAATGTGTGGTTGTTATGTTGATAACAAGTGTTCCTCAACCTTAACCTACACAATTGAATTAGCCATGAATTATGTGTACATGTAATGATATGATTATTATATGATTGAAAGTAGGTTTCTCATGATTATGATATAAAGTGTAAAGTGAAAGGTGTACTCACATGGGTAAGTGGTGTCCAATGTGAAAGGATTTCACTCACTTGTGATTACCTATGAGCTATTATGTAAAAATGTTTACCTATGAGTCTATAAAATACTAATTTTAACTTGTATGATGAAATTATATGGTTATAAAGGGAATAAATACTTAGCAACGAAAGGGCATGTTAATGAGATGGAGATCTCACGCCTAGTAAGTTCAGCCTCCCACATGAGTTTCTTCACGTCTAGCAAGTTTGGATTCCCAATATGTATGTTGTGTCGATTGAAACCTCCATGTCTATAAAGTCAAGGTTTCTAGTTTCAATATCCTTGACCCTTAACTATGTGCCCACATAGGAATGTAGCTTAGGGGATCCACTTAGATAGCTACGTATAATTGGTTACACCTTACGCAAGTGTTAACCCTCTCTTTTCGGTGTGGAAGCCGAACACCGGATTCCATGTAGCTCACATGGTCTAGTGTCGATTATGGTACTTATTTTCCTAAATAAAAAGTAAATGAACAAGATAAGCATGTGAGATCTTATTAGGGTTGTCTTAAAGGTTACTACATACGATGAGAGAGGGTATGGGACTTCTCTCACACATTGCACATATGGGAACCTAAGGGGTGATCTTAGTAGTGTTCTTGAGTGACTAAGTTGATTATATGCTATGTATGTCGTCATATATGATCTTTTGAACGAATCATGTTATGACGAAATATAAAGTTATGTTGAGTTACTTGTATGTTGAGTTGCTTATGAGTTGGGTTGAGTATGACATTCTATATATGTGCTTTGATAAGGTTATATAACACTAAGCATGGTTTTGACTAAATTGTTCCTTTTTCTCATGCTTTGATGATTTTATGCATAAGAACCATACTTAGTACATGTGGTTTGTACTAACCCATATTTCTTCCCTTTTCCTCAATATTGTAGGTTTCGGTCATTGAAGAGATTCTAGACCACTTTGCAAGAAGACTTGGACTTTCCCCAAGATTCGATACATCCTCTAGTTCGAGGATGTGCCACATAATATACCTTAATAATATTTGTATTTTCTAAAGACATCATTTGTTTTACTATTGTTGGAGACATTGTTGTAAGCCCTATATGGAAAATATGTACTTTCATAAGGCCTATGCCCAAATGT
This sequence comes from Solanum lycopersicum, assembly GCF_036512215.1. NCBI lineage: Eukaryota > Viridiplantae > Streptophyta > Magnoliopsida > Solanales > Solanaceae > Solanum > Solanum lycopersicum. The sequence continues at coordinate 26,352,321 of NC_090803.1, read as the reverse complement.
TGTACTTCATATAGATGGTTTAATGTGACACAGAGTATTAGACTAAATTCATATGTATTGGTTATGTTGCCTAGAAGAGATGCCCAAGTAAGCTTTATATGTGAGGAGTCTAAGTAAACTCCATATATGATTTGTGAGAGGTCTATGTACACCTCAATATGTAAAGAGTTTTAAATTTTCCATTTTTTTACCTATGATATGGTGTGACGAATGTCAAGGGCTTATCCAAGTCCTCTAGAGGATGACAATGCCGGTTACGTTTAGGGGGTACTCCCCGGTCAAGACGTCCTCTAAGTTTATCTTCTATGTCGATCGAAGACAGGAGGCCTTTTGTAAGAATTAGCAGACTCATCTATCAGAGTGGTGTAGTTGTTTCTTACCTTTTATGGATATGCAGATAGGTGGAGGTTGTTCTAACGAGAGCTTCACCAATTTTGACGATTTGTTAGGATTGAATCTAGCTTTTGGTAGCAGTCAGTAGACATTAGGATAAAAACTTCTTCTATACGCCTCATTGGGAGAGATTCATATTGGGTGACTTAGGGGCCACAAATTTTCCGTGAAGTAATGACTTAGAAACCACAAACTTCCCAAGAAATTTTTTGGATAACTTCATCATATCAATTTGCCTTACATGAAGGTCAAACCTTCCAGTGTATTTTCTCGCAACTCGAGAGAGTGTCCCTTCTCCTCTTTTGCCTTTGGGACATAGCGAAGAATGCATGTAACCTTTTTACTTGAAAAGCACCAATCATATTAGGCATCCTTTTTGGATTGCCAAGATTTGGATCTTCCTTGTTTTCAATTTTTGCCATACTAACCGCTACCTTAGCCATCTTGTTAAGGAGTCTGACATCTCCCGATGCAATGTCATCAATTTTTTTGGAATACTTCTTCAAGTAAAACTTTGCATTGGCAAAGTGACCTTCAGCTTCAGTAAATGGATTATCATTGCAATAATCTTTTTTGCGACAGCATCCTCATAATACTTCAAACATTTGTGGAAAGTAGTTGGGATTACTTTGTTCTCGTGTACTCACGACGTACAAAGCAAAATGTTATATGAATTTTTGTATCATTTACATGTAACCACGCACTTGATTGGAACTCTTCGATGGTATGGAATATTTTGATAGTCCATATGGACCTTTGTCATCCTTGATTGAACCCTTAGATCATCAAACGACTATCAGAAAGATATGTTGTTGATATCCGAAGTTCTTTCTTTGTGAATTGAAAGGATGTCGATCCCAAACCCTCCATCAATTAGGATTTTATTTTGCTTTTATAATGTGCAAAACCAACCATGAATAAAATGGTGATTATGAAATGTGTCATCAAATAGAAGATCATCGTCAGAGAATGTAATTTTGGCCATACATGTGTTTTCGACTCTAGGAGATGGTTATGGAGCATCTTTTGATGATGGATGTTTACATCGCTAATTTATTTAAATAGGGAGAAACGTCGCGGTGACTCAAAAGTACTGGATTAATTTAATTTTAAATATTTTAAATAATAAAACAAATTTTAAAATGATTCGTCACCTAATTTTAGGAAAAAATAGGAAATCATTTAAGTTATCTACGAAACCATTACATTCTAGGTAAGGTTTCAGGTTATTTCAAAGGGAAGGTCTTATGCACCCTTTGAAATCTACAATGATGGATCCCGACGGAACTCATTTTTTTCAAATTGAGAAGGAGATAAAAAGAGTATACAACTAAAACAAATACACAATATACACAAGTAATGAAATAAAACAATCAAATAGAAGACGGCCTAAATTTTCCTATCATCGATAACATGCAATAATAGATCAAACATTATTCAAAGAAATTCGAACTTTATTCGAATAGTTTCAATGGGAAGCGACTGCTGGATACCTATAAAGACACTTGATAAAAGTGTTAGTATCAAATTTAATTATGAATAAAAATTAATGGCTTAAATAATAACCTCAAAATAAAAATCCATCTTGTAAACATGTAAGGCATTAGAATCGCTGATAATTTTTAATCGGACACTTTTAACAAGCAAAATATATAAAGATAAACTAAACCGTCTTTTAACATTGAGGAGGCCTCTAAAACCGATGGAAAGATTTTTTCATTGCCCAATTTAACATATCATATCCAACATTATTTCAACAAAATAGTTTAGGAGGAAAAAAAATTGCACAAACAGAAAGCCACAATAACAAAACAATAATATGTTAAAAATAGACCGATAGTAAATTGCTAACAACCTTTAGACAATTCAAAATAAATAATAAATTAAAGTAAACATAAAGACAACAACAAGAATGACTGAAAAATAATTTAAAAAATTAAAATAAAACCAACTATGATAACCACAATAACGAGAAAATACCAACATTATTTTTCATCTGACTTAATTCACTTAAGCGAATAAATAACTCAAGATTCCAAATAGACATAAATCTCAACAATAAAATAAATTAACCAAAATAATGTATAAGGCGGAAATAGTCATTAACAAAAAGGATTAATGAACAAAAATAAATCAACAAACAGGATTAAATATACAAACCATTTTACTGAAACAAGTATAATAGTAGAAGAACAATTTAAATAAATATCTAATAGCCGTAATAAAAGAGAACGAAAAAGATGTTATTAAACATAGGACTCAAACAAAGTTTTATTCAAGCAATAAACCAAAATGATAGTAGTCACACTAGAAGACAAAATATCACCAAAAAAAACAACGATGGCTGGAGTGTGAACCCTTCCCCCGGATCTAAAACCCAAAGAACAAATAAAATAAAAAATAGAAAAAAATAAAAATAAAAGGACACCTATGTTTGTTGGAGGTGTGTTGAAGCTTGGAAAAAGAGATGGTAAAAATGATGTTTGGTCCCATCAGATTCGTTCGCTGGAGATTGGAGTTGTTCGCCGAAAAAATGGAAAAAACGAAAGGTTTTTTTTTACAGTGTTGTTCTGGGTGTCTTTCACCAAAGCTCGGATCTGAAAGCTTGTGAATACGTGTAAAAATAGTAAAGAAAATGTGAAAGGGAAAAAGACGGGGGCCTAGCGTTGTTGTAGCTTCGATTCACTGGAAAAAGGGTGCTCTTGGGTGGTGGTTTGGCTGTGATTACTCGCTGGAGAGAAAGGAGGAAGGTTTTTTTGCTTGGGGTTTTTGACATGTTGTTGGTCGGAAAAAAGAATAGAGTTGGCTGGCAATGAAGGTTGGTTGCTCCGGCTTTGAGCTGGTCGGAGAAGACAAGAAGAACAGGGGTGGACGCTGGTTGTTTACTGGAGAAAGAAAGTAAAATGGGTGTTTGGTGGCCATGGTTGCTTGCCAGAAACGGAAAGGGAGAAGGAAGGTGAAATGGGGGGTCATTGGGTGGTGATTCGCCGGATTCCGACATTCCCATCATAAAAAAAAGATACCCTTTATGAATTAAAGAAAAGAGAAAAGATATAAAGTCACTATTGAAATATTCTCGTATTTGCATAATGGCGCCTTAACTTTAAAGTGTCCTATTACTTCACAAAACTATCTAAATTCATAATAAATATACCATTTTGACTAAATTTAACACCACTCGTGTTGTACAAAATATGGGCGCGTGAAGGACTCTTGGTGCAGCTTCAAACCAACGTAAAATTGCCACATGCCACTTTCAATTTGACTTATTCTTAAAAAAATATATATAAAAACACATGTATTAATTTTTTAAAACTTTATTAGAAATAGTTTTCTTAATTTTTCAAATCATTATTCTCATCTTCCCTACCATCATTAGCTTACCCATATTTTTTAGACATTCATAGCTTCCTTCATTTTTCCTTTGCTCGTTTCCCTTTATAACTAATGTTATTGTGTTCATTCTTATTTTTATTTTTTATTTTTTACAAAAAAAAAATAAGTTTAGTAATTTTTTACCTTCTACAAATCAAGATAGGAATTTAGAAATAGTGAAACTCTGAGAAATTCGATTTGGGAGTAAGAAGTTGGAGAAGTTAATAATTTAAATGTCAAATTTAACTTGGTAATATTTTGAGTATTTAGATTTAATAATTTGACAGAATTGATTTTTATAAATAAATTAATTGGTGATAGTTTGATTAATAATTATATTGTTACCACGAAATCCGTCCCGCAATAGTAGATATGTCAACTGTTGCAGTACACGTGAAGGCAATGGTAGAAGACAAAAATTAAGTGGAAGAATAAAGACAAAAATTTTAAAAAAATAAAGAAAAAGCATCGGACAAATATTCCCCTAGATATGACATGTCGAATAGGATCATGAGATACCTAAACAAACCAATTGACATAGGCATGACTTAATAACAATTTAATTAAGAGATATAACACATAGATCTCAAATCATAAGATGACATAAAAGATACCAACATAGTACTTAAGAAATATGTGGAATGCTTCGTCTGATAAAAGCCTTTCTACAACATAAAAGTGATTGAGACATAATTCATACACCACATACAAATCTAAAACTGAAAATACAATGAAAGTAATAAAAGTGTCCATGTCTTTGCCCTCGAAGCATGAGGAATCACCCAGTCAATGATCAAGATGAGCAATCCTGATTTGAGCATGTCCATGAAGGAAAAGTGTCATACCCTATATTATAAAATAATAGAGATGCAACTATGCATTAGTACATTGAATGTACTAAGTATGGAAAATGCATAAAAAACATAGGCATGTCAACGGGGGAACCTTATATATAATATGCATGACCAGGTAAAACATAGTAAAAGCCTAATCAATGTTACTCATCCTTGTCCTAGAGTCGGTAGCCTAGTTGGAGCATACTTAGCTAATTAAGTACACTTCAAAGCATATTTTTTCATACGAAGATCAATGAACTGAATTACCGTTGTCTTTCTAATCGCAATGGGGAAAATGATCAAGAAAATACCATTTGAATTTCTCCCTATCAAAAGGACCTGGTTGAACCAAACTTGAACAACACCCTTGAATTGATAAGCGACCTATTTTGTCTTCTCGGCCATTGAAACTCCCATATTTTCCACTATATTATATATCTCATCAATGAACTCTTGAGGATCCTCAACTTTCGACCCATGAAATTTTGGGGAATTCATTCGAGTGAAGTCACTTACCTTTATTGTTGTCGTATCAACAATTGGGTTCACATAAGCAATAACCTCTTTATTTTTTTGGGTCATCATAGCATGAGCCAAAGCATGAAAAGCGACTCGAAATTCAGCACGAGTCACTTTTTTCGGCCAAAGGATCGACTGATACTTGAGGAATATCGGGCATTTCATTTCGTGTTATGTTAGCTTTTTGAGGAGGCATATCCTAAAAAGCATCAGACAAAAGTTAGGAGAAAGTCCTATATAAAGATAAACTTCATGAAACGACTTTAGTGTAGTGAAAGAAGTGAAGTTTCCTAAACACCTTGTAGCCTTCTATTCATAAATGTGTCGAGCTTCACACTTATGAACAAGACTCTATCACATGCGGCTTGTGATACATTCCCCTATATATGACATGTTGAATCGGATCATGAGATACCCTAAACAAACCACTTGATATAAGCATGACTTAATAACAATATAATCAAGAGATATAACACATATAGGTCTCAAATCATAAGACGTCATAAAAGATACCAACATAGTACTTAAGAAATATGTGGAATGATTCGTCTGATAAAAGCCTTTCTAAAAGATAAAAGTGATTGAGACGTAATTCATACACCACATACAAATCTAAAACTTATTTTCCCTCGAAGCATGAGGAGTCACCCACTCAATGATCAAGATGAGCAATCCTGATTTGAGCATGTCCATGAAGGAGAAGTGTCATGCCCTATATTATAAGATAATAGAGGTGCAACTATGCATTAGTACATTGAGTGCTTTAAGTATGAAAAATGCATAAAAACATAGGCATTTCAATGGGGGAACCTTAAACATAATAAGCATGACCAAGTAAAACATAGTAAAAGCCTAATCAAGGTCAATTCATACTTAAATCATTGGAGAAGCCTTTTTATAAACCTTTTGAAGAAACATAATTCATTTGTGGGATGTTTACCGTTAACCAACAATAAGGCCATGTGAGCTATACCATGAATACAACATGAATCTCACGCCGAAAAGAGGAATCTACTTGCCAAGGTAGACTTTATCACATAACTGCTATTGTAGATCCACTAGCTAGGTCATTTAAGAAAATTCTATTGGGACTGACACGTAGTTTGAGAAAAAGAAATTGCTTTTAGAGACCCAACCTCTGCTAACTGAAAATTCTCCATCTCAAAGTCCTCTTGGTGATAAATAAATTCCAATGGAAAAGACATAATAATATTTGTATCAAAATATTTGTAAAGAAACAATTGAACTACCAATCCAAATCATAATTCATTGTAGAGTAGTTTCTTTCAAACTATGATCCCATAAGCTTCTTCAATATAAACACTTGTATCTAAATCATGATTTCATTCATATGTAAGAAAACCTTTCAGAAATCGTACTTATTTAAAAAACTAGATTTAGGAACGTGCGTTGCACGTTTATCCCAAGATACTTCATATAAATTTTGTATCGTAAAATTTATCATTGTTTCGATAGAAACTACATATATCTTTCCAGTAAAAATATTATATCTTTAATTATAAAATTGACTAAAAGTGCATAAAGTAAAAATAACTATCACACAAATTCAATATTCCAATGAAGATATTAAAATACAACATGATAGGTTAATGTATACAAAGCAACAGACCATAGTAAATTATCAATAATAATAACACAACAATAGAAAGTAAGTTGTACAATAACAACAAGCAAGAAACATAAATGTTAAACTAAATAAATAAAAAGAGACGAGAAAAGAGAGCATAGAGATTTTCTCATTTTTTTTCAATTGGTTTAAGTTTATATATTATTGTGTGAAGTGTCACTATTTATTATTGGATAGCATTGAGTACAAAGAGTTGTCGTAAATAAATATTAATCCATTTGAGATTATCGATGAGAAATGAGAGTAATGAACATAATGAATATAATTAGTGAGAGTTGCATACATTTACAAGTTGATGGTAAGTTATGTATACTAATATGATGATTTACTATTTAATATTTAATATTAATATTTAATTTATTAAACAATTTATAAAATTTAAATGTACTATATAAACAAAACTTTAATCTAAGAATAAAATATATAAAAGAATTCAAATATACTAAGGTTCATAAGCATAAACATTTATTTAATAACATTTGAATTTAGCATAACAGTAAAATTATAATTCAACTTTTCTACTTTGGAGCTTCCACTTATAATAAATATGATATTCATAGTTCATAAATCATCATTTTTCATAAACATGCATAACTTTCATAATCATAATCCATAGGTTCATAAGCATAATGTATAGTTCATGTTCATAGGCACGGAGTCCATATGAAATCAATTAAAAACCATGTAATTGAATCAAATCATGCATAATAAGATTTGAAAATAAATATTTGAATCATAATAAATAGGACCCACGGAGATTTACATGAAACCCAAAGAGAATTGGGTGAAATTAAATGTGTTATTGAGATTCTTTTGGTACTCAATGGGTGAAAAAAATTTATAGGTGAATTCTCATATATCTTGATAATGAAAGCCCTAAAAATGCAAAGAGAATGACACCTTGAAGCTTCAAATCTTAGTTCTCCACCTTGAAGCTTAAGAGAGAATTTTGGAGAAGAAGACTTGAGGGTTTTACGAGATATTGAGTTTAAAGGAGAGAAATTAGGCTTAGTTAATGAGTAAAAACGATTATAGGGTAGTTATAGGGCCAAGACAACGTAGTTAAGGGGTTAATTGGGTAGGAAAAGATCAAAGCACCCTTAATTAAAACTGCCAAACATGTCAATGATTTGGACCTACAATCCGTAGGTCTTTCTAATAACCGTTCTGGTATACCAAAGAACCTGTTACTAGGGCATACAAATCCATTCAACTTCCACGAAACCATTCTACGGATCGTCTTCCATTCTATGATTCATAGAACTCTTTTGTAGAATAAAACTTTATGTCTAAAATTTCACTAAGTTTGGGTCACTTTTATGAAACCCTCATACAACTCGTAGAAAGCTCTTCCTGTTCACTTGTAGGTCAAACATCAGAGACTTCACATTTCTTAAAACTCAACCCAATCCAACGAGTGCCTTCATAAGGCACATTCTTACGATCCGTAGGACTTCTTACTATCGGTAGATGGCTTCTGTAAGACATCGCCTTAGTGCCAAAAATGCAACTTTTCCTTTCAATTCGACTTTCCAATTTCCGGGTTGTTACACTTAAGGAAGCATAGTGAGTACATCAATAAATGTCTCTTCCCTATCCAATCCCTCAATATTTAAAACCGGGAACACCTCTATCACTTTCTCACTTACGTGAGCAACGTCAGCCTTAAATTGGCGAGCTCAACTACAAACCTTGCCAAATCAAACATTATCAAATATCACAATCAATCATTAACTTGGGATTGCATATCATCTATCCGGGCATTTAAGTCATTATACAACCCCAATACCTCTGTGATGGCCGTATCAACAAACAGACCTAGTTATTCAACAAGTAACTTCCTCTGCTTCTCATATTGATCCTCCATCTTTACCAATCTCATGAAATTTGTTGGTGTAAGAGCATATGGTGAGAACTGTGATTATGATGAAGTAGTCTCAATAAACTAAGTAGACTCTACGATGTCTGCTCCCGTTGCCTCTAATGTAGAGGGTGTAAAAGTCGGTATAGTAGTGCTAGTGGACATCAGAGGACACTCTCCAACACTGGCTCCTGCATGTGCACCTATACCAAATACTTGTGGCACTAGTTTATGAACTCACATCTCAAGTCTCAACTCATCCCTCATCTTCTCAATGTGGAACCTCTTAGTTACTACCGTTTCCACATCAATTCTGACATGAATAAGCAACTTCTGCTTTACATAGCCTTGTCATTAAGTTGAAGAAAAGTAAAGAACTAGGTGGCCTAGTCACTCTGTGTCTTATCTCTTTTGCAATAAGTTCTCCAAAGTTTATTGAGAACTCTGATATCCAACTTGCAATGAAAATTACCGTGTCCACTGCAAGTGGTGTCAGATCTAGTGGGAAACAACTTGTGCCTCACCTAAAACTTGCTACCAAACTTCGTTGGGTATTGCGTAATTGGAGCTTTTCAGAAGTGAATCTTAAAGAAGACAATGCAACATCTACTCAACATCACCTGCAAAGGGACATGAAGAAACACGAGAAGTAAGGAGAAGAGCAAAATAAATTCCAAGAAGACAAATATGAGATAACAAATGCTTACAGGAAGAGCCAAATTTGAGCTGGAATGAAGTGTTTCTACGGTCCCTTATAGTAACAAACAGACCACCCAAGAAAGAAATGTGAAAGATCATCTCAAAGGAAGGAAAAAGAGAGGGAGTTGATGGAAGAACACTTACCAAGCGAGAGTGAAGAGATAGACAAAGCCAATAGCTAAACAAATAGGTATCAAGATTCAAGGAAAAGCTGCAAGCTCAACCATGGTGGAAATATTTTCAAATGGTGGAGGCGAGGAGAATAATAGAGTACCAAATACGCTATTACAAAGCTCGGATATTTGTTTTGTTTAGTAAATCTTTCGTATTCCTTATTTCGGATTGAGTCTAATTTTGGGCCAGATCTCCTTTCTTTTTGTATAGACTGGGCTTCCACCATTTGTTTGATTTTTAATGAAATGATCTCCAGACCCAAAAACAATGGAAAAGAGAACTCTCTTTCAGTCAACCGAGTTACAAGTACAGAAATGCCTTTCGACAAAAAATTGAGGCAGAGGGCAGGGGGATCTGGGGTGTAAGGCAAGTGTTGTAGTATATTTCACTTGTATATTAGAACTAGAAAAATCTAGTATACCGAGTTTGACAGAACATAAAGGCAGAAGCATATCTATATACACAGTCACAAGCCTTTTCTTAGCTGTTTCGAAATCCACAAAATAAAAGCATCGTACAGCCCATTTTATACAACAAAACAAGTTCACTATGTCCCAAGAGAAGAAAAAAACAAACGGGAGACTGACGTCCAGTTTACTTGTTCCACCAGTTCTTTGCCACGTTCTTTTTCATTTTCAAATGTCAAGTCACTGATATGAAAACAAATAATTCTTTTCAGCCCCATTTTTGTTGACTCGTCCCAAGGAAACTCCCACTGTGTATACTTAAGTAAAATAACATGAGTATTGCATGTATTAGTGTTTACTAGTAAGAGCAAGACCATCAAAAGGCTTGGGTGCTCATAGTCCATCAATGCAGTTTGTTGCCAAATGCGACTGGAAACATCTGTATTACTCAGAAAAAGAAGCTTGTATAAGTGCAGATTATAATAAGAAAAACTTTAGCAAAAGAAAATGATAAGGCTGTAGCATATGTGCATCCATTTGACACTTCCATCACAATCCCAGGATATCATATTGAGTTAACACTTTGTTTATACATGCAACAAACAAAAGAAATGTCCATTCTGTCATCTCAAAGATAGAATAAAAGGACAAGACCCAATGCAATAGTGCTGTGTCAAAGTAGCAATAATTCCCAGAGACAACTAAGCTATGCTGCAGAGGAGATTATCCAATGGTTACTGTCTGAACTTCTAGAATGACATTTTAGCATCATCGGTAAACAGGAAAAATCACACGAAATGGATAGTCAATACAACTTACAAGAATGATACCTGATTAGCTGATGCAGTGTCAAGTTCTTTTTCTTTATTTCCAGACAATGTCCCCTAAAAACTGAAGAGCTGGCACACCTCTGATCTCTACATCAACAAGGGGTGCCTGAACCAACATCAGGCTAGAGAGCTCCGGGTCATTTTGGATCATATCCAGAGCACGACTTTGGTCCTGTGATACTTCAATCATCAGTTATTGAAGGTTTTAAAAAACCTATTTAAGCTAAATAACACAGGGAAATCAAAGTCTGCACCTAAAATATAAAGACGGAAGAGAACAGAATTGAAGCAGATGAAGAGCTATTTTATTAATGCTTCAGACTAGATACATAAAAGCCTAGAATTAAAAGTAAAAATAATAACACATGATCTAGCAGTCACTAAACAACTCCTAAATAATAGGAAAGCAAAACTAACAACTAATTGACTAAGTTTTAGTTAAAACATAGGCAGTAAAATTGCAGTTCAACAGCAAATTCCTAACACTCCTCCTTGTTTTGGATACTGCAAACTCCAATTTTCTGTCTAAGAAGCTCGAATTTACTGACCGGTGAAGGCTTAGTAAACAGATCTGCTAGCTGGTTTTCAGACTAGCAGTAGACTAGACTCACTTCTCCCCTTTGCTGCACTTCTCTCAGGAAATAGAACTTGATGTTGAAATGCTTGGTCTTCTCGTGAAACACCGGACTGTTTGAGATTGCAATAGCTGACTGGTTGTCGACAAGAATGATAGTACTTTCCTTCTGTTCCAAATGTAAATCATACATGATCTTTCTAAGCCACAAGACTTGGTTTACTGCTCCTGTTGCTGCTATAAATTCAGCTTCTGCAGTTGATTGTGCAACCATTTCCTGTTTCTTAGATGACTAAGAGAATATTCGTTGAAACAATGGCAAGAGGTACTTCTCATATTTTCTGCGGATCCAGCCCAATCACTATATGAGAATCCAAGTAACTTGAAGCTTGGACACTTCCCAAACTTCACACCATAGTCAATAGTACCTTTGATATATCTTAATATTCTTTTTTTTGCTGCTCCTAAATGCATTTCACTTGCACAGTGCATAAAACGAGATAAGAGACTTACAACAAATAAAATATCAGGCCTTGTTGCAGTGAGATACATCAAGCTTCTATAATAACCTTCATCAACTTTGTTGGCTCCATTTTCTTTACAGAGCTTCTCTTTTTGATTCATCGGCGTGCTCATCGACTTGCATTCCTCCATCTGAAATTTCTTCAAAATTTCCCTTGCGTATTTCTTTTGGCAAATGAACACTTCACTTTTGCTTTACTTGATCTCCATTCCAAGAAAATAGGTCATAAGACCAAGATCTACCATTTCAAAAACTTTCATCATTTCTTCTTTAAACTCCTCAACCAACCTTGTATTATTTCCTATTACCAGAAGATCATCAACATAGAGTGACATAATAAAGACATAATAAGGATATCAGTGTCTTTATGAGTCGATTCAGACAAGCATTTTTTCAAAGCCCAAGCTTTTTTCAAAGCCCAAGCTTAACAGATGATCATCTATACTATTATACCAATCTCTTGGTGCTTGCTTTAGGCCATACAAAGCCTTTTTTAGCAGATAGACTTTGTCTTCATCACCGTGCTTCACAAATCCTGATGGTAGCTCAACATACATTTCCTCCTCCAGTATGCCATTTAAGAAAGTTGATTTGACATCAAGTTGGAACACCTTCCATTCCATTTGTGCTGCTATTGCGAGTAGCAATCTGATTGTGTAATATTGCAACAAAATAAAAAGTGTCAGAGTAATCAACACCATAAATTTGTGCGTATCCTTTAATTACAAGCCTCGCCTTGTATTTGTTGATGGAACTATCTGCATTTAACTTTGTTCTAAAGACCCATCTCACACCAATGACTTTTCTATCTTCAGGTTTGTTGACTATCACCCAAGTTTTATTTTTCTCAATCATGGAGATCTCCTCCTCCATTGCCTTCTTCCATTTTGGGTCTTGCAAAGCTTCTATGGGACCAGCAGGTTCATAGATGGCGAAATTACACCTCTGATAGATATCTGACAACAATCTTCTCCCCTTGACTTGATGATTATCTTCTAGTTCTTGTTGCCACTGTTCTTGCTCTTCAGGAGGGCTGATGTTTGCTTCTAGAGAGCTTCTTCCTGATTTCTGAGAGTTCTTCCAGTCCCACTGTTCATTCTCACTAAAATGAACATCTCGTGTAATTGTTATCTTTCATGTCTGAGGATGATAGGACTTGTAGGCTTTAGAAACTCCATTGTAACCCACATGGATCCTATGATTGCCTTCTTGTCAAGTTTGTCATGTTTAACATGAGGAACATGCACAAAACAGACACAACCAATCACTTTAAGAAAACTTAGTGAAGGCTTAAACCCGTAGCAAGCTTCAAATGGTGTTTTATCTTTCAAAGCTTTTGTTGGAAGTCGATTTTGCATAAAAACTGTGGTATTTGCTGCCTCTGCCCAGAATATCTTGGGCAACTCCTTCTCATGCAACATACATCTGGCCATCTCCATTATCCATCTATTTCTTCTTTCACTAACACCATTTTGTTATGGTGTGTATGGTGTTGTAAGCTGATGCACAATACCGGCCTCCTCACAGAACGAATCAAATTTCGTTGAAGTGTATTCCTTCCCATTATCAGAACTCAAAGCTTGAATCTTACAATTACTTGATTTTCCACCAATTTCTTGAATTTCCAGAATACACCAACAACTTCTGACTTTAATTTCAAGAAAAGAATCCAACGCATTCTTGTAAAATCGTCAATGAAAAGAACGTAATAGATGCTACCTTGTAGTGATGGAGTTCTTTGAGGCCCTGCGACATCAGTGTGAACTATTCATAGCTTTTGTGAGGCTATCAAGGTTGATTTTAGAAATGACTTTCTGTGTTGCTTGCCAAATTGGCAGGCGTGACATTCAGTTGAATTTTCTTCCAGATCAGGTAAGCTCTCCACCATCTTCAACTTTTGCATCTTGACAAGCCCTTGATAATGATAATGCCCGAGTCTCTTATGTCATAACTCAGCGACATTTTCTTTTGCTGAATACAACATTTGCTCTTCCTCAAATGGATCTAATGAGAATTTTTTTCCTTTCATTTTGACTTTAAACGTCCTGCCTTGAGGGATCCTTGATCAAGCAATACTTATCTTCAAAATAAAGTTTGAAACCTTTTTCTAACAATTGACCAACACTTAACAAGTTTCGGTCTAAGTCCAGTACATAAAGAACATTTGTTATTGTTTTTGTCCCTGCTTGTGTCTCAACTGCAATAGTTCCCATTCGTTTTACTGGAATGTGACCACCATGGCCTGTTCGAGCATTTGCAACTCGAGTAGGTTTCAATTCTTTGAAGAGTTCTCTATCATGAGTCATACGATTTGTGCATCCGCTATTAATCAACCACAACTCGCTAGAAACATTGCTTGCAAAACATGATGCAACAAATAGTTGATCCTCCTCCTGTTCATTTACAACTCAAGCATCTACATCCTGCTGCTGAGTTTTGTTCTTACAAATGATTGCTCCATGCCCAAATGGATTGCACTTACTGCACTTAGCTTCAAGCCTTCTCCAACACTTGAAAGGTGTGTGTCCGATCTTGCCGCAATGCTTACAAAGAGGGTAGTTTCCTTTGAAGCTGCCTGTTTTGTTTTTGTTGTTGCGTTCTGCACCTTCTCCATCTGTTGGTTGGTATTTCTTGTTCTTCTTTTTCATATATCATCCATCATCTTGACACTTGGCAAGTAAAGCTCCTTCGACAGCTCCTTCTTGTCTCATAACACGTCGTTGCTCTTGTGCTTGAAAGGCACTTAAGAGCTCTGTTAGTGTATACTGGACAAGTCCTTAGTATTTTCTAAGGTTGTAATGGTCGCCTCAAATCTTTCAGGTACCGTTTCAAGGATTTTCTCAACAATCCTTGAATCGTTAAAAGTGGAACCCAACAATCTGACATAGTTGGCATGTTAAGAAGTCAGTCAGTGTATTCCTTTATGGTTTCACTGTCCTTCATCTTTTGCAGCTCAAACTCACGTACTAAATTCAGCACTTGCATCCCTCAAATTCTCTCATCTCCTTCATACTCAGCTTTAAGATAATCCCATACCTCTTTTGTCTACTTCAGAAACATGATACGGGTGAAGAAAGTGGATGAAACTGCAGTAAATAAACATTCCTTTGCCTTTGTTTCCTAATTTTCCTTTCATGGTGATTTTTTATTTGTGTCATCATTGGATTGTTTGGCAAGGGAGCAATGATGTATTCATCTTCTACAGCCTCCTAGAGATCCAAAGCTTCAAGATATGCCTGCATTCTAACAGACCCGGATTTGATAACTTTCTCCACCAAAAGTTGGTGGTACCATTGAAGAAAAACTTGCTTCTCCGTTCATGGTATTCACCAAATCTGATTGGCGCCCACACATACAGGTCCCTTAAGAAATAAAGTTCTGATACCAATTGAAGGTTTAAAAAAAACATATTTAAGTTCAATAACACAGGGAAATCAAAGTCTGCACCTAAAACATAAAGAAGGGAAGAGAACATAATTGAAGCCGAAGAAGAATTATTTTACTAATGCTTTAGACTAGATATATAAAAGCCTAGAATGAAAAGTAAAAATAATAACACATGATCTAGCAGTCACTAAACAACTCCTAAATAATAGGAAAGCAAGACTAACAACTAATTGACTAAGTCTTACTTAAAACATAGGCAGTAATTTTACTGCAGTTCAAAAGCAGATTCCTAATAGTTTATTCCTACTTAGAACTACATAGAAAAGTCCAGAAAGTTAATTAAGATGCATATTAAAGAAAAACAAAGTGATCATCTGCACGAAGAAAATTCTCAGTGACATTAATATATTAGTTCTATTTTGCTTACGGTACATATCAAGAAAATAGTACTAGAACATGGAGTGATTACCAGGCACTTCTTTAGAAAAGCTAACGAAGTAGCGGAAAAATTGGCTTCTATGAGCCATAGTACTGGTGTAATTAAGGTATATACACAGTATACAGACTTACCAACAGCCATCAGAGGTTTGCTAACTACCGATAGATCGCAATTCCCATCATTTTGAGTCAAGATGAGAACTGAGAAGGCTCCAACATGAGCTTCCTTGAAGCTTTTCCTTTGCCACTGTTTTGGGCTAACCTTTTTTGTTTTTGTCATATGTATACATCTCTATAGAAGGCTAGGCCTAGTCAATATGAGCTTCCTTTGAAGCTTTTCCTTTGCCACTGTTTTGTGCTATCTTTTTTGGTTTTTGACATATGTATACATCTCTATAGAAGGCTTGGCCTAGCCCTCCATGTGTAATCAGATTTCAGTGGCAATCAAATCAGTTTTATGGAGGAAGAAAAAGAAGAAAGAATACCACAACAATAAAGTCCAAGCAATTTCAAGATGGAACAAGGCAATAAGAGTTGGAAACTAAGAGTAAAGAGTAATACTACTGGTTTCTACCCCTTTCGGGTTTTATAAACTGAACACTGATGGCTCCTTCTAAAAAAAAAGGCATAGGAGGCATTGGGGCATCCTCTGTAACTCGAGTGGGGATGGGATGGTCGGCTTCCACAATCGAACTCATTGCCACAACCATACCATGTCTGAAATTGAGGCCTTTCTTACTGGTCTTCACATCGCCTTCACTCATCACCTCCTTCCTTTAGAAGTTGAGACAGACTTTCTTGAAATTTTGCACTTTTTAGAGGACACACCTCAAACTTACTATTCTATTATTATGTCCTGCAGGTCAATGTTGAAGAAGTTGGGGAATCCGACGGTCCGCCATAATTTTCGCCTAGCAAACATGGTAGCTGATGTTTTGTCTAAGATAGGTGAGAAGCTGACATTGCCCAACCAACCGCATATGTTACTATCTCCTCCGGAAGCTGTAAAGGATTACCTGAAAGCTGATCTTGGTGTAGCACTATCTAGCAAACTTATATTATGGTCTACATGTAATAAGTTAGCATGTAATAAGTTAGCTCGTTTTGGCAACCGTTTGGTATTTAGTAGTACTAGTACTGACGTAATGGTAAACCTTTAACTATATATATAAAATATATCCTTTTCGACCAAAAAAAAACAGTAATACTACATGGTCTTGTCATATTTTCTCTTTTGAGAGTAATTTTGCAAGAATTAATAATCTATACTCAACGTGAAAACGCAGTGAAATTAAAAGCGCGCCTAAGCACAAAAGCGAGGCGCAGATACCATCTGCCACTTAGCATGACCTAAGGCGAGGCCCATGTGTCAATGGGCCCTTCTATTTTTTTAAAAAAATCAGTTTAAAAAAGGGTCCTTTTAAATTATTAGAAGAGTCTGTCCAAGTTCACAACTTCACTAGACTGCAATTAACGGGAAGTTACAGAGTTTCTAAAAGACAAAAAAAAAAAAGAAGAAGAAGAAGTATTATAAGAAGGCCTACGGCACAAAAAAAACAATATGTTCTTCTTCCCCTTCCTCTGGCAGAACAAGGCAACAAACCAAGCAAATACACAGGTATCTTTCTCTTACTTCTTCTTACTTTTTAGTTTTTAGTGATTTCATAAATTGTTGATGCTTAAATATTTCATAATCTTTTCATATTTATAGAATTTTTTTTTTTAAATGGAAATATTGGACACTTGACCTTGACTCCTTGTTTAATAACTTATGACTTGAGGTGTCTTGCCTTTAAAAATGATCAAAGAAAATTGAACACCTGGAAATTGTAATAGGATGATAACAAAGATATATAACCATAGTGGTGGACCCCATATATATATGTAGTTGTTGTATTTCATTATTTGCTTGCATGCAAAATTCTTTATGCTTTTTCTTGTTTCAGCTTAAAAATAATGAAGAACTTGTCCAGTCACTAGTGTCCCCTTTCTTTGTTCTTGTAGTGTACTATTATTTATTATTTAGAAATTATAACAGCTATATTATAACTTTTTTTTCCAGAAGTAGAAATTGAGAGGACTTGTCTTGAGGCAATAGAAGGGATCCTGGTTGGAAATATAACTACTTAAGGTCCCTGATGACACTACAAGACTCACGTGCAATTTTTGTGGAAAAACAACCACGAGGGGAATTAATCGGGCAAAACAACATTTGATCGGGAACTTTAGGAATGCAGCAAAGTGTATAAATGCCCAGAGGAGGTTAGAAAGGAACTGAAAAATTACATGGAGAAAAAAATGAGAAAGGAAGTATATGCTAACGAGTTTCCCGAATTTGATGAGTTTGATTATCAAGACAATGTTGGTGGAGAAGATGAAGTCCAAGAGATCATCATAAGAAAAGCGGCAGAGGAAGCTTTCCTAGTGGCTCTAATAAGAAAGGCCAAAGGAAAGGTACCTACGTATGGATATATTTCTACAAAAGCGTGGAACACTGAGGCAAACAAATAAAAGACTCATGTGATAAAGAAGCAAGAGCAATGACGATTCAAAAAGTAGCTCGCTTCTTTTATGATAATGGGATCCCATTCCATGTAGCGCGCTCAAAAAGATTTAAGGAAGCAGTTGAGGCTATAGGAAGGTATGGTCCAAACTTGAAGCCTCTAAGCTACCATGAATTAAGAGTTCCATTACTTAGGAAGGAAGTTGAGTTGACCAATGAGATTATTAACAGACACAGAGAAGAATGGGTTAAGTATGGAACTTCAATTATGGCAGATGGTTGGACAGATAAAAAAAGAGAACTTTGATAAACTTTTTGGTGAACGCTCCACATGGAACTGTGTTTATTGAGTCGATTGATGCTTCCTCACTTGTTAAGACCGGAGAGAGAAGTTATGTGAATTGCTAGACAGATATGTGGAACGCATTGGAGAACAGAATGTGGTTCAAATTGTAAGTGATAATGGTATCAACTTTGTGTTGGCTGGTAAGAATTCATTGCTTTAAAAATCTATGTTTTATGTTTACTATTATCGGTCAAAGTTTTGATTTCTAAATTTTAACATATCTACTTACCCATTTTTTCTATAGGTGAACTGTTACAGAGAAAAAGACCACACATATTTTGGATGCCATGTGCAGCTCATTGTGTAGATCTTATGTTAAAAGACATAGAAAAGATTCCTATCATCAAGAATGCCCTCTAAAAAGCAATTGCCCTTATCGGTTTCATTTATGGACAATCAGGAGTCTTAAATATGACGAGAGATTTCACTAAAAAGAAAGAATTGGTGAAATGTGGGATTACTCGATTCGCAATGAGTTTTCTGACTTTGCAACGATTGCATTGTCAAAAAACAAATCTGCGAGTAATGTTTACATCTGACAAATGGGTGATTAGTAGGTGGGCTAAGTTATCAAGGGGGAAAACTGCAACACATACTGTCTTGATAGCATCATACTGGAGTCAGGTTTCTAATATTTTGAAGATAATGGGGCCTCTTGTTAAAGTGTTGTGATTAGCTAATAATGAGAAAAAACCTGCCATGGGGTACATTTAAGAAGCCGCGGATAGAGCTAAGAAGGCTATTGCAAAGGCATTTGAAGGGAATGCTGCAAAATATAAAGATATCTTTAAGATTATTGATGAAAGATGGCAATGCCAATTGCATCATCTATTGCATGCTGCTGGACATTATTTAAATCCAGAGTTCTTCTTTCAAAATCCAGCTATTGGGAATTGTCAAAAAATAACAAATGGGTTGTATGCTTGTATTGAAAAATTGGTTCCAAGCACTAAAGTACAAGACAAGATCATATCAGAGATACCATTGTACACAAGAGTTGGAACAACAATTTGGCCTTCCTATTGCAAAAAGAGCTAGAACGACAAGATCTCCTGGTAAGTGAATACAAATATACAATAACATTAACATTCTTAATTATTTAGTTTAGGTTTAAAAGTTCACTAAATATTTCCTACGTAGTACTTAGGTAATAACTTATACATAATGATGTCTACATAACACTTTTTACAGTTGAATGGTGGAATTTATATGGTAATTCAGCTCCCAATCTCCAAAAATTAGCCATTAGAATTTAGGGTTTAACGGCTAGTTCTGCTGGATGTGAGCATAACTGGAGTGTGTTTGAGCATGTAAGTACTAAGTACTCGTAGTAGTGTACATCATATTTATTAATTTTTCTTTGCATAGTTAATCAATTAGACTAATTTACTAACACTAACCAATGCAACAGACTCATACCAAAAAAAAAGAAACAGATTGGAGCATCAAAGATTGAATGATTTAGTGTTTGTTAAGTATAATCGTGCTTTAAAAGCTCGTTATGACTTGCGGAGTGTCATCGATCCAATCTCGTTGGATAAAATTGACGATAGTAATGAATGGTTGGTTGGGAAGATGGGTATTAATATCCAAGCATAAAATGAATTGGTTTTTTGGTGATGACAACTTAACTTGGGGTGATGTTTCAAGAGCGTCGAGCAGTGAGGATTTGTTGACATACACAAGGTGACAAAAGAGACAATCGGAAGTTATTACAACTAACGCCTCAAGCTCCCAAGCTCCACGTATTGACATAGAAAATGAGGTTGATTCAGATTAATCAGGGAAGAAGAGATTGAAGGCTATAAATCTAGTGATACTGATACCAATGAGAATCACCCTATTGAGGAAGATGATATGGAAGAATATTATTTTAGTGATTAGAAGTAGAATATATAAGCAACATATATTTTGATAAACCAATCTTCATTATAAGCACTATATATATCTTCATAGTGCACTTTTTTTAGTGAAGCACACGCTTTAAGTGCGGTTTGCGCTTTAAGCCCCATCAGTGTTAAGATTGTTAAGAACACCGTTGCTTTTGACAAAACTGGTGAAAAGATTGTTCACACCATATAAAAAAGAATTATAGTAAATTATAAATAGTTGTTTCATTGTTGACTAGTAAATCTTTGTAGAATTATATATATTTAAAAATCTATAATAACATGAAATCACAGGTTGTTTATTCAGTTTTTAGAAAATAAGAGTGCAACTGGAAGTTGTCAAAAATGTTTTAGTAGTGTTGTACAGTAGAAAACCTAAATTTCATTCATAAATAAGAGAATTAACCGCATAAATTAAAAGAGAAAGGGTAAATAAAAGAAGACCACTTGGAATTTGCACAATATGAATTGGAAAGAGAACAGGGAACATGTACGAACCCGTTGGATATGATATATGGAGACAGTTTCTAAATTGTACGTAGAGTGGTACTCGTCAATTTATCTGTTGAGCTAGGAGCAGTGAGCTTTTCCACACATAGACTTTTGATGATTAAGAAGCATAACAAACATGATGCAAGATCCAGATGTTACATTTAACACCTCGGATCTTAAAATGAAGAAAATCCTAGTTTTCAAAAAGTTGGTGCCAGTACCGACGAAACCACCCACGGACCATAGGTAGAACCGCGGATCGCAGGTGGGGTTCCATCGCTAAGGTCCAAATTTTGATGGTCTCTTATCCAACCCACGGTCGACAAGTACCGTTCGTGGTTAGACCTACGGACCGTAGGTCTGACCGTTGGTGAGGGTCAGTAGCCGATTGGAGGGAAATGGATGTTGGGTCAACTTCAAAAACGGTCATATCTTTTAGCACAAAATGAATTAGGTGGCACATGACCTATCAAATAAAAGATAATTGAATCCTCTTTCTAACACCACCAGTTCGCTAAAATCCCATATCCGAGTAAAAAGTTATGCTTGCTTTAGTAAAGCCTTGTCGCGTAGAGCTTGAACGATGACTCCAACCGACGGTTGGTAGGTCAACTGACGGCCCGTCAAACCTATAGTAGGTGGAACTCGTCATATTTAACCTATGCATTGGGCATTTAAACTACGTCTTTTATGCCTAAACCACGCCGTTTTACTCAGTTTAAGCTTAATAACTTAGTCAGACTTATCCAGAACACCCTCATTCTCCAAAAATCATCCAAACTCAGAGCAAAAAGAAGAGGAAAAAGTCGGCAAACCTCCCAAGAACAAGAACACGCAACAATGTTCTTCAAGATTCAGACCCGAAATCCAAAGGTTTCCTCCGTAGATTTCATCACCAGGTATGTGAGATTTCACTAGTGGGTTCCTTTCATCTACTAGGTCCCTAGAATTCAGTCAGTTCCTTGATTCTACAAAGCTTGTTTAGACCTAGGGTTTGTAAAATCTTTAGAAATTATTATGATTTCAGCTGCTATATAATCCATACTCTAAATGTTAGTTTTTTTTTGGGAAAGTTTGCTTAATTCCTTGTATGAAACTCAAAAACCTAGTTTGTATAAATACCCTAGTTTGTATAAATTCTCTTGGTTCATTAATTATACCTGCTAGGTCAGTTAAACATATAGTCATGCTCCAGATTTCAAATGTCACATTATCATTTACATATATGTGGCATTCTCATATTGCATGTCAGTATTTGAGCTATTCAGTATTTCTGTTACATTTCTGTCCTATACATATTCAATTGGGAGTAGACTTAGCACCAAGTTGGACTAGGGTTTAGCGTACCCTCATACTCCCAGAATTACATGCCCCCGTAGAATTATAAGTCCCTTTTGTTGGGCATCAGATTTAGTGATCACGTTAGCCATGCCTTTATACCCTGGCAAGGAATATTGGGTCCTCTCGTCGGGCGTATACATAGAACTCCACATTTAGCTCACGTGATTTTATGCCGATTAATAGTAGCTTCCACAGTCAAGACTCTCGGTGCATTTGACCGGGTTTTCAGTATAGACTTCAACATTTCAGTTCAACATGTTATTCTCATGATTAGTACTGGGTCATTGCAATCAGCTTAGCTTTTCGATTATGTTTCTGTATTGACATTCTTACTTAGTTTATGTTATTTCTCAGTTATACTTGGTTAAACTTATATATAGTTATTCAACTTAGTATCTATATCCTGCTCAGTATATTTTCCAAATACTGACGCATACTCTGTGCTACATCCTTTCATGATGTAGGTTCAGGTACTCAGTGGTGAGTGCTCATATTTCGAGTACAATAGACATGCTTCCATTTTAGCCTTAACTTTCAGTTTTCAGTTATGTTAGAGTTAGCTGGGGCTCCTAGGCTTTTAGGCATAGCAATAGATCAATGTGAGCTATTAAACGGTTGTTTCAATTATTACTCAACTCTTAGTATCTTTACATTGAGACTATTGGGTTTTGTCCCCATATCAGATATCCGTTGTTTTAGCTTCCGGACAGTACACGTCATATTCAGTTTATGCCAGACAGAGAGTTAACTTGTCACTCGTGATCCTAGGTCCCGTGTTACGTCAAAAGGGTAGCCTCAGGCAGTGACATGTATCAAATAAGAACAAGTATTGTTTATGACAAACAATTACTAAAGAATCAATTCCTTAACATGTCTACTGCAAGAGCTAACTATATAAATACACTGCAAGAGGTGAAGAAACCAAGTCCTTCACAGTAGACGACAGAAAAACAGAAAACTGCTAATCAGGCGCAAAGCAGATTCTAAGAGTGAAAGATTCCTTGAGGAATTGGGATTACGGCTATATCACATGAATTAAAAAACAAGAAATCAAGATGGAAATTTTACCATATTTGCACACATGGAAAGAGCATCGAAAATAGGAGATTCTAAGAGTATGAGGGATTCCTTGAGGAATTGGGGTTATGGCTATATCACATGTATTAAATAAAAGAAATCAATATGGAAATTTTACCATATTTGCACACATGGAAAGAGCACCGAAAATAGGAGAAAACAAAGTTGGCTGATGCACAAATGGGAATCAAATCTTTCTTGGATTAGGTTCTTGGATTCTTGAACTATTCTTCAAGGATTAGGAGAACAAGAAGAGGTCATTCCTACTCCTATACAAAGCATTGTATTAATGCCATCGAAGACAACCACAGAACAAGAAGTGAACATCTAAAGAGAAAATTTATTCTCAGTGACTTCATTTCAGACAGAGTCAACTTGTAGTGTGAAGAATTCCTATCAAGATTTATCACTACAGTTACTCAAGTTTGATTCTTTGAGCTTAAATTGTAAGCTTTCACATTTATAGAAAATTTGTATTAGGCGTTTGAATTGTTAGGGTTTTCAAGACTGGTAAAGTATAGAAAGAAGTAGCTAAAAATTACAATTAGCAGATTTGTATAGGGGAAAGGTCTATGAAGTAGTCCCTTGGTTAAAAAGTTGTGGCCTAAAAAAGTAGCACAAATTTAGTGGAAAGTTGAAGAAAAGCTGAAGGGGTAGGTCATGGATGTTGACTCCCGAGAAAGAGAAGTTCACCACGTAAAAGTCATTGTTTTGATTATTTGTGCCACATTTACTTCTTGCATAGTAACTGAAGAACCTGCGTATTCGATACCAAAGTGAAAACATAAAATAAGAAATAGTATGAAAGCAGGTTCTTTCGAGGCTCATACACTTGGAGAGGAGGCGCAAATCATAGAAATGCCTCCAGGATTCACAGATTTTTATACTCGTTGCCATGGGATGAAATGTTCCTCCAAATTAGGCAGTGTACTCTGCCTAGCTTGGGGTCTGACCATAATCCCATTGTCTTGACTTGTGGGGATAAGGCCTTCAGGAGATCTTATTTTGAGTTTGAAAAGTGGTGGCTTAATATAGAGGGTTTCAAAAGTAAAGTTCATGAATGGTGGAGCTCCTTTGAAGTGCTAGGAAGACCGGACTACAACTAGCTACTAAGTTGAGGTTGCTTAAAACAAAACTGAAGGAATGGAGCAGAGAGGAACGGGGAACTGGAAGGCAAGGAAGGAGCAAATTTTGAGTCAGACAAGGGACATGGAATTTACTCAAGAGACTAGATGTCTTACTGGTGATAAACAGCTTCTAAAGATACACTTGAGCATGGAATACGAGGAGGTGGCAAAAAATGAAGAATTTTTTTGGAGACAGAGGTCCAGAATTCAGTGGATCAAGAATGGCGATAAAAATATGAAGTATTTCCACAGAATGGCAACAACTCACAAGAGAATCAACACCATTGAGTCATTAAAGATTATGGAGAGTTATCCTCTGAGCCGGCGGAAATCAAGAACTCTATTGTGGATTTTTACCACCATTTGAATAAGGAGGTAGAAAACTGGAGAGTCTCACTAAATATTCTAAACGTACAGAGAATAACAATGGAGGAGCGGAGCTGGTTATCTAGAGAATTCAGTGAGGATGAGGTGCTAGAAGGGATAAGATTGTGTGCTTGTGATAAAGCACCTGTCGCATCAGAATTATTCTGGTAATTTTTGAGGCATGCTCTGGACTTGAGGTGAATTGGAGGAAAGGTAGCATTTTCCTATTAAAGAGGTCCAATAGATTCAAGCTTTGGCTAATATATTGAAGTGCAAAATAGAGAGGTTGCCTACCGTTTATCTAGGTATGTCATTGGGTGCTAAGCATAAAGCAGTTAGCATCTGGGATGATGTACTAGAAACATCAGAGGGGAGACTGGCACTTTGAAAATCTCAATTCATCCTTGGGGCGAAGAGTCACTGTGATTAATTCTGTTTTAGACTCTTTGCCAACATATGTGATGTCACTTTTTCCGATTCCCGGCAAGGTAGTTAAAGCTATAGACTCATTGAGGAGAAACTTCCTTTGGCAAGGTAACAAGATTGAGAAGAGCTACAACTTAGTTAAATGGATGGCGGTTCAACAGTGCAAAAGATATGGGGTTTGGGAGTAAGAAACCTAAAGGTACACAACAATAGCTTACTCACCAAATGGTTGTGGAGATACAATTTGGAAGATCAAGCTCTATGGAAGGAACTCATTCAACACAAGTTTGGTCAGGAAGATCAATCGTGTTTAGAGGAAGAGAGGAAATGACAGAAACATATGGTGTGGGAGTATGGAGGACTATAAGAAACCTATGGCTGGCTTTCAGAGACAATGTAAGGATGAAGGTTGGTCGAGGAAATAAGGCTCTGTTCTGGAAGGAAGACTGGACTGGTCAAGGGTCCTTGGAAAATTTATTCCCTAGGTTGTTTTCCGTTTGCCTGAATCCTGACAGCAAAATACAAGAGGTTTGGTCCCCACAAGGATGGAATTTGCTCTTTAGGAGATCTCTTAATGATAAGGAAATAGAGTGGGTAACGGGTATGCTAGCTTTGATTGGAGATTTTCCTGGCACAAATCTGGAAACAGATAAATTGTTATGGAGGCATCATACTGACGGTCAATTCTTTGTGAACAGAATGTATAAAAGGATCTAGCCACAATTGCGGGGAAGAAATCAGGGCCATGGATGCCATATGGAAGAGTGTAGCCCCTACTAAGGTGAAGTGTTTCACGTGGTTGGTAACTAGGAGAGCTTGCCTGACACATGATAATCTTCAAAAGAGGGGACATATTGCCTCAAGATGTTATCTTTGTAAAGAGGCCCTAGAAACCAACAATCATCTGTTTCTCCACTGCAAAGTAACAACACAAAGTATGGGCTCTATTTACCAATATAATGAGTCTAAATTGGATTATGCCAGAACATACAGTAGACCTACTAATTTGTTGGGTCTGAAGGGGAGGTAGTAAAAGCCAGAGGAGGTGATGGAGAACCGTACCTGCTTGTATCTGGTGGAGCATTTTGAAGGAGAGAAATCAGAGAATTTTTGTAGGGAAAGAATGCACTACAGAGAAGATTAAATGGAAAGTAATTACCACTTTAGTTTTTTGGTGTAAAGAAATGAACATAGAAGAAGAAATTCAACTAGTGGATTTCATAGGAGCTTTGTAAGTAGTCCTGTTTTTTGTTGGTCTTTCTATGTAATTAACACTTTTGGAGGTGGCCAACATAGCCCTAAATGCTGAGGAATACAATGCTACAAGTTTCACAAAAAGAAAAAGGCTAACACCTTGAGAGACTAAATATGGTTGTACTACCATGAGTTAAAGCACAATCGACCACAAGGCCACCATCCTTTAATGGAAAGTATTACGGTTGATGGAAGGTCGGGATGCAAGACTTTCTTGTTGGGGAGATGACCAAGAGCCATGGAATATTATTGAACAAGGTCAAAAGATCTCGATGTCCAAGGATGACAACAGGAGAGGAACCGGTCTAAAGACAATGGATGAGTTCGCTGATGAAGACATCAAGGAAGTCCCAAAGAATATGTCAAAGCCAAAAAGGTTCTCATTTGTGGCATTGGACCTGATGATTATAGTCAGTCTTCATGCAATAATGCAAAACAAGTATGTGATACATTGCAAACTACACATGAAGGAGTGTCATGACCCTAGACTACCCCCTAGACGTGGCCCCAAGCTAACCCCATGGCATAGCATGACCCTAAGATGACATACATAACTGAAATAACATGAAAAGCGGAATAAAGTTGAATGCCTAGACATAGCATAAAAGAGAAATTTAAGTACAACACACATCTGTGAAAACACTAATGTTTGAAATAGCCTCTAACATATGTTAGTTGACAAGTCTAGCTCACTCAAATAATCTGAAACTGAAGAAAAGTTTGAATGAACATAAGGACTTATAATTGGTATGTCCTCGAACCATAAGGGCTCACCTAAATAGTGCTAGGCTGATAAGAGATTGTACTAAGCACGCGCTTGATAAGATGCAGTAGGACCTATATTATGAAACAATACAGGCAGAAAAGTATGTGACTAGTACTTGGAATGTACTAAATATTGGAAAATGCATAAACATGACATTATAACATGATAAGTCCATAAAACATGTTAAGACCAAGTAAACATAATATGAAAATTGATGATATGATTATGAAAACATAGTACAAGATCATGCAATATTCTGAAAATCATAACATATGTGAGAGATACCGTGAACCGACATAAACCATGTGAGCTACAACATGGAGTTTAGTGTAGTATTCACACACCAAAAAGAGAGTGCCCTACTTGCCAAGATAAGGACCACAAGTCTGACATAAGGTGGATCCACTAGTTTAAGTCTGAAAAGACTAAGTCCTACAGGGCGGGGCCACGTAGTTTTGGGATAAAGGAATTGCTAGTAAAGGTCCCATGCCTCTACTAAGAAGTGAGCTTCATCCCAAGGTCCACTTGATGCTAAGTTATCTCCCAATGGAAAACATGCTAATCGTAGAAACAATAAGAATCTGGTAATACTGAATCATTCATGGAGAATTTAATGATTATAAGAGTAGCTCCTTAAAATTATGATACATAACATAATCTGAGAGACTTTATCATAAAGAATCTAAATCATGATAATGATATAAACTAATGATATGAAACATCCTCAATTTTATTTTTAAGATTGTGACCACTTTCAGCCATTAAATCTAACATGGACTTTCTTATTTAATATCAAACTCATCTACTGATTCCAACACGATCCATATATTTTATACTAGATTCTGAGCACTTTCCAACAACTGTTGCATTGTAAAGAAGTCTATATGGAGCAACCACCCAATTTTGTTGCTCAGGGGGAGTTTACTATCCTTGTATGTTGATTACGTAAGTCACTCTATGGTCTGAAACAATTTGCGCAGGCTTGTTTTGGAATGTTTAACACTGTAATTTTATAATTTATCACTGTGTTTTATCGGCATTACGCATCAAATCCAATATTTAATGCGAAGACTAAGCACATTGAGATTGACTATCAATTTTGTGAAGTCGAGTGATCAACTTGTAGATATCTCACCAAACCCCTCATTGGTCCTCGTATTAATTACATTTGTAACAAGTTAGGTACATATGATTTCTATGCACTAGCTTGAGGGGGAGTGTTAGAATAGGAATAGGACTAGTAAATAGTCCATACTTGGTAAAGGACTGTATTGTAGTATCTATAAATAGAGTCTCTCAATAATAATGTAGATAACAACCCAATTCAATAATTTCTTCTCCTATATTTCTCACAAGAGGTTTCTTTGGGACTCAATGGGTGAAGAAGGACCTATTGATGAAGTTCCCACATACCTTGATAGAAACCCTAGGTGAAATTAGAGAAGACTTGGACCTATGGAATCCTTGTTCTTGCCTTAGGAGAGAAGCTTCAGGGAGGTGAATTTGATTTTGAGTGAATGAGAGAGAATGGGGAGGTTAAGGGCCTTAGGAATCAATTATAGCCTCCAAAATAAACCCAACATGACATAGTATAGGAATTAAAAGAGTGGGAAAAGACCCAACTACCACTGAGAAATAGTTGTGGAACAGCCTTAACGGGCACCATCCACAAACGGTATAACCTTCTACCTTCCGTGAAGTGGTCTGTAGAGACAAAGGGAAGAAATCTGACTTTCTAAAGTTCAACTCTACAGTCCGTAAATTGTTCCACGATCGGTGCATTCACTCATCCTGTCCAACCACCAAAATGTCCCACTTTCAAAACCTTCATTACTCGACAACGCCTACGGTCTATGGAACCTTACACGGGCCATATAACCTCTCGTACAACATCCTGAAGTCCACTGGTATGATCTACGGACCCATCTACTATTCGTAGAACCATCTACAAGTTGTGGAAACACCTTCATTCTATCAACCTCAAACACCAACTTGTTGAAGATGATCAACGGATGGGTCTACAGTCTGTGAATCTCTTTACGCGATAAAGCCTTTCGTAAATGTGATCCTAAATTTTCCCCATCCTGAGGTCCTTTCCATGATTGGCTTCCACAAACCATGAGAGTTGATATGGTCTGGGAACTTCTCTTGTTGAAGTAAATGTTGCAAACATTAGCAACTTTTTCTACACTTTTTTTATTTAGGCACTCCCGGGGTGTTACAAGGGATGAGCCAAGTCAAGAAGTCAAAGATTGCAATGCTAAATAGGCAATATGAGCATTTTTAAAAAAAATTAAAGGATGAACTCTTCAAGAGATGTTGAATAGATTCATTGACATTAGTAATGAATTGAATTATCATGGAGATCATCCCTTGAAGGAAGAAGATTGAAAAGCTTATAGATATATTACAGGACTCTTAGGAAGCAAGGTCAATACAGTAATGAAGGCAATATTTGGAGACAATGTTATGGATAACGTCGTGGGAAACGTGAAGACCCATGAAATGAAGAAATTCTAAAATCGGAAGAATGCTCCACCAAGAAAGGATGTGAACCTGGTCCTTAAAGCCACCCAGAATCAAGATTTGATGAAGAAGGTATGCTAACCTTGAGGTTCCAAAGGATTATCAGGAGAGAAGGACTCTAAAACAGAGGTAGCAGCTCAAATTCAAGAGCACCTGATAGAACAGAGGTAGCAGCTCAAATTCAAGAGAACCTGATAGGGGGTACTCTGAGGTATGCCACAGATGTGAAGTACTGACCACATTATCAAGAAGTGTCTAGAAAGAGAGAATAAATGGAGAAGGAATGCTCTTGATAAAGAAAACAGGGTTCAACTTCCTGGAAGCAAGATGACTACTCAAATAGATCAAGTAGTAAGGAAAGCACTAGCCTCCATGGACTCCTTAAGTGCTGATGAAGATGATGAAGTTGAAGAGTACAATCAATTGCTACTGACCATGGAAGAACCTGATAATATGATTTACCCACTGAATATGAAGAATGAAAGGTTAAGGTGAGTGAAAATAGAAGCATGTGATATGCCGGTAGTGCTTGTTCTAGACACATGACAAGAGAAGGAAATTTTTCTTCTCACTAGAAGCCTATCAGGGAGAGAGTGGAATTTGGAAAGCAAAAAAGACATCACTAGGATTGAAAACATTGAAAAATCCCACTCCCATGCAATTGAGAATATATATCATGTTAAAGCTTTAACGCACAACCTATTGAGTGTGTGACGGATATGTGATAAAGGGAACCAGGTTGTATTCACCTCAGATGAATGTACTCTTACACGTTCCAAAACCAAGAACCTGGTTCTCAGAGGAAAAAGACACAAAAATGTATACACAGCTGATGCCATGGCTCCGTTGAGGAATTAAGCTATAAGCTAAGCTGCACATGAGAATGACTTACTATTATGGCACAAAAGGCTAGGATGTGCAAGCTTCTCTCAACTCAACAAGTTGATATCAAGGACTTGGTTCTTGGGTTGCCAAAATCTATGTTATGGACAAAAGGTGTGTGATGCATGTGTCGAAGGAAAACATGTCAAGTCTCTTATTCAAATCAAATAAGATGGTAAGTACAACCCGACCACTAGAGCTGTTAAACATAGATATGTGGACCTATGAGTATTCAAAGCAGAGGGAGTAAGAGATACATGTTTGTGATTGTTAAAAACATTCCAAGTTCACATGGATATTGTTTCTTGTCTCCAGGGATGAAACATTGAATCTATTCTCAATATTTGTGAAAAAGCTACAAAGGAAGTTGAGTGTTCAAGTGGCTAGCATCATATCTAACCATGGTACTGAATTGAGATTGCTAGTTTTCTAGAATATTGTGACATCAAGGGGATCAATCACAACTTTTGAGAACCAAAAAGTCCACAGCAAAATGGTGTTGTTCAAGGAAGAACAAGACCTTGGAAGACATGGAAAGAACTATGTTCACAGCAAGTAATCTTCCAGAGTTATTTTGTGCTGAAGTTACCAACATTACATGATATATCATCAACAAATGCATGATTAAACCTTTGTAAAGAAGACTCCCTAGCAACTTCTAAAGGGAATCAAGCCAAACTTCACTCATGTTATAGCTTTTGGGAGCAAGTGTTTTTTCCACAACAATGGAACAAGATCGATGAAAGTTCGATGCAACAAGTGACAAGGGAATCTTTATTGGATATCCATCACATAATAAGGCTTACAAGGTATACAACTAGAGGACCTCATATGTTATCGAAAGTGTTCATGTAAATTTTGATGAATCTAATAGCCTGAAGGAGAGAGGAGCACAGGATGATGATGATGCTGAAATTGTGATTACACAGAGCTATGATCATAACCATCGCAAGACCTTCCAAAGAATTTGGTTAAAAGGAGGTCACATGGGTCACAAAACAAGAACTTGAACAAGATATGAAGTTGACAAGACAGTATACATGAACTTGGTTCACCTAAACCTCTAGGAGCTGAGCTGAGCAAAGCATCAAACAATTGCTTTTTTTAAAAAAATGGTAACTTTCATCAAACAGTTGCCGAGAGAACTAAAATATGGAGAAACCGGTCATATAGAACTTGTGTGTGATAATCAAGCGGCCTTTCATATCACATAAAACTCGGTGTCTCATGAGAGAACTAAGCACATTGAGATTTGATTGTCACTTTGTCAGAGAAAAGATACTCTCAGGCAAAGGCGGACCCACATACAAGGTTGGGGATGAACGTGCACCCATTAACTTCGAAAAAAACCATGTATATATATGTATATCTGTCTTGAGAAGTTGAAATAAGCTAGGATATAATTAGTAGTGTACCCATAAGGAGCATAGGAGTGACTTTTGTTGCTGGTATAAGCCAGAGAAATCACCATTGAGACCAGAGTTCAAATCCAGCTAAAATTTTTATTTTTAAGTTATACTTAGAGCTCAAATTGGTACACCCAAAATCTTTAAATCCTTGTTCGCCTCTCTCAAGAGATATTGTTACAAAAATTTTGAAATTAAGTGATCAACTTACGTTAATCTTCACCAACTCTCCTCCCACCAGTCCTCGTACTAATTACATTTGTAACAAGCTAGGTACATATGATTTGTATGCAAGGGGAAGTGTTAGAATTGGAATAGGCGAATCGGAATAGGTATATACAATCCTACTTAGAATAGGAATAGAAATAGTATATAGTATACAACTTGGTAAAGGATTGGATTATATTGTCTATAAATAGGGTCTCTTTATATTTTCAGCACTCTTGTATTATGATAGGTTTTATCTTTCCCCTTCCTAGAGCCTACTACCCTAGTTTTATAAATCTTGCATCCTCTCGATGCTTTGTTATAATACACTTCTCAGTTCATTAAAAAAAAGATTTGAAATGGGATTAAGCTGGTCAAACCTTTCTTTTCATTGCGCAGAACTTGCAATCTGAGGCTGATGGCGGGAGGATCTGATTAGCAATAAGCCTCTTGACAGGAACATCTTCCACCTTTAAGGAAGCACACAACCTGGACGATTCGCTAATTGCCATAACCTAAAGGGCACATGGTGACGTCCACCGGAAGCAGAGTGAGAACCACAAGTCAACAAGCAGCTCATTACTTTTCATATGGCAACAAATCCAAGGTATTTTGCACTATTAAAGTTTACACTAATTGTATTTCTCTAACATGGTCTATTTGCGAACTTCTCGTAAGCCAAAATGTTAGGTTCAGGCAATTTTTTGAACTTTAAGACTTGATGTAGTTGACAGATAACTAGGAGTAGGTTTTATTTCTAGGTGGGGCAATTTAGAGTTTAGTTAGTTCTACTCTGTACAGGAATTTAGCCTCTTTGCCTTAAAATTTTTTTGGATTCGAAAAACTGACATGACATACCAATAGCTAAAAAAAATTATTGAGACTTATATTTCAGGAAGTACACTTCAGTTGTTAAAATTTTAATTTAAGCTCAACTGTAAGGCAAATATAATAGTTGTGTGATGCAAACCTTGGAGACCACGGTTCAAATCATAGCAGGAACAAAACACACTATAGGTGATATCTCCCCCTCTTAGAAGTTACCCCGTATACAGTGGTTTCCGCCTTATACTAACAGACCCTAATCAGGCAGATACAGGAAAATATGCAAAACACCAGACAGAATATTACCGTGGGGATTGTTACTATGATAAATTCTGTCGAGGTTGTGTCACGAAAAAGCTCTCTTACTTTTATCATCCTCTCCCTTAACCGCTCCAATTTATCTGCCTGCACACATCCGAAATATGTGAGATTGACAAGTGTTATGCACATGAACACCCAGCGGTACATATTCCTAACTATGTAAAGCTTACAGCATCTGGCTTGGGCGTTCCTTCCTGGCCAAAGACAGACTTTATTGCTGAAGTGGCAGAAGCTATCTTCTGTCTCAACTGAAAAAGAGTTTATCCAGAGTAAAACAAAAGTAGATTACAGAGTTGAACCAGGTCAAGAATACTTTAAATGTGAATATATGATAACAGGCATCTGGAAGGGAAAAGGAATTCCAGGACCTTATTCAGTTGCAGAAAGAAACTAGCTGTCCAACTAAGAACCATAAGCCAAAAAGTTGCATTTATTGGGGAAGAGAAATTTTAAGCAGCAAATAATTTGTAGAGCATAATCAAGGAACCAAGTAGTTGCACACTGGGAATACAATGCAGGGAATGAATATGAGAGGCTTCAAGCACAACAAGTGAAGGTCTTTCTGCATTCCTTGAGCATTATTATACCTTCGATATTCATTGCGGATTGGTTATTTGTCAGTACCCGAGTTATATACTAGGTTAAATAAATCATCCACTCTTTTCACACATTTACTCTGACAGAACAACTGATCAATAAGTACATGACAGAAGCAAGACGTTTCCTAAAGAGAAAATCTGTCCATATCATGTTTTTGCATTCCTGAAATTTTCTTTTCGAATCAAAAGCAGATATGGAATTGAACAGGTTTGCTACCTTCAATAGCTTTCCAATTGATTTATCCAAGAAGTCTGGCAAGGATAAGAGTCGTAGAGTATGTCCCTGAGAGGAACCAATAAATATTAGGAATGTCTTCCCAAAACATAGTTTACAGGACATATCATGCTGTGCTCACCGTCGGGGCTGTGTCAAACACAATACGAGTAAACATATTATATTCCTGCGATTCAAGGAATTGCATAACCTGGCAAGAAGATCTGTAGCCAGTTAGGATGAAGGAAAACATTAACACTTCCGATGGAAAATATGAACAAAAACTTGAGTATAAAAAATTATGGCACCTTTGAAATTGCAATGGCTTCATCTAGACCAGGAGGGGGTGTATCCAGCAGTTCTCCAAGCTTTAGTTCCCCAAGCTTGCACATGCAAGAATAGGAATAAGCTAGTAGTGAAACAAGTGAAATCAACTCCATTTTGGTCAAGAAAATCTATGGTCGAAACTAAACACGCAAGTGGCAGAGGGATTTAAACAAAAAAAGAAAAGGACTTCAATTCCATTACTTCTCGTAAGTGCAACCTAGGCTTTATGTGGCTAGATAAAAGGCTTATTTCCCACTTTTATCACTCTTATTAAAGAAGAGAACTCACAATGATTTGATTTAATTTAGGGAAAAGAATTCTACCTGTTCAGCAAGCACTCCAAGGCCCATGCCGTCCATAAAGTCTTTGATACCAGATCCTCCACTTATCTGGGTCGCACTTCGAAATTCTTCCTTGGCCTTTTCAGGATTCAACTGACATGTTGACAATAGTATTCAAAATGAGCCTTAAACATGACACTGTTTAATTAAGTACCAAATCCCAGCCACCCCTATCCCTGGCCTCCAGCGAGGAGAATATAGCAATACTGGGTTATTGATTTTAGGTTGGATATCACCAAAGACAAGTAGGAAGAGGCTTTTCACAACCTCAAGCGCAAATAATGGAGAATACGGGCCTTCAACTGGAACTAGTGTGCCGCCAGTCAAATCCTACAGTCAGAACATGCAGACTGAATGAATGTTGTCACACAAGAAAAAATTCCAAAAAGGAAAAGGGAAGAAGTGATTCAGAGAACTGCCTGAAATGCAAAAAAAAAAAAGAAAAAAAAAACACTATCTTATACCTGGGCAAAAGAATCACTTAAGGAATGTGCAGGATCTGTTGAAACTACTAAAGTGGGATGACCATTATTTGCAAATTTTACAGCAAGTGAAGCAGCACAACTTGTCTTCCCAACTCCTCCTTTACCACCTAGCATGTAATACTTACGCTCGGTCCCAGAAACCATTTCATCAAATCCAGCAGGAGAAGCTACTGCTCTCACTGCCATTAGCACAAAGATTTAGCAACATTAACAAGGCCATAATAATTGGCATGGCTAGTGGAAGAAGTGAAACACTCCTGGGTTACCGTTTGTAATTGAATTCTAGTTAAATAGTTCTGATTGAGCTTACAAGGATTTATATATACCACTTAATATTTTATTACTTGCAGGATGAAAAGATTACACGGAAGTATACCATATACACTAGACAAAACATCAAAACTTTCACATTTGCAACCATAAACTGGGTCTTTTACACCACACAGAAATTAAGGACAACAAATTCATCAGCAGCTACCAGATGGTCAAACTAAAATTGTAATCAGGCTAATATCATCATAACCATCACCCTCATTTTAACGAGTGAAGTGGTATTACTGAATATATCACTGGTTGCGTCGTCTTAAGCCATAAGATATTTGCTGGAACTGCAAGGGCTAACCATCTCCATCATCTTAATCTTGTAGCTTATGTTGCTTAGTTTTA
The DNA here is from genome assembly GCF_036512215.1 of Solanum lycopersicum. Classification (NCBI taxonomy): domain Eukaryota; kingdom Viridiplantae; phylum Streptophyta; class Magnoliopsida; order Solanales; family Solanaceae; genus Solanum; species Solanum lycopersicum. The sequence continues at coordinate 26,316,271 of NC_090803.1, read as the reverse complement.
TCTGGCATCCAAAGATATTACTCAATTCGACGATTGTAAAAGAAAAAAAAATCAATGAACGGTTGGTCCTAAATGATGAGGAATATGGTGCAGTCACCTATATGCTAATTATACAACTTGCAACTTCACACATTCTTACTTAAATTATTGCCAGAAATATAGGAGACGGATATTATTAAATTGTTATGTCTAAATTATTATATAGACCTTATTTAGAGGCACTATAATACAATGCTTTACTAAGTAGGATATTGCTTACTATTCCTATTCCTATTATTCCTATTCCTATTCCTATTCTAACTAGGATTGTATATACCCATTCTTATTCTAAAACTCCCCCTCAAACTAGTTCATATAAGTCATGTGTACCTAGCTTGTTGCAAATTGTAATTAATACGAGGTACGACGGGGGGCTTGAGGAGATATCTTCAAGTTGATCACTCGTCTTCACAAAATTGACGGAACGTGCTTAGTCTTCTCATGAAATATTGGATTTAATGTATAATACTAGTTTATCTCAATGTGCTTGGTCTTCTCATGAAATGCTGGATTTGAGGCATAATGTTGATAAAACACAGAGTAATAAATTCCTAAATTACAGTGTTTAACTTCCCAAACCAAGCCTGAGACCATAGAGTGACTTACACAATAGACATAAAAGGCTACGAGACTCCCCCTGAGCAAACAGAAATAGGTGGTTGCTCCATATAGACTTCGTCCTCAAGATCACCTTTTCATTTTTGCAAATCATAAAACTGGCTGAAACATGCCCATGCGCCATATTACTAGATTTGATAGCTGAAAGTGCCCACAGAGAAATAAAATTATACGGGTAGGGTTGGAATGATGGCACACCTAAATTTGTCGTCTTTATTTAAGAAAATACCAAAGGCGACACCTTTCTCGCCATGACGTCGCCTTTTGAAGATCGCCGCGCCATAAAGCTAAAAGGCGATGAAGGGTCGCCTCACCTCTCGCCATTGGCGACAAGGCGCTCGCCTTTCACAACATTGCTTTCACCAACCATTTGGTAATCTTCCCATTTATAGTACAAACTGAACAGGGCTCACTGCTTTACCTTAAATGGATTAAAACCAAACAATTGAACGGAATTAACTTAAAAAGTGTAAAAAGTAAAATTGATTCAAAATTGATCAGACCAAGCAAACATAAATCCCATTGAACTTAGAAGCAATGGTGCACCCGCCTTCTTTAAATACTTGATTCGGCTTTGATCTTTCATCCTAAGGGAGACTATTAATGGAAAGCAATTAATTCTATATTTTGAATGCACAACCAAATACTTGAATACAAAATTTATGACCCTGCCGCCTTCTTTAAATTCTTGATTCGGCTTTGATCTTTCATACTAAGGGAGACTACTGATGGAAAGCAATTGAAAGCACAACCAAATGCTTCATAAATTCAATACAAAATTTATGACCCTGATTGTTTCTCTTATGTAGCAGACCAAGTAACTCCTGAGGAAAACATTTGGGCCAAGGCATTTGACTAAGAGTCAACTGAGAGGATCAAGACCCAAGTTTTAATCATTCAGGGTGGTTTGATTGGTTGTTATACTTACGTGGAATATTAGCTTAGGTGTACTTAGAGGCATTGCCGCATAGGTGCACCTGCATTGTTCAAATCCTTCATCCAGGTCTAATCTTACATCCTAAGGCAACTAATGGCTACTCTACCGAGCGTTTTCTAGTTGCTAAACTCTACAGTTTTGATAGCCATATCATACTACTCCTATGGCAGTTATCATTTGTTAGACATCATCTGTGTTACTATTTTGTTTTAAGTCTAAACTGGGAATCTTTAAAACAAAAAAGAAAAATGTTAATCATTTAATTTTCAACACCCTGTCAAACTTTATATTGGCAAAGCAGAAGGAAAAATCCCCATTTTTCGCTACCCTATGAATGCACACAGGGTAAAACCCCGCAGAAGGCAAACCCACTTGCCAAGGGGTTTCAAACTTTGACACCTCCAACGTAGAAGTCCCAAGCCCAAACCAGTAGGTTCGGGTATAAATTCCCATTTTTTCACAACGGCGGAAATAAAGAATAAATGAAATAATATTTCTTTATCAACAAAAGGAAACCTATAACTGGATTTGTCTTCTTCACCTCAAAATGGGATTCCCATTTTCGTTCGTTGTTTACAAATTATAATTATATGAAACACAAAAGGTTCAAATAAAAGTAATTGAGTGGCAGAGTAACAAATAGCAGAAAATCTTGTGTTTTCAATAGAGAAACTTACCTTGCAAACACTTAATGGGCTGTTTCTTGAAGGAAATGAAAGTAGCCGAGCTGAAGGTTGGTCTGAAGTTGAAGAGAGAAAGTGGGTGTGAGGGTCTGAGAGAATTAGAAGAATGGCCATATCCCACAACTTCCATTGCAAAGATGAAAACACTTTCTTGGGTCTCCACTATCTTCTCTTAGCTTCTCCAGTTGCACACATTACTTGTGCCACAAAAATGAGCGAACACCTCACCAAAAGGTGTTTTAAGGGTCATGAAATTAAGGGTGTGTTTGGAAAGCACCTCATAATTGTAATTGGTATTAGCCTAGTAATTATAAGTGCAATCACACAAGGTTTATAATAAAATTTAAAAATAATATGTGATTATGCAAAATTAAAATTTTATAAAACATGATAATTAAGGTCTTTTATAAATGATGCTGAATTTGAGATATAAATTGTCTTATGAAAATATATTAATTAATAAATATATATTCTTATTTAATATTATAAAAAATTAGTATATTTTTATTAAATTAGTTATAAAAATAATTTCTATGAGTATTATGAAGAATATATGTTTGATAAAAATGTTAATGTTATAAATATAATGTCATAAAATTATTAAAAATCTTTGAAAGAAAGATTATTTATCAAGCCTAACTAAAAAATGACTTGCAATGTGAATATCATTTTGCTCGTTTGGTCTCGCTATCTCGTTCCTGGTTCTCTCTTTCAAGCTTCTTTCCATCCTGGGGATTTCTTCTCATTTCGTCTGTTCTGCTAGTTGGTGTCGCTCTCTCTCTTACTTATCTATTTTCATCCATCTTTACTCTCCTACAAGTCAATAATACTAAAATAAATTAAACTGAAAATATAATATTCCAAAACAAAAAAAGAAAAAACAATATTTTTTATGTCCAATTTCAGCAGAACGTAAATGTAAGTCTATAACCTTATTCAAAAATGAATTCTACCTTTACTTTAAATTAGAATGCTAACAAAATTATGATAAGAAAAAAAAGATAAATAATACGAAAAATTGAGTGCAATCACATAAAAATAAAGGTTGAAAATGAGAAGTAAATGAAATATATAAAAAAATTAATTTTAGAAAGTATATAACAAAATATATTTAAGAAAATAACAAAAATAAAATAAATTAAAATGAAAAAAATATAAAAAACAAATAAATAAAAGGAAGAAAATGAATTTAAAAAGTTTCATGCAATCTTTAAATAAGTTTCTTCGTACTTTTAGAATGTTTTATTGCTATTGTATTTTAACCTTTAAATTTGTTTCCTCAACTCTTGTGTCCCTTCAGAATGTGTATCCCTTTTATTACGTCAATTCAGGAACTAATTATACCCATTATTGTATCTTCTTCTTCATGACAAATTTATCCCTAATTTTTGTGGAACTTCGCAATTCCTTAGAAGTCTACTTTGGGTCTTCATCCAAAGAAATTATGAAACAAAACTATAATCTCCTTATAATTTTTTCCACTATTCAACATTCCAAAACAAAAATTATTTCAACTGCTCAATTTTTAAACAATTTATTACAACTATGACAATTATTTGGTTGTACTTATTTTTTTGTGTGCTTTTCACTTCTGTCATAACTTTTTTTAACAATTTATGTTAGTGTTTTTAATGGGATAATGCCCAAGTACCCCCTCAACCTATGCCCGAAATCCCAGAGACACACTTATACTATAGTAAGGTCCTATTACCCCCCTGAACTTATTTTATTAATAATTTTTTACCCCTTTTCGGCCTACGTGGCACTATCTTATGGGCCCAACGATGATTGACTTTTTTTTAAAACGATAATAGGACCTTAGTATAGTATAAGTGTGTCTCTGGGATTTCGGGCATAGGTTGAGGGGTACTTGGGTATTTTCCCTTTTTTAATCAATAATTTATTTTAGTATTTTGTTCAATAATCTTTAAAACTTAACTTTTATGCATTGGATTACTTTTGTGTTTTCAATTACGAAAACTTTTAAAGTATTCTTGATGAAATCAAAATTGAGAAAGAGACAATAAAGAGAGAATAAACTTCGCCACAATTTGTTAAGGTACTTGTACATGTTATTATATATTTATTGGGAGTTGAAATGTTGTTGATTAATCATATCTCAAAAATGTTGTAAAGTTTGACCGATATGAAAAAGCCACAATCCTTTAAAAATACAATTTTAAAAAAATCAAAACCCAAAGAAAAAGTTATAATCCCTCAATATAAAAAGTTGTCTACTTTTAACATAATTTACAATATAATTAAACTACCTATTTAAAATTATGCAAATAAATCTCGTTGTTGTATCTTCTTCTTCTTCATGACAAAATTCATCCCTAATTTTCGTGGAACATCGTCAATTCCTTGAAAGTCTACTTTGGATCTTCACCAAAAAAATATAAAAATGAAATAATACTATAACTTCATTGTAGTTTTTTCTTGAATTTAACATTTCAAAAGAAATACTATTTCAATTGTTCAATTCTTAAACAACTTATCACAACCATGATAAATTTTTGGTTCGTAACTATTTTTTGGAGCTTTTTCCTTTCATTATCACTTCGTTCGACAACGACGTTAGTATTTTATTTATGATTGGTAAAATTTTATCTTTTATAAATTTGTAATAAATTACTTTTTTTGTTACGAAAACTTTTAAGCATTCTTGATGTTATCAAAATTAAGGAAAAGACAACAAAAAAAGAATAAATTCCGCCACAACTTGATAAGATACTTGTACCTAATAATATATTTTACAAGGAGTTGAAATATTTTATTAATCATATCTCAAAAATGTTGTAAATTTTGACTGATATGTAAAAGTCATAATCCTTTAGAAAAATTACTATTTAAAAAAAAATAAAACCCAACGAAAAAGTTATAATCCCTCAGTGTAAAAACTTGTCTAGTTTTAACATAATTTATGATATAACTAAACTACCTATAAAAATTACGCAAATATTGCTTATCGTTGTTACTTCTTTTTCTTGACAAAATTTATTTCTAAATTTTGTTGTACATCTTCAATTCCTCGGAAGCCTATTTTGGTTCTTCACCAAAAAAAAATGTAACAACACTATAACTTCATTTTAGTTTTTCCTTCTATTGAACAGCTCAAAAGAAATACTAGATCAACTGTTCAATTCTTAAACAACTGATCACAACCATGACAATTTTTTGATTCATACCTATTTTTTGTGTTTTTTCTTTCTGTTATCACTTCGTTCGACAACTTACTTTAGTGTTTTATTTATGATCGCTAAAATTTTATCTTTTATGAATTTGTAATAAATTACTTTTTTTGTTATGAAAACTTTTTAAACATTCTTGATGGAATCAAAATTGAGGAAAAGACAACAAAGAAAGAATGAATTCTCCACAGCTTGATAAGGTACTTGTACCCAAAGGTGGAGGCAGGATTTTCAATAAGGGGGTTCAAAATTTGTAGAAATAGATAGCCAAAGGGGTTTGACATATACTATATATACATATAAACTTATTTTAACCATGTAAATAATATAATTTTTCGCCGAAGGGGGGTCGGATGAACCCCTTTGTATGAAGGTAGCCCCTGCAGTCGTACCTATTAATATATTTTACTAGTAGTTGAAATGTTTTTTTTAATCATATCTCAAAAATTACTGATATGTAAAAGTCATAATCCTTTAGAAAAATCACAATCCATCGAAAAAGTCATAATCCTTCAATGTAAAAAGTTGCTTGCTTTTAATATATTTATAATATAATTAAATATAGCGTTGAATAATTTGTAGGATTCGTGCTAAGACTTTTGGTATTAATACTTATCTATAGTATGAAATATAGAATATGTACTAAATTGCGTGTTAACAAGAAGAAGAAAAATTTAAAAAAAATTTAGAAATTTTGTGGTTTAAAAATGTAAGAGAACCCCTCTAATTATATCCAACAAATGGTAGTATGAACAAATGTTTATTATGCCATATCAGAAAAGTCACTATCCTTCGAAAAAACCACAATATTTTAGAAAAGATCACAATCCTTTGGAAAAGTCACAACTCTCAAAATTAATAACTATTCAGAAAAATTACAACTCTTTTGAAAAAGTCACAACCCTTTGAAAAGTGACAATCCTTCAATGTAAGAAGGTTTCTTCTTTTAATATATTTTAAATTACATTATACATAAATATATAATTGTAAAACCTTGGACTTTGAAAGAGCTAAATCGAGAGTCGTACAAGTTACTCTTCAATTATGAGTTTTGGGTCAACTTCAAACGACTATAACTTTCATCACATGATGAGTTAGGTGTCCCATGAAGTATCAAATTGAAGGTCATTGAGCTCCCTTTCCAACATCATCGAGTTCACTAAGTTTTGAGTTTGGATGAAGGAGAAATGCATCTTTGAGTGCAACAAGCATTTTTCATCCATTTTAAGGAAGGGTATTTTGGTCTTTTCCCTACCCCACTAGACCTACACATTTTTCCACCCAATTAAGGTTCTAAACCGATGGAGATCAGTTTTCATTCATTCCTAAATTCGTAGGGTTGAGAAAGGGTTTTCAAGAGGAGAAAAAAGAGAAAGTTTCAACAGTTCTTCCAAGCTATAAGGATTTTGGCCAAGAACTTAGTTCTCACGAGGTATTTAAGTTTTCATAGTGTTGGGTTTGTTCACCATCAAGTCAATCATGAGTTTTCAGTTATGAATTCGTTCATGAGATTGTGTATATTGAGATTCTTGAGGAGTTCTTGAGGTTTTACTTCATTCTTTAACAAATGGAGTCTTGTTGAGTTCTTGAGGTGGGTTTTTTTTTTGCAAATGAGTGATGTTCTTGATGGAATTTGAGTGGGTTTTCGATTAATTTTGTTAAGTTTTTGAATCTAAATGAGTTTGGGAGTAAATCAATAGATGATCTAGGCCTTGATTTGATGAAGAACAATATTAAAAAAACTTGGTAGGGGTGGGGCATCACGCCGCAGTGCGTGTAAATGACTGTTAAATAATTTGGGGCCTGGCACCCTATGCGACATGTACGCCAAGGTCGTGGGGCCTATTTCTTCTCTGTTCTTCGTCCCGTATGAGTTCTTTCAAGTAGTGTTTTCTCTCTCTTCACCATAATAACTATCGAAGACTTCATTAATTGCATATCCTAATCATAACTCTTAAATCATATATGTTATTTGTCAAATATAGAAAGTGTGAGTTTTGGTTGAGACCGGTGGCATTTCTTGGTCATATCATCTCAAGTGAGGGTATAAAAGTCGATCTAAAGAAAATTGAGGCAGTTAAGAATTGGCCTATATCATTGACTCCAACCGACATTAGAATTTTCTTGGATTTAGTCGGGTACTATAGGAGGTTTGTGGTGGGTTTGAATCTATTGCTTTTCCTTTGACTACCTTGACCCAAAAGAGTGTGAAGTTTGTGTGGTCGGAGCCTTGTGAAAGAAGCTTCAAAGTGTTGAAAGATAGGCTTACCTTAGCTATGTTGTTGACTTTATCGGAGGGTACCAAGGGTTTTGTGGTATATTGTGACACTTCCCGAGTGAATTTGTGTTGTGTCCTTATGCAACATGGGAAGGTAGCAGCCTATTCCTCTAGGCAACTCAAGGTTCATGAGAAGATTTATCTAACTCATGATCTTTAATTAGCGGCCTTGGTGTTTGATTTAATAATATGGAGGCATTACTTGTATGGTGTTCATGTGGATGTGTATACCGACCACAAGAGTCTTCAAAATGTGTTTACTCAAAAAGAGTTGAATCTCCGTCAAAGAAGATGGTTGGAATTGTTGAAAGATCACGACATGAGTGCCTCTACCACCTCGGCAAGGCTAACGTGGTTGCAAATGCTCTAAGTCATATGACCACGGGTAGTGTGTCTCATGTGGGGGAAGGTAAGAAAACCTAGTGAAAGATGTTCATAGGTTGGCTAGATTGGGTGTTCGGTTGGAAGATTCCCCAAATGGTAGTTTTATGGTTCATAATAACTCTGAGTCATCCTTAGTGGTTGAGGTGAAGTCTAAGCAACATCTTGATCCGCTATTTGATGCAGTTGAAAAAATTGGTAATTAGTAAGTTGAATGAGTTATTCTCCAAAGGGGGGGGATGGTGTGCTAAGGTACCAAAATAGGTTGTGTGTACTGAATGTTGACTATTTAAGGAGAAAGGTTTTGGAAGAAGCTCATGGTTCCCGATATTCTATTCATCCGAGTTCCACCAAAATGTATTGTGATCTTAGAGAGGTATTTTGGTGGGATGGTTTTAAAAGGGACATAATAGAGTTTGTAACTAGGTGTCTGAATTGCCAACAAGTAAAAGCCGAGCATCTAAAGTCAAGTGGTTTGGCCCAAATAATAGAAGTTCCTACTTGGAAGTGGGAGGAAATTAATATGGACTTCGTTGTTGGGTTGCCTCGAACTCGGAGGCAAAACGACTCAATTTGGGTCATTATGGATAGATTGACGAAATCCGATCACTTTATCCCTCCTTAAGTCTACTTATTGGGCGGAGGATTATGCAAGGATCTACATAGATGAAATTTTGAGTCTTCATGGGATTTTTTTATCCATTATGTCGGATAGAGGTGCACAATTCACTTTCCGCTTTTGGAGGTCTTTTAAAAAAAGGTAGGTACACAAGTAATGCTTAGCACCATTTTTTCATCCCCAAACGGATGGACAAACGGATCATACTATTCAAAACCTAGAAGATATGTTAAGATCGTGTGTGATATACTTCAAAGGGAACAGGGACAATCACTTGTCGTTTATTGAGTTCTCCTATAACAATAACTCCCATTCGAGTATTGCAGTGACTCCTTTTGAAGCACTTTATGGTAGGAGATGTAGGTCTCTGGTTGGGTGATTTGTGGTTGGTGAGTCGTCATTGGGTCCCAAAATAGTCTATGATGCTTTGGAGAAGGTTTGGGTTATAAGGTATAGGATAAAAACAACCTATACTCGGCAAAAGTCCTATGCCAACAATAGAAGAAGAGACCTTGAATTTGAAGTGAGTGATAAGGTGTATTTGAAGATTTCACCTATGAAATGAGTGATGAGATTCGGTAAAAAAGGGAAGCTAAGTCCCCAGTATGTGGGTCCCTATGAGGTTTTGCAATATGCTGGAAAGGTTGTGTACGAGTTGAAATTACCTAGTGAACTAGCTTTGGTTCATTCGGTATTTCATGTCTCCATGTATAAGAAGTGTATTGGTGATCCCGAGTCCATTCTCCCTATTGAAGGGTTGGGAGTAAACGAGGACCTTTCCTATGAAAAGGTTCTGGTGAAAATTGTTGATCGTTAGGTTAAGAAGTTGAGGAACAAAGAGGTGGCCTCCGTAAAGGTTCTATGGAGAAATCACCTAGTTCAGGGAGCAACATGGGAGGCCGAGGCCGACATGAAATCTCGTTATCCTCATCTTTTTCCTAATTAAGGTTAGTTGTTCCTATTAATAATGAAAATAATGAGTAAAGTTGAATTTGACTTGTTTTGCAAGCATATGCATATTTTGGTAAAGGTTTATGTCGAAATGAGTTTTCATGAAAAAATCTTTTTTGTATTAACTTGAACTAATGTGAAATACATGTTTTTGCCTTCTTGAGATTTTTGGTATTTTGATGTTGTCTTTAGAAGAATAACATGGTAACTCTTTAATGTCATTTTGAGCTCATGTTGATGTTGAGAAGGTAGTTCCTCATAATGTGTCATGAAATGTTGAGTTCTTATGTGTTAGGATTTGAGTTTCTATGTGTAATGTCATGTTATGTGTTGAATGAAGTTGTGAGGTACTCCTATGAGCTGTGACTCATGATGATTATATACATGTTGTTGGTTGGGCTGCTAGTATTGAGAAGCCCTATAAAAAAATTTAGTGTAATTCGGGGATGAATTTTCCTGGGGGGGGGGGGATAATGTAATACTTCTGAAGTCTATGACTTGGTATATAGCTTCACATGATGAACCAAGACTTAAAACACTTTTTCTAAGCCTAATTTAATGTATTGAAACTAGTTAGGAACTAGTGCAATTGAACTAGTAAATGTCCTTATGTTTCGTGACGGTTTAGAAGTGTTGTATGAGGTCTAAATCTTGTAAAATCACTTTAAATAGGTAAAATAATGTATATAGGATGAAAACGTCTAGGTATGGCCCCCCAAGGACTGCCCTAGGAGTCCTTGAAGGGACCCCAACCTTAGCCAAGCAAGCTGCCTAAGGCAGCGAGAAGTTGCACTAAGGTGAAAGAATCCACATCGCGGACATTGTCCCCCAAGGACCAAAAGTCTTGGTCCGTGTCGCGGACACACAACAGACTCCTTTGTCTCAAAAATTAATCTAGAAAATCTTGCAGGAACAACTCTACATCACGAACTTGTTTCCCGACGAAAATCTGAAATTTAGAATTCAAGTTTGACTTCATTAAAAGGTCAACTTAAGTGAGGGAAATTTTGGATATTTTATGGTAGGATTATTTACTGATTTTCAATCAGTTTTACCTCTTATTCACTCACTCACTCAAATCAAATGCCCAAATCAAAACTCAAAAGCTCTCACGTCTCTCTACTTTCTCTCTCTATTCAACCTCCATTGAAGGAATCAAGATTCTTGAAGAAGAAGACAAAAATTCCCTAGGGTTTCACTCAAATTTTGTGGATTAAGTCTCTATACGGTATGGATTCTTCACTCTTAGGATTCTTTTTCCAAAGAGGTCCATTCAAAGCTAATTTCTAAATCACCCAATTCCAAATGTTTTTCTCTACAAATGGGTTTTCTTCTAGACTTGAAATTGATGATTGATTATGACTAATTATGATTACCCATGGTTAATTAAGTGTTGATTGTTGGGTAATTGATGCTAATTAATGGGAATTTTGTGTAGATCATGTCCTTCCCCAATTTCCTCAAATCTTTGATTTTGCTTATGAATTGATGAGAATTGATAAATGTATGGACTTCCTAGGGTCATGTATTGTTGGGATTTGATCTATTTATTGAAAATTCAATATTGACCCCCTTTCCCCTAATCCTAGGTTATGAATTGAGGTTAATTTGGCTAGTGACGATACAATTGACTTAGTTCTTGTGTTGATTACTATTGTATGATGTTGTTAAGTAAATTGATGGGTGAATATGGTTGGATTGATGATAAGACTTTGAAGGTAGGCTTATAAAGGTGAATTGGTAAGACTTTATGATCTTGAATTCTTCACTTCAATGAAGATGGTTTATACTTGATTATCATGTTCAATTGAAGTATTACATGTGATTAGATTAAGTAGGTGATGGTATGACAAATGTAATTGAAATGTCTTTACTATGTGAATTGTGAGATTATGATTAAGGTATGATGCTATAAGATTGATTATGAATCACTTATGTTCCTTACTATGATATGATGATGATGGTGTGTTAATCTCACAAATGAAGAGTTGTAATCAAAGGCCATTCTCATGCAATACCTAATGAGATAATCATATGATATGCGAGGGGTTAGTCTCATATGGCCTATATTAAGTTATGATAGTTAAGAATAACTTAAAGACATTTCAAAAAGGGACTTTAGCTTAGCACCAAGCAAACTAGATATGAGAGGTGTCCCTTCCCAATGTGGGAAGCTAGGTTCACAATAGTTCTCCTGAGATGGAGATTACAATGCAATTGTGCATAAAGAGGGTCTCTAGTATGTCTTCTAGTTCTTGAACTATGTTGCACTCATAGGAATACTAGCTAGTGGATCCACCTAGAATGTTATGCTCGTGATTTGGTACTACCTTGGCAGTAGACCACCTTCTTTCATTGTAAACTTTCATGACACCGAATTACATGTTTAGCTCGCATGGTCTATGTCGATTAAATCAATTATTCCGAAAGTAAATTGAAGTAATGAAGTGGAACACTAAATAGAATGACCTAAGGGGTTCTACTTAGTGTAGGTAGGGGTATGATACTCTATCTATAAATTGCACGAATTGTCTTTGAGGGAAGTCCTAGGATGTTGTATTTATGTTATTATGCACTTATGATATCATGAAATGTATATAGGTTGTTCTTATATGATGTTGGTTATATTGACGAACATGATATTAGTCTAAATTGATATATGTGATGATGACTACACATGATGGTTATGTCATATGAAGCAAGGCATTACTTATGATCTTCTATCTTGTTTACTTGATTGTGTGGGCTTGGGACTTCACATAAGCATTGCACTTGTAGGCTTGAGATAAGATTGTTGGTAAAGGTCTTGTATGTTGATGATATGAACTATTGAACATGAAATGTTAATATGGATTTATGATGATGTTGTCCTTGTTTATGAACATGTCTTATGATGTTGTGATTCCTTGTCTTGTATATGCTCTTTTGTGTGTGCATAAAGGCTTTTCAAATGACTTAGCATGTTTCTAAAGAAATGTTCCTTCTTATGCAAAGGTGGATGAAGACCCCCAAGACTTCCTTGATAAGATCTACAAGATCTTGTATGCTTTGGGTTGAGTGCAAATGAAAAGGCCGACCTAGCTTCCTATCAACTCAAGGACGTGGCTCAAACTTGGTATACCCAATGGAAAGACAATATGGCTTTCTGAGCGGTTCCTATAGCTTGGGAGGTGTTTAGAAGGCTTTTCTTGATAGGTTCTTCCCCAGGGATAAAAGTGAGGCCATCATCATCTTTCAACAAGGAGGTATGAGTCTGCAAGAGTACTCATTTAAGTTCACCAAATTATCCAAGTATGCACCTTCTTTGGTGTCTAACCCAAGGGATAAGATGGGTCTTTTTGTTACGGGAGTGTCCGATGATTTAGTTGAAGAGTGTTGTTCGGTGATGCTCATCGATAACATGGATAATTCTATGTTGATGGTGCATGCTCAACAAGTCGAGGAGACTAGACTCAAGAGGAAAAATATGGAGTTTAAGAGGGCTAAGTCTTATGAGGGAGGTACTTCCAATGGTAGGTTTGAGACTTAACAAAAGCGTTGGTTCAAGAAGAGGGTTTCCAACAAAGTTCCCTCCAATTTTCCCAAGGCTAAAAAGGATAGGATGTCTAAACCTATGTACCAAAAGGGAAGAAATGAGAATTGACTTAGTAAAAAACCTACTTCTTCCAAGTGTGGTAAGAAGGTTGGGATGGAGAACTGCTTTGGGTGTGGCAGGATTGGCCGTAAGGTTAGGGATTGTCCTAATGTGATGCATCAAGAGAAGGGGAGTGGTCAATCTCTAACAAGTGGTCCTAGTTCCGAAGCTCAAAAGAGGAACCGCTTTTATGCTCTCCGCTCTAGGGGTGAGCAAGAGAAATATCCCGATGTGATCACCGGTATATTACAAGTCTTCTCTATTGATTTTTATGCTTTACTAGATCCCGATGATACTTTATCATTTGTAACTCCTTTAGTAACTAGAAAGTTTGATGTTCTACCCAATGTGTTGATTGAACTTTTTCTGGTTACTACCCCGGTGGGTGACTCCGTTGTGGCTAGAAGAGTCTTTAGGAGTTGTCTTATATCTTTGCCCAAGGCTAGCATTTCTTTTTAGGTCACAATGTGATTATCTTGGGTTGCATCCAACGTTTTGCTTGCATAATATATTGAGTGGAACACCTTCTCTTTTCTTTGCCCCAACACGCTTCCACAACCACATCATTTGCATCACACATCAGCTCAAATGAAAGCGCCCAATTCGGAGAAGTTAAGATCAAAGCTTCTATGATCTTGATCTTCAAAACCGCAAAAGCTTGCATGGATTTCTTATCGAATACAAATTTCATCTCCTTCTCTAGAAGATTGCACATAAGGCTTGCAATCTTGGAAAAATCTTTGATGAATCTCTTGTACAACTCAGTATGACCTAAAAAACTTCGCATCCCTTTCACAGTAATGGGAGGGGGAAGCTTTTCAATTACTTCCACTTTGGCACGATCAACTTCCACCCCTCTCTTTGACACCTTATGGCCCAGCACAATCCCTTCCTTCACTAGGAAATGACATTTTTCCCAGTTTAGGACAAGATTAGTGTTCACATCTAGAATACCCTATCCAAGTTCTCCCCTAATATCAAGAAATCATCAATGAATATCTCAGCAAAATATTCAACCGTATCATGAAAAACAACCATCATCATCTTTGGAAGGTGGTCGGGGCATTGCATAACCCAAATGGAATTCTCTTGAAAGCATATGTACCGTACGACAAAGTGAAAATGGGTTTCTGCTAGTCCTCTGGTGCATTCACAATTTGGTTGTATCCTGAATTGCCATCCGAAAATAATAATGTTCTTGCCCAGCCAACCGGTCTAACATCTGATCAATAAAAGAGACTGGTAATGATCCTTTTTTGTGGCTTCATTCAACTTCATGTAATCCATGCATATTCTCCATCATGTGACTGTCCTGGCTGGAATCAACTAATTTTTCTCATTGGTGATCACTTCATGCCTTCTTTTTTAGGCACACATTGCACTGGACTAACCCACTTATTGTCCAAAATTGAATAGACAATACCCACATCTAGACATTTGATCACCTCCTTGCGCACCACATCTTTTATCATTCAGTTCAGCCTACGCTGCGGTTGCGCAATGACTTGTGCCTTTCCTCCATGAATATCCCGTGCATGCATAAAGCTAGGCTGATTCCATGCATGTCAACTATTTACCATTCTATCACCTTTTTCCTCTTCCTCAATATATTAATGATGCTTCAACCTGCATTTCGGACAAAGTAGAAGAAAGGATTATAGGTAAAGATTTATTGGCATCTAAGAATGCATACCTTAGGTGAGAAGGGAGAGCCTTTAGTTCCAGTTTTGGTGCTTTCTCAATAGAAGGTTTAGGAGATGGTCGCAATACTATATTCAATGGTTCCACAAACTTGCAAAGCGTCCTCACAATATAGCAGGCAACTTTATTTCTTTGTAAACATCAAACACCTAGTCCTTGTCATGAGCTCTCTCATTGCTAAGAATGACCATCCCAAAATAAATGGGACTTCGGGATCACGCTTAAAATCCAAAATGACAAAGTCCACGGGGAAAATTAGAGTTCCCACTTGAACCAAGGCATCTTCGAGAACATCATCTCTCTTTGACACCGAATGATCAGCTAATTTCAACATAATGGTTGTGGGTTTGGGCCTTTCTAGTCCTAATTTGAGAAACATGGAAGTATGTATCAAATGGATACTTGTGCCCAAATCTCACAAGCCTCTAGCATTGTCAATTTATATTTGAACAGTGAAACTCCCTGGATCTTTTAACTTGGTTAGGAGCCTATTCTGGATTCAGAACTGCACTCCTCAATGAGTGTCACTGTTGCATACTCTGCCAATCAACTCTTGTTGTCCACCACATCTTTCACATATTTGGCATACTTAACAATTCCCTGCAACCCATCAATCAAAGGCAAGTTAGCATGTACTTACTTGAATAATTCAATGAAATTACTAAAACATTCCTCTTCCTTTTGCTTTTTGAATTTATGTGGAAAATGAGGAGGTGGTTTTGCTTTTGGTTCCTCATTCTACTTCCTCTACATGTTTTCCTCTTTATTCAATGACTTTTCCCTTTAGTGCCAACTCCTCCTATGGACGCCCACTCCGAGTGCTCACAATATTTACTTGTTTTGGGTTTGGGTCAGTATTTCCCGACAAACCCCCTTTTGGTCGGGAATTTCGGGCACTGCAAACTGCCCAAACTGTTTATCCATATATTGCATTACCAATTGATTGTTTCAAACATCTGCCGCCAATTTAGATTGATCTTCCATGATTTGTTTTAGAATGTATTCCATACTCATATCACCTTGTTTGGAGGCCTACTGACTTGTTGATTTCCAAGGCTTTGCTGATGGTACTATTGTCCACTACTCTATGGTCTGTATTGAATCTTTCCTTGATGTTGATATGATTGCCACCCCATGAAAAGTTTGGGTGATTTCTCCAGCTTGAGTTGTAAGTATATCATAGCTTTAGTGACTTCCTTCTCGCTGAGCATTACCTACAAAATGAACAGATTCTGGATTCACTCCACATACCTCGACACTATGATCTCCACCTCCACATACTTCACACCAAGCTTGTGGTTGATGAACCATATTAATTTTGGCTGGTTGTTGTCCTAGTGACATGTTGCTGAAGTGAGTGGTCATCATGTTCTGCATTGATGCAATTTGAGCGAACAAAGCTGTGACTGCATCCTTCTCCAAAAGCAGTCTATTGTACGACTTGTTTCACTCTGCTGCCATTCCACTCAGGGTAATCTTGTAAAATTTGATTAAGAAATGTAAACAACTCATCATATGTTTTCTCGAAATCTTGTCCACCTGTAGCAGAATCAAGTTAAATTTTTGTATTCGATTCCAATCCCTTATGATGTGGACAACTTAGTCGAGACTTAAACATATCCCAATCTTGGTACAAATTTTCCCCTTCTTTCTATCGAAAACTTAATATGTGGCTACTCAGCTTTGCTGTTTGACCGCATGGAAAAAAATCTTATCGAATTTTTTTTTGGTAAGATCATCCAAGTTGTTATGGAATTGGCGGGCTGAGGGATCAACCATCTTTTTGCTTCCCTAAGTAGATAAAAGGGAAATAATGTAAGTCGTACATAATTAGAGTTCACTCTCGCTGGAGTGTATGTGTCACTGGTCTCGAGAAATTTCTGTATATGCACTCGTGGATCCTCAAGAGATAGACCAGTGAACTGCCTATTTGTATGCAATAATTGCACCATGTTTTGCTTCAATTCACACATCTCACACTGTGCAGGCTTCTGAATACTTGGAGTAACATTGGTGGTAAATATGGGATTGCCACATCCCTCACTTTCATTTCTTCCATCACCACTGGCGGTTCTTGTCCTTCCATATCTTGTGGGTTTTCAGGTTTCCTGACCACATGAGGACCGGGACAGTTTCACCTTCTTCATCTTCTTCGGTAATGAACAAATTTCTCTAGATTAGATAGATGCTCTACCAAATCCTAGTCAGTTTCCAGTGCGAAAACCTAACACAACCTGCACAAATGAGAAGCCAATATTAAGTTTTCAACACTTGTAGAAACAATTTAGGCGCTCAGAAACTAGATATCTTCCGATTTAGAAGTCCCCAGCAGCGGCGACAAAAACTTGTTGCATCCAAAAGCACACACGTGTGCACGTGGTCACTCAAGTAGTAAAGAGACTCTTTTGAGGCAAATGTTCGTACTCAAGGAACTTCAAATCAACAAATAATAATTTGCAATGACTACCTAAATTCACTCAAGCGGCAATTAGATTGAGAAATTTGTTTAAACTACTAATTTAACAGTAGCAAGACTTAGATACTTTAAGTAAATGATTTCAACTAAGAAAATTCAAAATTTTGAAAGAAATCCGAGGGTTGTAGCATAAATCGATTTCCAGTTCAATGTTGTTTAATCCCAAGGTTCAAGGGGTTAACTCTCTGCGGGTTGGCAAGGTTCATTTTACGATCAGGATTTTCCGACCTCTAATCACCTACCATCATTTACAACCTAACTATATAGTTGAGGGAGATTAGGTATGAATCGACAAAGAAACGTCTTACATTTCAACCAAATATGGTGCATAGGTATAATGCTATCCTACACACAAAACAATCTAGAATTCACCCTACATTGAACACACCTTTTGCATTCTTCGGTCTATCGCTCTATTTTTCTTACGAGTTCAAGAGTGGACACTAAATTTATTCTAATATTGATCAAGCATTAAAATAGTAAAATAATAATGCAAGCACAAAGTATAAAATAACCTTTCTCAAACAAGAAACAAGTTCATATTAAACCATCAATCATAATACAACCCTAGGATAGGGGATTTTAGCTACTCATAACATAAAATAGCAAGATGAAAATGAGTTAGAATCATATAAGACTTTACCAAGATGATGAAGAAGAAAGAAAAACCCTAGAAAATGGCACAAAATTGTATTTCATGTGAGCTCCCATCTTTTTGGGAAGTGAATATGTAATAAGATGACACTTAAACTATTTATAGTCTAAAATAAAACACGTGGGCCATTTTTGTGTCTAGGTCCGCGACGCGGGCCTGTTCCCTCGCACAAATCTGCACATGGCGAGAATGACCCCACGACGCGCCTCCAAAGCAAACTCCTTCGTTATGAGAAATTCCTTCTCTGCATGGATGAACTGGCTCCGCGACGCGGAGGTGCTCTTTTGTAGTGAAATTTCAAGCTTCTTGGAACTTTTTTACACCACTTCATATTTTATTTTCTGACCTTTGTTCCTGTTCCCGAATTTATCTCATTTTCCAATGATTTTCGAGCTGAAACATCTAATCATATTGGTTAGAAGAAGCGGAATAAAAAAGACTCTCAAAAATTGATTTTAATACCAAAAATGTCCTTAACTCGGCTATGTATATGGGATAAAAAGGTTATTAGGCATATAAATATGCCAAAGATCACCAAACTTTACAACATTTCAGTTATAATTACTAAATTACATAATCGATTGGGAGTAACTTAATAGCGAGTTGGACTAGGGTCAGTCACCCTCATAGTCCCAGAACTACTTGCCCCCATAGGTTGTAAGTCCCCTCTATGAGTATTATTTTAGTGATCACGCCAATAATGCCTTTATACCCTAGGCAAGGTATCTTGGGGTTCTCTCGATTGGTGTATACATCAGACTCCACCTTTAGCTCACATGGTTTTATATCAGTTATTAGTAGCTTCCGCAGTTTAGTATCTTTTTTATTAACCATGTTATCAGTATCGTTCAATATTCAGTCTCAACATGTTATAAATTGGTCATTACATTTAATTAGTTCGTGCTCAATATTCTTAGTATAATATTATTTTATTATCATAAACTGATCAGTATATGCTTTTGTTCAGCTATGTTATTATTCACCTTATTTCTATCATGCATGCTCAGTACCTTTCAATTACTGACACATACTCTGAGCTATATCTTCTCGTGATATTGGTCTAGGTTCTCAGTTTCTAGATCACGCATAGCTTGGTTCAAGAAATTTTTCGCTCAACAAAATTAATGGTAAGTTCTCATTCTTCGAGGACAAACATGTTATCTTTTATGCTTTTAGTCTTTATTTTCAGTTTCTGCTAGATTAGCGGGGGGCATGTACGAACATTTCTAGTTAGTCAGAATCTACTTTTAAACACAGTTTAGATTCAACTTAACAAAAAATTTTGATATTAGATTTGTTATTGAACTCTTAGATTACCTATATTCATATTTTTATGTGTATTCCCCAACATTTCATATTATCTCATGGTTAACTTCCACAGTGTTTTATTAATTTAGTTTACTATTATTATGCTCATGTTATGACAACAGGGTTATTTTGGGGTCACTCGTGATCCTACGTCTTGTGTCTGTGCTAAACGGTAGCCTCGGGGTGTCATAAACTTCCTATCAAATCCTTTGGTTCAAGAGTCCTAGGATTTCCGAAAGGTCGTACTAAGTAGAGTCTTTTTCATGGGTGTGAAGTTCGCACCACATCTAATAAGAGGGACGCTACAAAGTGTTTCAGAAAAAATCTTCATTTTTTGTTACTCTTATCATGTGTAAGGTATGATCTAATTTCTCATTCTAAATCTACGTTCGACATTTTAAACCATGCCTCCTCGTAGATCTAATGCCAGTAATGTGAATACCAGGAATGAAAAATGTAGCTCCTCCAATCCCAAATCAGGAAGTTTCTAATACAAAGTTCCGTAATGCCATCCAACTATTGGCTCAGAGTTTGACCAACCAGAACAGTCAGTGGGTTCTAGTTCCATTAGATACTAACGTTGGGTCTGGTACAACTAGATTTTGGGATTTTGTTAGAATGGATTCGCTTGAGTTCTTAAGATTGATGAATTCACCCTCGTTCTTAGGATCGCAGATTGGTGGATCCTCAAAACTCATGATGAGGTCAAGAAGATCTTTGAAGTGATGCAGGTAACTGGGAAGGATCAGGTTGAGTTGGCATCTTCCCAGCTTAAGGATGTAGATCATATCTGGTATACTCAATGGAAAGAGAAAAGGGGTACAGATGCAACTCCTATCACTTGGAAATGCCTTTGTGAAACTTTTCTTGATAGGTTCTTCCTAGGAGAGCTAAGGGAGGAAAAAGCTCAGGAATTTATGAATCTGAGGCAGGGTTCTATGTTAGTCCAAATAGTATGGACTCAAGTTCATCCAACTCTTCAGGTATGCTCCTCATATGGTTGTTTATTCCAGGGCCTAAATGGACAAGTTTGTATATGAAGTGTCAGACTTAGTGAAATAGAGTGCAGGAATGCTATGTTGCTAAAAAATATGAACATCTCTAGGCTCATGACTCACGCTCAACAGACTGAGGGAGATAAGCTTAGGGAGAAGGCTAAGGAGAATAAGAAGGCTAGGACTGGGAATTATGCATATTATCAATAGAAATCGGGTGGTAAAAATCTCTCATAGTATCAACAAAAATTTTCAGCCCCAACCCCTTCATCAACAAGTATTCCATCCTCCAAGTTAAGAAAATATCAAAAAGGTAGGACATACGACTATAAGTCTCATGGGAGTAGTTCAGGTACTAGACCTTCCAAAAATTCCCAAATATGGTAAAAACATCCGGGCAAGTGTCTTGAAGGGAAAAAAAATATGTTTTGGTCTGGTCAATCAGGTCACACGTTTAGAGATTGTCCTTCTAAGTAGGGTCAAGAAGGTAGCAATAACATAGCTCAGTCCACAACTTCAGCAGCACCAGCAGGTCATGTGACTCAGCAGGGTAACTCATCTGGTTGTATGCTCATCTATTACGACCCCAAAAACAAACAGGTTGTATGCTCATCCATTACAACCCTGAAAACTAGTAGGTCAAACTAGAGCCAGACGAGTGTGTTATTAAGTTTGTTATGGGGTTTTATGTTATAAAATGAGTTCTCGAGCATAGGTTGAGGATTTTAGGTCTTAAAGGTCATGGTAATTCCCACAAGTACCAATTAAAGGTCCTTGAGGAGGACCCTAAAGTCTAAACCCAAGGCTTCCCCAGGAACCAAAAAGCTATCAAATACAACTTGACGTATGAATGGGCATCCACGATTCGTGAGTTGACCCACGCCCCGTTGGAGGGGGTCGTGGTCGAGGTTGGACCTACCTAATTCTCCTTGGTTCCAGTAGCAAACAACAAAATTCTAGCATGACTCGTGGACCCACCTAAGGTCCGTGCTTAGGGGTTTCGTGAGTCACACATGTGGGCTGCCTAGTTTCGGCCAAGTGAGGGTTAGTTTTGTAAATTCTTAGGTTGGTTGGTTTAGTGTTAAAGTTGTTTTGTATTGTCTTATTAGACCTATATAAGGGTTTTAAAACGATTAATTTACCCTTACACTTCAAAAATCACAACTACCCTAAATTATAACCACCTTTACCCCCTAAATATTCTCACAAGAACTCCATTGAAGAAGGTCAATGTTAGGGCTTGAAAATGGAACTTTTGGACTCGAATTTGTTGGATTTATCCATCTAAAGTATGATAGTTTTGATCCATGGTTAACTTTCCATCCATAAAGTCCTAAATCTCTCAATTTCAAAGTATACAACTATCCAAAACCTAGGAATTTCATTATAATTCGTGGATTCTTTCTCAAAACATTTTAAATGATTCAATTGGTAAATATTATGGTTTAATTATTGATTGATGGTTCTTTTAAGATAAGATCCCCACGAGTCCATGATTATTCGATAACCCTAATTTAAGACTATGTGGTGAAGGTGAATTATATTAAGACCAATGTTATGAAATTATTCTTGTAATGGTTTAGTTATTTGAATTATGTCATTATTCATGCCTAAATTTTATAAATTTTAGGTGTGTTGGTGAATTGTGATTTATGGCTTTGAAGGGAAATTTATGAAGGTTGATGTATAATTATGATCCTAGTGTATATGGTTTCTGATTTGATTGGAAGTAATGTGATTATGACTATAATGCAATGATGGCTTTCTTGAAAGGTTATTCTCACATACACGCACTAATGAATGAAGAATGAATAAATTTTTTATGATTATGTTAATGATGACACGTTGATTGAAAGTCTATTATCAATTGTACACTAATGAATGATAATGAATTGTAGTGAAAGGACCTTCTCACAATAATACGGAGAGTTTTAGTTGAAAATCTAGTCTCACCTTTGAATGTATGTGCAATATTAATGAGTGAATGTTGGGTTTAAGATGGATACTCATCCATGAGTTGTGGCGGGGGTATCTAGTAACAATCTCTTATTCCATTATAATGAACTAAATTAATAAATTTTAAGTAATCCACGAGGAATAATACTAAGCACTGTGTGGATATGGCTTAACATGGATGCTCATTCGTGTGTTGAGGTGGGGTATGTAGTAGCAATATCTTTAGATCGATGCTCATCCATGAGTTGAGGTGGGGTATATAGTATCAATCTCCCTATCCCATAACTATATGCCCGCATAGGTTGTTAGGTAGGGGATCCATCTAATCTAAAAGCAACAATCCTACCTTAGGCAAGTAGGAATCTCTTATCCGATGTGGATAAAATTGGGATTCCATGATTTGCTCACATGGTCTATGTCAGTTAATGCTTACCCACACAATGAATGATAACGAACTATGGCTTCTGAAGAATATAGTACTTAGTGTGGGTGGTAGATGTGATGCCATCCATGAATTAAACAAATAAGCTTTGAGAATTGATATTGTGTGTGTCTCCAAATGTGTTAGTGAATGATGAAAAAATGTGTTCTTAATGAAGCTAATGAGAATGATAGACAAAATTCTTAATGTAATGATGCATGCGTTACTTGGAAATGTTATTATGAGTTACTTTCCTTATCATAAATTATGAAATGTATTTGTTCCTTATGCATGAGTATTGACTAAAGATGAGTAATAAAGAATGGTAAGTTTATCCATGGTGGCCTCAAAGTGGTACTTAGTGTTAATAGTAGTATGAGATGATATTCTTACATTGCACAAGTATAGCTTCGGATTACCTAATGTGATGACTCTCATATGTTGAAATGACTTATATGTTGATTATGGTTGTGCCTTATGCCTTTTATACCATTGTTCAAGATGTTTCTCAAAATTTTCATGTATCATGGTTTTCAACCAAGAATGTCCTTTTAAGCATGGCTTTTGCAGCTTATACATATTTCTTCAATTTTTATACAATGTATAGGTTCCGGAAATTGAGTTGATTCCTTCTACTTCAAGCTTGAGTTGACTATTCATCAAGTTTGTCATATGTCCTCATGGAACCTGTCATGACCCGAGAGCACACCCTAGAAGAAATGACACTCTCAAATCGTAACACAGCGTACTCGACCTCTCGAAGGTCTTGTACAAGCACTTTGACATCATTCATTGCATACATGTATGAAAAGTAGTGCGGAATTAAAACTTTTCACACAACCGAATAATACTTCAAAAATATCTTTCATAGAAAATCATAACGAAAGGCTAAGTCTCAAAGTCGCCATCTTAGACACATGAATATCTTTGGACACGACCCATGCATCAAAATATAGAAATAACTAAGTTTATTACAATACTTTCAACAGAAAACTAAACATAATAATGTCCTCTAATCTATTGAGGACATACCCCAACTTTGCTTGAATGGTAAGCTAATATCCAAGCTTCACTTCAAGTAATCCTCTCAAATGACACCTACACCTTTAGATATAAGATAAACTATAAGTAGAGCCACATTAGAATGCACTAAGTACGGTGTAATACAAAAAATCATGATAAAAGGACCTTTTTATAAAACATGCTCCTTTTTGTAAAACTTCATAACATAGTTTAAGAGACCTCCTTAATTCAACATAAGCACATATAGTCACATTCCATAATATAACAACAATATCACTACGAAACACGCAACATGACCCTCATACCAAAGGTTATTGTAAGTCTCACTTGAGTGAGTTATTAAGCGACCGCCCATACAACCTCTTAACACACACCAAAGTGATCCTTTAGAATACCTAAGATAAGATTATTCCCATTTCATCAATTTAGCTCCCTACCTAGAATTACTCCAAGACTCACCTAAGTAATACATGAAGAGACCACCGATACACCCTCTCCAAGCCTCCTAACCAATCCTTAAAGCTACTCTAGATAAGTACCATTTCATTAACATGTATCTAACTTGAGTAATTATGCTCATTAAACAATTTAAGAGACATTTAACAACTAAGGATTTTCATATAATGGTCTTCGAGAAGACCTAGGGAACCTACATACTAATATCTTCAAAGCCTACTTGTGCAATGTCTAGATAGCGTCCCATTACACTACCTAAACTTCATAGAACTTATCTAACAATATCATGTATTCCACATGATAAGAATAGTCAATAACCGACATAGACCATACTAGCTAGGCATAGAATCCTCAGGGAACCCTACTCCGATGAAGGGTGTTCTACTTTCCAATGGTAGAACTAAGACACATCCCATGTAAGCACATAGTTAAGGATATCAAGGGTTTATTTGTAATCTACTCTCATCTCAATTAGAGCTACTCCCTAAGCATACTCACTCGGTGCTAGCCTTTGCTCTCATAGAGTAATTTAATAAAGGAGCATATGAAGAGGTACTATATCTTAGTCATAACCAAATCATAATATACCTTACCAAAGAGGGTCCACTGGGGCTGCCTTACAATGGTTGTTGAGATAGCTCAATGACTTTCCTAAGGGTGGTTTCATGCCGTTCCAGGCAACCAACCCCTAATTCCATCATCCACACAAGAAAGATACTGTTACGACTTTCAACTTCAAGGATATCATAACCTCCTTTCTAGAAGGTTCCACATAAATGACCTTCTTAACTATATTCAAGATCATATTCCAATCATACATATACATTAATGAAAAATGTGCTTTAGATTACTAAGTCAAGAGTCATATTCATATTCTTCATGTATCAAGTAAGGGACATAGGTCTACCAAAACAAGAGACACTTCATTATCACCTTATAATGTGTACAATATCATTCATGTAGCACATAGGGTCAACTAAGTACACTTGCAAGTCACCGTACACACTTATATAGAATCATCAACATAATCCATCGGAAGACTCATAAAGCCAATTAGGAAGAATCATACTTCAACATCAACTATAAACATATAAGGCACCACTATAGCCTATCATGATCATATATATTCAATTAGAAGAACACATATTTGACTTGATAAATACACCTATGTTATATAGACCTTCACAATGATTACATATTCAAGATATCACATGACAATACCTTAATGCATAAAGTAATGCTGACAAGGCTATGTTCTTCACAAGTATAACACATAAGCACCGCCACCATAAGTGGACAGTACCAATCAACACAATTCAAGACCTATATTACATAATACAAAGAGAATCAGGTCAACATACCATAGTTCCATCATCAACACCTGCAATCAATAGCCAATTCAATTAATTTAATTCACAAAGTCTCTTACCAATAGCCATATACACAATTCAAAACCAATCATCAAACCATACAATCGATCTAACAAGACCCAATATGAAAATCATAAAATTAGGACATCCTATATACAATTCTACTATAATTCACACATATTTCAATAGCCCAACATAATCTACATAAGAATGTAATAAGATCAAGTCATGATGAAATCATCACATTATAGCCAAATTTTTTTTATGATCTGCATGCGTTTATAGAAATTTTGATCTAAATAATTCAATTAACATCATAAATCATTGATTCAAATCATTTTATGCAAGAACCCATCGCTAGAATTCAAAATAGAAGAATTCATGTTTTTGATATCTTTGAAAACCATTGAAATTTAATCCTTGAAGAAAGAGGATTCAAGGATGAAGCACTGTACCTTAATTGTGAAGAAAATCCCACAAAATTGATGGAGAAAAACTTGGAAAATCTATCTTCTTCTTTAAAGCTTCAAAGCTTCATCAATGGAGGTTCTTGGAGAGAAGTAATGGAGAGGTTTTGTTTGGACATGAGGGTTTTGATTTGAAGGGTGAATTGGGGTTTAAAAAGGTTCAATAACCACCAATAAATAGTCCCTTAAAAATCCCCAAAAGACCCCTTCACTTATAGGAACCTTTAGCCAAGTCAAACTTAAATTAAATTTCCAAAATTATCATGGGAAACAAGTCCGTGACGCGGAGCTGCTCTTCCAATATTTTTGAAAATTAATTCTAGAACAGTGGATTCCATGACTTGGAAAGCTACGCGTACCAAAATTTGGCCTTGGGAGGAACAAGTCCGCAACGCGGTTTTTTTTTCATGTACAGATTCTGCTGCCTTGGGCAGCTTCATCGGCCCATGTTTGGGTCCTCCTCAAGGACCCTTTGGATGGTCCTCGCTGCATCGTTATCAGACGTATCGACCCTTTACATGTCACTCTATGCGTAAAAACCATCAATACTCAATTTAACCCTGAAACAACACCCCAAAAACTCTACTACAAAATATTATGACACATTAGTTCAACTTCGACTAGTTCTCGAACGTCTTGGAAGTTTAACCCCCCAAAACTACCAAACTTTAGAGACTGCCTCAAGACACCATTTTAGAACTTCAAAACCTCATGACATGCGTATTTGGATCTAGCTTCACCTATTTCATTTTAGAGGATTTTCAGATCCGAGGATCAGTGCTTTGTTGTCATTTCATTTCTTCATTTACTAGACACTTATTAGACTTTCTATTGTAAAGGGACGTGACCCTACTTTTGATTCAAGATGATTATTAGATGGACATGTTAAGCAAGTAGACTTTCGTTGTTTTAATGGATTAAAAAGAATATTATATTACACATAATTTATTATGTCTTATGTTATGAATATAATGAGGTTCTAAGAGGCTCTTCGTAGTCTTGTATGTCATTTTACGTTCGGGGTGTAGGCTCGGGACATAATAAACATGGTAGAAGAGCACAAATTTTAGGATGATTTTTAGGATTGATGTCTCACATCTAGTAGATTTTTGTTCATAGTATGAACCGCACCATATTTATGAACGAGGGACTATGAGATGTTAGGAAACTTCACTTCTTTAAACCCAAGTAGTTCCCTAGAGTTTAACTCTATAGGATTTCTCTTTTATTCTTTATCCGAGGGTCTCTAAGATGTGATGACTCAAATGGCTAATTCTACAAGTATGGAGGGAGATAAGGTTTGTTTTGATGTCAGTTATGGATATGTGACTAGATAAGTCTTGATATAGTAGATTTTGATGACATCCTTTAGTATAAACAGGTTTCTTTGTAGCTATGCGTGTTGTTGGTTAAAAGTTATGATGAGTTTTGAGGTATGTTAGAATGATTTGTATGAATAGGTGTTTTATAAATGCCTAGATGTGTGGAGAGAATAGACTCCTCTAAGAAGGGTAGAAGTTTTATTCACCTTGGTGTAGAATAATTTTATTCAATGGGTATGAGGTCTTAGAGATGACTTGATCTGACCTTAGAAATTGAGAGAAGTGATGCTTAAAAGAGTTTGTATAGGCTTACTCCAAGGGGAAGATAATGTTCTTAGATCTCAGGGTCGATGAGTGTTCATGATGCTCACTATTTAGGTTGATTTTATTCTCACCTCGAGTGATGTTGGTAAGGTTGTTTGTGAGCTAGAGTTGCTTAAAGAGAACCTCTCCTGTTTACCGATTAGAATCTTAGTCCAGCAAGTTAAGAAATAGAAGCATAATGAAGTTCCTTCCATGCAACTGTTTTATTGAGGTACCTATGTTGTATTCATGTTAGGCTTAGTGTGGTCTTACTCTCAAGGGGGATATGGTATAGTTTAATAGTAAGTTTCTTGAGAGTTTCAATATCATTATCTCTTTTTTTCAACTCATGTTGACGCCTAAGATAAAGAGTTACTTTTTGGCTTGTTTCATGTTTTGGAGTCATTTATGATAATATGTTTACATGATCTCCTTATTATATGCATGTTCATGATGGACTCATGTTTAATGAGAAAATGAGGTTTTATGATCTATGTTCCACATGTTGATGTGTATTTACTATGAGTTGCCTATATGCTTCATGAGGTAAATTGTTGAACATGCCTAAATGTTCTTCTAAAATTAATTGCATAATTTTCTTAATGATGTTATGGTGAGCATGATTTGAGTTGGAGAAGGTAATTCCACATATGAAATGAGAAATGTTGAAGTTTTCATGCATAATGAATTTGTAGGTGTAGTTCCTACTTCCTTGTGTTGCATGGAGTATGTTTGAGATGAAGTTGATGATTCCTCCTAGTTTTGTGCGTTGTTTATAATGTTTAATGCATGATGAATGATAGTATTGAGTCTTTATTTTCCTTAAGTGTTTAATGTTTCATTCAAGGACGAATGTTCCCAAGGCGGAGATATTATTACGACCCAAAAAACTAGTAGGTGAAACTAGAGCCTAACGAGTGTGTTGTTGAGTTTGTTATGGGGTTTTGTGTTGTAAAATGAGTTCCTGAGCTTAGGTTGAGAATTTTA